>NC_090323.1:68518746-69148027 GCF_040869045.1 Eurosta solidaginis | reverse complement strand
ACAGTTTGTTTACGAATTTTCATTTTCTTCAATTTATATTGAAAAAATAAAGTACATATTAAAAAATTGTTTTAAATATAGATTTTTGTTCTGCCTTATTGGCTGTATGCATGTTTCTTTTTTTTTTTTTTGTTTTTTTATTTTGTACATAAATCAATTTACTGGAATGCATAGGGATTATTCTATACATTTATTGTCGTTAACATTACACTGCATTAGTGTTTGTGTTTTTTTTTTGTTTTAATAGTTTTTAAGCCTTCTTGGCTATTTAACAATTCTTGCTATTTATGTTAGCAATAAAAATATTAGAAAATTTTGGATTTTTCTACGTTGGAATTAAATGTTACTCTACTTTTTTATAAGTCGATTGTGTACTTCTTTTTCTTTTTTTGTAACTTCATCGAAAATAGTTACGTTAGGTTCGTTAATTTTCGTTATAATAAACGGACCTAGATAAATATTTTCGTGGTTATGATGTGGTTCTTTCTGTAGAAGTACTTTATCTCTGGTTTTTACAATTAAAGGTCGTGCCGTTTTATCGTACAGATTTTTACTTTGTAACTTATTTTTATTTATTAGATTTTGTGCCATTTTGTTCGTTTTCTGCATCCTAAACTTAACTTCTTTGGCATAGTTTTCGACATTATAGATCGGGTCATTTTTTTCTTTACTTAATTCATTAGGCAAAGTTGCCTTTTTCCCAAAGACTAACTCGTAAGGCGAAAATTGGTTGTCGAAAACTGTGCTACTCGTAGTATTGTGTAGGAAAGTAAAGTATTTTAAATAAACATCCCAATCAGAAAAAGTATCTTGTAAATATGCACGGAAGTATTCATTAAAAACTCTATGATTACGTTCAACCGTGCCAACAGTTTCATGATGGTACGCAGTTGAAAAATTATGTTGAATATTTAAAAGTTAATTAATTCTTCAAATAATTCATTTTTAAATTCAGTACCTAAATCTGATTTTATGGCATTCATTGTGCCGTAAGTTAAAATGAATCCTTCAAAAATTGCAGAAGCGATTGTTTTTGCCGATTTGTCTGGTACAGCTACTGTTACCAGATATTTAGTCATGTCGCAAATCATGGTAAGTGCGAACTTGTTACCATATTTGGACTCAGGTAAGGGTCCTATTGTGTCAATTACTAGTATATCGAATGGTTTACAAGGAGGTGGTGTTAAAGCAAGTTTTTCTTTTGTTTTAGATTTAACCTTGTTTAAGAGACAACCTTTACAATTTTTGATATATTTCGATATATCACGAGTCATTTTCTTGCAATAGAATTTTGTTCGTAGTTTTGCGTAAAGTCTTTTCATTCCGCAATGTCCACCAGAAATTGGATCATTATGGTAAATTTTCATTAGTTTTAATTTTGTATCTTCATCTGTTACTGTCTCCACTGGATCTGTTAATATAATTTTTAATGATTTTAAAATTTTATTTCCAATATTTTTGAAATTTGTAATAGTATAATTTTCGAACATAATATCGTTTTTAGGCCATTCAATTTGCTTAATCTTGCGTTTGCCGGCTTCTGATTCAAGCCTCGAAAGTAATTTCTCTAAAGTCATTACTTCGTTAACAAGCTCAAAACTAAGTAACTCGAGTTTCTTATGTTTAATATGCGCAAAAATTCTTAAATTTGTTGTTTTATTATTTTTATCGTACGTATTTGCGGATCTTATTCGTGGGACTTTTTTCGAAAAATTAAATGAAAATTTGTCGTAGACATTTAAAGTAATTTGTTTTTCGTCGTTTTTGTCTGTTTTCCTATGTAAATTTTTATCGTTTGCCTTTTTTGTCATGGCTCTTGGCTGTACTGCCAAAATTTGTTTGTTAGCTTCTTTAATCTCATCGATTGTTATACGCGATAGTGCATCAGCACAAACGTTTGATTTACCTTTTATATATACAATAGTAAAGTTATATTCAGACAGTTCCAGTCTTATTTTTGAAAGTTTTGAAGATGGGTCTTTCATGTTGAATAAGTATACTAGAGGTATATGGTCTGATTTTACAATGAAATGGGTACCATACACATATGGTCGAAATTGCTTGATTGCAAAGTAAATAGCTAAAAGCTCTAATTCTATAATGGGTTTTTTCTGTTCGGCTTTATTAAATGCTTTAGAAGCGAAATAAATTGGTAAATCACTACCTCGATGTTCTTGACTTAAAATAGCGCCACATCCAGTTGTGGAAGCATCAACTGTAATAATGAATTGTTTAGTAAAATCTGGATATTGAAGTAATTTTGGTGAAAGTAACGCTGCTTTCAAAGATAAAAATGCTCTTTCGCACTCAACATCCCATACAAATTCAACTCTTTTTCTGCTTAATCGATTCAGAGGCGCTGCCAGAGACGCAAAGTTAGGTATAAACCGTCTGTAATAGTTTGCAAATGCGACAAATCGTCGTACCGCGTCTTTGTCAGTCGGTTTTGTATACTTTTTAATTGCGTTTATTTTAGAGTCGTCTGGCAACAAACCTTTAGCTGAACATTTATGACCTAAAAATGTAACTTCTGGTCGTAAAAAGTTGCATTTATTTGGGTTAAGTTTGAGATTAAAAGATCTACAAGTATCGAAGACTTTTTAAAGATTTTTAATATGGTGTGCTTCACTACAACCTATGACGATGATATCGTCGACGTACAAAAATGCGACGTTGGGTGGTATACCCGAAAAAGCTATGGTCATCATTCGTGAGAATGAATTTGGTGATATATTTAAGCCGAATGGAAGCACTTTCCATCTAAATGCGCCACGGTCAGTGCTGAAAGACGTAATGTCACGAGAGTCAGGATGTAAGGGGATTTGATGAAATCCTGAAAAAATATCTAATGTGGAAAAATATTGTGCTCTACCGAGATTGTCTAAAATATCGTCAACTCTAGCTAGTGGGAATTTATCAGCAATGAGTTTTTTGTTTACTGCGCGAAAATCTACGCACATACGATATGCTTTTTGACCCTTAGTATCTTTCTTTGGAACTACAATCAAAGGACTATTGTAATTTGAATAACTGGGTTAAATCAAATCGTTATCTAATAATTTATTTACTTGGCGATTTATTTCTTCGCGTTGAGAGTATGGCAATCTATAATTTTTAACATATACCGGATCGTTGTCTGTCAATCTTAGTTTTTGCTCGTAAAAGTTATTTAAAGTCATTTGTCCGTGTCAAGAGCGAAAATGTCGGCATAATCTATGCGAAGGTTAATTAATTTACTATGAGCATGTTGAGGTATTTGATTTTTTAAAATCGAAATTAGTTTTTTCGTACGTTTGTCTTCTTTTTCTGTCTTGTTAATTTTATAAACATTATAGTTTGGAAGTTTTTCTTTCCGAATACTTTTTCTTTTGACATACTTTATATCATCTGTGGTATTTATGACTTTAATTATTGGGTTACTGGAATTAACAATGCACCTAGCTGTGAAAACCCCTTTTTCAAAAATCCTGCCACGAAAGTGGTTCGGGTGAATTTCCTAAATCAAAAAGTCTGAATATTTCGCATCTTGGCGGAATGATACAACTGTCGCTTTCTGTTCCGTGCAGGATTGGTATCGCGACTTTTTCATTACCTACCCAAAAGAAAATACTATTTCTTTCATAGTTAATAATGCATTTGTTAATTTTCAGGAAATCTTTACCCAGTATGCCATCGGATGGGATATTAAAGTTTTCATTTACTACATCTAAAGTATGTTTAGTAGAAAAGTTTGAAAAATTTAAATTTGCTGTAATTTTACCTAAAGTGGAAACTGAATTTGAAGTGACGTCGGTAATGTTAATAATGTCGTTCGTATTTAAGGCAATATTTCTGTCTAGACATGATATTTTTATTAAAGAAATGTCGGCTTGAGTGTCTACTAGGAAAGAACAAAATTTTTGTGACTCGTTTAGTTGTAATTCTATGAAATCTGAGTAATTTAAATTTAAACAATAGATAATTCGTCCTCCCTCAGTGTTCGCTCCTGATGGGTGCTGGCGTTTAAAGCGCGAACGTTTGCGTTTCGACCTCTACCATTGGCTGATCTCGAATTGTTACCTCTATTGTTACCATTATTTGTATTTGAATTGGAATTTGTAATTAGACGCGTATTTTACTGTTGTTATTCTGGTATCTATTTCCGTTATAATTTCTATATCTTTTTTTTGTTACCGTTATAGTTACTATTATATGAAAATGAACTATTATTTCTATAACCAGTATAGCCGCGGTTTGGTTAAAAGCCTCGATAACTACCACGTGAATTTCTGAATGTGTTGTTACCACGTGATCGAAAAGCTAAAACCTGACGTTCAGTTACTTCATTGTTTTGTTCTACAATTAATTTTTCTACTACGTCTTTCGGATCAGTAAATGCCGTTGAGGCTAAAATGGTTTTTACTAAATTGGATTTTGCGTTTAAACGACACACGTTAACAGTTTGTTCGACTGCCATTTCATGAGCTTTCGTTTGAGTGATCCCTTCAATAATAAGAGACCGCTACAAGTGAGTCAGCTAAATCTTCAACTTTTTTGGCAAAATCTGTATAATTGTTACCGTTAACGTGCAACGCTGCAATTCTCCCTGCTACAACTTTCGAGTTGTCTGGTTTGATCCTATTACGTAGAGATGTTTTAATATCATTGACTGAAGTTACTTGTGTTGGTAGTGCTTCACAGGCTTTACCCTCCAATTTTGATTTTAAGAACGCTATAAAAGTATCGTTTAAGTCTGCAGTAGCGAATTGTTCCAATAATGCAATTTTGTCTATAAAAGAATCAAGTGCTAGAGGACCACCACTGTAGTTTTCTCTAATTGAATTAGCACATGTGCTAATAAAAATACTCTTTTCCTGCCATGATTTGATCGTTAAGATCTGAAGCTGGATTAGAAGGTGAGGCAACGTTTGTACTAATTGGATCGTTAAGATCTGATTCTAAATTAGAAGAAGTTGAAGTTAATTTTTCACTATTTGAATCGTTAAGATTTGAATGTAAATTAGGAGTTAAATTTTTAATGGAAGAATTTTCGAAGCCTGGAAAATCTGTTGACAAAGAAAATCTATTTTCCTGTTTGGTGACTTTATCGGTCGAAGATGAAGTTAAACTTTCGTAGCTTCAGGCTGATTTATCGGAATCGGATTCTGAATCTGAAGTTTTTTGCACTTGCTTACCACTTCTAAGGTTGTACATATGAAATTATCAGAATAGCACAGATAATTCAGTTCAAACTATGAAATTAATGAAGTATTTATTTGAATGTCTGAATTTATATTTAAGTTGAAATATTGAGGAAAAAGAAAAAAATTTGTAAAATTGAACTGATTTATAGGTGAATAGTCGCTAAAGAAATATTTAGCAATTTATTTGAAGAATTAGTGAAAACTGCATTATACTTGTATAGAAAAATAATAATAATAATAATACCCAACGGATTAAACCCACCAAAGCCCGCCCGACCGGCGCGAGGGGCGCATCCGCATGACACACGGATTTGTTATTGCCGAGTTGTTGATAGGCGGAGGTTTGTTAAGCGTCGAGATCTAAAACTGCTCAGCTACAGAATAAAAATCATCAGCTGAGTACTATACATAACAGTTAGAAATTACATAGAAATTATATATATATATACTACATTGTTAAATAAGTGAACATTTTTAATTTATTAGATTTTTTTTTTTTTTTTTTTTTTTTTGTTAAGAGTTAAGATAGGATATGACAGTTTTCTTTATGGTAAAAAGTGAATCCGTTATATCAAATGAATTAGAATGAGTGTTAAAATCATGACACAAACACCGAAAAGATTCAGTTAATTCGAAATTAGTTCTACACTGCCTCAAAAGAAGAGGTTTGTAATGTCTTGACACCCGTGATGGGACGTTGAAATTTACTTCGTTCAAAAGAATTGGACTAGAAATCAGTCCATTCAGGAGTTTAGCCATAAATATAACGCCTAGCATTTCTCAACGACTTGCAAGAGTTGGAAGATTGATAAGCTTTAACCGACTAGTATAAGGTGGAAGATTATACGCAGAGTCCCACTGAAAATTCCTTAAAGAGAAAAATAGAAATTGCTTTTGTATTGATTCAAGTCTATCTGCATGAACTCGATATTATGGATTCCAGACTATTGATCCGTATTCTAGTATCGGTCTAACTAAGGTGATGAAAAGGGCTTTAGTTACATAAGGGTCACTAAATTCTTTGGACCACCGTTTCACGTATGAAAGAACACCTCTAGCCTTATTGACAGTAGCATTAATATGAAGGTTGAAACTAAGTTTAGCATCTATCGTGACTCCCAAGTCCTCAAAATAGTTTACTGATAGAAGACAAAAATTATTAATTACGTAAGAGGCTGCTGGCAAAGATCTTCGAGATAGGCACATGAATTTGCATTTATTGAGGTTCAGCGGCATTGAATTTACGTTGCACCAAGTAACTAGGCAGTTTAAATCCCCTTGAAGCAAGGGACGTTCTTCGATAGACGCATAAGACCTAAAAAGTTTTACATCATCAGCATACATTAAGATTTTGGAATATTTTATAGTGGTACAGATATCATTAATAAATAGCAAGAACAGAATTGGACCAAGGTGGCTGCCTTGTGGGACGCCAGAGGGAACATCGATGACATTTGAAAAAGTATTTTTAAAAATAACTTTTTGCGTTCGACCGCAGAGATACGACGAGATCCACTGGGTGAGACCAGGTTGGAAGCCAAGCCGATCCAGCTTGTAGATAAGTAAGGAGTGGGATACTTTGTCAAATGCTTTACTGAAATCAGTATAAATAACATCTGTGTGAAGATTTTCTCTAAATCCCTTAGAAACATGAGTTGTGATTTCAAGTAGATTAGTAATGGTAGATTTGCCTTTACAGAATCCGTGTTGCGGTTCTGCAATCAAAGTAGAAATGGAAAATGTTAGCTGATTGGTAACGATAGCTTCAAACAACTTTGGGATGGCCGACAACCTTGCTAAGTAAGAACTTAGCTTTAAGAAGTAATTGAATTTAAACTTTGCACAAAAGTATATAGGTATTAGTTGGTAAAAATCTCAAAATTGTTGTAACTTGTTCAGATCCATTTATATTCACGCTTTGTTAAAAAAAGTTGTATATTTTCACGGACGTACCGCTTTATAAAAAAAATCTCACTTGGCTTTTCAGGGAGTCCAGCGTTTATATCAAAAAAAAATTTAATTGGTTTTTAAGGGAACCACCGCATGTATTAAAAAAAATTAATTGCTTTTTAACGAAACCACCGCATATTTAAAAAAAATTATTTGGTTTTTTCGAAAACCACCGTAATATCAAAAATCCAAAATTTACACGTTACAACAGTCTTATATGGTGAAAATTAATATTATGTTGGAAAATGGGCGTATCTAAAAAAATCCCTTTTACATGTAGTAAATAAAAGTCTAAAAAAAATGGAAAATCCGAAATTTGAAATTTTAAATAGGTTTGTGAAATGAATTGCAAATTCGAAGAATGGAAGTTTGTAAATATGTGAATTTGTAAAATAGATCGATGAATTTTTAATTTAGAATTTTGAAAACATGAAAAATTTGAAGAAATTGTTGAAAACGTTGGAATTTATAAAATGCTTCGAAAATTTAAAAATTGTTGGAAACTGAAATAGTTAAACTTAGAACGCACCATATCGCGTCACTTTATCGTTTTAGTAAAAAATCCAAAATGTATATATATTGTAACGCACCGCATAAAAGAAAATTTCTGTTTTCTATACATACATATATGTGTTATAAAAAACCCGTAGGCAAAAATTTATTAATACATATATATATTATACTTATGACTGCTTCTGCTCCAACCGTAAATGCCTTCGCTGCCGACGGTGGTTGCTGCTGCTGGGATTTGCTGTTGATGTTCGCCGCGGCTGGTGTTCACTGCCGTTGGCGGTGGTACAGTTTATGATGCCGTTATTGAAGTGGCGTGGGTTTTCGCATGCCGTTATTATATATGTTAGTTAAATAATTGGAAATTTTGTAGAAAGTATAATGTATGTAGTTATTTTTATTAACTCTGTAGTTTTAGATAATTTGTTGTATTCGAAAATAGTATTTTGTAGACTTTTTGTTATTTCCGAATTTTAAAATTGTATATTTTTATTATTTCCGGATTTTTAGTTTTTAGAAAATTGTTGTATTAAGTTTGGATTATTTTAATTTGAAAACTGTCTTTAGTAATTTTTCACACCGCACGCACTTAACTCACTGCACCACCACCAAAGACCATCACGGTCGTCCTGTTACGGTCGCCATGTAACCTATGCGGCTCACTAGCCATATATATGTTCTTAAAAATTACACCTCCTGTTACCTTCCATGTTACGTAGAAAGTGGTGCCCCGGTGTTTCTGTCTCCTGTACTCACGTATGCCTTGTGTCTCGATTATCCTATGCCATTGACTTACAGGTGGCCGGCGCCACACCATCCCAAGTATCCAGAAAAACAAATTTTAAATAAAAAGGCGCAAAAACTTTACTTGGACACGTCCGTCCGACTTGAGTGAAAATTTATTGTCTATATTAATTTTTTCCTGTCAGTGACGTGAGCCGCAGCTTCATTTGACATTCGCGTTGCCAATTGCCCGCGCCTGTCAAATGCAACTAAAGCTGCATGCACATAGCTTAAATTATTTTAACGGATGTGAAGGTTAGTTTATCCTTATAGTAAGCTCTCCCGTGTCCTCGTGCATCTTCCTCCCTTTTCCCATTGCCCACCAGTAGTAAGGTTTAGTATTCCCTCCGGTAGACTCGATATGAGACCGGGGGTAGAGAATAAAAGAACGCACGATATATATGGCTCGTGAGAAAACACGTTCAGGAGTAGCGGGGCATCACGGTATCGTGTCCCGCGCTCCCTTTACCCATTGCCATCGCGTAGTAAGATGTAGAATTGCCCTCCGGTAAACTCGTCTCGAGACCGGGGGGTTGATTCTAATTAGGGCCTCGGGATAGACGCAAGCTTACGGATAGCGGGGCATCACGGCGCGTGGTTGAACGCGTATTTATGTCCCGCGATACCTTTCCCCATAGCCATCGCGTAGTACGCCTTAGGGTTCCCCTCCGGTAGACTCGCACCATCCCGAGACCGGGCTTTGGGTGATATCACTAACCGTGGGCCTCTGCTTTTAGGTAGTCTGGAGAGCTAGGTTTTGGTTTTCGGGGTTTTGTAAGGCGGACTTTGGCCCCTTACATTTCATTCTCCTTATCGTGGGACGGCAGGAATACCAATTTCGCAATTGGCCTAGTTATTTGTCCCTTCGTTGTAAGGAGTTAACAACCCATAAACGGTTATCAGAGCCTGGGTGTAGGTTGACGATTCTCCCCATTCTCCACTCGTTGGGTTGGAGGTTGTCCTCCTTGATAACGACTAGGTCTCCGGGTTTTAGATTGGATTGTGGATGTTTCCACTTGTAGCGTTTCTGGATCTCGGTGAGATATTCCGATTTCCATCTTTTGCAGAAAGTATGGTGCAGAGCCTTCAATTTCTGCCATCTGTTGACTATTGAGGCAGGATTCTCAGGAGCTAGCAGATGTCCACTTACGAAAAAGTGTCCTGGAGTAAGCGGCCCCAGGTCGGAAGGTTCGTTAGATGAGGGACTGAGTGGTCTGGAGTTAAGGCATGCCCCTATTCGGCATAAGAGGGTCGTAAACTCCTCAAATGTATATATGTGGTCGGACGCGATCTTCTTATAATGGGTTTTAAAAGTTTTTACCCCTGCCTCCCACAAGCCTCCCATGTGAGGAGCACCTGGGGATATGAAATGTCATGCGAGAGTTTGATGGCTATATTTATTCAGTATGTCGTCCCTTGCTTCCAGTAGAAATGCCTTGAACTGGGATCCTAAAGATCGCGAAACTCCGACAAAGTTAGTACCATTGCCGGAGTAGACGTTTTTTGGGCATCCTGGTCTGGATACAAATCTGGCGAAGGCAGCAAAAATGGACCCTGTACTGAGGTCGCTTGTTGCTTCCAGGTGAATAGCTTTCGACGAAAAGCAGATGAATAAATAGACATATCCCTTTGAGATCCTACACCCTCTCCCTCGGTAAGACTTTATGTCAAATGGTCCGGCGAAATCTACCCCTGTATTTGTGAAGGCCCTAGCAAAGGTGGTGCGCTCCTTTGGAAGGATTCCCATGAGTTGAGTTTGTGCCCGCTTCTTATAAATAGTACAGACTTTACAATTGTGGATGACAGACCTAATCATGTTTTTATCACGAGGTGTCCAGTACTGAGTACGAATAAAGCGCAGCATCAGCTGGTTTTCTCTATAGAGGGAGATCTTATGTATAAACTCAACTAGGAGTCTGGTTAACCTGCAAGTGTACGGCAGGATAATGGGGTGTCGTTCGTTGTGGGGCATATATCTTTGGATGCGTAAGTCCTAACACCAGTTCTGATTATAGCTTCAGTATCGATGAATGGGTTTAAGGGTAAAATTTCACTCTTCCCATGAATTGGTTTCCCTGACTTCAATCATCCGTTTTCACGCGCATGTAAAAGGCTGCTGCATAAGCCTTCTCGGATGCATCACAAAATCCATGAATTTCGATGTCGGTTCCTGGTGAAAAGTTGACCCATCTAGGTATACTTATTTTATCGATCTCATGGTATTGGTCGGTGAAGGTTTTCCATTGTTCCAACGTACTGGTCGATACTGGTTCGTCCCACGCGGTGCCTTCTAACCAGGTACTCTGCATGAGTATTTTTGCCACAATGACCATTGGCGCAAGCCAGCCTAAATAAAGGGTCGAAAAGTTGGGCTATAGCAAACGAAACGGTATAGTCTCCATCGTAAGATAAGGATGGGTAGATCGGCTTGTAGAACTGGGTCTGGGAGGAAGATATCGTTTAAGCTATTACCGTTGGCCGTAGGGCTCGAGGCATTAAATACTACGCGTACCTTTGTAGTGATACTTTCTGATTTAAAAACACCCGAACATACTCTCTACCTAACTCTGGGTTTTTATTAGCCACCCCTCATTCCGGAAGAATTGAGAGCATGCGCGTTTCAGGGACGGTCCTAAATTAATGTTATTCGGGTAATCCTGCCTGAATGGTAGTTATACGGTGTATCTTCATCACGTTTCGTTGTTTCTTTAAATAATTTTTCGCAATACCTCTCTTCTTCGTTTAATATTTTATTTTTGGGAACATTTTCTACCTCCCAGAAAGCTTTCAGTTGATTGTCCCACGCAACCTCATTGTAGAAGGACATTATGCTCTTCGTTGGATTCGGTGCTTCGATACAACTGGTTAGTATCCAACCGAACACTGTCTCTTGGGCCAGAAGTGTGTTAAGCACGTTTTTCTTAAGGCCACTTAATATGATTTGGGGATATATGTCTCCGCCAAGTATGAGGTCTACGTCTTCGTTAACGTAGAACCTTTTGTCTGCCAAAAGAAAGTCTGGGAATGCCTGCATCGTCATGGCATTGATATGGCAGGATGGTAGATTCCCAGTGAGTTTGGCTAGAACTAGAACGGGTGTAGTCAAGCTGAAGGAGGGATCCACTGGTGAACGTAATTGGAGGTTGGATGCTTCTTTCACCTGAGCTGACACCGCATTTGTGATGCCTGAAACTTTGGCATGCATTTTCCTCGCTGGCAAATTGATTCTGCGTTTCAGTCTTCCAGTTATAAAGGAACATTCAGACCCAGAATCAATTAATGCCCGCGCGGAGAAGTCGGTACCATTATGGTGAATGTGTACGCGAGCAGCTCCTAATAGCACACCTGTGCTGGAATTGGCATGGCAGGATTTGACATTCTGGTTCGTAGAGGAAGGTGGTTGTCCCGACTCCTCTCTTTTCCGTGCCTGCGCCGAAGTTGATGGGGTATTATCCGCATCTTTGAAAGGATTGCGCACCGCCGGTTGCTGAAGTGTGTCCGCATGCAGGAGCTTGTGGTGACGAGAGTGCCATTTGGAACAGTTGTACGAACTGGTGCACCTCGTCACTGTGTGTCCTGTGGATAAACAGTTCAGGCAGCCATTTGTGGATTTAACGAATTTAATCCTTTCTACCGGGGTTAAATCGCAAAAGCGTGAACAGTTGCGTAATCTGTGCTCCGTAGATTTGCACATTTTGCACATTGATTTTGGTGTTTGCTTGGATACTTTTGTTTGAAAAGCACCAACTCTTTTCGTAGAGGTTTCTGTCGATTGTCACTACGCGCTTGATTTTTGCACTTTAGAAGTGGCATCCCCTGTAAAACCAGACACGGTTTCAAGTGTCTGAAAACGATTTGACAAGAATTTGTCCATATCCTCCCACTTGGATATGTCTGTTTTGTGGTCAATGCTCTGCTCCCATAGAGCCAACGTATTTTCAGGTAATTTTGTCGAACATAAATAGGTAATAATTGCATCCTAATTTGAAACATCTATCTGATGGGTTTTTAAGGATGCCAAACAATTATTTATGTCGCGCTGTAAGGTTTTAATTGAGCTGCCGCACTCACTATCTATCTTTTTCAGATGAAATAAAATTTGTAGTTGTGAGTTTACGAGAATCCGCTTATTCTCGTATCTCTCACATAGGCTTTTCCAGGCTGTTTCGAAGCCATCATTTGTCAAGGGACATTTCTTTACGATATCCTTTGCTTCACCTTGAGTTTTTTGGTTAAGGTGGAACAGATTTTCTACCGGGCTTAAGCGACTGTTATTTTTATAGATGGCCGTGAACAGGTCACGAAAATTTGGCCAAGATAGGTAGTCGCCCTTGAATACCTCAGTATCGCAAGCTGGCAGGCGGATACTGTGTTCGCGCCCGCGTTTTCCTTCAGGACGAGCCTCCCTATCTTTTTCTTGCTTTAGTCTGGCTTGAAGTTCAGCCATGTTCGACATGCATCGCAGGAATACGGCATATGCCGCTTTTTGCTTGACCTTGACCGCTGAAATCTTTTTTGCTTCAAGCGTGTCAGAGTTAAGTAAGTCATCGGGGGCGGTCTCTGCTTTTTCCCACTTAGGTTGCAACTATTTTTGCTGTATTGCAAGAGTGTGTATTGTGTGCAGAGCCGCACTTATGTCATTGAAGTTGGCCTCGAACTCGATTATTCGATCGGCCAATCTGATGTAAGTTTCCATATTTCTGGATGAAAAGTTGTGAATTAAATAAAAAAATAAATAAATAAATGTAAGGCGCGATAACCTCCGAAGAGATCTAAGGCCAAGCTTCTCTTCCAATTTGCGTCGTGCTCCTCTTGATTTTCCCTAAAAATTTGCCGGATGGGACCTACATGTTTTATGACGACTCCGAACGGCATCTGCAAGGCAGATGGGTTTTCAGTGACAGCTTTTCATGGCAGAAATAAACCCGGAGCGCTTGCCAAACACTGCCGAGGGGTGACCCCGCTTAGAAACATTTTCTTCTAATTGAAAAACCTTATTTCTTGTGAATTAAAACGGGAATATAAAACTGAAAAAACCTGAGCGACACTTTCGATGTTTTTTTTTTATTATAAAATAAGTGCGCGCGCTGATATAAAACTCGACGAAAAGTGTGAAAACCTGATATAAATCTTATGCAACAAAGAACAAAACTGTGTAACAAAGATTGATTAGTGAAAATAATAGTGACGCAAAAAGAAACTGAAATTTGCCGCAATCGAATGGCGTGAAATTTTTGTGAAAGTGAGGTTATGCGCACCTCTTCCTTGTGCTGTGTCTGGAGAGCCTTACCGCTGGTGGGGGACAGACCAGATAGTCACAAGGAATCTAAGACAACGTTAATGTGCCGCGTTTGCACTTAATTTTTTTTTTCGACACTAATAAATGTTTCACACTTTTCGCGGTTAATCACAGTCACTACGCGTATGGCACTCGCAATATATTTTATAGACGTTTTTATCTTATTTTTATTATAACTAAACAAATTGTGACAAGAAATATTGCACTTACTTTTATTGGTGATATGTTCTTGTGCTGATGTGGCAAGTTGGCTTGCGATGTTGCACTTGCTTTAGCTGGCTGTCCTTTGCTCAGTGTTTTACCGGCTCGAAGGACCAAATGTTCGGCCGGGGTGCGTGTGCTCCTGGAGGTAGGTGGGCGCACCGGGGTCGATCTCAAGGGGAATATGCGTGTTGGAAATAAAAATAAGAGAAGACGAGATTTCTCGTTATAATGGATGTGATTTGTTGGTGGAATATAAAAAATAACGTGGTTACAATATTACCTGAATATATTGGCAGGAAAAACGGCAGAGATCGTTGGCGGCAGATGTGAGCTGGTTGACGGCTAAAATCCAAGAGGCCGGTTGCATCGAAGGCGACAACCGTTGGCCCGCAGAATCCTCCGTTTTCGGAGGGGAAAGTCACCCACACATAAACGCCGACATGCATGTGCATGAGTGCTGACAAAACACACATACACGTGCATGCGCATGCATAGGGCGGTGATGGTGTGGGTGGCTATAGTTAAATCGAGTTTCGAGTATCGAATTGCAGAGTTGCATCAGGGGGATCGCACTCAGATGCGGAAAAGTTAGGCATCCTGCTTATATAGTGATCAATTCTGTTTCCAGTTATGACTCTCACAACATGGAAAACTGTTAAGTCACAAAAGGGGCGATGACACATCCATTTTTTATTTAATTTAATTTTTCCGATTTTATTATACCTTTCATGAACATGAAATGGTATATTAACCTTGGTCCGATGTTGGTAACGTTGAGAAATATAGAAGATAGACTCACCATTAAGTATACCGAATTGATCAGGGCGACGAACTGAGTTGATATAGCCATGTCCATCTGTTCGTCCGTCCGTCTGTCTGTCTGTATGAACGCAAACTAGTCCCTCAAATGTTTAGATATCTCAATGAAATTTGGCAAAAGGATGTATCTTTGTATTATATTAGACATTTGTCGGATCCGGTAGGATCGGACCACTATAACATATATCTCCCATACAACCGATCTTTCAGATAAGACGATTTTGGTCATTCCTGCCGCAATTTAAAAAGTATAAACGTGAAACTCGGTGATATATATTCTAATATATCATAGAAGATATCCTGAAAAATCACTTTGATCGGAGCTATATATAGTATATATCCCACACAACCGATCGTTCAGATAGAAAGATTTTTGGCCATTTCTCCCTTAGTTTCCAATCTAAAAACGTGAAACTTGGTGATATATATTCTAATATATCATAGAAGATTTCCTGTAAAAATCATTTCGATCGGAGCTATATATAATATATATCCCATACAACCGATCGTTCAGATAGAAAGATTTTTGGAAATTTCTCCCTTAATTTCCGATATAAAGACGTTAAATTTGGTGATATTTATTCTAATATATCATAGAAGATTTCCTGAAAAAATCACTTTGATCGGAGCTATATGTATATAGTATATACCTATCCCATACAACCGATCGTTCAGACAGAAAGATTTTTGGCCATTTCTCCCTTAATTTCCAATATAAAAACGTGAAACTTGGTGATATATATTCTAATGTGTCATAGAAGATTTACTGTAAAAATCATTTCGATCGGAGCTATATATAATATATATCCCATACAACCGATTGTTCAGATAAGGGGTTTTCTCCCATTTTTTATTTTATATTTATCTTAAAAATAGTTTAGGTATTTACATCTATATATTTCTTATCTTATACATCCGATTATTTGGAGATTACGAACGGGATAAGATTATTGTTCAGCCATATTCATGAAAGGTATGAAGTCTTCGGCACAGCAGAAGGCAGTCCCGTCCTTACTTGTTTTATAATGGTATTTCGGAATTAAAGTAACACTTATATTTATAAATTTATTTCTCGCAAAAAATATTGCATATAATATTTGTCCACGATGATTTTAAATTAATATAAAAATAGGCGTCGTTCACGAGAGATTTCGTCCATTTTTCTCTCGGTACATTTCATATGACTGAGGTAAGCCATTTTCCGGGTTTTGGGATGGCAACTTATACAGTTCTCGATTTATAACCAATCATATATTAAAAGATTTTACAAGAAAAGGGCCACGGTCTTTTTTATTCTAAATTTGGACAAATTTCTATTTGCCAACTGTAGCTCATTTATTTGCGGAATAATCATGATTTTGGAGTCTTCAAAAATGTGGGCGTGGTTATCGTCTGACTTCATTCATTTTAACCCTAATCGCACCCCCTTTGAAAATTACGAAAAACACTATCATGAGTCCCCAAGACTCACATTTAATTTGTTCAAAAATACGACAAAGACATTATTTTTTAATAATTTTATCAAGTACAAATCTGGAATGTAAACTCTTGCAACATAAAGTAATGCAAAAAAATTATTAAATTTAACATTAATTTCATTTACATGCTACTTTACTTTTATGAAAGATTGAGTCTAAGGAAAGAACGATGGGAGATGAGTTCCCGGGAACCCACACACAAAATTTCATTAAGATGCCTTGCAATTTACCCAAGTTATCGTCTTCATAGACAGGCGGACGGACATAATGAATGAATTTCATTTTTCTCCTGGAGAATTTTGATATATAAAAGTCCTTGTTTACCTCACATTAACATACATATGTATGTTCTTACAATATGACGTTATGCGAGCAAAATTAATATTGTTACGAATATTAGCAAAACTAAGGGGTGCTGCCATCTCTAGGCCGATGCTAAGCAGTGACGTGAATTCACATCAATAATTCAGTCATTATGTATCTACATAAACGAATCAATAATTGCTTCTACACATATGTACGTATACGAGCAGCGGAGAAGCAATGCACAAACACATGCATATATCTTATTTGAGTTGTCACAAGAGAGGGCAATAATTTGTGCAAGTATTACTCAAATGAGAAATTATACATCTGTAGTTGTAGCTGAGAAATTTATAACTAACTAAGTAAAATTCTGGAAGCGCCTAGAAGATGCCACGAGGAAAGTAATATAAAAGCATCAGCGGTAGAGGCGCTATAGGCAGTTTCGATTAAGACGCTATCTAGCGAGTAAGGATTAGGAAAGTCAGTTTCATTTAAGCTATCAGTTTGGTTATTAAGCCAGCTAGTTGCAAAGTATAAGTGTTATTGTGAAGTATTTTAATAAAGGCCATTTTCCATTATTCAATATTGGAGTTATTTATTCAACAGTTTAGTGATTCGAACTTAGAAGAAGGGCAAAAAAGAGGATTTGCAAGTAAATTCGCTACAATTGGTGTGAGAAGAGGAATTGTTGAATAAATTCTAGAGGACAACAAGGACATGGCAAAATTAAATGAATTGAAGATCCCGCAACTGAAGGAGTTGGAGAACCGCGGATTGAATACAACCGGCGTTAAACTTGAACTTCAGGCACGGCTACGAGAGGCAATGGAAGCAGAAGGAATTGATGTGGAAGAGTATGACTTTAATCTTGATGGCGAGAAAATAACAAAAATGGAAGAAACACCGCAGACAATGGCGAACACAGACCTGAACATGATATTGGCTGCAATATCGGCACAAATGTCCGAAATGTCATCACAAATATCTACCAATATGGCATCACAATTGGAAGAACAGAAAACACACATGGCGTCACAAATTGCAGAACAATTAAAAGAACAAGAGGCATGCATAACATTACAGCTCGAAGCACAAGAAGAACGTATCTCAACAAAGCTGGAGGCACACGAAACAAAATTCTCATCGCAGCTGGAGGCTGTTAGTGAACGACAAAATAAAGTGGAGGCCGAGATGGATGCTTTGAAAGATCGGATTCAGGAGTTACAATTGAACCGTCCAATCCCTTCAACGTCTACTCTGAAGGTAAAATCCCCAACGTTTGATGGTTCTGTTCCATTCCAGGTATTTAAGCTCCAATTTGAGAAGACGTCAACAGCGAACAACTGGAATGATGAAGATAAAGTTGCAGCTCTGTTCGTGGCATTGAAAGGGCCAGCAGCCGAAATCCTACAGGCGATTCCCGAAGGAGAGCGGAACAACTATGAAGCATTGATGGCCGCTTTCGAGAGACGTTACGGAAGCGAGCATAGGAAACAGATATTCCAAATTGAGTTGCAAAACCGCTACCAAAAAGCAAATGAGACATTGCAGGAGTTTGCTTCAGATGTTGAAAGGTTGGCTCATCTCGCAAATGCGGACGCACCCGTGGAATACACCGAGAGGGTAAAAATCCAGAGTTTTATAAATGGCATACGAGACGTGGAAACGAAGCGAGCTACATACGCGAACCCAAAACTGACATTTGCTGAAACGGTATCACATGCATTGACTCAGGAAACTTCCTCCCTATTAAGTAAACCAGCATATAAGGCTCATCGTGTAGAAGTAGAAAGGCCAGAATGGGTAGACACAATTTTGGAAGCACTGAAGGGATCACAACAGAAAAATGCCGGAGTTATTAAATGTTTCAAGTGCGGCAACCCAGATCATATTGCACGACATTGCAGCACCGGTCCCAATAGCTCCAACAGTGTGGGTGGCCGTAAACGCAGAGCTGAAGTAGATGAGCAAATCTCCAAGTCCACTCAATCGTTAAACTAAAGCGAATGCCCCATAATCTCTATCTCACAAATTGGAAGAAGGTCAAGCAATCTTACTGTTGGAGGACATGTGGATGGAAAGGAACGTTTACTGACTGTAGATACGGGTGCATCCAATTCCATTATTCGAGCGGATTTAGTCAACAAGAAGATAAGACCATTGCATGGAGCAATATTGCGTACAGCCACTGGAGAAGACAGCAAGGTTCTAGGAGAAGTATCATGTGAAGTCGCAATTGGGATCGTCACGGTAGTACACAATTTTATAGTGGCAGAGATTGTTGATGAAATCATAATTGGAGTGGACTTCTTAATCTACCAGGGCATCAAGGTCGACATGCAAAGCAAGACGGTGCGATATGAGAACATGGATGTACCACTTAATTTCGGCTACGTGAGAGGCTACAGCAGTAAACGAGTGCTGGTGGAAGAGAGTCAGCAAATACCACCAAAATCCGAAGCAGTCGTCTGGGCAAAGGTTGATGGAGATTGTGAGACAAACAAATTGTGTGTTGTCGAAGCAGCAAACAAATCAGCACCGAACATACTTGTAGGAAAAACCCTGGCTATGACAAAACAAGATGGACGTATTCCGGTAAGAGTACTCAACGAATTCAAGTCACCACTCAAACTGACCAAAGGAGCTAGTTTGGGAAGATGCCAAGAGGCTGAAGTAATTATTAACTGTGAACAGCTCCAGGAACACGTTTCATCTAATAATACTGACCTTTCAAATGACATCACGGCATGGACGGAGGGACTAGAGGAAGATTATCAGAGTAAGGCATATCAACTGCTCCTAAAGTACGCAAACATATTTGACCAGGATGGTTCCAAACCAGGCCGCACCAATGTTGTGAAACATCAAATTGACACTGGAGACGCGAGGCCGATACCTCAAGCCACACGTAGTGTTCCACTGGCGAAGCGGGAAGTTGTGAGTCAAATTATACAAGAAATGAGCGACAGCAGCGTCATCGAACAATCAGCTAGACCCTGGAGCTCACCGGCAGTACTTGTAAAGAAGAAGGATGGAAAAATGAGGTTTTGCGTGGACTACCGGAAGTTGAATGACGTTACGAAAAAGGATAGCTACCCATTGCCAAGAATTGACGACACTCTGGACTCGCTATTTGGCATGAATTGGTTTTTCACACTGGACTTGAAAAGCGGCTACTGGCAAGTTGAGGTGAAGGAGGAAGATAAAGAGAAAACAGCCTTCAGCGTCGATGATGGTTTCAGACAGTGATGCCTTTGGACTTTGTAATGCACCAGCTACTTTTGAGAGACTCATGGACCAGGTACTGAAAGGACTACATTGGAAAACATGCTTGGTGTACCTGGACGACATCGCCTTATGGGGCAAGAACTTTGAAGAACATCTTAAAAACTTAGAGGAAGTTTTCCAGAGAATAGCTGGCGCTGGTCTGACGTTAAGTCCCAAAAAGTGTGAGCTATTTAAAAAGGAAGTAAATTATTTGCGTCACAAGGTAACGACAGAGGGCATCTGCACTGCAAACGAAAAGGTAGAGGCTGTAAAGGATTGGCCAAGACCACAGAATCTGCATGAATTGAGAAGTTTCCTTGGGCTGTGCACATATTACCGCCGATTTGTACCAAATTTTGCCAACGTAGCCCATAGTCTCCACGAGCTAACAAAAAAAATAAAGCTTTTGAATGGAAGAAGGAGCAAGAAGTAATTGTCCAAACATTGAAAGAGCGTTTGTGCACTGCCCCAATGTTGGCATATCCCATTCAAGGAGTTTATTCTAGATACAGATGCGAGCGGATATGCTATAGGAGGCGTTTTATCACAACTGGTCGATGGACAGGGGAAGGTAGTTGCATATTACAGCCGTTCAATTGGAAAACCAGAGACGATCTATTGCGTTACACGGAGAGAGCTCGCTTCCCAAGGCAATCGGTTCTATGTACCGGAGCGACTCGGGATTTTTCGCGACCAAGGACTGTCATTTCAGTGTGACCCCATCTAATTTGTTTCGTCCCTCCCACAAATTGTCATCCTCCCAGCAGCTCCTTGCAGCAGGAATGCTCCATATTCTCTTACTCCGGGAAGGCATCGAATCCAATCCGGGGCCGTCTCCTGACCCCGGTCCTGAGAAATGGTTTTGCTGCATCTGCCGGAAAAGAATCTTTTTAGGACGGTCATACTCTGTTCAGTGTGTCTCGTGCAAGGGATGGTTGCATGGGACAGGTTGTTCTGGGCTTGATCCCAAAATCTGACGTCCACGTAACTTTTATAAATCTTTTGTGGCTCCTTGCTGTTCACGCCCAAGGGCGTCCCGTAGTCTACGCCTTACGTCCACAGGAAAGACCGCGAGAGCGGAAATGGAGGCGGTCTCGCGTTTATCATACACCACTCTGTGCAATATTATATATTTGATCCTGGCATTGACCGCAGGGACAATGTCTTAGAACGTCAAGGCCTATCTGTCCGGTCAGGCGATGCAAACCTAGAAATCATCAACATCTACATCCCTCCTGCCACCTGTTGCCCCAGTGGATACCGCCCTAATATCAGGGCCTTACTCACTGGCAACAATCGCATTATCTTAGGTGATTTCAATGCCCATTATGATCTATGGCATTCAAACTTGCGGGCGGACAGTAGGGTTGAGATGTTGGCGGATCAAATAGAAGAAACGACGTTCTGCACAATAAACGGAGACGCGCCCACACGTATGGTAGGAAGCTGTCGCAGCTCGACAAATATCTCAATCGTGAGCGCAAAACTCGTAAACTGCGTCAACTGGCAGTCGATGGTAACATTGGCATCCGACCACCTGCCCATACTTATTTCGCTTGAGCGTACCGCCGACTTCATCGTCACTGAAAAACGCACTTTCATAAACTTCAAAAAAGGAAAGTGGGAAGAATATAAATCCTTTACAGACAGCCGCTTTGCTGCCCTCCCTATCCCGACTGATGCCCGCCAAGGGGAGCGTGCCTTCCGTAAGGTCATTAAATCCGCCTCGGCACATTTCATTCCCGCCGGGAGAATTCCCGAAATCCGGCCCCACTTCCCGGCGGAGGCCGCAAACTTAGCGAGAGAACGTGACCTTATAAGACAGCTTGATCCAGGCGACCCCCAAATAAGGGATATAAATCCACACATTAGATTGCTTGTGGATGAACACAAGCGGGCGAAATGGGAGGAGCACCTAAGAGGTTGTAACCTCTCCACCGGTGTGGGTAAACTTTGGTCCACCGTAAAGTCCCTATCGAATCCGACTAAGCACAAAGACAAAGTTTCCATCGCCTGTGGCGACAAAGTGCTGTCGGACGCGAAAAAATGCGCGAGCGCTTTCTGCCGACAATATATAATGCATCCTACGGTTGACAAAGATAGACGGAGAGCCAATAGACACGCACATAAACACAAATTCAGCGCGTCACCAATCACCATCACCGCTAAAGAGGTTGAGGACGCCATTGGTCGTGCTAAACCACCCAAAGCAGTGGGCCCAGACGGCATAGCCATGCCGATGCTTAAAAGCCTAGGGAAAGAGGGTTTCAAATATTTAGCGCATGTCTTCAATCTGTCTCTTTCCACCTTTGTCATACCTGAGAAATGGAAAATGGCCAAGGTGGTCCCGCTACTAAAGTCTGGGAAAACAGCTAACATAGGTGAGTCGTATCGTCCGATATCTCTCCTATCGCCAGTGGATAAGACGCTTGAAGCCATTTTGATCCCTCATTTCCAAGCAAATTTGCAGCTAGCCCCTCATTAGCATGGCTTCAGAAAACTCCATAGCACTACCACCGCGCTAAATGCCATTAGCACCCAGATAAATTGCGGTTTAAATCAATACCCCCATCATAGAACAGTACTTGTAGCGCTAGACCTATCAAAAGCTTTCGATACGGTCAACTATGGCTCGTTACTGCAGGACCTGGAAGGGTCTACCCTTCCCCCATGTCTTAAAAGGTGGACCGCAAATTATCTGGGTGGTCGGCAGGCATCGGTGCAATTTAGAAACGAAGCATTAAAACCAAGGAGAATTAAACAAGGGGTGCCACAGGGTGGTGTCCTATCCCCACTTTTTTTTTATTTCTACATATCTAAGCTACCTTCACCACCGGAAGGAGTCACAATCGTTTCCTACGCCGATGACTGCACAATAATGGCCACAGGCCCAGGCCCAAAGATCGATGCGCTATGCAATAAAATAAACGGCTACCTCCCTGATATCTCCAGTTTTTTCGCCTCGCGAAACCTGGCATTATCACCGACTAAATCTTCCGCGACCTTATTTTCAACATGGACGCCCCAAATGTCGACCATTTTGAACATCCACGTCGATGGCACTACGCTACCGACTGTCCTACACCCCAAAATCTTGGGTGTGACGTTTGATCAGAGTCTAAATTTTGGTGAGCACGCAGCCGCAATTGTTCCGAGAATCCAGAGCCGTAACAAAATCCTCAACTCCCTCGCTGGCAGTACTTAGGGAAAAGATAAAGAAACGATCATGACTACATACAAAGGAATTAGCCAGCCGATTACGTGCTACGCGTCACCCATATGGTCGCCAAGCCTAAAAATCACCCACTGGAAGAAACTACAGGCCTGCCAAAATACTGCTCTCAGAATCGCCACGGGCTGTCTTCTTATGTCCCCAGAACACCATCTGCATAATGAGGCGAGAACACTCCCCATCAGGGAGAGAAATGAGATGCTGACCAAACAGTTCCTGTTGAATACCCAGAAACCTGGGCATCCCAACAGACATCTGATTGATGAACCAGCACCGCCTAGGGGCTTAAGGAGTCATCTCCGTAAGCATTTTGAGGAAATACGGCACCTGAGAACCCAGCCGTATGAAGTGAAAAAACACAAGCAGGTCCTTGGTGAACTCCATAAACAGGCGTCGGACTTTTATGCCGGGAATTGCCCGGTGAATCCAGTGCTTAACGAAAATTATCCAAAACTTGCGGAAGAGGAACGCATACTCCCCAGGGAAACGCGTGTCACTCTTGCTCAACTTCGTTCTGGATACTGTAACAGGTTAAACTCATACCTATCCAGAATCAACCCCGACATACAAAATGTATGCCCCGCTTGCAACGTGTCCCCACATGACACCAACCATCTCTTCAATTATAATGTGGAACCAACGCCTCTAACACCCCTTTCCTTATGGTCCACCTCTGTTGAAACGGCATGTTTCCTTGGACTCCCGTTAGAGGATATTGATGACAATTTGTGATTGGTCGCGGCTATTAGGTGGGGCGAGCATTGCTACAACAACAACAACGGAGAGAGCTGTTGGCATTGGTAGAGTGCATTAAACATTTCCGCAAATACCTCTACGGCCAGTGATTACGCGTCAGGACAGATCACGCAGCATTGAAATGGCTTTTGCAGTTCCGTAATCCGGAAGGACAATTGGCACGGTAGATCTAGCGACTACAAAGCTATGACTTTTCCATTGAGCATCGAAAAGGTAGTACCCATGGAAATGCTGATGCAAAGTCACGAAGACCATGTAGTTTGGAATGCAAGCACTGTTCAAAGGCCGAGGCTAAAGAAGACATTATAGATGTCCGGCTAATGATTATGACATGTACAGGTGAATGGGACAAGGAACAGCTAAGAAAGTGTCAGCTAGACAGATCTGTCACGTGTTATGCAAGGGCTCGAACGAAACGAAAGACCAAAGAGAGAACAGATGTCAGCAGAGAGTCCCATTGCGAAGTCATATTGGGCACAGTGGAACATTTTAGAATTGATATCCGGTTGCCTTCATCGAGTACGGGAGAGTAAGGATGGTAAATGCAAGAAGAAATTGACAGTTGTTCCCAGAAAGAGGATTCCTTACGTGCTCAGGGAGCTGCATAATGGTCCAAGTGGATGTCATCTTGGAATCACGAAGACGCTCGAGAAAATTAAGCAGAGATTATATTGGTTTGGTTGCGTCAGTCGGTCACCGAGTGGATTGCCAACTGCGAGGTTTGCAGCATAGCCAAAGGGCCCAAAACACGAAGTCATGGCCAGCTGAAGAAATATATTTCAGGTGCACCATTTGAAAGGATCGCCATGGATGTCGCAGGTCCATTTCCTACAAGCAACCACGGAAACAAATACGTACTGGTGGTTATTGATTATTTCAGTAAATGGCCAGAGGTATACCCAATCCCAAACCAAGAAGCAGAAACAGTAGCAGAAGTGGTTACAAACGAATGGGTTGCAAGGTATGGTGTACCAATGGAGATACATACTGACCAAGGCAGGAATTTTGAATCAGCTGTGTTCCAAGAAATGTGCAAGAAGTTGGGCATTCGAAAAACACGGATAACTGCATTGCATCCTCAGTCCGATGGTATGGTGGAATGTTTCAATAGAAAATTGGAGGAGCATTTAAGGAAAGTAAGAAATGGGATACACACATATCATTATTCTTGATGGCCTACCGATCGGCAGTACATGAGACAACGGGCCAAACTCCCGCAAAGGTAATTTTTGGCAATGACCTTCGACTGCCAGCTGATTTGAAGTATCGGATGGATGCCGATGCGGAGAGGAATGTCAATAAATCCACTGGTGTCTTGGAAGAAGAGCTGAGAGAGATACACGATCTGGTAAGACAACGAGCAAAGATTATGAGTGACAAGATGAAAGCAAGGTACGATAAATCAATTAATTCGGAAGGGTTTCAGGAAGGAGATTTGGTGCTGCTATATAACCCACAAGGAAAAAAAGGGTTGTCTCCGAAATTGCAGTGTAACTGGGAAGGCCCATACAAAGTTGTAAAACGGATCAATGATGTAGTGTACCGCATACAAACCATTGGCAAACCACGAACCAAAATGGAAGTGGTTCATTTGGAGAGGCTAGCAGCGTTTAGATTGAGAGATTTGTCTGATCGGACTTAGGTGGAGGGCAGTGTTACGAATATTAGCAAAACTAAGGGGTGCTGCCATCTCTAGGCCGATGCTAAGCAGTGACGTGAATTCACATCAATAATTCAATCATTATGTATCTATGTACATAAACGAATCAATAATTGCGTCTACACATATGTACGTATACGAGCAGCGGAGAAGCAATGCACAAACACATGCATATATCTTATTTGAGTTGTCACAAGAGAGGGCAATAATTTGTACAAGTATTACTCAAATGAGAAATTATACATCTGTAGTTGTAGCTGAGAAATTTACAACTAACTAAGTAAAATTCTGGAAGCGCCTAGAAGATGCCGCGAGGAAATCACAGAGTATAAAAGCACCAGCGGTAGAGGCGCTATAGGCAGTTTCGATTAAGACGCTATCTAGCGAGCAATAGCAGTATTATTTTGAAAGTCAGTTTCATTTAAGCTATCAGTTTGGTTCTTAAGCCAGCTAGTTGCAAAGTATAAGTGTTATTGTGAAGTACTTTAATAAAGGCCATTTTTCCATTATTCAATATTGGAGTTATTTATTCAACAGTTTAGTGATTCGAACTTAGCAGAAGGGCAAATAAGAGGATTTGCAAGTAAATTCGTTACAATATAGATGTGGGCTTTAGTACAATAAGGATTATTCCATTCAGCTGATACAACTAACAGATTTAAGGTCTTATAAACGTTTAACCAAATGTGATATGCATTATATAAGGTACAGCATTTTTAGTGGGTTTCTTCATATGTACATATGCAGACATCGAATTTACCACATCATCATACCATAAATATAGTATGTAGCTTGTCTATTTTGTGTTGGGACAGTTGCGTTGACAATTGTTTCTGTCGCTGTAACCCTGTCAGTGATCAATTTAACCGTTGCTTTAGTGTCAGCCTGTTTTGTTTGGCAATAAACTTTTCATTAATGATACATTTGTCAAATGCAATGCACATGCAAAAAAATAAATTTTTATACAAACTCCGAAGGGAGGCTGCAAGGCAGATGAATTTTCAATGAGAGGCTTTTCATGAGAGCAATACTCTCGGAAACCACTGCCGAGAGAGAACCCCGCTAAGAAAAACTGTTTGTAGTTGAAAAACTTACACTTACTATACAGAACATATATGTTTGGGTTATGCATGGGTGGCATATGGAGTTGTGACGATTTCGCCTTGTCTACACCATTTCCACTTGTAAATGAGAAGGCGTCTCTTGGAAATAAGAATGGTCAATTATAAATGAAAAACCGTCAGTCGGAAATAAGACGTGTAAATTGTAAACTAGATTACTCAATTGTAAATGCGAAAGAGTTTCTTCGATATAATATTCATTTGTAAATGAGAGAGCGTCAAATGAAAATAAGGAAGCATAATTTGTATTTGAGATTGGTAAGTTGGAAATGAGAAAGCGTAAGAAGTGCGAAAGCGTCATATGGAAATGAGAAGGCATAAACTAAATATGAGAAAGCGCCACTTGTAATTGCAAGAGGTTCGTATTTATTCGGCGCGATACTACATAATTCCTAGAGTGTCTTCGACCAATCGACATACGGTTTGTGGGAGACATTCCTATACCACTGACAAATATATGTGAGGCAACATCTGCAATATATATTGTTACGAATATTAGCAAAACTGAGGAGTGCTGCCATCTCCAGGCCGATGCTAAGCAGTGACGTGAATTCACATCAATAATTCAATCATTATGTATCTACATAAACGAATCAATAATTGCGTCTACACATATGTACACATTCCGACGAGCAACATTTACATACAAGGCAGCAAGAGATGAGATGTCACACACCGATGAATTTACTTATACGCTTATGTGTGTGCGGGAGACTGTAAACTACAAACACATGCATATATCTTATCTGAGTTGTCACAAGAGAGAGCAATAATTTGTGCACGTAGTTGTGGCTGGCGATTTTGTAGCCGAAACAACTAGTAACTTCTGGAAATCGAAGAGCCTAGAAGTATGCAGCGTAAACTATAAAAGCGGTGCAGGCGAGTAAGAAGTAATTCAGTTTGATTTGAGTTGTCAAGCAGTTTGATTAACACGATATCTAGCGAGCAATAGCAGTATTATTTTGAATAGTGGAGTTTCATTTGAGCTATCAGTTTGGTTATTAAGCTATTCGTTGCACAGTTTGAGTGTTATTGTGAAGCATTTTAATAAAGGCCATTTTTGTATTATTCAATATTGGAGTTATTTATTCAACAGTTTAGCGATACGAACCTATCAAAAGGGGCAAATAAGAGGATTTGCAGAAAATTCGTAACAATTGGTGTCAGAAGAGGAATTGTTGAATAAATTCCGAAGATTGGGAATACAACTTGGACATGGCAAAGTTCAGTGAATTGAAGATCCAGCAACTGAAAAAGGAGTTGGAAAACAGTGGATTAAATACAACTGGCAATAAGATCGAACTTCAAGCACGGCTACGAGAGGTAATGGAGTCGCAAGGAATTGATGTGGACGAGTTTGTCTTTTATCCTGATGGGGACGAAACAACAACAAAAATTGAAGAGAAAAACGAAACATCGCAGACAGTTACGAGCACAGACTTGAACATGATTTTGGCTGCAATATCTGCTCAAACATCGACAGTGGCTTCTCAACTGGAATCGCAAAAGACAGACATATCATCTCAACTGGCATCTCAACTGGAAGAACAAAAGGTAAATATGGCATCTCAACTAGAATCCCAGGAGAACCGTATAACATCCAAGATGGAAGAACAGAAGACACGTATTGCAGAAATGTCGTCAGAAATAACATCGAAAATTGAAGCACAAGAAACGCGTATTTCACAAATTTCAGCACAGATATCATCTCAGATCTCCACACAACTAGAAGAGCAGGAAGTCCGTATATCATCTAAACTGGAAGCGCATATGGAAGAAAAACTAACCCAGTTTCATGAAGGCTTCAGTGGTCGACAGGATAAAGTCGAGGCCGAGGTGGATGCTTTGAGAGGACGTATCGAGCAGTTGCAACTAAATCGCCCAGCAGTTTCAACGAGTAATCCAAAGGTAAAGACACCATCCTTTGACGGTTCTGTTCCTTTTCAGGTCTTTAAGCTACAGTTTGAGAAGACCGCAGCAGTGAACCAATGGAATGCTGAAGATAAAGTTGCAGCTCTGTTCGTGGCACTGAAAGGTCCTGCCGCGGAAATCTTACAGACTATTCCAGAGTACGAACGGAACAGTTATAACGCATTGATGGCTGCTGTAGAACGGCGATACGGAAGCGAACACAGGAAACAGATATTTCAAGTAGAATTGGAAAACCGCTACCAAAAAGCTAACGAGACTTTGCAGGAGTTTGCTTCGGACATTGAAAGATTGGCTCATCTTGCAAATGCGGATGCACCCGTGGAATACACGGAAAGAGTGAAGATTCAGAGCTTTATAAATGGCATACGGGACGTCGAAACGAAGCGAGCCACATACGCGAACCCAAAGCAAACATTTTCTGAAACGGTATCCCATGCATTGACCCAGGAAACGGCGTCATTATTGAGTAAACCAGCATACAAAGCTCATCGTGTGGAAGTAGAAAGGCCGGAGTGGGTAGACACAATTTTGGAAGCACTGAAGGGGTCTCAACAGAAGAATGCCGGAGTTATTAAATGTTTCAAGTGCGGCAACCCAGGTCACATTGCACGTCATTGCGATCTTGGTCCTAATAGTTCCAACAATGTGGGTGGCCGTAAACGCAAAGCTGGCGGAAATGAGCAAGAGCGTATCGAATTTAAAGAACGGAAACTTGCCCCGGCTGTTGAATGTCCTGTGATATCTGTGTCGCAAATCGGAAGGAAATCAAGCAGTCTTACCGTCAGAGGGAATGTGGATGGTAAAGGGCGTGTACTGACTGTAGATACGGGGGCATTTCATTCCTTGATTCGATCTGATTTGGTCTACAGGAGAGTAAAGTCATTACCTGGAGCAAGGTTGCGTACGGTAACAGGCGAATATAATCAAGTCCAAGGCGAAGTGGTATGTGAGGTATTAATTGGAAAAGTCATGGTTCTACACAAATTCGTTGTGGCGGAGATCGTTGATGAAGTCATATTGGGAGTGGACTTCTTGGTTGACCATGACGTCAGGATCGATATGCGGAGGAAAATTATGCGCTATAAGAACCAGGACATACCACTTAACTTTAGTTTGGAACAAGGGTTCAGCAGTAATCGGGTACTGGTGGAAAAGACTCGACAAAGACCACGAAAGTCAAAGGCAAAGGTTGATAGATCGAATGGGCCAAATAAATCAAAATCAAAAGTACCTGCGAGAGAAACACTGGCATTGACAAAACCTAAAAGACGCAGGAAAACGAAGCAACGAATTTCCGAGAAAGAATGCGAGGGTAGTTTCAAGCCGGAGCGCACTACTCTTGTGAAATGTGGGAACGATACCGATTATGCAAAGCAAATCCGTCCAGCGCAAGCTCTACGAAGTGGTTCATTGACCAAACAACAGAGTGTGAAGGAACGGCCCAGGGTAATGAGTAATAAAATGAAACACTGGCATGACAAGAACTCTAATTCGGACGGTTTCTTGGCGGGAGATTTGGTACTGTTAAACAACCCTCACCGGCGGAAAGGTGTTCCAGCCAAATTTCGGTGCAGTTGGGAAGGCCCGTACAAAGTTGTGAAGAAGATCAGTGATACCATCTACCGCATACAAACCACTGGGAAACCACGGATTAGAAGAGTGGTACATTTGGAGATGCTAGCGGCGTTTAGATTGGGAGATTTGTCTGATCGGGACGATCAGACTTAGGTGGAGGGCAGTGTTACGAATATTAGCAAAACTGAGGAGTGCTGCCATCTCCAGGCCGATGCTAAGCAGTGACGTGAATTCACATCAATAATTCAGTCATTATGTATCTACATAAACGAATCAATAATTTCGTCTACACATATGTACACATTCCGACGAGCAACATTTACATACAAGGCAGCAAGAGATGAGATGTCACACACCGATGAATTTACTTATACGCTTATGTGTGTGCGGGAGACTGTAAACTACAAACACATGCATATATCTTATCTGAGTTGTCACAAGAGAGAGCAATAATTTGTGCACGTAGTTGTGGCTGGCGATTTTGTAGCCGAAACAACTAGTAACTTCTGGAAATCGAAGAGCCTAGAAGTATGCAGCGTAAACTATAAAAGCGGTGCAGGCGAGTAAGAAGTAATTCAGTTTGATTTGAGTTGTCAAGCAGTTTGATTAACACGATATCTAGCGAGCAATAGCAGTATTATTTTGAATAGTGGAGTTTCATTTGAGCTATCAGTTTGGTTATTAAGCTATTCGTTGCACAGTTTGAGTGTTATTGTGAAGCATTTTAATAAAGGCCATTTTTGTATTATTCAATATTGGAGTTATTTATTCAACAGTTTAGCGATACGAACCTATCAAAAGGGGCAAATAAGAGGATTTGCAGAAAATTCGTAACAATATGTTATTCAATCGGTGGATGGAGCGTAGAGATCAGCATCTGAAGGAGACTGTGCGAGAGCATTCCAGCATTCAACGTCGTTTTATGGAAATACTCTCTCTCCAAGACATGTCAGTTATAGCCGTCCAACAAGGCGCGCCAGTAGCTCCTCTCTTCCAACCGGCGCCAATTGGTCACACCAAGGGAGTTTAAATCGTTTTCCACCTAGTCCTTCCAGCGGAGTGTGGGCCGCCCTATACCTCTGTTTCATGCGCATAACATGGCCTAGCCACCGCAGCCGCTCCGTTTTAATTCGCTGTACTATGTTGATGTCTGCGTAGAGGTCCATACATCTTTCGAAGAACTTTTCTCTCGAACATTCCCAGAGCCGCTTCATTTGATGTTGTCATGGTCCAGGCTTCTGCATCATATAGCAGGACGATAAGTGTCGTGGAGAGTATGATTTTCTTTTGCAGAGAGAGGACTTTACTTTCCAATTGCCTACCTTGTCCAAAGTAGCATTTATTGGTAAGCGCGATTCTTCGCTGAGCTGATGTTGTTGCTAGTGTTGATGCTGGTTCCCAAGGCGCATATGCGCCGACTCAATGCTCGATGACATCAGGTACTTCGTTTTGTCCTCATTCACCATCAAACCCATCTTTACCGCTTCTTTTTCTAGTTTGGATTAAGCAGCATCAGTTTGTCCATTAATAAAATTTTCATTCAGCATTTGTACGTATCTGAATGGCATTTGCTGAATGAATCGAAAAAGGTTGCCACGCGCGTAACATGTTTCCCTTAAGCCAGGAACGCATTTCGCGAGATACAATGGAATAGTAATTCGGATCCTTGACATCCAACAAGCCCGATTACTAGAACGCGATCTAGGTAGGTGTTCTGCACAACTTACCAACAACCACGGTTCGGGACACAAAATAAGACCAATAACGAAAACTTTTTGTCATTATAATTTAACTCCATAATTTTATTTTTAATAACATGATAAAAATTCATATTATTATAATGAAAAACAAAAACATAAATGAAGATCTAGCTTAATAAAAAAAGAAAAAAAAACAATATAAATCGCCTAGGCCCGGGGGGTCCTTGCGCCGTCGGTGAAGCTCAAAGAACTGGCCGACGGGTATCTTTTGGTGCGCCAAGGGCACCCGTACAGGGCAAACCACATATGTCTATTTAGGTGGGCTATGATAGTACCCCACTAATAGAGCACGTAAAGACAAACCCTACATTGGAAGCGGGGCTCTCCCTGGGTTCAGCCACCCGCTCCCTTAAAACTCCCTCCTCGCCCATAGAATCGGGAACACCAGCGTGAAACCTCCTGGTATCGAACTATCCGTATTTGAAGATCAGTGGGCCAGTGCCGTGGTATATTATGCAGCACCAGCAGCACCCCACCAACCACGAGCTTCCGCCGTGAGCGGTCTTCCGCACCTCATTCAGCCATCTGAAAAGAAAGAAAAAATTGTGTAACAATTTCTACATATCTTCAAATAAAACTACCACCCCTGTTTTACCTCGTTTCTATTGGTGCTGAGGACTAGAAACTCCCGCCGTTCCCCATCCGCCCCATACGCGGTCACCATCAATGATGACATGATATGAAACTTCTCGCTCTCTGAGAGCGCGTGAAAATGTGCATTTTTTATAACATTGACCATAGATGCCATTATCCTCAAAATCAAATTTGGGCATTTCGGAATAACTTTGGATATTTTACATGGTAAAGGTTTAATTTATGATTTTCACCGAAAACTTACTCAAGATTGTCAAATGGGATATCAAAAAACTCGAATTTTTTCAGGATCACAAATACAAAAAAAAGCTTATTTTACCCGTTAAAAATTTTTCCGTGAAAACACGTGAAATTTAATTTTTTGATAGCTAAGATAAAATGTACTTATCTCTTTTCGTGCGTTAATATAACAGCTCATTTAATTTTGTTATTTCTTGTACCTTTTTTACAAATTTTTGATCCGCTTATGTAGTTGAATACACTTGAAATGAAAAATAATGAAAACGCACCGATTTTCTTGGAATTTTTTTTCCGCGGTTTACGCAACTCTGATCTTCAAGACCCATTCTTGGAAACGAATGAAGTTTGTTTACAATCGAATGAACCAATGTTTACAATTGAATGAACTTTAAGACCCATTCCTGGAAACGAATTGAGAGAGAATGAATGTTTCGTATCATGTCATCATTGGTCACCATTTTAATTGCAGCCATCTGGAGAGGAATGGTAACATCATGTTAGTACCAAGAATTCTAACAAAAAACTACAAGACGTATACTCACTTTTGTTTTGCGAACTTTCCACCGGTCACGCTATAAATGCCGTTTTTTGCACAAATTCCGCAAACACAACAACACTGCACTACAGTGCTGCCATACGGACAGTCTTGGCCAATCAGCGAATGGCAAAACACAAAAGAGCTGATCAGATGAACAGAGGTCGATGGCAAGACGTACGAGCTCGAAGTGACAACAACGTGATATTATAACTAGTTAACACGTATTATCAGAATGGACGGTATCTTAAGTCATAAGAAGAAACATAATCACCCTTATCGCAAGTTTGAATTTCACCCGAAAATATTCACAGTTTTTGTTCACCCTATCGCAGAGGGTGGCGAAACAGTTTTTCATGTTCGAAAAAGATTTCGCCTTATTGGAAACTCTTTGTTCGGGCGAAATGAACAGCGGGGAAACCCCAAATTTATTTACTTATATTTTACGGGCGAATGCAGGCGAACGAAAGAAAATCAAAATGAAAGTAATTTTTTTGAATATTGATATTTTTATAATTACTAGAGTTCGCCCAGTGGTTGAAATTCAACCAGATAAGCAGTTAAAATAATATATACAATTCTTATTGTTCATACTTAACGATATTTACCTTAGTAAGAAAAAGAGTTATTTAAAAACGTTAAAATTTTTATTAATATTAATATATTGCTAAATTGAACAATTTCAGTACTGAAAAAAACTTAAAAAACATTACATATGTAGTTCAAAACTAACTAAAATTTTAATTTATATTTATTTATTTATTCTAAGGTGGCTTTAAAGTACTTTTTGGACGTAATGTTTAAAAATATAAGAAACTATAGTTATTGATACCTAAGAAGCTATTTGTTCTTATAAAAAAGTAACATTGCAAACCAAAATTCTCAAAAATACTACGGCTACTCTGGTAAAAAAAAACATATTCCAAGTTTGTTGTTACTAATAAAATGCTTCTGACGACGTAGAACTTCTTTATATACAATATTTTTTGTAAACACTTTGTTGTCATTAATTAAGTTTCCTTGTCCGGAAAGGAAAGGAAACGAAAGGAAAGGAAGAAAAATCAATGGAAGGGAAATGAAAATAAAAGAAATATAATTTGTCATTTTATTATAATAATAGGAATATTCGATGGGTAATATAATGAATAAGTAAGCTCAATATAAATAAATTTTATATTGCTCTGGCAGGAAGGGTATGATTTAATCAATCTGCTTCTCGTAAACAAAAGGTAGGAAAGGAAAATAAAGGAAAGGAAGGAAAATTAATGGAAGGGAAATGAAAATAAAAGAAATGACAGAAAAGAAAAGTAGAGGAATGGAAAGGAAAGGAAAGTAACAGAAAGGAAAGGAATGGTAAAGAAAGGAAGGAAAAGAAAGGAAGGAATATGAATGGAAGAGAAATGAAAGTGAAAGAAAGGAAATAAAAATAAAATTAAAAGAAAGGAAAGGAAAATAAAGAAAAGGTAAGGAAAAGAAAGGAAAGGAAAGGAAGGGAAAGGAAAGGAAACTAAAGAAAAGGAAAGTAAACGAAAGGAATGGAAATGAAAGGAAAGGAAAGGAAAGGGAGAAAAATCAATGGAAGCGAAATGAAAATAAAAGAAATATAATTTGTCATTTTAATATAATAATAGGAACATTCGATGAGTAATATAATGAATATGTAAGCTCAAAATAGGGAAATTTTATATTGCTCTGCAGGAAGGGTATGATTTAATCAATCTGCTTCTCGTAAACAAAAGGTATGGAATAATAAGTAAGCTCAATATAGGGAAATTTTATATTGTTCTGGTAGGAAGGGTATGATTTAATCAATCTGCTTCTCGTAACCAAAAGGTAGGAAAAGGAAAGGTAAGGAAAGGAAAAGAAAGGAAAGGAAAGGAAAGGAAAGAAAATCAATGGAAGAGAAATGAAAAGAAAGAAATGAAAGAAAAGAAAAGTAGAGGAATGGAAAGGAAAGGAATGGAAAGGCAAGAGAAGGAAAGGAAAGGAAAGGAGAGGAAATGAAAGGAAAGGAAAGGAAAGCAAAGGAAAGGAAAGGAAATGAAAGGAAGGAAAGGAAAGGAAAGGAAGGAATATGAATGGAAGAGAAATGAAAGTAAAAGAAAGGAAATAAAGGGAAAATTAAAAGAAAGGAAAATAAAGAAAAGGTAAGGAAAGGAAAGGAAAGAAAGGAAAGGAAACGAAAGGAAAGGAAATGAAATGAAATGAAAGGAAAGGAAAGGAAAGGAAAGAAAAGTAAAGGAAAGCAAAGAAAAGAAAACAAAGGAAAGGAAAATAAAAGAATAGAATGGAAATGAAAGGAAAGCAAAGGAAAGAAAACAAATAGACTTGATGCATGATCAGCTAAGTATTTTTCTTTAATTTTTATTGTGTACAAAGCAACTCCTCGGCCATGCTCACGATTCAGCATAGCACACTAAAAGCAAGTACACACACTAGGGCGGGTCGATTTAAAAATCGCTCATTGCTCTGCGAAAATCGTATTCCAGGGATCAAAATAAGAAACTTTGCCGAAGGAACCATACCTCTAAAACAAATTCTGATGTCCCCCCCCTTTGGGTCGAACTTTTGGGTAGGGGCAATTTCACTTCTACCTGCTGTGTCTTGTGGTGGCTTAAAAAAAACAACACAAGCAATTTTACGATCTGCAATTGTCATAGTGATACCTTCACACACGCAGCGTGTCTATAGTATGAATACGTGCATGTGTAGTGGTGTGACTTTTATGTTAAATTTTTTATATTAAAATGATTTTTCAATTTTTTTTATTTATGTATAACAGTACAGCTCAAAAATTCCTATCCATACATATATAATTTGTATACCTTAGAATTATAGTTTAGCAGAAGACGGTTCCACATTTTTTCATCTTGCCTATTTATATATAAGACTAGAAGACCCGGCAGACCTGCCCTAAATTGGCCAATCTGCATACATTTTAATAAGCTTTCTCCGCCTGACTCTGCCCTCCCCCCTCTTCACTTTTTCCTAATCATTTTATTCACTCCTCCCTCCGTCTTTTTCGCTTCATCTATCTCCATCTTCGTCTAATTCTATCTCTTTCTCAATCTCCTTCTCTCTTTTCTCTTCTCTCCATTCCTTCTCATTCTTCTGCATCCCTTATTGCCTGTACAAGAAGGTGGTATGTATTTTATTCCAGCCCCAGTCCCAGTCCCACTCCGAGTCTCAGTCCCAGTCCTAGTCCTAAACCCAGTCCCAGTCAGTCTCTGGATAATATATTACTGTGTACTAAAGCGCTCATCAACAGCTTTCATTTTATATACATATTGTATAAACACATTCTAGGGGTACCCGGGTCCACGTTTTGGCCTATATCTCGAGACCCTGTCACCCAGGGGTATGAAAATTACCCTCTACTGAAGCACTCATCATCAGCTTTCATTTGATATCCACATTCTATAATCACATTCTAGGGGTACCCGGGTCCACGTTTTGGCCTATATCTCGAGACCCTAGTCACCCAGGGGTATGAAAATTACCCTGTACTGAAGCACTCGTCAACAGCTTTCATTTGATATCCTTATTCTATACACACATTCTAGGGGTACCCAGGCCCACGTTTTGGCCCATATCTCGAGACCCTAGTCACCCAGGGTATGAAAATTACCCTCTGCTAAGGACTCATCCACAGCTTTCATTTGATATCCATATTCTATAAACACATTCTAGGGGTACCCGGGACCACTTTTTGGCCTATAGCTCGAGACCCTAGTCACCCAGGAGTATGAAAATTACCCTCTATTGAAGCACTCATCAACAGCTTTTATTTTATATACATATTGTATAAACACATTCTAGGGGTACCCGGGTCCACGTTTTGGCCTATATCTCGAGACCCTGTCACCCAGGGGTATGAAAATTACCCTCTACTGAAGCACTCATCATCAGCTTTCATTTGATATCCACATTCTATAAACACATTCTAGAGGTACCCGGGTCAACGTTTTGGCCTATATCTCGAGACCTTAGTCACCCAGGGGTATGAAAATTATCCTCTACTAAAGCACTCATCAACAGCTTTCATTTGATATCAATATTCTATAAACACATTCTAGGGGTACCCGGCTCCACTTTTTGGCCTATAGCTCGAGACCCTAGTCACCCAGGGGTATGAAAATTACCCTGTACTGAAGCACTCATCAACAGCTTTCATTTGATATCCTTATTCTATACACACATTCTAGGGGTACCCAGGCCCACGTTTTGGCCCATATCCCGAGACCCAAGTCACCCAGGGTATGAAAATTACCCTCTGCTAAAGCACTCATCCACAGCTTTCATTTCATATCCATATTCTATAAACACATTCTAGGGGTACCCGGGACCACTTTTTGGCCTATAGCTCGAGACCCTAGTAACCCAGGAGTATGAAAATTACCCTCTATTGAAGCACTCATCAACAGATTTCATTTGATATCCATATTCTATACACAAATTCTAGGTGTACCCAGGTCAACGTTTTGGCCTATATCTCGAGGCCCTAGTCACCCAGGGGTATGAAAATTATCCTCTAATAAAGCACTCATCAACAGCTTTCATTTGATATCCGTATTCTATAAACACACTCTAGGGGTATCCGGGTCCCCGTTTTGGCCTATATCTCGAGACCCTAGTCACCCAGGGGTATGAAAATTACCCTCTACTAAAGCACTCATCACAGCTTTCATGAAATGATGCCGGTAGGTACCCAAAATGATCCCATATTAGTCGAGAAAAGGTCCCAAAATGACCTCGTCGGGATCACGGACGGACACCCAAAACCATCTAGGAATGATGCCGGAAGGTACCCCAAATGATGCAGTATTAGTCGAGAAAAAGTCCCAAAATGATCACGATGGGATCCCGGAGGGATACCTCAAACCATATAGAAATGATGCCGGAAGGTACCCCAAATGATCCCGAAAAAGTCCCGAAATGACCCCGATGGGATCACGGACGGAACCCGAAAAGCAACCAGAAATGATGCCGGTAGGTACCCCAAATGATCCCGAAATAATCCCGAAATGACCCCATCGCTGTCAAAAATATTTACTTAACGTTTGACGTCAGTGGTGAAAACTGGATGGCAATCGACTGACACCACAATTTGATGACAGTCTTTGGCACACACTGCTAAATCGACTTCATGCCAGTTTTTAATATGTAATGAAAACACATTTGACACCAAATCGCCATGGTGACAGTTATGTCAGTATTTGATGTCAGTGATTTTGACATAGTGAAAACAAAGCATAAGGTTCTCTTGTGACTCTTTATTTTCTCCATTCTTTTTGGTAGTATTGTTATTGGCTGGTTAATGTATGCTTCCACTTTATTTTCCTGCTATGTACCTTTGAAGTATTAGTCATGATATTACTATTGAATTGTATCTTTTCCTGTACTTATAAGGAGGGAAATATTTTGTACATATGTAGCTATTTAGCTGAAGATTGAGTACATGGACACTTCTTTTCTTTAAAATTATTAAAATTCTTGGGTCGCCATTGAACGGCGCTGATGAAGCTGTCTTTACTGTTGATTGAGGCATTTTATTGTTTAATAAGGTGCTAAAGTTTACAGTTACATTTTCTTCAAATGTAGTTGGAGTTTTGGTTGAAGCGGGGTTTTATATACGATCTTGAATGCTTTTCAATTGTCTAAATTTAATTCTGATATAGCTTTTGAGCATCATAGCCATTGCAATGACCAATAGTATGAATGCGAAAAATAAAACGATTAACCAAACATCGGGGATATTTCGAATGTTTTTGGTTTATTCTTCTACTGGTGGTTCATATTTAATCATTCGATTCTCTGATACCTTGCTTTCTCCGAATTTCCTGAGTTTTTTTTCCTATTTCATAACCAGCTATCATAATGCCATTTGCTATCTTTTTCCACCAAGAAAGGAAATAAGGAAAGATTAAAAATTTCCTTTACTAATATTTTTGTTTTGAGAAAGAGGCTAATTTAAGCTTCAATAAAATTATTGATTTTATTTTCTAGGCATTCCAACCTACATTGAATTTTGTTGATTATTTATAACGCATTATACACATATATATATATTTTTTTTTTTCAAAAAGATTTCCAAACAAAATTTCCTAAGTCGAAATTATCTTCTCAAAAAAACTTTAATTGTAAATTTAATTATTGTTTATATGATTTTAATAATCGGGGATTGCCCATATTGCTTTTTCAAATGTATGAAAACATTTATTTGGAGCAATTTTTTAATTTTATAATTTATTTAATAATTTGGGAAAAATTTAAACAACGTGACATCAGGACGGACAAGGCGACAGCTGTTTCGATTATACCTTGTAAATCTCTTCAAAGCCTTTTCTCCCGGGAGTGGGAGTCGAACTCGCACTCCTACGATAGTTGAAATGGTTGTAAACGCATTCAGCTACGTCATGCCTGTTGTAAAGTTCTTCCCAAATGCCTTCTTTTTGCATATTTTAATCTTTTACACATTGCATACTTCGGATGCAATTATGTGTTAAAGCTATGCTTGGTACATTGCTTTTTCAAATGTATGAAAACATTTATTTGGAGCAATTTTTTAATTTTATAATTTATTTAATAATTTGGGAAAAATTTAAACAACGTGACATCAGGACGGACAAGGCGACAGCTGTTTCGATTATACCTTGTAAATCTCTTCAAAGCCTTTTCTCCCGGGAGTGGGAGTCGAACTCGCACTCCTACGATAGTTGAAATGGTTGTAAACGCATTCAGCTACGTCATGCCTGTTGTAAAGTTCTTCCCAATTGCCTTCTTTTTGCATATTTTAATCTTTTACACATTGCATACTTCGGATCAGGCATGCTTAACCAACGAACCGATATCATTTCGTTACGATAATTAACGTTAATAAACGAAACAAAGTCATTTCGTTTCGTTTATTAACGTTAAAAACGTCAAATTAACGAAATGATTTCGTTTCGTTTTCTGCCATATCAAAACGGAATCAAATCGTTTATGTTCATTATTAATTTCAAACTATGCTGGCAAAGCTGATTGATGGCGGAGTCATTAAAGGTGAAAGCAATAGCCAAGCTGATTGCAACTTTTCTCATGAATTTTGACAGTACGAACATTTCTCAGAGTGTTTTTGACATTACCACCAACGAATTACACAAACAAATTATATGGAGTTTGTGTGTGTATGTGCGCTCGTTGTTACCACCTTACGGCTTCACCATGGCTATAGCATTGCCAGCACAATTCAAACATAAAGTATCACGTTTTTGTTAACGTTTTTAACGTTAACGAAAGCTTTTCGTTTCGGATAAAAACGAGATACAATTTATCTTGATAATTTCTTTATCGATAATATTTCGAAGTGTTTCAACGGAAACGGTGGAAATTTTTTGATAAACGATTAGCTTAACGTTAAGGTGCATCCCTGCTTCGGATGCAATTATGTGTTAAAGCTATGCTTGGTACGGCGGTTTTCAAAGAAACTTTGGTTTTTGTTGCTGTTTTCGTTCTATTTATAGAACTACAACGAATTAACCAATTTTGTCTGTTTGTATGATTTTAATAATCGGGGATTGCCCATATTGCTTTTTCAAATGTATGAAAACATTTATTTGGAGCAATTTTTTAATTTTATAATTTATTTAATAATTTGGGAAAAATTTAAACAACGTGACATCAGGACGGACAAGGCGACAGCTGTTTCGATTATACCTTGTAAATCTCTTCAAAGCCTTTTCTCCCGGGAGTGGGAGTCGAACTCGCACTCCTACGATAGTTGAAATGGTTGTAAACGCATTCAGCTACGTCATGCCTGTTGTAAAGTTCTTCCCAATTGCCTTCTTTTTGCATATTTTAATCTTTTACACATTGCATACTTCGGATGCAATTATGTGTTAAAGCTATGCTTGGTACGGCGGTTTTCAAAGAAACTTTGGTTTTTGTTGCTGTTTTCGTTCTATTTATAGAACTACAACGAATTAACCAATTTTGTCTGTTTGTATGATTTTAATAATCGGGGATTGCCCATATTGCTTTTTCAAATGTATGAAAACATTTATTTGGAGCAATTTTTTAATTTTATAATTTATTTAATAATTTGGGAAAAATTTAAACAACGTGACATCAGGACGGACAAGGCGACAGCTGTTTCGATTATACCTTGTAAATCTCTTCAAAGCCTTTTCTCCCGGGAGTGGGAGTCGAACTCGCACTCCTACGATAGTTGAAATGGTTGTAAACGCATTCAGCTACGTCATGCCTGTTGTAAAGTTCTTCCCAATTGCCTTCTTTTTGCATATTTTAATCTTTTACACATTGCATACTTCGGATGCAATTATGTGTTAAAGCTATGCTTGGTACGGCGGTTTTCAAAGAAACTTTGGTTTTTGTTGCTGTTTTCGTTCTATTTATAGAACTACAACGAATTAACCAATTTTGTCTGTTTGTATGATTTTAATAATCGGGGATTGCCCATATTGCTTTTTCAAATGTATGAAAACATTTATTTGGAGCAATTTTTTTTATTATTGTTTATTTATGATCTGTAAGTTTATACATTATCATCATGCGTCTGGTTTCCTCGATTCTAGTAGTAGGATTAATGACATCCTTCATATTTGGTTACCTAGTCATACCAATATCCTTCCAAAAACCTTTCAATCATTTTAATTTCTTTTCTAAATCTATTGTTTCTATTTTATTCTCAAGCCTAGTGATTGGGTTTTTGATCGGCATTGTAAATTAAAATTAAAAAAAAAATTCTTTATACTTCTTTTAATTCCCTAATTTTATTTTTTAGACGAATCCTTTCCTCTGTCTTTGTTGTTAAATTAATTTCTTTATACAATATGGCTACAGCCTGTCTTATTTTAAATCGTTTTCATTCTTTAAACTTTGTCATTCATTTGAAAAGAGTTAGAGGGAGGAAAAAAATGTCTTAATTTTATTAGCAAAAATCTACTTTTTGCCCGTAAACTGGCAGCCGTTAGGTTGCCAAATGCTTTTAAAATAAACTACTTAAATAATTAGATACATAATCTTCTATTTCCTTTTGTCTTCTTGATGTGTGTCTGCAGCCTAAGGTCTATTCCACTTCTCTATGCCTTACGCTACATTTCCATGTGTTCATATATTTGCTTATCACGAATAATAGTCTGTTGAAAGTTTATTTTTAAATTATGTTCGTTGGGATCATCACCTCGCAGCTTAAAATGCATCCAATACAAATAATTAATTGCATAGGCAAGTTGGTTATCCAGTTTAATTGTTTCCTTGTCGGTAATTCCTCGAAGTCCTTTAGTTATATCGCCGTACTAATTCTTTTATTTTTTCCTGCTTCAAGTTTTACAGAATCCTTTTCAAAAAAATTTTAAGGATTTTTAGAGGAAGCCAATATTTCAAACAGCAGACGAGGTCTGCCTGTTTATTTTCAGCAGTATGGCTTGATCGCCATGAATTATTTAGGGATTATGTAATATTTTGAGCGTCTTGCTAAAGATGTTTAGCAGACTGCATTGTAAACAGCAGTTTGCCTAAGCAGAACCGCCATGTAATATTTTGGATAATGAGAATAACGTATTTTAGGTTGCAGTGCCCATTTAGCGGCACCAGATAGAATTAACTGCCATTGAAGTGGCAGCAGATTGAATTAATTTCTTTATTCAAAAGTGGTTTTCTTTTATACAAAATTTCTATGAGCTAAAATACTTACTTACACTAATACCTACAAACTAAGTATAACACACTTTACATTTAATTCAGCTCCCTGGGAACTGCATCAAAAAGGTATCAAAAAGTTTCATAAATTTTGTTTTATTTTTATAAAAGCGGTATTCATGTATAAATTGCCATGCATCGTGAAATGCCAAAATTTTGTGCCTACTGCTATTTTCATGCTCAAGAAAAATGCAAAATGTTTCTTGTATGTTTGCTTTTGGTTTGCATACAGCGCTTAATAATACCAAAATGTAAGCTTTCGATTTCAAAGTATTTTCCAAAGTATGTATGTATTCTGTTTTTAAATACATTTTGTATTTTTTATTTGGTTCTTTTTTCATCATTGGGTGTTTACATTTCATGCTTATATAATTTTAATAAAAAAATGTAATAATAACAATGTAAACAAATGTTATGTTTAAAGACACAGAGTGAAAATTTCTGAACGTGATCTCCGAAAAACGTCACAATTTATTTTTGAGCAACAAAGATATTATTTGATAGCTATCGATAATACAAACAAATGCTCGTCTTCGATTTTTCCATAAAATACTGTATCCTTTATTATCGCCATTTGAATTTTCTTTGTCCTTTTTCTTAAGATTTTTTAAGAATTAATGAGCTTAACACCGATAAATGATAATTGTTATTCAATTATTATTTTGATTTTGGTTGGGAAAAACTGAAAAGAAGGAAACATTTACTGGCAATAAAACCAAAATAATAATTGAATAACAATTATCATTTATCGGTGTTAAGTTCATTAGTTCTTAAAAAATCTTAAGTAAAATTGAACACACCATTAAACATACAAACATTGTCATTTTGCTTTTAAAGTTGAATAGCAGCCGATAGGCTCCACCGATTTTGACAGTTCGGTAAAAGTTTACACTTTTTTCAGTTTAAGTTCAGAAAATTACAATTCAAGTTCAGAAATGCCAATTTAAATTCAGAAATTTCCAATTCAAGTTCAGAAAATTACAATTAAAGTTTAGAAAATTTGTCGGGTATTTTTTTTCTTCATCCAATGGAAATAAAGGTATGTAAGTTGGTATCTATGAGGGATTAGGGTTAAAGACCAGAAGTGATCAAACGTACTAAACCATCATAGAACCAACCCAACACAACCCTAAATGCTACAACTAATTAAATACAACCCTGCATAGTAAAACATTTTTAACGAAAGCCGACTTTGAAATACGCGAGAACGGCAGTTGAACATTTGACGTTGTGCCGAAAAGTTTGCGCCGTGATCCTTAAATTCATTTACTGTATCTAACAATTAACTTTTAATAACTTTTAAATAAACTCATTTTATATTTGTCAATCACTACAAATATTGGGTGCTCAACCGGGATCAGTGTATGTGTCGCTAAATACTTATTCTGAATCAGTGTCGTTAAACGCTCATCGGCAAATAGTATCGCGAAGCGCTAATTCAAGTGTATAGTGTCTTTAAACACTCAACCGAATTACATACACACATACTCGTACTGTACAAATAAACGTCGCTAAACGTTTAGGATCGTCAAACCAAAATTTAAGTGGTGCAAAAAGGTCAGCCGGCGTCGTAAAAAATCGTAAAAAGTGCAGTGGCAGCAAAATTTTGCAAATATCTGTCATCAAAGAAGTAGCAGTTGAATCCAACATAAAAGAAAAGTTCGCTGTAACGAAAATGCAAGCAGAATTTCTAGAAAGGAATCACGAAAATATACTTGACGGTTTTGTATCAAGCCAAGTCAATTAAAGAGCTCATGGAGCAAATCAAGATCTACGAGAAAGTTCATGGTAAGCCAGGTACGCAAAGTTAAAAGAGCGTAAGTCAGCAGAATATAGGGGGTGCAACAAATACCCTAACTTCGAAAGCATGTTTTAAATGCGGAAGCACATCTCATAGGATTCGGGATTGCAACAGCAAACAAATTAAGTGTTTTATGTGTCAGGGTGTAGGACACAAATCCTTTGAGTGCACGCGTAAAGATGTTGCTACAGTTAAAAAAGAAAATGATAAAGCCAATGTAATAGACGAACAGAAAAAAGTATTTAATTTGGCTTTTAAAAGTTTATTGGTTGGGGGGATGAAAGTTAATGCACTGGTCGACACTGGATGCAGCTTGTGCTTGATTAGGCGCGATATTTTTGACAAAACAAATTTTAGAGGAGAAGTTAGCAATTGGCAACGTACATTATATGGCATATGCAAAAAAGAATTTTCAACATCCGGTATTTTTCAAACAGACATTGAGGCTGATGGTTTAAAGTTTTCGCAAATATTTCACATTACCAGTAATGATGCAATAGAATTTCCAGTGTTTATTGGTACGTCCTTTTTAGAGAAAGTTAATATTAATGTGAAACCGGAAGGTGTAGAGTTTGTGAAGAGAGGAAACGCTAACGCAGAGTCTGAAAATGAACATGAAGATAGATTGGAACTATTTAAGCAGTTTAATAGTTTATGCATGAATATAGAAGACATTAATATTAACAGTGTCGTTCGAAAAATAATAAATGATTATAAAGCACAGAAGATCGAAGAATGTCCAGTGGAGATGAAAATAGTCTTACAAGATAAAGTTCCCGGTTTCCAACGTCCGCGAAGCTTGTCTAAGGAAGACAAAGAGTTTGTTGATAAACAGGTAGAAGAATGTTGGAAGCCGGCATTATTCAAGCCAGTTTTTCCAACTATGCCTCTCCGATAGTAATTGCTAGAAAAAAAGATGGGTCTAAGCGATTGTGTTGCGACTATCGATTGCTAAACAAGAAAATTATTCGAGATAATTTTCCTATGGGACGTATTGACGATGTTCTAGATAAACTACAGGGAGCAAAGGTTTTTACTATGTTAGATTTGGCAGACGGTTTTTTCCATGTGCCTGTAGAAGTTGAGTCTAGGAAGTATACCTCATTCGTAACGCCAGATGGGCATTACGAGTTTAATTACCTCCCTTTTGGTATATGTAACTCACCAGCCGTGTTTTGTCGCTTTGTTAATTTCATATTCAGAGACCTTATTAAAGATGGAACAATCGCCATATACATGGACGATATAATTATACCAGCATTAAACGAGGATGAAAACATAAGCAAACTGAAACGAGTTTTAGAGGTAGGATCGAGGTATGGGCTACGGATTAAGTGGAAAAAGTGCCAATTCTTAGAGAGGAAGATTCATTTTCTAGGCTACGAAATAGAAAATGGAACAATTAAGTCATCAACTGAAAAAATAGACGCAATTCAGAATTATCCATTACCAAGAGATAAGAAAGGGGTAGAAAGATTTTTGGGTTTAACGTCGTATTTTAGGCGATTTATAAATAATTATGTGTTGATAGCGAAACCCTTGTCAGATCTCTTGAAAAAGGATAGTGAATTCAAAATAGATAAAGAACAGCTAAATTCTTTTAAGCAGCTGAAAACAGCGCTTGTAACTGCACCAGTTTTACAATTATACAATGTCAATGCTGAAACAGAAATCCATACAGATGCATCCAAGTTTGGATACGGTGCTATCTTTATGCAAAAGTGGGGTGAGGATCAAAAATTCCATCCGGTTTAATTTCTTAGTAGGAAAACAACCAAGGCAGAAGAAAAGTACAGTTCATATGAGCTTGAAGTGCTCGCTATTATAGCAGCGTTAAAAAAATGGCGAATATATTTGAAGGGTATAAAATTTAGTATAATTACAGATTGTAACACGTTTGCATTAACTATGAAAAAAGGCGATGTGCCACCTAGAGTAGCTAGATGGACCCTATTGTTGCAAGAATTTGACTATCAAATTCATCACAGGTCAGGAACTCAAATGCGTCATGTAGATGCACTAAGCAGAATGTACTGCCTGCAGATGGATGATTCGATACGACATAAGTTAATGACGGCACAACTAGAAGACGGATGGACGAAAGCAATTAGAACGATTGTAGAAAAGGAACCATATGAAGACTTTTACATACTTCATGGCGTCCTATGTAAGGATCCTTCTAAGGAACTTGTGGTTGTTCCGATGCAAATAGAAGAAGATATAATTAGACATGTACATCAGCAGGGTCATTTTGCAGCACGTAAAACTCAAGAATGTGTAGAGAAAGCGTATTTCATACCGCAAGTTAGTCAGAAGGTTGCAAAAGTAGTGAATAGCTGCGTTCTGTGCATAATTGCATATGCCAAAGCAGGGGAAAAAGATGGTTTTCTTAATTCAATTCCAAAAGACGATCAACCACTCACTACATACCATATCGATCACTTAGGGCCATTAACAGCCACGTCAAAACAGTATAATCATATTTTAACAGTAGTCGATGCATTTTCCAAATTTGTTTGGCTGTATCCGACAAAGGATACAAGCGCTGCTGCTGTAATCGATAGGTTAGAGAAACAAGCCGCCATTTTTGGACATCCGAAGCGTGTAGTAACAGACAGAGGTAGTGCTTTTACCTCACAAGCATTCAGCGATTATTGTAGTAATCACGGTATACAACATCTTTTAATAGCAACAGGAGTTCCCAGAGGTAATGGTCAAGTGGAGCGCATCCATAGGGTAGTAGTGCCTATGCTGACAAAGCTAACTCTACACAATACTGATAAATAATTGTTTTTGTTTTTATCGGCCTATTGATAAATCATTCAAGGTTCGAATCGAGCTCAAGGCCAGAACAATAATTTTTTCTAATGAGAATTATTGTTATTTTTTAATTTTTCTAAATTTGAAAAATTGTATTTTGTTTTTGGAATAGTAAGTAGAAAATATTTCAGACAACCTGCCATAGCTGCGCAGATAGATCCATTTCGAAGAGTGCTAAGCCTTCATCATAAGTACGCTTTAGGCATGCTGCGCTAACCATTTAGCTACACAGCAGTGATAAATGGCACCAACATGTAGCAGAAGTTCAACAATTTTTAAATAATTCATCCAGTAGAAGCACAAAGGCATCTCCGTTCAAAATTTTAACAGGATGAAATATGCGACTAGACTCGATGATTGATTTGACTGAAGTTATCGAGGATGAAGCATTGCAAGAGCTGAACAAAGAGCGCGAGACAGTTAGGCTAACGGCTAGGGATAGTATCAGACAAATTCAGGAAGAAAATCGGAAAAGTTTCAACCCGAAAAGAAAAGCTGAGCAACTTTATAAAGAAAACGACATGGTAGCCATAAAGCGAACTCAATATGGTCCCGTGCTTAAATTAAAGGGAAAAAATCTTGGCCCGTATAATGTTATCCGCATACTAAATCATGGCAGATATGAAGTCGAAAAGATAGGTGAGCATGAGGGACCAAACCGGACAATAACGGTAGCGGAGTATATGAAAAAATGGAACCCGTCGTTCGGGGACGAACGGTCGTCAGGACGGCCGATTGTGAGATTAGGGTTAAAGACCAGAAGTGGTCAAACGTACTAAACCATCATAGAACCAACCCAACACAACCCTAAATGCTACAACTAATTAAATACAACCCTGCATAGGAAAACATTTTTAACGAAAGCCGACTTTGAAATACACGAAGAACGGCAGTTGAACATTTGACGTTGTGCCGAGAAGTTTGCGCCGTGATCCTTAAATTCATTTACTGTATATAACAATTAACTCTTAATAACTTTTAAATAAACTTATTTTATATTTGTCAATCACTACATCTATGTGTTAAGGAAGCATTGGACATCTTAACTCGTTTAAATCAATTTTGCGAGATAGCGAAGAAAAAACTCTCGCTCATAAGAAGCAATTGCAATGCTATCTAGCTATATTCTTAGCGTCACAACCATTGATCTGCACTGAGTATGACATCAGTGATGACGAGGATATGACCACTTAAACAGTCAACAGAGCGTCCACACTCCCGGAAGTAACGTATAGGTACTGTCTGCAGAGATCTTGGCGCCATATGTCAAAATATCTCAACTTATCCGCCATCATCATCAGTCATCATGAATTGGCACTTCATCGCGATTTTGGCAGTTTCGTAACAAATCATGCCAGCTTTCCCTGTTTCACGGTAACTGACGGCGATTGAGGTCATAAGAGGTCAAGTCTTCCTCCACCTTCGCAACTCTGTGGAGGTCTCTCCCTTCCACTGCTTCCAAACTGTTGTTTCGACTGAAGTACCCTCTTGGCCGTAGCGTCATCATGCACTTGTTGGAAATAATTATCCTCCGTTTGATTTCAAGGTTCGGGATGTACACACCATGAAGAAAACTTGGGGTAAACTATACCCCAGCCACCATTTTGGCAACATGGCCAACGAAGCATCAACACTTCCGCAAGTAACATATAAGTTTAAATCTAATTAATTAAAATAACTTTTGAAAATTAATACCCTACTTATAAATTTCTGAATTCGAACTGTAATTTTCTAAACTTGGAATGTAATTTTCTGAACTTGAATTGTATTTTTCTGAACTTGAAATTAAAGTTCTGAACTTGAATTGTAATTTTCTGAACTTGAATTGTAGTTTTCTGAATTTAAATTGGAATTTCTGACCTTGAATTGTAATTTTCTGAACTTGAATTGGAAAATCTGAACTTGAATTGTAAATTTCTGTATTTAAATTGGAAATTCTGAACATGAATTGAAATTTTCTGAACTTGAATTGCAATTTTCTGAACTTGAATTGTAAATTTCTGAACTTAAACTGGAAAAGGTTTAGTTGAGAGGTCGATTGCTAGGTAGGTAGGTTGATCTGGCCGGTCCATGAGGACCTCACATAGACTGATTGAGTCCGTAGTGTTACCAGAAGTTTGTTTTAACGACCAAACTGAAAAACCCTATCAAAACCCAGGACCTATGTTATAAAATAACTCCGTCCTCTTGGCAAATACTAGAAGCTTCCTAGGACTTAAGCCACTTGCTGCTTCTATATCTGACAGCTGTATCACTCCTAATAGCTGGAGTCTTAGCCTGGCAAGTACAGGGCACGAGCACACAACGTGCTCGATCGTTTCCTCCTCCAACCCGCACTTCCTACATCTGCTATCACTGACCAAGCCTAATTTAAAGGCATGTGACGCCAGAAGGCAGTGTCCAGTCAGAATACCCGTCATGAGTCTACAGTCTTCTCTTTTTAATGATAGAAGCAACTGTGTTAGTCTAAGGTTGTAAGACCTACACATAATCTTCGACACTTTACAGCCCCGCGCTTGAACCCACGCCTTTCCCGCTTGGTCGATCATGTGCATCTCGCATTCGTTTAATCTCGCCCAATTTAATGGGACATCTACGGAGCAAGCTTCAAGGAATGCGCCCTTTTTAGCTAGTTCGTCCGCTTTTTCATTCCCATCTATTCCGTTATGCCCTGGGACCCAATATAGATGTATGCTTCTCCCTGTCCCGATTCTCTCCAGAGACTGTTTACACTCTAACACGCATTTAGATGCTGTGCTATGCGAGATTATTGCCTTAATTGCTGCTTGACTGTCAATATAAAAGTTAACACGGTTGCAGCTTAAGCTATTCTCTGCCAGGGTTTCTACTGCTTTGGTTACGACTTATATTTCCGCTTGGAAAACGCTACAGTTATCCGGCAGCCTGTAGGATCTGCTTATTTCCGGATCAGCGCAGTATACCGCAGACCCTACTCCTTCCACTACTTTGGAACCATCGGTGTACACATGTATCGCCTCGTCCGCCATTTGCGCACCCTTGCGCCAACCGTCCACCTCTATTGTGGCCTTAAGATCTCTCTCGAAGCGCAGATAGGGAATCATGTAGTCTCTTCGTCTTGTGATTGATGACGCTATACTACTATGGCCATATGGTCGGCGCTCAAGCTGCCCCGAAGCACCGAGCCTGGTTGCAGTTGTTAACGCTTTGTTCTTTTCTACCAGGTCTACAGGTGGGATGTGCAGAATGGCATACAGTGCAGTCGTCGGGGTTGTTTTCAGGGCTCCCGTAATGCTAAGCATCGATAGTCTGCATACACCCTCTAATTTTTTGAGGTATGTTGTTTTTTGTGTGGCTTTCCACCAAACAAGAACTCCATAGTATAGAATAGGGCTTACAATCGCTGTAAAAACCCAATGAGAAAGAGAGGGCGATAGGCCCCACGTACACCCCAGCATTCTTTTACATGCATAGAGTGCCGTTGAGGCCTTCTTGACCCTCTCCTCCACGTTGAGCTTCCATGACAGCTTACTGCCTGGGATAATTCCTAGATATTTTGTGCAAGGTTTCTCCTGTAAGGTCACCCCTCCTAACTTAGGCCTGGTCCAATTTGGGAAATTGTACCTCTTTGTAAACAAGACCATATCCGTCTTCTCCGCATTGAATTTCAACCCGACATTAGATGCCCAGGTATGAATATCCCGAAGCGCCCGATCCATCAAAGTACTAATCGTTGGAAGGCACTTTCCACTTATGACAATTGCAACGTCATCTGCGTAAGCCGTAAGTTTTACGGATCCCTCATCGAATTGCCTGAACAGTTGGTTGATGACCAGCGTCCACAGCAGAGGTGATAGCACCCCTCCCTGCGGCGTGCCCCTGTCCACTGATTTTGTGACCGATCTTCCCCGCCTTTGGTAGAAAAGCTACACGAGCAGTTCTCCAAGAGTGCGGTACATGATTCAGTCTTATGCACCCACCGAATATTATTTTAAGCCATTCCACGACCGCCCTACTTGGGACTTGTAGCATGGCCGGGAATATACCATCTGGGCCCGGCGATTTAAACTTAGAAAACGTCTTCACTGTCCACTCGATCTTTGTATCGGTCACCAAGCCCGGCACTACTAGTTCCGTGATCGAAGTGTGAGTGATGTCTGCTGGCTCTTCTAAACCGTCTCCCGGTGGGAAATGTGTATCGAGAGGCACCTCAAGGGATTCCTTACTATTACGTGACCATTCCCCGTTCTCTTTCTTTATTAGTCCCTGGACTATGTTTCCCTTTGCTAGGACTTTTTTCAATCGTGCTGTTTCGCTGGAGCACTCTATGTCCGTACAGAAACTTTTCCATGAGTTTCTCTCCGCCCTGGTAATTTCACGCTTGTAGATCCTCAGTAGATCCCTGTACTCGTCCCGACACGCTTCGCTTTCCGCGGTCTTTGCGAGCTTAAACATTTCTTTTACCTGTCTTCTTAGAAGACTCAGCTCATTGCTCCACCATGGCACCGGGAAAAGCTTTTCCTCTGAATCTTCTTAGAGGGCAAGCTTTGTTATACGCAGTCATAAGCGTCCTTGTTAGGAATTCATTCGACTCCTCCAGTTCCTCTACATTAGCAACCTCTTTGGGTTGTCTCAGTTTTGTTTCTACATGTTTCTGGAATTTAGTTCAGTTCGTTGACCTATCTGCAGCTGATATACGCATGATCGGAGAAGGATGGTCTATCAAGAACCATCCAATCATATCTTGATATATCACGCTCGGAGCTTAATGTAATATCCAGAACATTGCTGGATGTTGGACCAATGTATGTAGGGACATTTCCCCTGTTGGCTATCTGCAAATTGATTTGCAGGATGTAACAAAACAGAGATTCGCCTCTCTCGTTCGTATCTGCTCCTCCCCACGCATTGTGGTGCGCATTTGCATCTGCGCCCATAACCAACCGCCCTTTGCGCCCTTCCTCCTGTACTAGCCTTTTGCACTCCATCGGTGGAACCTCCGCAGCATGGGCATTGTAGCAGGACGCCAGGATAAATGCCTGCTTATTCTTTTGCTCAACGGCCACCGCTACGAGATCCTCAGTGGTGTAATTAGGCAGCACATATGAATGGAGCTGTTTCCTTACCATTACTACAGTTCGCACCCGTCCTTCCGTTTGCGCGTAGTAAACGCCAAACCCGCGCGCGATAGGTCCAGAAACCTTTCCTCCCGATGAGAGCACGGCTCCTGGATCAGCGCCACGTCAAACGAACCCTCCTCAAGGGTTGGAGGTTTATCTGTAGGACTCGCAGCATTGGGCTGTTTGTCCTCCTCCAGCACCTTCGTCTTGACGTCGTCGTCCTCCCCTTGCCCTTTTGGCTTAGAGTATTCGAGGCCCCCTTCAGCCTCTCGTGACTGTTGTGCCGGGTGTTCCTCTGTGCGAGTCACAGCACCATTTAGCGGTTGGTCCTCTTCTAGCACGTTCGTGGTGACGTCGGGGACCTCCACCTGTCTTTTTTCCCTTAGGCTTTTGAAGTCCTTTTCGACTTTGCCCACCTCTAGCGTGTTTTTATCCTCGGGACTTCTTTTCCTGAGTCGCATGTAAATTTTGCCAGTGCCAAAGGACATTTTGCCAAGCTGCGTGTACAAAATATCCTCCGCCTGCTTGTTTATTTGGAAGATGTAGAACTGACCATCCTCGGTAGGCCGAGATACAGTAAGTACCTTCCAATCCTGTGTCGGTATGTTCGGATTCTGATTCTGCAAAAGTCGCAGTGTATCCTCCGATCTCATCACGCATGGTATCCATATCTTAACTTTTGGTACCGTGGGGATTTGCGCTTTATCCACCACCTCAAACCGCGCGTTCGTGCCTTGGCTTTGGAGGTTTGGAACCACTTCCTCCAGCCACCGCAAGCTCGTGATGTTGTCGCACGCTATCATCTTCACACCATTATACCATCCCCCCCGAATCAAAGGTTGGAAGGGGCTTACTTGGTTGTTCATCATCTTAAGCATTAAGCTAATAAGCTCCCTTTCCACAGATCTCCACCTTTCAGTAGTCATTTGTCCGAAAAGACTGCTACGATCAACCAGCGCCACAGTCAGTGACTGCTTTGCCACATCACTCATCTTCTCGGGAAAAGCAGGACTCTTAGTGTTATCTCCCTTTGGCGCCTGCGAGGAGCCGGAGTCTTAGCATTAACTCCCTTCAGCCCCTCCGAGAATGCCGGAGTCTTAGCGTTATCTCCCTTTGGCTTATCTCCTACTTCCGTAATTGGAACTTCCCTCTAACTCGCAGCTTTCGAGGTAGTTGCTACCTCGCTATTGGAGCCCATCTGTCTTACAGCTTTGGGCCTACTTGTCTTGTCTATGCGACTGCCCTGCCTTGCGGCTCTAGGACTGGGTCCTTTCTGCCTCTTGAAAGCAGGCTTGTCGCCTTCCGCCGAACGTTGCCTCTTCATTCTGCCATTCGACGCTTCTTCCTCCTCATACCGGTTGCAGAACCGAGGGTTTCTCGCAGCAAACCTATTGATTTACCTTCGAGCTGCTTCTACCGCTTCATGGGCCCATTCCAAGCGCTCGATCTCCACTTCTGTTGGGTCGACCACTGCTCCCAAGCGTTGTACAATTCTTAGTGCTGCACGGTACTGCGAGAGAGCTCTTTTACTTCCTCTGCTCCGTACCCTTCTCCACTTTTCTACTCCGTTTTCATTTGTGTGCTTCTCCAACACGGAGTTCCTTGAATCAGCACTACTCTCTCTCCCCGAGTCCTACGCATCGCTTAATTCGTATTTTTCGTCCTTGGATTGCGACTCAGTCCTCCTCTTTACATCGTCCTTATTACAATCAGGTAATGAGTCGTTCATCTTCGTCGAACGACCTCCTGCCCGACAAGGCGGGCTCAGCGGTCCAGTATTATATACGGGGAAAGAATCGTCCGCCACAGCAGCGCCTCTTACTGTGGTAAGGCCGTTAATACTTCCCGAGGTGGCCCGGTATCGGGAAGGCTCCGTTCGAATACAGCCGTATTTATCCCCTGGATGCAAATCGTCCAATAGGCACGGTCCGCATAACACACTGGATTAGGGGGTTGGCAGTTCTTGGTCACCGACATCCCGCCGCCCTCCTATGAGGCGAAACGGCGTAGATGTCAGTCCTAAACAGATCCGCCTCATAGTCGGGCGCTATGGAGTTCGGCTAAGCCCTCACACCAACGACAAGGTGCCTACCCTAGTGAGGGTCGATTGCTAATACGCTACCAAAAATATCCAGAGAGGTGTCAAAGGACGCGCATTGACTTCAGTATTAATAATCCGAAGACGTGTCGTTCGAAAAATACTAAATGATTATAAAGCACAGAAGATCGAAGAATGTCCAGTGGAGATGAAAATAGTCTTACAAGATAAAGTTCCCGGTTTCCAACGTCCGCGAAGCTTGTCTAAGGAAGACAAAGAGTTTGTTGATAAACAGGTAGAAGAATGTTGGAAGCCGGCATTATTCAAGCCAGTTTTTCCAACTATGCCTCTCCGATAGTAATTGCTAGAAAAAAAGATGGGTCTAAGCGATTGTGTTGCGACTATCGATTGCTAAACAAGAAAATTATTCGAGATAATTTTCATATGGGACGTATTGACGATGTTCTAGATAAACTACAGGGAGCAAAGGTTTTTACTATGTTAGATTTGGCAGACGGTTTTTTCCATGTGCCTGTAGAAGTTGAGTCTAGGAAGTATACCTCATTCGTAACGCCAGATGGGCATTACGAGTTTAATTACCTCCCTTTTGGTATATGTAACTCACCAGCCGTGTTTTGTCGCTTTGTTAATTTCATATTCAGAGACCTTATTAAAGATGGAACAATCGCCATATACATGGACGATATAATTATACCAGCATTAAACGAGGATGAAAACATAAGCAAACTGAAACGAGTTTTAGAGGTAGGATCGAGGTATGGGCTACGGATTAAGTGGAAAAAGTGCCAATTCTTAGAAAGGAAGATTCATTTTCTAGGCTACGAAATAGAAAATGGAACAATTAAGTCATCAACTGAAAAAATAGACGCAATTCAGAATTATCCATTACCAAGAGATAAGAAAGGGGTAGAAAGATTTTTGGGTTTAACGTCGTATTTTAGGCGATTTATAAATAATTATGCGTTGATAGCGAAACCCTTGTCGGATCTCTTGAAAAAGGATAGTGAATTCAAAATAGATAAAGAACAGCTAAATTCTTTTAAGCAGCTGAAAACAGCGCTTGTAACTGCACCAGTTTTACAATTATACAATGTCAATGCTGAAACAGAAATCCATACAGATGCATCCAAGTTTGGATACGGTGCTATCTTTATGCAAAAGTGGGGTGAGGATCAAAAATTCCATCCGGTTTAATTTCTTAGTAGGAAAACAACCAAGGCAGAAGAAAAGTACAGTTCATATGAGCTTGAAGTGCTCGCTATTATAGCAGCGTTAAAAAAATGGCGAATATATTTGAAGGGTATAAAATTTAGTATAATTACAGATTGTAACACGTTTGCATTAACTATGAAAAAAGGCGATGTGCCACCTAGAGTAGCTAGATGGGCCCTATTGTTGCAAGAATTTGACTATCAAATTCATCACAGGTCAGGAACTCAAATGCGTCATGTAGATGCACTAAGCAGAATGTACTGCCTGCAGATGGATGATTCGATACGACATAAGTTAATGACGGCACAACTAGAAGACGGATGGACGAAAGCAATTAGAACGATTGTAGAAAAGGAACCATATGAAGACTTTTACATACTTCATGGCGTCCTATGTAAGGATCCTTCTAAGGAACTTGTGGTTGTTCCGATGCAAATAGAAGAAGATATAATTAGACATGTACATCAGCAGGGTCATTTTGCAGCACGTAAAACTCAAGAATGTGTAGAGAAAGCGTATTTCATACCGCAAGTTAGTCAGAAGGTTGCAAAAGTAGTGAATAGCTGCGTTCTGTGCATAATTGCATATGCCAAAGCAGGGGAAAAAGAGGGTTTTCTTAATTCAATTCCAAAAGACGATCAACCACTCACTACATACCATATCGATCACTTAGGGCCATTAACAGCCACGTCAAAACAGTATAATCATATTTTAACAGTAGTCGATGCATTTTCCAAATTTGTTTGGCTGTATCCGACAAAGGATACAAGCGCTGCTGCTGTAATCGATAGGTTAGAGAAACAAGCCGCCATTTTTGGACATCCGAAGCGTGTAGTAACAGACAGAGGTAGTGCTTTTACCTCACAAGCATTCAGCGATTATTGTAGTAATCACGGTATACAACATCTTTTAATAGCAACAGGAGTTCCCAGAGGTAATGGTCAAGTGGAGCGCATCCATAGGGTAGTAGTGCCTATGCTGACAAAGCTAACTCTACACAATACTGATAAATAATTGTTTTTGTTTTTATCGGCCTATTGATAAATCATTCAAGGTTCGAATCGAGCTCAAGGCCAGAACAATAATTTTTTCTAATGAGAATTATTGTTATTTTTTAATTTTTCTAAATTTGAAAAATTGTATTTTGTTTTTGGAATAGTAAGTAGAAAATATTTCAGACAACCTGCCATAGCTGCGCAGATAGATCCATTTCGAAGAGTGCTAAGCCTTCATCATAAGTACGCTTTAGGCATGCTGCGCTAACCATTTAGCTACACAGCAGTGATAAATGGCACCAACATGTAGCAGAAGTTCAACAATTTTTAAATAATTCATCCAGTAGAAGCACAAAGGCATCTCCGTTCAAAATTTTAACAGGATGAAATATGCGACTAGACTCGATGATTGATTTGACTGAAGTTATCGAGGATGAAGCATTGCAAGAGCTGAACAAAGAGCGCGAGACAGTTAGGCTAACGGCTAGGGATAGTATCAGACAAATTCAGGAAGAAAATCGGAAAAGTTTCAACCCGAAAAGAAAAGCTGAGCAACTTTATAAAGAAAACGACATGGTAGCCATAAAGCGAACTCAATATGGTCCCGTGCTTAAATTAAAGGGAAAAAATCTTGGCCCGTATAAGGTTATCCGCATACTAAATCATGGCAGATATGAAGTCGAAAAGATAGGTGAGCATGAGGGACCAAACCGGACAATAACGGTAGCGGAGTATATGAAAAAATGGAACCCGTCGTTCGGGGACGAACGGTCGTCAGGACGGCCGATTGTGAGATTAGGGTTAAAGACCAGAAGTGGTCAAACGTACTAAACCATCATAGAACCAACCCAACACAACCCTAAATGCTACAACTAATTAAATACAACCCTGCATAGTAAAACATTTTTAACGAAAGCCGACTTTGAAATACACGAAGAACGGCAGTTGAACATTTGACGTTGTGCCGAGAAGTTTGCGCCGCGATCCTTAAATTCATTTACTGTATATAACAATTAACTCTTAATAACTTTTAAATAAACTTATTTTATATTTGTCAATCACTACATCTATGTGTTAAGGAAGCATTGGACATCTTAACTCGTTTAAATCAATTTTGCGAGATAGCGAAGAAAAAACTCTCGCTCATAAGAAGCAATTGCAATGCTATCTAGCTATATTCTTAGCGCCACAACCTTTGATCTGCACTGAGTATGACATCAGTGATGACCAGGATATGACCACTTAAACAGTCAACAGAGCGTCCACACTCCCGGAAGTAACGTATAGGTACTGTCTGCAGAGATCTTGGCGCCATATGTCAAAATATCTCAACTTATCCGCCATCATCATCAGTCATCATGAATTGGCACTTCATCGCGAGTTTGGCAGTTTCGTAACAAATCATGCCAGCTTTCCCTGTTTCACGGTAACTGACGGCGATTGGTAGCACAATAAGAGGTCAAGTCTTCCTCCACCTTCGCAACTCTGTGGAGGTCTCTCCCTTCCACTGCTTCCAAACTGTTGTTTCGACTGAAGTACCCTCTTGGCCGTAGCGTCATCATGCACTTGTTGGAAATAATTATCCTCCGTTTGATTTCAAGGTTCGGGATGTACACACCTTGAAGAAAACTTGGGGTAAACTATACCCCAGCCACCATTTTGGCAACATGGCCAACGAAGCATCAACACTTCCGCAAGTAACATATAAGTTTAAATCTAATTAATTAAAATAACTTTTGAAAATTAATACCCTACTTATAAATTTCTGAATTCGAACTGTAATTTTCTAAACTTGGAATGTAATTTTCTGAACTTGAATTGTATTTTTCTGAACTTGAAATTAAAGTTCTGAACTTGAATTGTAATTTTCTGAACTTGAATTGTAGTTTTCTGAATTTAAATTGGAATTTCTGACCTTGAATTGTAATTTTCTGAACTTGAATTGGAAAATCTGAACTTGAATTGTAAATTTCTGTATTTAAATTGGAAATTCTGAACATGAATTGAAATTTTCTGAACTTGAATTGCAATTTTTTGAACTTGAATTGTAAATTTCTGAACTTAAACTGGAAAAGGTTTAGTTGAGAGGTCGATTGCTAGGTAGGTAGGTTGATCTGGCCGGTCCATGAGGACCTCACATAGACTGATTGAGTCCGTAGTGTTACCAGAAGTTTGTTTTAACGACCAAACTGAAAAACCCTATCAAAAACCAGGACCTATGTTATAAAATAACTCCGTCCTCTTGGCAAATACTAGAAGCTTGCTAGGACTTAAGCCACTTGCTGCTTCTATATCTGACAGCTGTATCACTCCTAATAGCTGGAGTCTTAGCCTGGCAAGTACAGGGCACGAGCACAGAACGTGCTCGATCGTTTCCTCCTCCAACCCGCACTTCCTACATCTGCTATCACTGACCAAGCCTAATTTAAAGGCATGTGACGCCAGAAGGCAGTGTCCAGTCAGAATACCCGTCATGAGTCTATAGTCTTCTCTTTTTAATGATAGAAGCAACTGTGTTAGTCTAAGGTTGTAAGACCTACACATAATCTTCGACACTTTACAGCCCCGCGCTTGAACCCACGCCTTTCCCGCTTGGTCGATCATGTGCACATCTCGCATTCGTTTAATCTCGCCCAATTTAATGGGACATCTACGGAGCAAGCTTCAAGGGATGCGCCCTTTTTAGCTAGTTCGTCCGCTTTTTCATTCCCATCTATTCCGTTATGCCCTGGGACCCAATATAGATGTATGCTTCTCCCTGTCCCGATTCTCTCCAGAGACTGTTTACACTCTAACACGCATTTAGATGCTGTGCTATGCGAGATTATTGCCTTAATTGCTGCTTGACTGTCAATATAAAAGTTAACACGGTTGCAGCTTAAGCTATTCTCTGCCAGGGTTTCTACTGCTTTGGTTACGACTTATATTTCCGCTTGGAAAACGCTACAGTTATCCGGCAGCCTGTAGGATCTGCTTATTTCCGGATCAGCGCAGTATACCGCAGACCCTATTCCTTCCACTACTTTGGAACCATCGGTGTACACATGTATCGCCTCGTCCGCCATTTGCGCACCCTTGCGTCACCGTCCACCTCTATTGTGGTCTTAAGATCTCTCTCGAAGCGCAGATAGGGAATCATGTAGTCTCTTCGTCTTGTGATTGATGACGCTATACTACTATGGCCATATGGTCGGCGCTCAAGCTGCCCCGAAGCACCGAGCCTGGTTGCAGTTGTTAACGCTTTGTTCTTTTCTACCAGGTCTACAGGTGGGATGTGCAGAATGGCATACAGTGCAGTCGTCGTGGTTGTTTTCAGGGCTCCCGTAATGCTAAGCATCGATAGTCTGCATACACCCTCTAATTTTTTGAGGTATGTTGTTTTTTGTGTGGCTTTCCACCAAACAAGAACTCCATAGTATAGAATAGGGCTTACAATCGCTGTAAAAACCCAATGAGAAAGAGAGGGCGATAGGCCCCACGTACACCCCAGCATTCTTTTACATGCATAGAGTGCCGTTGAGGCCTTCTTGACCCTCTCCTCCACGTTGAGCTTCCATGACAGCTTACTGTCTGGGATAATTCCTAGATATTTTGTGCAAGGTTTCTCCTGTAAGGTCACCCCTCCTAACTTAGGCCTGGTCCAATTTGGGAAATTGTACCTCTTTGTAAACAAGACCATATCCGTCTTCTCCGCATTGAATTTCAACCCGACATTAGATGCCCAGGTATGAATATCCCGAAGCGCCCGATCCATCAAAGTACTAATCGTTGGAAGGCACTTTCCACTTATGACAATTGCGTAAGCCGTAAGTTTTACGGGTCCCTCATCGAATTGCCTGAACAGTTGGTTGATGACCAGCGTCCACAGCAGAGGTGATAGCACCCCTCCCTGCGGCGTGCTCCTGTCCACTGATTTTGTGACCGATCTTCCCCGCCTTTGGTAGAAAAGCTACACGAGCAGTTTTCCAAGAGTGCGGTACATGATTCAGTCTTATGCACCCATCGAATATTATTTTAAGCCATTCCACGACCACCCTACTTGGGACTTGTAGCATGGCCGGGAATATACCATCTGGGCCCGGCGATTTAAACTTAGAAAACGTCTTCACTGTCCACTCGATCTTTGTATCGGTCACCAAGCCCGGCACTACTAGTTCCGTGATCGAAGTGTGAGTGATGTCTGCTGGCTCTTCTAAACCGTCTCCCGGTGGGAAATGTGTATCGAGAAGCACCTCAAGGGATTCCTTACTATTACGTGACCATTCCCCGTTCTCTTTCTTTATTAGTCCCTGGACTATGTTTCCCTTTGCTAGGACTTTTTTCAATCGTGCTGTTTCGCTGGAGCACTCTATGTCCGTACAGAAACTTTTCCATGAGTTTCTCTTCGCCCTGGTAATTTCACGCTTGTAGATCCTCAGTAGATCCCTTTACTCGTCCCGACACGCTTCGCTTTCCGCGGTCTTTGCGAGCTTAAACATTTCTTTTACCTGTCTTCTTAGAAGACTCAGCTCATTGCTCCACCATGGCACCGGGAAAAGCTTTTCCTCTGAATCTTCTTAGAGGGCAAGCTTTGTTATACGCAGTCATAAGCGTCCTTGTTAGGAATTCATTCGACTCCTCCAGTTCCTCTACATTAGCAACCTCTTTGGGTTGTCTCAGTTTTGTTTCTACATGTTTCTGGAATTTAGTCCAGTTCGTTGACCTAGCTGCAGCTGATATACGCATGATCGGAGAAGGATGGTCTATCAAGAACCATCCAATCATATCTTGATATATCACGCTCGGAGCTTAATGTAATATCCAGAACATTGCTGGATGTTGGACCAATGTATGTAGGGACATTTCCCCTATTGGCTATCTGCAAATTGATTTGCAGGATGTAACAAAACAGAGATTCGCCTCTCTCGTTCGTATCTGCTCCTCCCCACGCATTGTGGTGCGCATTTGCATCTGCGCCCATAACCAACCGCCCTTTGCGCCCTTCCTCCTGTACTAGCCTTTTGCACTCCATCGGTGGAACCTCCGCAGCATGGGCATTGTAGCAGGACGCCAGGATAAATGCCTGCTTATTCTTTTGCTCAACGGCCACCGCTACGAGATCCTCAGTGGTGTAATTAGGCAGCACATATGAATGGAGCTGTTTCCTTACCATTACTACAGTTCGCACCCGTCCTTCCGTTTGCGCGTAGTAAACGCCAAACCCGCGCGCGATAGGTCTGACCTTTCCTCCCGATGAGAGCACGGCTCCTGGATCAGCGCCACGTCAAACGAACCCTCCTCAAGGGTTAGGAGGAGTTCGCTCGACGCCACTTTACTGTGTTGGAGGTTTATCTGTAGGACTCGCAGTACCATTGGGCTGTTTGTCCTCCTCCAGCACCTTCGTATTGACGTCGTCGTCCTCCACTTGCACTTTTGGTTTAGAGTATTCGAGGCCCCCCTCAGCCTCTCGTGACTGTTGTGCCGGGTGTTCCTCTGTGCGAGTCACAGCACCATTTAGCGGTTGGTCCTCTTCTAGCACGTTCGTGGTGACGTCGGGGACCTCCACCTGTCTTTTTTCCCTTAGGCTTTTGAAGTCCTTTTCGACTTCGCCCACCTCTAGCGTGTTAGGGTTTTTATCCTCGGGACTTCTTTTCCTGAGTCGCATGTAAATTTTGCCAGTGCCAAAGGACATTTTGCCAAGCTGCGTGTACAAAATATCCTCCGTCTGCTTGTTTATTTGGAAGATGTAGAACTGACCATCCTCGGTAGGCCGAGATACAGTAAGTACCTTCCAATCCTGTGTCGGTATGTTCGGATTCTGATTCTGCAAAAGTCGCAGTGTATCCTCCGATCTCATCACGCATGGTATCCATATCTTAACTTTTGGTACCGTTGGGATTTGCGCTTTATCCACCACCTCAAACCGCGCGTTCGTGCCTTGGCTTTGGAGGTTTGGAACCACTTCCTCCAGCCACCGCAAGCTCGTGATGTTGTCGCACGCTATCATCTTCACACCATTATACCATCCCCCCCGAATCAAAGGTTGGAAGGGGCTTACTTGGTTGTTCATCATCTTAAGCATTAAGCTAATAAGCTCCCTTTCCACAGATCTCCACCTTTCAGTAGTCATTTGTCCGAAAGGACTGCTACGATCAACCAGCGCCACAGTCAGTGACTGCTTTGCCACATCACTCATCTCCTCGGGAAAAGCAGGAGTCTTAGTGTTATCTCCCTTTCGCACCTGCGAGGAGCCGGAGTCTTAGCATTAACTCCCTTTAGCGCCTCCGAGAATGCCGGAGTCTTAGCGTTATCTCCCTTTGGCTTATCTCCTACTTCCGTAATTGGAACTTCCCTCTGACTCGCAGCTTTCGAGGTAGTTGCTACCTCGCTATTGGAGCCCATCTGTCTTACAGCTTTGGGCCTACTTGTCTTGTCTATGCGACTGCCCTGCCTCGCGGCTCTAGGATTGGGTCCTTTCTGCCTCTTGAAAGCAGGCTTGTCGCCTTCCGCCGAACGTTGCCTCTTCATTCTGCCATTCCACGCTTCTTCCTCCTCATACCGGTTGCAGAACCGAGGGTTTCTCGCAGCAAACCTATTGATTTACCTTCGAGCTGCTTCTACCGCTTCATGGGCCCATTCCAAGCGCTCGATCTCCACTTCTGTTGGGTCGACCACTGCTCCCAAGCGTTGTACAATTCTTAGTGCTGCACGGTACTGCGAGAGAGCTCTTTTACTTCCTCTGCTCCGTACCCTTCTCCACTTTTCTAGGGGGTTGGCAGTTCTTGGTCACCGACATCCCGCCGCCCTCCTATGAGGCGAAACGGCGTAGATGTCAGTCCTAAACAGCTCCGCCTCATAGTCGGGCGCTATGGAGTTCGGCTAAGCCCTCACACCAACGACAAGGTGCCTACCCTAGTGAGGGTCGATTGCTAATACGCTACCAAAAATATCCAGAGAGGTGTCAAAGGACGCGCATTGACTTCAGTATTAATAATCCGAAGGCGGAAAAGAAAAATTTTAACTCGTTCAAAAGATACTAAACAAAAACCGAAAAATTACCCGCGGGTCTCTCCGAAACCGTGGTATCCATAGTATTTTTGCGCAGAACCCGTTTCTGCATTGGCGGTCTTCGGCCGCGCTTATAAAAAATTGCCCTGGGTGGGTTCAACACCGGTTTGGAGATCAAAACAATATCCGCGCAAAACACTTATGTTTACAATTTTTTTGTGGGTACAACAACATTAAAACAACCACATGAAAATAGCCAACTTCAACTGCAAATATCTCCCGGCAGAGATAAAATTTTTCTTTTCCGCCTTCGGAATATTGTTGTCGAGGTCAATACGCGTCTTTTGACAGCTCTTTCGATATTTGTGGTAGCGTATTAGCAGTCGACCCCTCAACTAGACTTTTACCGACAATTCAAACACCAATTTGCTTGTAACTAAAAACTCTTTAAGATCACATTATTTATAAAAAAAAATAAATGTAAGGCGCGATAACCTCCGAGGATATTTTAGGCCGAGCTTCTCTTCCAATTTGCGTCGTACTCCTTTTTAATTTTTCCTACAAATTGGCGGGACGGGACCTACTTGTTTTATGCCGACTCCGAACAGCATCTGCGAGGCAGATGAGTTTTCACTGAGACCTTTTCATGGTAGAAATACACTCGGAGTGCTTGCCAAACGTTGCCAAGGGGCGACCCCGCTTAGAAAAATTTTCTTCTAATTGAAAAACCTTATTTCTAAAATTTTGATGTTGATTTGCCCGGGGTGTGAACCCAGGGCATTCGGTGTGATAGGCGGAGCAGGCTACCATCACACCACGTTGGCCGCCATTTTTTATTTCTGTGAAATAAATTTCTATTTTTAAAATTGTTGCAAAAACCTTGCAAAAAAAATTGTTCTGGAGCACGTTTTTGCACGCAAGGAAAATCACACACGCAAAATTTTACTCTCTATGATATTCAGTTGAGAAAAAAATTGCCCGCATAAATCATACTAGATATTTTCATTTCCACACCTTGGACTTGAAGATTTGCCATACAAAATTTTATTTTTCAAATACTTTAAGTATTGAACATTTGAATATTTGTTTTCTTTGGATATTTCATTATAGTTCTGTAAAGTATTTGAAAAATAAAATTTCTTGACCTTTTAGGGGGGTGGGGAATGTCCCCTATTTCCCCCCCGTAGATCCGAGCCTGATTGAAGATGGTGGTATTATTTCCTAACATCTTCATAGCATTAAGAATATTTTGTACACTTCCAGTCAGTGTGGCTGAAGGGGAGCGTTCTTTTAGTCTATTGTCTCGCGTGAAAAATTTTTTACGCTGTATGAGTCAAAATCACTTGACAAGCCTTGGAACATTGGCGTTGGAGTCCAGCCTTGCTCGCAGCATTAGTTTTGAATGGGTAATTTTCATATTCGCAGACCAAAAAGCACGGAAGGGTTTCCTTGGCTGATTCAAGCTCTTAAAATGTACATATTTAGAAAAAGTTAATGTAAGCAAATCAAACAATGAAATCTAACATTTCATTTATGTAAGTGCTCCAGTAAATCTTATTTTATATGAAATAAAACTGACAATGTGAATTGAAAAATTTATGTATGTTATGTTATTTTTTTACTGGATTGAGTTTGTGTTTTAGGGGGCCCGTAAACGCGAACTGTCCCAGGCGCCCGGCTCGGCTCTCTGCGGCCCTGCGTACTACTTCGATCGTAATTTTGGATCGCAACATACGTGACGAGTGACTGATCGTACACGTAACGTTCCACTTCCATTCGAAAACAAACTGGCGATCGTATACACACAAATTGAAAATGTAAGAAATTTGCTAAAATAGATGAATAAATAAAATATAATAACAAATTTCAAACTCTTATTATTAGGACAGGTCGAATTCAAACAAGCTTAATTCACGACAAAAGGAAATATTGGCGGAATTCATGGCGAGACACCCACTTTGGTATCGGCTTGCTTCAAATTTAACTTCTCCAAAAAGTAACTAACAGCTTCTGAGATAAGCGAAATCTTCAAGAAACTGCAATAATTTTTTGTTACAAAGAAATAATACATAAGTGATATGCTTGCGCTTTGTTCGATAAGTCCAAAGGGTTACTACACTCTCTTAACCGCCTTCGAACTATATTTTCATCGCCTTCGCCATTACAAACAAAACGATAAACTTGGATGCATCGCAGTTATTTACTTTGTTTTTAATATTTTTGGCAACCAATTTGACAGTTCAAAGTCTATTGTGAGCTAAAAATACAATCCAACCTAATGTGGATCGTAAAATTTATTGTGAATTGAAAATAAATTACGTTCCGTTTGCTGTCGTATGTTATAATCCATATGGTTCACATTGTTGTTGCATTTGCATGTTAAATCTCTATCCGTATCTGGTTCACGTTTCATTGGAACACGAGGAATCGCTCTAAAATGTTGTCGGCGTGGGTTCTGATAAGCTGTGTGTCATTTAATTAGTTCCTGTAACTTGTAAAAAACTTTTAGAGTATATTGCGATTAAAAAAACTACGTATGTTTTTGTTCTGCGGCCCAAATAAAGAATGTGGGTAGGTATCTGTATTTTTTTCGAAGATTTACAAAGGGGTCGAATTTGCGAAAAAGGAATTCAGAATTTGTTTAATTGTCAAATTTATTTTCGTCCTTTGTTTTCGCATTCAAGGCAGGTATGCGTGATAGAGAATACTCGATATTCTTTAACGTAATTGTCGGCTGTTATGATTATGACTATCGTATTGCTAATCGTTCTACAAACAGACGAAAGACGATCGTTTTGGACGTAATAGCGTCAAAGGTAATGAGGCTGTAAGATTTTGCAATATACGAAAGTTTAGATATAAGGCCTGTAGTGGAATACACTAACTTATAACGATACAATTTGTCGAGATTTTAATTAACGATTTTGTCGCTTGCCTTATCGATTGCGCTATTCACTAACTTAGTTTTAACGACTTGAAATAAATGACATTTAAATTTTGTTTTAATAGTAGAAAGGTGGCACCACAGCTTAACGGACCCTAAAAAATGCGAAAAGCACAAAAAGAATGCCAAAAATAAATAAATTCCGTGTACGAACTGCTTCTAAAATTCATTATTGTGCAAAATTTTACCTATTTTAACAAAAGGTAAGTAAATGCGGCATTCATTTCTTTTTTTCCCTGTTAATTTCGCAGTTATTCCTGTACCCCTTAATTGACCATCAAATTGAGAAATAATATCATGAGCCAAATCTGGGGTTATTCGGTACAGCTTTCGAAACTTTCGAATGGGTTATCTACTTCTCTAAGAAGGTGTCTGCCCACTGGCGATGGACTTAGCAATTCTTCATCTTGTGATTAAACGTACGCCAAGTACTCAAATGCCATTTGATTTATAAATAAATCACCTTTTCGTGTTTGAAAGTATTTAATTAAAGTTTCGATTTTCTTTTTTAACTAAAATTGCCATATGCTCATGGTATATTAACAATTGTTTTTGTTTTTATCGGCCTATTGATAAATGATTCAAGGTTCGATTCGAGCTCAAGGCCAGATTGCCATAAATATTAATTTCGTTATTTTAACGCAGCCAATTTACTTTTCGTTTATTTAACAACACAGCTTATCGTCGATAAACAAATATCTATACAAAATAGTTACTGAATAACGAAATCGTTATAGTTATCGATTCGCAAATAAAGCGATGGCAAATTTCGTTAAAAAAGTTAGTGAATTCCACTACTGATTACATTCACGACGGCGCCTACAAAGCAACATCTAGCGATAGTGAGTGGCGTCCATTTTATTTTGACAATACAAACTAAAATATAAGTAAACAAGTAAAGGTGTCTTAGTTCGGGTGTAACCGAACATTATATACTCAGCGTGAACTTCAATCGCACATTTCATTTCAGATAAATTACTTTTCTACATAAAATGTGGCACCGCCCGTTTAAAAAAAAATGACTACCCGTTTCCTCTTACAATAAAACTTGATAAGTGAAATATCATTGATTCGAAACTATTTTTTGTTATTCTAGTCTAGGACCCTTTTAAATTTGTTTTATATCTAGTTTCCGTGGTATTTAACCGATCCCGCCCATTTTCACTAGAAATATTTTTTACCATAGGGAAAATTTGTGCACCAAATTTTATTACGATCCGTTAATTTTTCTTCGAGTTATTGCTCCCGAAACATAGAAAATTGCTTAGTCATAAAAGGGGCGGTGCCACACCCATTTTCAAAAATTTTAGTGTTCTCCAATTTAATGTTATAATTCAATTTAGAAAGTAAAATTCTATTGATACAAAGCTTTTTTCGCTAAGATATAGCTTATTATTTTCGTCTACGACCCTTTTAAAAGTATTTTATATAAAAGTGTGCGTGATCTTTAACCGACCTCGTCAATTTTCTCTGGAAATATTTCCTACTATAGGAAAAATCTGTGTACCCAATTTTATTATGATCCGTTAATTTTTCTTCGAGTTATGGCTCCCGAAACATAGAGAATTGCTTAGTCATAAAAGGGGCGGTGCCACGCCCATTTTTTTAATTTGAATTTTTTCTTATTTATTTTTATAAGTCCACTTGGGAAATGAAATACCATTGATATAAAGCTCTTTTTTGCAAAGATATAGCTTATTTTATTCATCCAGGACCCTTTTAAAAATCTTTTATATAAAAGTGGGCGTGGTCCTTAACCGATTTCGTTAATTTTTCTTCAAAGAATTCCTTATAGTAAAGGCAACCGAATTTTGTTACGATAGGTTTAACTATTTTTGATTTATGATTAATAATATTTCGCACACTAACTACAAAAGAGTCACAACCTGAAAAAATGTAAATGTTCAGGAGAGAAGAAAAACGGTTTATGTGAAAACGTCTGTAATGTTATACTAAAATCCAGTTTTACAAAGAAGGATACCTTCATTATAAAATGAATTGACGAAATTTTGTTGTAATTATTTGTTTACGGACAAAATGTAAAGCAATTTTTAATTATGACTATTTCTAAGAAAACTTACTACTCGTACATTCACAATTATTTCATCAAAAAAGGCATATTTCACAATAATACAAGAAACTTTACTCACTATTTACGTATAAAAAGACACAATTTTAATTAATACACAACAAAGTTAAAAGTTTTTTGCAACAATATATTCAGAATTTAAAATAATACACTTTATGCGTAAAAAAACCAGGGATGCACCTTAACGTTAAGCTAATCGTTTATCAAAAAATTTCCACCGTTTCCGTTGAAACACTTCGAAATATTATCGATAAAGAAATTATCAAGATAAATTGTATCTCGTTTTTAACCGAAACGAAAAGCTTTCGTTAACGTTAAAAACGTTAACAAAAACGTGATACTTTATGTTTGAATTGTGCTGGCAATGCTATAGCCATGGTGAAGCCGTAAGGTGGTAACAACGAGCGCACATACACACACAAACTCCATGTAATTTGTTTGTGTAATTCGTTGGTGGCAATGTCAAAAATACTCTGAGAAATGTTCGTACTGTCAAAATTCATGAGAAAAGTTGCAATCAGCTTGGCTAACGCTTTCACCTTTAATGACTCCGCCATCAATCAGCTTTGCCAGCATAGTTTGAAATTAAAAATCAACATAAACGATTTGATTTCGTTTTGATATGGCAGAAAACGAAACGAAATCACTTCGTTAATTTGACGTTCTTAACGTTAATAAACGAAACGAAATGACTTTGTTTCGTTTATTAACGTTAATTATCGTAACGAAATGATATCGGTTCGTTGGTTAAGCATGCCTGAAAAAAACTGTTCACTTGTTCTTAAGCACATTGACACAACTAAAAATAGTACTCTTTAGTTGATAGAGCGCAAGCAATGCAATCAACACCAAAACTGGAATAACGGTAATTTTCCAGTTAAAGAAGAAAATAACGACAACGAAATTTAGGGGCAGTTAGAGATGTGTACTGTGAATTGGTTATAGAAAAAAAACCGATTTTGAAAAATTTTAAGTTGTGACTCTTTTGCAGTTAGTTTGCGATTTGTAAAATTGATTTTATCACAAGTGGGCGGTGCCACGCCCACTTATAAAAACATTTTCAAATTTTTATCAAGAGTCTCAATATAAGTCCACACGTCAAATTTTAACATTCTAGGTGTATTATTTACTAAATAATCAGGTTTTTTGTGTTTTCCAAAATGTTATATGTATAAAAAGTGGGCGTGGTTATCATCCAATTTTGCTCATTTTCAAAAATCAGATAAGCTCGTGTACCAAATTTGGTGAATTTGAAGATATCTCAATATTTACTAAAGTTGTCGTGTTAACGGACAGGCGGACGGACGGACGGACGGACATGGCTCAATCAAATTTTTTTTCGACCCTGATGATTTTGATATATGGAAGTCTATATCTATCTCGATTCCTTTATACCTGTACAACCAACCGTTATCCAATCAAAGTTAATATACTCTGTGTGCAAAGCACGCGGAGTATAATAACAGGTAATAAAATCATTTTTTTTTTTTGATACTAATTTATATTTGAGACTGCCGCGTTCGAAGTAATCAAGTAGCCAATGCTACAGTTGTCGTCAAACTTTGCTTTATTGTAGTTGTAGTCTGTAGACGCCGTGTTGAATGTAACAGCGCTATTGTCTAATCGGCAGACACAAATAAAAAATCCGTGCGTCATGCTGATGCGCCCCTCGTGTCGGTTCTTCGGGCTTCAGAGGGTAAAAGGCCCGTTTGATCCAGACAAGCATAAGGAGACCCTTGGCAAAATCCACACAATCAGTAAACGCATTTTCCAGGACGAGCCCGGTGAACTCCGTTATCAATATACACTATCCTACCCTTGCAGGAGAACAAAGCACGTTAGCAAGGGAGACACCTTGATGACAAGAACTGTTAGCACAACAACACCGATCTTACTTACTTACTTAATTGGCGCTTAACCGTCTAAACGGTTATGGCCGTCCAACAAGGCGCGCCAGTCGCTCCTTCGCTCCGCCAACCGGCGCCAATTGGTCACACCAAGGGAGTTTAAATCGTTTTCCACCTGGTCCTTCCAACGGAGTGGGGGACGCCCTCTACCTCTGCTTCCATAGGTGGGTTCCGATAGAAACACTTTCTTGACCGGAGCATCATCTTTCATTCGCATAACATGGCCTAGCCAACACCGATCATTAACCTCTAATCTAGGGCGATACGCTTTGCGCAACATTTAGACCTTATATTAATGGAGCTCTTAAATTGCGCTTTGGTTTGGTTGCTGCATTAACTGGACCCAAGTAGCGCTCTAGGCGCCATTTTGAAGCACTGCGTAATGTACCCTGTGTGTTTACACCAACCTTTGGTTAGATTCAAAACCTTCCTCGTTCTTTAGAGGGCATTTTAAAATCGCCCTTAGGTCGGGCAGTACAAAATAGCCTAGAGTGTGGGACCTCATGTTCGCCGGGGCTGGACACTCGCAGAGGAAATGGGTTCCTATCTGCTTACAACCGTCCACACTACAGCTCCTGCACTTGTCGGTAAAGCGGCTTCCCATTCTCTCCGAGTGCGGGCCAAATGGTTAGTGTCCTTTAGTGGTGTATGTGATCCTGATTATCTCTTTGTTATATATATTCAATAGAGACTCTGTTCCTCCCTACTTTTAGTCAGGCCTCATTTGCTTGCTGAGTAAAAGTTGCGATGAGGCTCCAGCCAGTTCATCCGCCTTTTCATTGCTGTCAATGTTCCTGTGACCGGTTACCCAAGTGAGCGTGATGGGCGTAAAACGCCCTCTTAAAGTCTTCGAAGGCCGTAGATAACGTATATGGTGATTCTAATGCTTTGAGCATTGCTTGGCTGTTCGAATGTATGCGCACCCACCGTTGCCTACCCGATTCCCTATGACTAATCTTAGCTCACACTCCTCATTAAATTCGCGGTATCTGCTTTAGTTTCTCTTTTGCTGGCGTACTGAATATACAGTTTTATGGTAACATTGAACGAAATATACCAAATGTATTGGCTTTTTCGATAAAATATTATTGAGTTGCGAAAACTTCACTATTTTTTTGCCAGCCAAGCGAGTTCAGGAAATACTGATGTACCTAACAATGCTTCTTGTTTTTTTCATTGAATTTTTTAATTAAAATACACTCGCCTCTAGAATTGCTTTGGAATCAACTTTTCTTTAGGGGTTCATTCTGCATTGCGAAAGATAGCTTAGACGAACGATTCGCCTCAAAAGATTTGGTCTAGCAATGGTATTCTCATTTTCGTTTTACCTTTAACATTCTTACTTACTGTCAAACAGGAAGGCGAAAGCAAGTGTCAAATGATATGCTGCCATCGTTTAACGTAGTGAAAATACACTAGCGATTCGTCTCTGCGGCGAAACGAGCATTCCTTTCGTAATAGAGAATGAGGCCCTTAATTGAAGCTGATGCTTATTAGTTTTCCTCATACAAGAACATTTATTCAAATTACTAATTAACGAGCTATGCATCATATTAAAAAAAATTACAAAGCGCGAGGAGATTTAGGCCGAGCTTCTCTTCTAATTTGCGTAAACTTTTTTCTAAAGATGTTGATATTGCCTTTCCCGGGCCTTCATCCCAGGACCTTTGTTGTGGTGCGCGAGCACTCTACCACGGCGCCCGCCTATGCATCCTATTATCATATTCATTTATTACATTCTCTTGCATGTACTATTTGTCATCTGCTATCAGGTGGACAAGTGGAATTTAAAAATTTTATTATCTAAAATATTTACACCTTCTCATTGTTCGCTGCCTGTTGACCAAAAATTAATCCAAATAAATTGGACAGCTACTTTTGAACTCATCCATTATGCACATAAAACATTTGTTTGGCTCAATGCTTGTACGAGTATTCTATATAATTTTTTCTACATATTAGTCTTATGCTTCAGTTATTTTTTACCTCTTTTATGTGTTGCTTAATCCTCTGAGCTTACTGTTAACAACTGAGTACCGCCTGGCCGACTCGTGGTTGTTAGAAAAACTTCTAAGTGGAAAAATTGTATAATTAAATAGTTAAACGACGCAGGTGTGCTGGCCACTGTGACTCTTTAGTGGCTCTTCAGTAAGGTGACGCCTAGAGAAATTCAAAAGTATGTAGATATTTAACTATTTTTATTGTTTTTGTGATCAACATTTGGTTGGTCTCTAGTAGAAAACGGACGGCTGCCATTCAAATGCAAATGAATGAGCCAAGTTTAGAAATTCTCAGCTCAACGCCGTCATCCTCGATCACAGCAGTTGGTTGGTTGTTTGCCAAAGGGTTCGCTGCACATTTGCGCCTTTCTCCTACCCTTATTCCCTCATAAATGCGTAGCAATTGAAATAGTTCATAAATTAGTTGAACAGTACCATTCACAATCCCATTTCCTCTGCCATAACAGTGCACAGTTCACAAGTCCTAACTTGGCTAAAGTTGAGTTTGAGTTTAGTCAAGCCGAACTACGCATTCGTATGCCATTAAATTATAAGAAAAGTAACAACGTCTATACAATGGCAATAAAATAGTGAATGAGAAATACAAAATTGTGTAATAAAAATGTTGAAAGGTTAAACCTTTTTTTTTATAATGTTATTTTTCGTTGAAACCCTCCGCTTTTGTTTTAGCTGTTGTTTTTGTTATGTTCACCGCTTGGGCACATCTCCAAGGGTTTTACAACGCATTCCCCGACAGACAAAAACTTTGATCTTTTGACGATTTAATTTTGTACGCAGCGCACTCCTGACGAATACTCCGGGAAGGTATGCAGTTAAATGAGAAAACAAAAGTAAAAAATCCAAAGGTAGCAGCGAATAGCAATAAGAGCGACTCATTAACGGCTAGGTCAGGTTGGATGAACCGCATTTGTAAGTACATGGTAGAATTGTACTTTTTGTTTGTGTTGTTCGCTGGACGGTTGGACAGTTGCTTGCCTATTGTCCATCGGTCAGTTGAATTGGATTACTGGGTGTAAGTATGTGCATACGTATGTTTTTGGAATTTATTTAATTCGAAATGTAAGCTGTCAGGTGTTAATTTATGCCATCGCACACGTTTGGATAAATATTTATTTAACGCGCAACTCATTAAGACTAATCTTGTCCTTACTAAGTTTTGTACGAAACAGAAATGTTGGGTGTCACTTATTATCCCATATAATCTTAGTTGAACTTATATATCTTAGTAAATATATTTCAATTGCGTTGTACAACGCTTCATTATATGTGCATTTATAATGAGGGCACGGGCGATCGAATAGCCACTTAGTCTAAGAGTATATATTTTGTGCTACCAGTGTCCATCATTTTGAGGTTTCAGAAGAAGTTCAGAATAAATCAGTAAACAAAAATGTGAAATGAAGTTAACCAACACCATCAGCTCAGTCAGAATTGGGAAGGACCTCTCCGAGCTCTTCGAAACTAAACGAGAGTTCAGAGAGGGTGTACCCCTATCGTGTGATTTCTTTAATTTGATGCTGGAGAAGACAAAGAACTTAACCGCTCTGGAACAATATTCTATAAAATGATGCAATTATTGGCGTATGCTCACGACATTTATATCATTAGCTTGGGAACCGAAAATAACACAAAGAACAGTATGACCTCTGTAACCAAGCGAAGAATCACTCGTGCCAATAAATGCTAATTTGGACTAGGAAGCTGATTTATCGCACCCGTCCTGCTATATGGTGCAGAATCATGGATCATGACAACATCAGATGAGGCGGCTCTGGCAAATTTCCAGAGAAAACTTCCTCGAAAGATTTACGACCCTCTACCTGTTGGTGACGGCGAGTACCAAAGAAGATTTAATGATAGCTGTACGAGCTTTACGCATTAATCAACATGGTCTAACGCCTTAAAATACAACGGCTACATTGACTAGGCCATGTTATGCGAATGGAAGATGATGCTCCGGCTAAGAAAGTATTTTAGCGGAACCCGCCTATATAAGCGGAAGGCAGGATTCCTAGTATGTAAGGAAAATACTGACATGCTGATTCAATTTTAACCCTTCAATATAGAGCTCTGATCAGACACCTGCCTACACTATACTTTCATTTGCCATAATCAATTGAGATTAAAGATCATAATATCTTCTTCTTCTTCTTGTAAACCTTCAAATCGCTCTCTCTTTACTCATTTAACTATTTACCTGGATCATGATGCAATAAAGGCAGACAGGTGAAGTCAGTAGTACAACAACAAAACTTCGACTGCCCACAAAATCCTGTCATTAATTTTAAAGTAGTTGGTAGGGAATTTTATTGTACTATTTTTCACTTTTTTACTACTTTAGTAATGAAAAATGCGAAAAAAGTCGAACTTGGTACATTGCAAAAGAAAAGAGAAAAAGAGAGAAAATGGAAAAGGAAAAGCAGTTGGAGGGGAAGTCGGAAAAGTAAAGCGAACAAGAGAAAAACGGAGAAAGGGAGTTTAAGGAAAAATAAGGGTAAAGGTTCGAAAAAAAGCAGGAATACGAGGTTAACTGGAAGAGTAAGAATAGCATTAGGTGAAAAATAAGAGTTATAGTGAGAGTTAGACTTAGACTTAGATAGCATCAGGAGGAGTGAGGGAAAAATGTAGAAGACCTGCGCAAGAATGAAAGGGATAGGGAAATTAACTGGGCCGATTAAGATAAACTGAAAAAACTCAGACAGAAGAGGAGGAAGATGGCAAGACAGATGAGAGGGTTGACGTTAAGCTTTTTATATAGAAGTAAACATGTGTATGTATGTTTGCGACCGCGCTTGACATTTTCCGGATAACATGAGAATCATTCAGTTTAAATTTTGTTCTTCTATTCTAATAAACATTTTTTTCATTTAAGGACAAATTTATCATAACAATAGAAAAATAATTATTGTTAGGCCTTGAGCTCGATTCGAATCCGCGATCTTATAAATCAGAAGGCCGATATAACAATAAAAATTTTTGATATATCTTGATAAAATTTATTGAGCGGGTATATTTAGGTGTCCGATTAGATATTTATAAGAAGCGGAACGGACCACTATAGCATATATCCCCCATAGGACCGAATTTTCTTTCTCAATTTATCAGATGGTAGCTTCAAATTTCACCAAGTGCATTCGTATATGGCAAATTTTGTTATCTGAAAAGATCGTTGAGATCGGTCGTATACCCAGCGGGTTACGGGGAAAAGAATATACCGGCGGTAGGTATGCCTGTCGTAAGAGGCGACTAAAATACAAAATGGATTCAAGAGGTTGTGTAGCCACCGCAATATATAGCTTCTCCTACCCAATTGTCAACCTCACCTATGCGTGGTGAATCCTGTTTAATTATCAGCCGAGTCTCTGGCGACCCCGAACTCCTCATTGATCTAGGGGGTGGGAGGGTGGTATGGCCCAGAAGGTCGCATGTGGTCATAACAAATCGTTTCCGAGATGGTCGGGCATGTTAGCGGAACGTACCGGATCTGCATCCGGCAAAGGACCATCAACATCGATAACACTCCCCAAGGCCTTCGGGAAGTGTCTTTATCGCTATAACAACAACAACAACGTCGATAACACTCCCCAAATCCTTCGGGGAGCATCTTTATCGTTAATACAACAACAACAACAATATAATCTTTTCGTAATTTCTGCCCCATTTTAACAGCTAGAAGCTTAAAATTTCATCAATTGTTTGCGTATACGTCATACATTATTCAGATAAGTGATTCATAGTCATATCTAACTCATGAAGACAACAAGAAACGTAATATTTTGTGTGATGATTACAGATCTTTCTTTATATCTATCGAAAATCGCTTATTATTTTATGTTTATCGAAAATATTTATTCTCTCTATCTTTCTTCTCTAAATCTTATACAGTCAATTAATTGGATAAAACGAATGCGATAAGATTATTGCTTAGCTCCATTCATAAGCGGTATAAAGTCTACAGCACAGCGGAAGACAGCCCGTTCTGACTTGTTTTTCAATTGAAATGAGATTGCACATAATCTTAGAAATGTTGCAGCCCTGCAGTGCTATCTATTCCTTTCCTGCTTGATAGATTATTTGCAACTCGTCTCCTTTTCACTTTTTCTAAGTAGATTGAGGGGTCTTCCGTCAATTCATGAGCGCTTGAGCTCAGGATTTGTTTCTCTTTAAAGCGACAGAGTTGAATAAAATTTCGCTTAAATTACTTGTTTGTCCAGTCATGTAGCATACAAATTCACTTAGAAATCCAGGTGAGATCTGGCAATTGGAGTCATTCCGTATCTAAACAGTGATACCCAAATTAAATAAATGAGTTCTAATTAACTATAAGATTGGCAGTCACCTTAAATTTTAAATATATCGGCTCACTGGTCTCTTTAATATATGCAGCTACCCAGTAAAAAAATGTATCATCCAAATATTAATCTTAGATCGATCCTTTACGATCATTGGATTAATCCACAAATCTCCAAGTCCCTTACATTTTTTACTCCTTTTTACCATTGCATGTCCTTACGGGCGAGCACTCCCTTTGAGATGCTAACGGATGTCAAAGTGAGCATTATTTTTAGCTCCTTTTTTACATCCAAAACAAATAAAAAGGTAGTAATCTTCCATACATCCAAATGGAGCAGAAATGGAGTGATGTATTTTATCTCCAGTACGAGGATAAAGTGAGCAATGTTTAGTTTGTCCAAATATACACAGAAAGAAAATGTGTACACAATACAATTCAAACTCAATTTATTATTAAAATTATACATATTAGAATAATGAAATCAAAAGAACTAAATTTATATTCCACTTTAGATAATTACATATTGATTAATGGATCATCTATGTATAAATTTTATGTTTATGAAGAATTGCTATTTCGTGGAGATTTAAGCCAATATGTTTTGCGGTAAAATGTTGCCTTACATTTACGAAATGTTATTTTCATAGCATTTTCATATTGCCCATATGATGCAAAATTGTGTTTCAGCGATTCTGCGAAAAGGGAAAAAATTTCATGTATATATGTACATTTATTTACTTATGTATATAAGTTAGATAAAATATTGTCATTCTTACCGAAAAGGAAATAGCTGAATAATTTGTATTTGTTTATTGCCACTTTATCTTTCTTCCCATCCCAATTTATTTTAAGCAAAACGTTGTAGTGAAATATTTTTGATAAGACTTTCTCAATTTTAATTTTATCAAACCTGGATTTTATATAAAAAGATCATTCACTATATAAAATATTGTGAAAAAATTCTCTTACCACTTCTGAATCAAGTAGGAAGAAGTCTCTGCATTATTGGAAGTAAACTTTTCAACTTCCTTTTTTACTAGTCGCCTGCAGTGTCGCTTAGAATAAAAGCTAACAGACATATTTTATTTCGTAGTTATATTTTTACCCGTATATAAACCGTATATGTTTATTTATTAATTTATTTATCACTTTTTCACTTATAACTTCGCGAGACTTCAATCACGTGCGAATATAAATTACAAACTAAATGAAATAGAAACAATTTGATTTATTGGAAGAATTGTGCTATTTCAAAATTTACAATTATATTATCGGTTACGATTACTCCATTATTAGGAGTAATAATACTCGAGCAATCAATCGTTTTATGCTCCTTTATTACTCCAAACTGTATCAATGAGCGAGGTATCAATGTAAATTTTTTGCCGACTTTTACAAAATTTCTGGATTGCTCCGTTATTGTACCAAATCGATGAAAAAGTCATTACTCTTTAAATGCTCCATTCTGGTATTAATCCATACATTTTTTACTGGGTATTCAAATAAATATGAGTGCCTATAACTGCAGGCACAAGTGTATAAGTGCATAACTATATATATAAGTATGTTTATAGTACAGTATGAAATTCGAGTGTTAATTGGAATAAAGGACATCTGAGGATGTGTTGCAATGCGGTTGCCTATAGACAATTGTAAATGCCAGCATATAAATCATTGGCAAAGACAATTTGACAAATTTACGATGTAATCATTAAGACATTTATCATTATGTTTTTCATGTTTCGAATTCATGGTGAATAAGTACTGGGCATCTGAAATTAATGAAAATTTATTGTAATTTGTAATTAATTTTTTTTAAATATGTGAGCGTATTACAATATGAGGGTAATTTTATATGAGTTGCAGCGGAAGTGTGCAGTAGTTTTTGGCTATTTTACATTTCGAAAGCGTCAGTAAATTAAATAAACATTTAAGAATGAATTAATATTAAAATCATGCCACCTGTCAGGAAAATTAAAAAAAATGTGTTTGAGCTGAGAAAACGTAAAAAAAGCGCAAACGCATCCAACACTAAATGACTGTGACAATGAAATATAGGTAATATGCAGTTGATCTACAACTTTAAGCACGCAAGTTAAAAGTAGTAAAGGTAAATATATACCCAGAAAAAACTGGCATAAGCGGTTGTAAGTAATAAGGAATACTGGTTTCACTCCAGATATATACACCTTAAAATGATGCCTGATTTAAGTAAAGGAAATTCTGAAGTTCATATTTATCACGACATACTTAAAAATGCACCTTCCGTGTATATAAAATTTACGTTTTCATCCCATTTTCCACAGGAACTAACAATGTTTGTACTTGTAAGACACAGATAATAGCCAAAGCGGCGACATACAGTAAAACATTAAATTGAAAATAGGTATTTCTCTAATGTAATTTTACTTCAATTCGCCAATTTAAATGCAAGTAATAGTTTTATTTTTATGCAATACTTAGTCACAAATGAACTACTTTATTCGGGATGAATGCTGAATCTTGCCTAACTTAATCAGGATTTTAGATAAATTAAATCCATCTGTAGCCGATAAATTTTCGATATATTTTTAGGGAAGCCTCGCAATTCAGTTTTCTAAAGGGATCTGGAAATAAGATTTTCTTTATATTTGAAACATTAAGAACGGCAATAAAAAGAGTTTCAATAAATAAATCGAAGAATCAAAGAATCCCTAAAAGATATTAAATCCATATTTCTTAGGAGCTCTAATTCCAGTCCTTATTATACTGTTTTTTTATCTTTCTCACACATTGGCGGGTGTTTTATGCCGACTACAAATCACATTCAGGAAATGACGTCAGATAAATGAAGTTTGCTGAGAATATTTTCATGGCAGAATTACTCTTCCTATGCTGGCTGAACCACTGTCGAGGAGTGACCCCGTTTAGAATAACTTTCAAAGGCTGATTTCATTTGTCTTAAAAGCTTTATCTATAAAACAGCAAGTAGTATCTTATTATAAGGCCTTATATAAGCCTTTTTGTAAATGTCTTATAATAATTACTTATGTAAGGCTTTTTTATAGGGGTTACAAGCCATATATATATATGACGTTATCTTTCAGAAAAAACTTAGTCCTTATAGATGATGATATGATGTCATACGCCTTTTGGCCATATAAAATAAGCCTTAAGTAAGGTCCACATCTTTTGGTGCGTATGTAGATATGTATGTACTTACACGTACTTCAAGGCTTGCCTAACTTTGTATTTAGTGTTTAGTGGAGGTGTGGGATCGCGTGGCCGAGTTGAAAAGGTGTATGGAGGAATTATACTATTTTATTCTTTACAGTTTTTCCCCTCACTTATAGTCGCTGAAATTGTATTATTATAAATGCTGCATTGCTGTAAATTAATTTTATTTCCTTCTATAAATTTCAGAACACGCCTTACGAAATATTCATACTAACTATTTTCTATGGGAAATATTCACACACATAAACAATTTTGGCTTTTGGTTCCTTACAATTTACTGTCGCCCGCTGGATGTCCAACAATTTAAAGGTGAATTTATTAAGGGGCATGCGTAAGCACATTTTTTCATTCATTGACGGCTTCGTTTTTATGTAGCTGTTAATTTTATTTATCTTTATATGTTATTTTACTTTATTCTATAAACTTTAAAAATAAAAAGTGGCCAAGGGGCATATTTGCACATGCATACATATGTATGAACATAGATTATGCATTACATACAGAAAAAACAATAACGTGGATTTTACATTTTAAAATGCCAGAAACACGTTTGGTCTATTCACGTCACTTGGATTATCAATTTATCTGTTTGAGAGTTATTTATGTTCAGGAAAGTTACATTTCTATAAATGATGACCCCACGGGAAAATAGATTTTTGTTATATTTTTCGCTAACTTAGGTTTGATTAGGTTGAACTGGCCGGTTCATGAGGACCTCACATAGACTGATTGAGTCTGTAGTCTTACCAGAAGTTTGTTTTAACGACCAAACTGAAAAACCCTATCAAAAACCAGGACCTATGTTATAAAATGTTATAAAATAAAATAACTCCGTCCTCTTGGCAAATACTAGAAGCTTCCTAGGACTTAAGCCACTTGCTGCTTCTAGATCTGACAGATGTATCATTCCTAATAGCTGGAGTATTAGCCTGGCAAGTGCAGGGCACGAGGATAGAACGTGCTCGGTCGTTTCCTCCTCCAATCCGCACTTGCTACATCTGCTATCACTGACCAAGCCTAATTTTGAAGCATGTGACGCCAGAAGGCAGTGCCCAGTCAGAATACCCGTCATGAGTATACAGTCCTCTCATTTTAATGATAGAATCAACTTTGTCAGTCTAAGGTTGTAAGACCTACACATAATATTCGACACTTTACAGCTCCGCGCTTGAACCCACGCCTTTCCCGCTTGGTCGATCATGTGCATCACTCGCCTTCGCTTAATCTCGCCCATTCTAATTGGGGCGTCTACAGAGCAAGCTTCAAGGGATGCGCCCTTTTTAGCTAGTTCATCCGCTTTCTCATTCCCATCTATTCCCATATGCGCTGGGACCCAATATAGATGTATACTTCTCCCTGTCCCGATTCTCTCCAGAGACTGCTTACACTCTAATACGCATTTATATGCTGTACTATGCGAGATTATTGTCTTAATTGCTGCTTGACTGTCAATATAAAAGTTAACACGGTTACAGCTTAAGCTATTCTCTTCCAGGGTTTCTACTGCTTTTGTTACGGCTAATATTTCCGCTTAGAAAACGCTACAGTAATCCGGCAGCCTGTAGGATCTGCTTATTTCCGGATCCATCACAGGATACCGCAGACCCTACTCTTTCCACTACTTTGGAACCATCGGTGTACACATGTATCGCCTCGTCCGCCATTTGCGCACCCAACCGTCCACCTCTATTGTGGCCTTAAGATCTCCCTCGAAGCGCAGATAGGGAATCAGGTAGTCTGTTCCTATTGTGATTGATGACGCTATACTACTATGGCCATATTGTCGGCGCTCAAGCTGCCCCGAGGCACCGAGCCTGGTTGCAGTTGTTAATGCTATGTCCTTTGCTACTAGGTCTACGGGTGGAATGTGCAAAATGGTATACAGTGCAGCCGTCGGGGTTGTTTTCAAGGCTCCCGTAATGCTAAGCATCGATAGTCTGCATACCCCCTCTAATTTTATTAGGTATGTTGTTTTTTGTGTGGCTTTTCACCAAACAAGAACTCCATAGTATAGAATAGGGCTTACAATCGCTGTAAAAATCCAATGAGAAAGAGAGGGCGAGAGGCCCCACGTACACCCCAGCATTCATTTACATGCATAAATTGCCGTTGAGGCCTTCTTCACCCTCCCCACCACGTTGAGCTTCCATGAGAGCTTACTGTCTAGGATAATTCCTAAAATTTTGCACAAGGTTTCTCTTGTAATGTCACCCCTCTTAACTTAGGCCAGTTCCAATTTGGGACCTTGTACCCCTTTGTAAACAAGACTATATCCGTCTTCTCCGCATTGACTTTAGGTTGACTCAAGTTGGATATAAAACAAGTAAAGGTATCTAAGTTCGGGTGTAACCGAACATTATATACTCAGCGTGAGCTTTAATTGTACTTTTCATTTCAGATAAATTACTTTTCTACATAACACGTGGCACCGCCCGTTAAAAAAAAAAATGTGTCCCTATTTTCTCATTGATTCAAAACTATTTTTTTCTAAGTTATAGCTTATCATTTTCGTCTACGACCTTTTTAAAAATCTTTTATACAAAAATTGGGCGTGGTCTTAAACCGATCTCATCCATTTTTTCTAGAAATATTTCCTGCTATAGAGAAAATTTGTGTACCCGATTTTATTACGATCCGTTAATTTTTCTTCGAGTTATGGCTCCCGAAACATAGAAAATTGATTAGTCATAAAACGGGCGGTGCCACGCCCATTTTTTTTTTTAATTGAAACCTTTCCTATTTATTGTTATAAATCCACTTGGGAAATGAAATAGCATTGATATAAAGCTCTTTTTTGCAAAGATATAGCTTATTTTATTCGTCCACGACCCTTTTAAAAGTCTTTTATATAAAAATGGCGTGGTCTTTAACCGATTTCGTTAAGTTTTCTTCAAAGCATTCCTTAGAGTAAAGGCAACCTCTCTGCCGAATTTTGTTACGATAGGTTCAACGATTTTTGATTTATGATTAATAATATTTGTAAATATGATTTTATCACAACTGGGCGATGCCACGCTCATTTTAAAAATAATTTTCAAATTTTTATCAAGATTCTCAATATCAGTCCACATGTCAAATTTCAACATTCTATGTAGGTGTATTATTTACTAAATAATCAGGTTGTTTGTGCTTTCCAAAATGTTATATATATAAATAGTAGGTGTGGTTATCATCCGATTTCGCTCATTTTCAATACCAATCTATTCTGGGTCCAGATAAGCTCATGTACCAAATTTGGTGAAGATATCTTAATATTTACTCAAGATATCGTGTTAACGGACGGACGGACGGACATGGCTCAATCAAATTTTTTTCGATTCTGATGATTTTGATATATAGAAGTCTATATCTATCTCGATGCCAAATACTACAGGTTATCACAACTGTACTCTAAATTATGCAAATATGACACAGAATATAGGCAATAACTTTAATAAGGGTCAAAATAGAAGGCAATGAATAGCAAACAACTTTTTTTAAAAATACTTCCCTGTACCAATTTGACCTGTACTGTATAAAATAAAAATATTTCGAACAAAAACTTCTTTTTTATCATCGTTTTGAGGCATCGTTGCTATAAGATCTCTTCTGATTTATTTTTTTCATCATTCACCTCTTTATGCTTCATGAGCCTAATGCTTAGTCTACATACATAGGTAAATTTTGCGTTTTGGGATCGTATACTGTCCATCCCGAGTTTGCGTTTTACAAACCACAAGCAAATGCAAATTATAATACCAGGTTATGGTCGACAACATGCCAATATATCACGATCCACGATTGCATTCAAAGCATTTAAGTACGCTGTGCACGCAGTCCATCTCCTACTTCCTTATTTTATCTTTCCAAAGAAGTAAGTGTCTTCCTCTTCCTCTGCTCACAAAGTCAGGTTCTTCATTAATCATGGCTTAGCTAACACAGACGGTGGGCATTGATCCGTTTAACAATTCCAAGGTCTGGATGAAGCTCTTACAGGCCATCGTTACAGATTTCTTCCGCCCACCACCGAGAGACAGACATGGACATAAGAAAGGACGAATAAATCCCATCTTTGCGGCTTTAGGCTTGGTCGGTGATAGCAGATGTAGGAAGTGCGGGTTGGAGGAGGAAACGATCGAGCACGTTTTGTGCTCATGCCAGGCTAAGGCTCCAGCTACAGTGATACAGCTTTCATATCTAGAAGCAGCAAGTGGCATAGGTCTAGAAAGCTTCTAGTATTTGCCAAGAGGATGGAACACGAGATTCACATTGAGCTCTTCTAGTCGACAATGGGTCGAGTCCTCTGCTGTGGGCTGCAACTGAGATAATATGAGCGACATGGGCAAACATCTTCATGTATCCTTTTTTCCTTCTGTGGTGAAACATCACAGTCTATTACGATAAAAGTAATGTCTATTTCAAATTATGGAAGTTGATACTAGTGTTTAAGTTACCATTATACAAATATTTTATAAAAATTAATAACATCCACGCCTACGTCAATTAAAATCGATATCGAATTTTCGAGGAATATGAAAAATGCGACAATGCATTACCAAAGATCGATACGGGATGAAATTTGGTATGTATGACTTTATGACAAAAAATAGAAATGTAATAAAATTTTGGAAAATGGGCTTGTTCAAGCATATATTGCATGCGGGTTTGATGGGGCTCGACCCCTCCTCTGGACGAACTAGCTCGTCGGATATGAGTGGGTTTCGCTATCCACAGTCCACGCAGCAGCCGCAATAGAGAAAAAAAATCATACCCTTAAGTGACACCGGAGTAATCACTCCACCCTCGTAGCATCTGACCAGCCACGGCCAATGTGGCTGGCCCCTAAAATTCCCTACACCCGCATATTCATGAGTCACTCCCCACGCTCATGGCCCCTTACCAATTCCCCATGTCATCGGGTCCACGTCCGTCATGACCCCGTCAAAAAATTCACTCATCACACCCTCACTTCAATTTAACAAATCATTATAATGTTTTATTCAGGCATGCTTAACCAACGAACCCCCCCCCCCCCCCCCCCCCCCCCCACACCTTGTTTCATATCACGTGTATTGCACCGACATGCATATCTTATTAGAATTTTACATCACCCTCATATTCACACAAGGTTTTGGGAATTCATATCTCACCTAAATCTACATGGATTAACAGCTTCTGGCTGATCCCAAGAATATGTCTATTATAAATTCTTATTTCATTTAAATGTAGGTATATATATACAAAACGAGAAAAAAAATATATGCAAGAAGGAGGTTAATCTATCTTAGGTGAAGATGAGGAGGATCTGGCCAAAACAACCTGACATGACCAAAGGTTACGGTTTACGATTGAAGATCGCGATCTCCGCTCAAGTGCATACGCGAGCTTGCAGCCTGGGTTGCCCTGTCCGATTGTTCCAACCAAACCCTAGCTTCTCTTACTGTACTACTTTCATTATAAAACTACCACGTATGCATTCTTGTATTTAAATAAAGTATTCAAAAAAAAAAGCTAGTGTTTTCCTCTAAGGGTACCCTATCGTGTACCACCAAATGTATTGATCTGATGCACTCTCATTCACAACTCCACTGGTGTGTGCGTTCTACCTTACCACCTTTAAATCCCTCGTCTGCTCAATGACCTTTATACGCCGCAATCACCCACATTTGGAAGTAAATGGTTGCATCAAATCAACACACTCGGGTTTCACTTTTACTAGATCACAATTGGTCACTTTGCTCGTGTGCATGTGTGGGCCATCCGGCTGAAACGACTGAAGGAACCAATGTTCCGTGCGAGTATGAATCCTCGGCACTCCAATAACTCCCGTTCAGGGTTTAGGAAATCCGCGTTGTTTGTCTTGACTCGGATCGCGGCGCTGCGCGCGTCCATGAGATCGCTTTCCAAAAGCACAGGCAGTTCTCCCAACTATCGCCACGGTATGCCCCTGGGTTAAGCGCACGACTTTATGCTCGGCTACGTGTGTGCCGGCGCAGCGCAAAAGGATACAGCAACTACTAAATACTTAGTTTACCTTGATTTCCAGAAGTGATGGTGATTTATATGGCTTCCTGGCCGAACAAACAGCTGTTTTGTTAGAGTGGGGCAACCTGAACGCTTCAATTTTCGATGGTTAGGGAACTGCAGGAACGTCCCTGTTTCCGAAATCGACTCCATTAAGGCATGTACTCATTAAGGTTATTTTCCTGAAGATACACTTACCGTTTCCCGAGTTGTCTGGAATCTCCCTTGCCGCTGGGTTGTTCACCACCAGAAATCTCCTCCTGCAGTACGCAGCTCTACCGGTTATCACCTCGGTACTCCACTCCCTGAAACTGTGTAGGCTGGCCACGATTTTTTGGAGATACAATTTTTATTTGCAACTGGCGTGGTCGCCGTTTTCAGCCCAAAAAGAACTTTTCCGGATATCTGTCACCTTAGCTGCGGCTCAACACTATAGCTTATTGGCAAATTTTACTTTTGTTCGCTAGCGCCTTGGTGTGTTCGATTACCCGTTTAGATTTAACTACTGTTTGTGATGCAACTGAGTCGGACACAACTTTTTCGTCACATCACGGGTCGATCGCAACCAGTCGGTCGTAACAGGGCGAGTCGGCCGATGCAAAATATTGCATGGCAGGCTCGAAACGCGACTACCGGCCATACGATATTACAGCCGCATATCCTTGGCATGAAAAATGCCTTTGGATCTGCCGCTCATATCCCCCAGCTCATATAAGCAATTTCCCACTGGTCTCAGAACCACCGCCTTAACATATTTATTCGCAAGCTTCGCATTGAAATCGCGCGTCGCGTCACTCAGCCGAAAACTTCGCCTATAAACTACCTGTCCGGTTCTGTATGTGATGGGCCTCGCCCGCGTGTTGTACACTCTTTTGCCTTTCTCGTATGCGAGCTGCAAACTATTTCTAATTTTATCCCACAGCAGCTTCAGGCGTATGTCCCGCGGTACAACCTCTACTTCGGAGTCGTTGGAAACGTACACGCTTGTAGATCACGCCGTCCCGTATCCTTACATCGGGCAACTGGTCGGAAGTATTCTCCACCGCGCGCTTTAGCTGGTTGTAACACTCAGATTGGAACTCTGGAATACTTAGTGATAAATCGGCCCGGAAAGTGTCATTAACCAATTCGTCCATGTGCACTTGGCTCAACGCGTCTGGGACTACGTTCTTTGCGCCATTTCGATGTACGATTTCGAAGTCGAATCCCTGAAGCTTGATGCTCCAGCGCGCCAAACGTCCCGAGAGATCTTGTTGATTCATGAGCCACTTGAGACTCATGTGATCCGTAATAATGGTGAACCGAACTCCGTCTATATACGGCCGAAAATTCTGCACACTCACCACCGCTGCTAAGCACTCCAGCTCGGTGATCGGATAGTTTCGTTGAGCGGAATTCAGTTTCTGCGAAATGTATGAGATGGGTCTCTCATTGCCCTCGCCGTCCAGCTGGAAGAGCACCCCTCCGATTCCCGTAGTGGACGCGTCACACTGGACATAGAAAGGCTTCGCAAAGTCCGGATTGACCAATACTCTCGGTGATACCAGCAGGTTCTTCAATTCTTGGAAAGCAGCAACAGCCTCATCCGTCATACAAAACTCCTTCTTCTTCCTCAGAAAATCCGTCAACGGTGACGTGATGGTAGCAAAGTTCGGTACAAATCTCCTGTACCACCCTATCAGTCCCAAGAATCTCCGAAGTTGTTTCATCGTTTTCGGTACGGGAAACTGCACCATCGCTTCGAGCTTCGCCGGATCCGTCCGCAGCTATCCCTGACCTATAATAAACCCTAGGTATGGGATCTCCTGCTGGCAGAACTTTGATTTTTGCTCATTGATGGTCAGTCCGGCCTACGCGAGGCACTCTGCTATCTCAGACAAGTGTTGATCATGAGTTTCGAAATCCGATGAGCAAACTAGAAGGTCATCTATATAGATGAAAACATTGTCACGGAGTCTGGCCGGAACAACACGGTCCATCATGGCTGGCATTACACAGGCCGAACGGCATGACCTTGAAATGGTAAAGTGGGCGGCCCGAAACCGTAAAGGCGGTTTTCTTCCTCGATCTCTTTTCCAGCGAGATTTGCCAGAAGGCGTCCTTGAGGTTCAATCCCGTTATGAAGAATGTGTCCTTGAGTCTGCTGAGTATTCCTCTACATGCTGTGTGGGATACGCATCCTTCTTCGTCCGCTCGTTCAGCTTCCTCAAGTCGACGCACAGCCTATTCTTTCCCGGCTTTTGGACTAGCACTATCGGTGAGCTCCATGCGCTGTCACTCTCCTCGATGACGCCAAGTTTCAAAATCCGGTCTATCTCCTCATACGCGCATTTCTGCTTCACTGGCGACAAGGGATAATAGCGTTGTTTTACGGGCACCGTCTCATCACACACATCAATTACGTGCTCCATCAAATGCGTTTTCCCTAGCCCCAACTTAGCAAAAGATGGGGATAGACTTTTAATGTGTTCCAGCTTAATCTTCTGTTCCTGTGATAGCTCAACCATATTGCTGTCCTCACCAGTTATTTCCGAAATTGCAGTCGGCAGCAGACCAAACTTATCCCAGAAATCTATACCTAAGTAGAGCCTCTACTTCAAACTCGGAACTACGTATAAGGTCAAATCGACTGTTGTCTGTCTCCACTGAACCTTCGCCTTCAGCTTGCCGATGATTGCCTGCACCCTTCCATCCGCCGTTTTTAGTCCCTCGTCCATGGATTCAACGTTGTCCGTGCACAGCATTTTAACCGCGTCTCCACCTACACAACTAACCGACGCTCCGCTGTCCAGCAGACCCTTGATTCTGAGTCCATTTACGATTACTTCCATATACGGCCGCTTATCCCATTCGCATCGGATGACGGTCGCTTCCAGGGCTCGTCTAACATGCTTCCTTTCCTTAATTTTATCCCGCAACTTCTCAACCTTTTTCTTATTCCTTTGACTATGCTTCCCCATTTCCTTTTCCTCAAATTTATCTCCGAATATTCTCCTTCTAACCTCCAGGTAGTGCTGTCTTCTTTCATTCCAGGTTCTGTATGACGATGTTCTTCTCTTTGGTTTCGGTTGCACTGTATTCTTAAGAATTGTCACTGTTCTTGTTTGTGGTCCGGGTGTGACTGGTTCTGGCGGTTCTTCCCGGAGTTGCCGCCAGCCACGTGGTTCTCCTGTTTGTATTTGTCGCTTAGAACAAATTTCGTTCGCATCTCGTTGCATTTGAAGCAAACCAGGTCGTGGAATTTGGAACTGCACGCCACATCTTCTCTCGTATCCATCTTCTTGGCCGTTTGGCAGATCCTCGGCTCAGCGGGTCCCTTATTCCATCCGGCTCGGTTAAACGCTTTGCGATCTCGACCGTCCAGCGCTTCCAACGATACCTCCTCCGCGGCGTCGCATGGGTCCTTGTGCGGCTGTGTCTCTACCTCGTCGACCAACTTCCTCCTCGGAAACTTCTGTTCTTGTTCCTTGAGATGTTTCTCGGCCCGCCTGCACTCCTCCTTCAGCCGCTGCAGCGTTTCTATGTGACATCCAAAGAATCAAGTTCTTAATTTTGTATTTAAAATTTCGTCTCATCAGGTTAACTAAACTTAGCTCAGGCACCCGATCCTTCATCGTAAATTCCATACCCTTGATGCTTGCGTAAAACGGGTAGGAAAACTCATGTTTCCTTTCGTTCAATGCCTGTCTAATCTCTTCGTCGCACTCGGCTTTCCTGAACGGGTTCAGCAACGCGTTTCGCTGTTCGGGAAACCCCACAATTTTCCCTTCCGAATGTTCCTCCATGAACAGCCAAAACCAGTCCTGTGCCGATCCCTCCAAAAGCAAATGAAAGTTGGCGTATAAATCCGCTGAAGAAATGTTGTGACGCTTTTGCAACGTTTTCACCCGAAACAAAAACCTTTCAACGGGTATTGACTTCGAGTTTCCGGCATATCTCAAGCCCCAATCTTTAATTATTTTAAATTTCAACTTATCGGTCCGTGTGACCCCGGTATTACCATCTGGTGAATCGGTGAACAGCCGCCGGCAGGCCTGCGATCACTGATCTCCTGAAGGACCACTTGACTCGCACTCCCCGCACGAATGGTCTACCAACGCCTGTTCCCCAGACCCCGATTTTTCGTCTAATTTATTATTACTGTGGTGTTCTTCCACGGCTGAGACCCTATCTCCCAAGCTGCGCACGTCCTTCTGAACTTTCAACATCGCTTCATTGATAGCATCCGCCGTGGTTCTATTTACCTCCATCTGGTATTGGAAGAACCTCGACTCGAACTTCTGCAACAGCTCGCCGCTGACTTTGTCCAATAGCGACACCTCTGGCGAAGGAATGTCACCCACGGGTATGATCCGCTGGTCTCCACGCGATGTCTCAACCGCTTGATTTCTATCACCGCCTATGGCGCCTTCTTCCCTGCCGGCATCCTCTTGCTCGACTATGGCACTTTCGTCCTGGTCGGCGACTGTTTTCGAAGTCCTATCTTTATCCCCCACTTGCTTCTTATTACTGCCATGCAGCCCTGCTTTCCGCGAACCCCTTCTCGTTATGATAAAAAAATTTCGTTCGCGAAGCCCAAGCAATGCGTTTATAAAATGTTAGAGTTTATATACGTGTGTCGATATGTAAGTTTCAAGTTTCAAATAACGAATTCAGGACCAACTCAAGTGTCAAGCACATGCGTCAAAGCACGACACTGTAGCCGCACCGGCCCGATCCAAACCCAACTTCAGTAAGACGCGTATGGGCTACCTCAACTGGTGCGCCCTAAAATCTGACGCAACCACTGTAGCCGCCCACAAATCGAACTGAACTGATACTTCAAGTCGCATGTGGAACTACTTCAAGTGCGGCGTCCTGATCCACCATCTGCACCGTAGATGCTCCACTTCGACCTGAACAGACCCCCCGCTATACCTTCAATTGTACTAATATCCCGGGATCCCGCCCTTCCTAATGATGATTCTATTATGCCCCCTCAAAATTTTTAGCCAGATGCAAAAGTATTAAATTTGAAAAAAAAATCATGAAGTACCCACTTTCGTGGGCCCCACGTTAGGCGCTATTTTCTTATTGCATGCGGGTTTGATGGGGCTCGATCCCTCCTCTGGCCCCCGCTAGGCTGCGTTGGACTTGTCGCGGAGTACGGGTATGCTTGCCTTTTTAGCACGAACTAGCTCGTCGGATATGGGTGGGTTTCGTTTTCCACAGTCTACGCAGCAGCCCCAATAGAGAAAAAAAAAATCATACCCTTAAGTAACACCGGAGTAATCACTCCACCCTCGTAGCATCTGACCAGCCACGGCCAATAGAATCATCAACTCCCCCCTTCTGACTCTCAATACCCCCAACTGTCCTTGTCGGTCCCCTTCGTACCCCCCTTGTCCAAGTCTCGGTTAGCCACCTTTGCATGAGGCCGGCCAATCCGCCCCTCCTTAACTTTTTGCCAACCTAGGCCCTTGTGGCTGGCCCCTAAAATTCCCTACACCCCCATATTCATGAGTCAATCCCCACGCTCATGCCCCCTTACCACTTCCCCATGTCATCCCGTCCACGTCCGTCATGACCCCGTCAAGAAATTCACTCATCACACCCTCACTTAAATTTAACAATTCATTATAATTTTTTATTTATTAACCAGTATGGTACGACAACTTAACGTAAGGTTGCTCATCGGTGCAACCCCTGTGCATGGACACGGTTGAGCCGAGCTTGAAACAATCACTCCAAAAAAAAAGGAAATTCAAGAACCTACCGGCCTATCCTAGGACTTCCCAGTATCTGACCTGACTTTCGGACTAATACAATTATTTATGTCCGATCTCGAATCTATATGCGGCCCCACTGTATCATATCACGTGTATTGCACCGACCTGCATATCTTATTGGAATTTTACATCACCCTCATATTCACACAAGGTTTTGGGAATTCATATCTCACTTAAATCTACATGGATTAACAGCTTCTGGCTGATCACAAGAATATGTCTATTATAAATTCTTATTTCATTTAAATGTTGGTATATATATACAAAGCGAGAAAAAAAAAATATATGCAAGAAGGAGGTTAATCTATCTTAGAAGAAGATGAAGAGGATCTGGCCAAAACAACCTGACATGGCCAAAGGTTACGGTTTACGATTGAAGATCGCGATCTCCGCTCAAGTGCATACGTGAGCTTGCAGCCTGGGTTACCCTGTCCGATTGTTCCAACCAAACCCTAGCTTCTCTTACTGTACTACTTTCATTATAAAACTACCACGTATATATTCTGGCGGCCACCGTGGTATGATGGTAGTGTGCTCCGCCTACCACACCGTATGCCCTGGGTTCACACCCCGGGCAAAGCAACATCAAAATTTTAGAAATAAGGTTTTTCAATTAGAAGACAATTTTTCTAAGCGGGGTTGCCCCTCGGCAGTGTTTGGCAAGCGCTCCGGGTGTATTTCTGGCATGAAAAGCTCTCAGTGAAAACTCATCTGCCTTGCAGATGCCGTTCGGAGTCGGCATAAAACATGTAGGTCCCGTCCGGCCAATTTGTAGGGAAAAGCAGGAGGAGCACGACGCAAATTGGAAGAGAAGCTCGGCCTTAGATCTCTTCGGAGGTTATCGCGCCTTACATTTATTTTTTTAATTTATTTTATGTATTCTTGTATTTAAATAAAGTATGCAAAAAAAAGCTATTGTTTTCCTCTAAGGGTACCCTATCGTGTACCACCAAATGTATTGACCTGATGTACTCTGATTCACAAATCCACTGATGTATGCGTTCTACCTCACCAGCTTTAAATCCCTCGTCTGCTCAATGACCTTTATACGCCGCAATCACCCACATTTGGAAGTAAATGGGTGCATCAAATCAACACACTCAGGTTTCACTTTTACTAGATCACAATTGGTCACTTTGCTCGTGTGCATGTGTGGGCCATCCCGCTGAAACGACTGAAGGAACCAGTCCGTGCGAGTATGAATCCTCGGTACTCCAACAACTCCCGTTCAGGGTTTAGGAAATCCGCGTTGTTTGTCTTGACTCGGATCACGGCGCTGCGCGCGTCTATGAGATCGCTCTCCAAAAGCACAGAAATTCTCCCAACTATCGCCACGGTATGCCCCTGGGTTAAGCGCGCGACTTTATGCTTGGCTACGTGTGTGCCGGCGCAGTGCAGAAGGATACAGCAACTACTAAATACTTAGTTTACCTTGATTTCCAGAAGTGATGGTGATTTATATGGCTTCCTGGCCGAACAACCAGCTGTTTTGTTAGCGTGGGGCAACCTCAACGCTTCAATTTTCGATGGTGGGGGAACTGCGGGAACGTCCCTGTTTCCGAAATCGACTCCATTAAGACATGTACTCATTAAGGTTATTTTCCTGAAGATAAACTTACCGTTTCCCGAGTTGCCTGGAATCTCCCATCCCGCTGGGTTGTTCACCACCAGAAATCTCCTCCTGCAGTACGCAGCTCTACCGGTTATCACCTCAGTACTCCACTCCCTGAAACTTTGTAGGCTGGCCGCGATTTTTTGGAGATACAATTTTTATTTGCAACTGGCGTGGTCGCCGTTTTCACCCCAAAAAGAACTTTTCCGGTTATCTGTCACCTTAGCAGCGGCTCAACACTATAGCTTAATGGCAAATTTTACCTTTTGTTCGCTAGCGCCTTGGTGTGTTCGATTACCCGTTTAGATTCAACTACTGTTTGCGATGCAACTGAGTCGGACACAATTTTTTCGTGACATCACGGGTCGATCGCAACCAGTCGGTCGTAACACCTACATACGGAGAAGAAAACTTGGCATGAGGCTTTCTGTGCTGTTATGTATACACTTATTGAAAATTAACAAAATAGGTTGGCGACCACGCTTACTTTTAAACATTTTTTTTTTTCAAATTATAATGGACTTTGCTGTATATAACTTAGTAAGTTGTGCTGATATTTTACGTCAGTAATGATATAGTATCGTAAAGTACGAAAATAACAAATATTTTGAAAAACATAGTGGAGCCGCCCCTTGTTTGTTAACCACTCTATAATACTATTAATGGGATCTAATCGCACAAAAGTCGACGAATCCTAACGAAATTTGGTATAAGGATTGTTTTTTAACCAAAAGTTTGAGCGAAATTTAATCAAATTTTGAAAAGTAGGCGTGGCACCGCCCACATAAAGAAAAATTAAATTTAAAAGCTTTCATAAACCGTTAGTATCACTTTACGATTTGGCAGAATTATGATTATTGGTACAAATATTTATAACTGAGCGAAATTCGGAAAGTTGCTTAAAGATTAAACCATCACAAAACTGGCAATGTAGATATGGTAAAGTACGAAAATTAAAAAAATATTTATATTTTTTCTGGTGCGCCCCTTTAAGCTGTTTAAATGTTTAATACTAAGCCAACTAAATTTAACGAGATTTTGTAAGAAAATTTTTCTATGACCGTATCTTCTTTATAGCTGCTTACGGAAGACGATATTTGCATACATATTGTGACGAAGATTAGGATGACTAAGCGATACTAGCATCACTAAGCCGATACTAAGCAGCCACTCGTATGTACGTAAGCAAATCAATCATCATTTATGCACATACATACAACGCTGCGGAGAGATACTCACAAACGCATGTAATCATCAGCCGAAGTAGTATTCACATATACACACGCATATGGCTACAAACTACAAATATACATGTACAAGGCTGGTAAACAAGTATGAAGTTCGCGAAATTACTAGACCTTAGGGGAAATGGGTGAACGAGGAAGCCGAGAGTATAAAAGCAGCGCAAGCTGAGGCATGACTAATCAGTTTGATTTAAGCACGAGGTATAATTGTGAAGTATAAGTGTTATTGTGAAGTACTCTTAAAGTATAATTGTGAAGAATAAGTGTTATTGTGATTACTCTTAAAGTAGTCTAATAAAGACCATTTTGCATTACTGAATATGGATGAGGTAAGGGCATGGATCAGTTATTTGGTTGGGACATCTCATCAGCTGATTATGTTTTTTTTCGATTGCACTGGCGTAGGGACCCTCTAAAGGAGATGCAATGTAGGGATTCAAGGGGTTGATAAGCGCAATACAAAGCTTTATTATATCTTCAAAGCTTCCCATTTGTCAACCTCACCTACGAGACAGAATCCTGTTACAGATATGAACTTATCATACCCATATTTAGCAGGAGAGGTTCTGGAGACCCCATGTTCCTCATGGAACTAGGGGCTGGGGAGAGCGGAATGGCCTCGAAGGTTTAATGTGATGATATTAATCGTTCCCGAGATGGTCGGGCTAGTACATTAATGGTGCTTTTGTTAGCGGAACGTGCGGGATCTATATCCGGGAAAGGATCATCAACATCGATATAACTCCCAAAACCTTCGGGGAGTGTCTTTATCGTTAATATAATAACAACAAAGGAGATGTAACCTTCATATTGCGCGCTTTCAGAGAACACGTTAGCAGAAGGTTTGGAATAAGTGGAATTTCCCTAAATTCGTTACAATTGGTGTCAGAAGAGGAATTGTTGAACAAATTCTGAAGGTTAAGTTAATTAAGGATCCAGCAACTGAAAAAGGAGTTGGAGAGCCGTGGATTGAATACAACCGGCAATAAGATCGAACTTCCGGCACGGTTGTGGAGTTGGAAGGAATTAATGTGGACGAGCATGTCTTCCATTCTGATGGGGACGAGACATTAACAAAATTGGAAGAGAAGAACGGAAGTCCGAATGCAGTCGCAAGCGGCGAGAATAATGCGACATTGGCTTTGTTATAACAGATACCGACAAAAATGGAATCGCAGGAGATACGTTTAACAACCCAACTAGAATCGTAGGAGACACGCATCACATCGAAGATTGAAGCACAATTGGATGAACAGAAAACACACATGGTGTCACAAATTGCAGAACAATTAAAGGAACAAGAGGCACGCACGCATAACATTACAACTCGAAGCACAAGAAGAGCGTATCTCAACGAAGCTGGAGGCACAGGGACCGAAAGTCTAATCGCAGATGGAGGCTTTTAGTGAACGACAAGATAAAATGGCACAGGGACCAAAAGTCTCATCGCAGCTTGAGGCTTTTAGTGAACGACAAGATAAAATGGAGGCCGAGATGGATGCTTTGAAAGATCGTATACAGGAGTTGCAACTAAATCTCCCCGCAGTTTCAGCGAGTAATCCAAAGGTAAAAACACCATCCTTTGACGGTTCTGTTCCTTTCCAGGTGTCTGAGCTTCAGTTTGAGAAGACTGCAACAGTGAACAACTGGAATGCTGAAGATAAAGTTGCTGCGCTGTTCGTGGCATTGAAAGGGCCTGCAGCTGAAATCTTGCAGACAATTCCAGAGTACGAACGGAACAGTTATGAAACATTGATGAGCGCTCTAGAGGGGCTATACGGAAGCGAACACAGAAACAGATATACCAAATTGAGTTGCAAAATCGCTACCAAAAAGCGAATGAGACTTTGCAGGAGTTTGCTTCGGATGTTGAAAGGCTGCTATATTTAGCGAATGCGGACGCACCCGTGGAATACACAGAAATTGTAAAAATCCAGATATTTATTAATGGAATACGGGGTATCGAAACGAAGCGAGCGACATTAGCAAACCCAAAACCTACATTCACAGAAACGGTATCACATGCTCTGATTCAGAAAACAGCATCGCTTCTGTGTAAGCCAGCTTTCAAAGCACGTCGTGTGGAGGTAGAAAGGCCAGACTGGGTGAACACAATATTGGAGGCACTGAAAATATCGCAAAAGCGGAGTGAAAGAGCTATCAAATGCGAGAAGCCAGGCCATATTGCACGTCATTGCGATCTTGATCCTAGTGGTTTCAACAGCATGGGTGGTCTTAAGAACAAAGCTGGAAGATATGAGCAAGAGCGAGTCAGATGTAAAGATCGAGCGCTAGCTCCAGCTGTGGAATGTCCCGTTATCTCTGTATCACAAATCGGAAGAAAATCGAGCAGTCTTACCGTCAGAGGAAATGTGGATGGCAAGGAGCGTGTACTGACTGTAATACGGGCGCATCTCATTCCTTAATCCGATCTGATTTGGTCAACAGGAGAGTAAAACCATTACCTGGAGCAAGGTTGCGTACGGTCACTGGCGAGTATAACCAAGTCCAGGGAGAAGTGATATGTGAATTCTTAATTGGAAAGGTCACGGTTCTACACAAATTCGTTGTGGCGGGGATCGTTGATGAAGTCATATTGGGAGTGGACTTCGTAGTTGATCATGATATTAGGATCGGTATGCAGAGAAGGAGTATGCGCTATAAGAACAAAGTTGTGCTACTTAACTTCAGTTTGGAGAAAGGGTTCAGCAGTAAGGGAATACTCGTGGAGGAGATTCTACAGAGACCACAAAAGTCAAAGAAAGAAGGCCGGGCAAAAATTAGTGGAACGAATGGAACACATAAATCAGTACCGAAGGTACCTGCGGGAAGAAAACTTGCATTGGCAAACCGAAATAGACGAACTAAAATGAAGGAAAAATTGTCCAGAAAGAATGCAAGGGTGGTTTCAAGCCAGGGCACACTACTTTTGTGAACCGTCAAGAGGATACTGATGATGCAAAGTCAATCCGTCAAGATCAAGCTCTGCGAAGTAATTCATTGGCCATACAACAGAATGTGAAGGAACGGTTCAGGATAATGAGTAGTAGGATGAAACACAGGTACGTTTAGAACAATAATTCGGAAGGTCTCCTGTAGGGAGATTTGGTACTGCTATACAACCCTCACCGGCGGAAAGGTGTTCCATCCAAATTTTGGTGAAGTTAGGAAGACCCGTACAAAGTTGTGAAGAGGATCAGTGATACCATCTGCCGCATACAAACAATTGGGAAACCACGAGATAGAAGGGTGGTTCATTTGGAGAGGCTAGCATCGGTTGGATCAAGAGATTTCTCTGATCGGGACGATCAGACTTAGGTGGAGGGCAGTGTGACGAATATTAGCATTACTAACCCGATATTAAGCAGCCACTCGCATGTACGTAAACAAAACAATCATCATTTATACACATACATACAAGGCAGCGGAGAGATACTCACAAACGCATGTAATCATCAGCCGAAGTAGTATTCACATATACACAAGCATATGGCTACAAACTACAAATATACATGTACATGGCTGGTAGCCAAGCATGAAGTTCGCGAAATTACTAGACCTTAGGAGAAATGGGCGAACGAGGAAACCGAGAGTATAAAACCAGCGCAAACTGAGGCATGACTAATCAGTTTGATTTAAACACGAAATATAATTGTGAAGTATAAGTGTTATTGTGAGGTACTCTTAAAGTCAGGGCCGGATTAACCCTCAATGGAGCCCTAGGCAACCATCAATTTGGGGCCCTTGTTTCACGTCCTTTCCCTTCTTTTTACGATTAAAAAATACAAACTTATATCTTTCATAAAAATTTTATTGTCACAATGTAATAATATCAATAAAATTACTATCTACATTTTAAACATGTCATTTTCTACATTTGTTTTCGGCAAATTCATCAATTATATCATCAATATCGATTTTGTTCAATAAATCTGACTCAATGCAAAGTATACCTAACATCTCGAGTCGCTGTTGTCGCGTTGTAGCTCTTTCAGCAGCTTTGATCCTTTTTAATTGCGAGGAGGATCGTTCGGCAGAATAAATTGTGATCATTAATGTAAAAAAAATCCGAAGAGCTATTTCTGTGCTTCTTCCATTAGAATCTTAAACAAATGACTATGAGTGCACAAAAACATCAGTGTCTCTGGAGTTCACTTAACTTTGGAATTGTTTCATTTCAATCAAAAAATCTTCCAAATCTCTATAATAAAAAGGAACTAAGTTATTTATAGCTTCGTGAAGGTCTCCATCACTTAGAGAAAAGTTGATTGGAAATGCAAATCTCTCTGAAACTTCCATATACACTTTCGCACGTCGTTTGATTTCACTGACAAGATTGTCGATGATTTCAAGGAAACCTTCTGGACTTCTGGAGCATTTCCGTCATTAAGTTGGTTTTTTCTACGACGAGTACGTTTTACGATTTCTGTATAACCTACAACAGATAATCACTGTTTTGTTTTTTCCTCGAAATCATTGAAATTTTCACGGAATGGAACTAAAATCTCTTCTAACAATCCGTACAAAAAACCTCACGTTTGCAAATCTGCTTTTTACTTTGCAATGACTTACTCACTGAACGCTTAGCAGTCAAAATAGAGTTCCATAAAATCAACTTGAAACCAAATTCGAATTTTTGCATGTTATCTGGGATACACGTCGCCTCATAACGAGTATCAGTATTTTGTGATTCATCATCATCAATGATTTCTAGAGCCTCTAATACGATATCAAATGAATCGTCAACTGAATTTGTCGCATTCGAATGTGCTTCCCAGCGTGTAGTTTACAATGTCTTCAAAGTTTTCTCATTGTTCATTTTATTTTTTAATACGCCCCAACGATAGGTGGAAGCGGAAAAAAATTATATATATCCAACAAAATTAAGGGAATGCGTAGAACAGGAAACATTCTCATTCAAACTCAGTATTCTTGCTTATACACTTTTATACTTCCCGGACATTAAGCGGACCGCATTAAGCGTTGTCATATTATTGCCCTCTACAATTTTTAATATCTTAACCCCAGTCCTCAGTAAGAAACTTTAAAGGTTGATTCGCTAGACTTTCACCAGTATGACCTTCCAACTGAAGAAAAGTTATAAACCTTTCTTATTATTCAATATACTCTCCTTTCACTTCGATACACTTCTTTGCACGCTCATACAATTTGTCAATTGAGTCAGAAATGTCCTTTTTAGGTACCTTGTCTACTTTGTCGGTCGTCGCCTTTTGAATGCGGTCAATTTAGTTTTATTTATTTGGGTAAAATATATTTTCAGTTCTGATTATATTTTCCTTTTCCTCTCTTGATTTTATGTTTGTAAAAAAATTTTAGAAGTGTTTTTAATTTTTGGGGGCTCCCTAAAATCGGGGGCCCCAGGCAACTGCCTGCTCTGCCTAAATTCGGCCCTGCTTAAAGTAGTCTAATAAAGACCATTTGCTTTACTGAATATTGGAGTTATTTATTCGACAATTTAGCGATTCGGACGTTAGCTGAAGGTTTGGAATATGTGGAATTTCCCTAAATTCGTTACAATATGTATAGGTAGTATGTTTCTGCTCTCATATCATTTAATTTTTTCTTTTCACATGCTGGGTATGAAATGTTTGGTTTCGCAACTTAGACTTCCTTACTTGTTTTTCACATCTTTATGTTGCATCTTTATGTTTCATTCTGTATTCATCAATTCTAGCAGGTTCTTAAAAAAGAATTTTGTACTGCAAATGAATCAGGAAAGCCTCTGCAGACATTTTAAATTTTCCATAAAATGCTCGAAATCGAAGATAAGCTCACTATTTATTTTACACGAAAGACTGTAATTTTAGCTGTAGTTATTTACTTTTATATATATACATTTTTTTATATTTGATAATCATGTTATACCTTATTGCACGTTATGAAGTTTCGCAACATTACATCACGATTGTTACTTGGCTGTCAGAATGTTCATAAAATGTCAAAACCGGCAAATACTATGTTAATCAAAGTGACATTTTGGGCCCAAGCTACGTTGCCGACTGAAACTTTAGGAGATATATGTACATACATACATACATATATGTACTTTTGTAAATATGCATATGCATATCGAAATATCAAAATGTACTTTTTGCAAATGCATTTAGTTTTTAAAAGCGTTGGAGCTGATCATACAAAGCAATGACAAAGAGACTAGTACGAGTATCAACACCAAGAATATGGCCATTAGCACTGTTTGATCAAAATCTGTTATGAGCGGAGCACTTTTCAAAGAAACATATAACAATTGTCAAAATACTTTTGTGTGTAAGCATTATTGATATATGCATGGTCACAACGGCTGGCCCGTCTCTCATGTAGCATGGATCATCGGCAAAGGCAGGGAGCTCAAAAAATAGCTTGAAACAAAAAAAAATTTATAACTAGCTTGTACCCGTAAATGATTTTGATTGAGCCATATTCGTCCGTCCGTTTACACGATCACTTGAGCAAAAATTGAGATATCTTTAGGAAATTTGATATACTGGGTTCGGTATCGAAAACTTCGAACAATAGAAAAATTGCGATCATTCTAAATACAGATAAAGTAATAAAGCTTGATACCTGGGTTGACGTTATGAATTTGGTAAAATTTTGGAAAATGGACAGCGGCACCACATTTAAAATTGCAAAATGTAAAAGTTTTCAAGCCGCAAATGGAGAGGCGTTGAAGATAAAATGTTGAAATTAGCATACAGGTTGTCCCTGCTATTGTTTATACTTATATCCTATGTCGGTTTACTTGGGTTTTAACTCTACAGAAGTTGCAGCGTGTCCTCCGACTTCATCACACATGGACTCCTTACTATGACCTTTGGTATCGTGGAGATCAGCCTCTATCCACCGCTTCAATCTGCGCGCCCGTCCCTTCAGGCAACTCAACACCTTTGTACCATGCCGACGAATCAAAGCTTTGAAGCAAACTTATTGGTTCTTCCCGCATCTCGTTCTGTACTCGTGCCTGATTTCGCCAGGCTAATACTCCAGCCATAAGAAATCGTACAGCTATCAGATATAGAAGCAGCAAGTAGTATAGGTGTTAGAAAGCTTTCAGTGTTTTCCAAGAAGATTAAGTTATTTTATAACATAGGACCTGGAGTTTTATATGATTTGTCAGTTTGGTCGTTGTGCAATATTCGGAAAAACTACAGATCAATTCAATCTCCGTGAGGTCCTGGACAGGGCAGTTCAACCTAACCTAACTTAAATTGTATCCTACCTATCGGTAGGATTTAACAAGTATATGACATGGAGTTTCAAATATGTGTACCGAAGATACGGCATTCATTGATATAAACATATGTTTCGCAAAGATATAGCTCATCTGATAGCCCACAGTCATTTGAAAAATCTTTTATGTAACAGTAGGCGTGGTTCTTAACCGATTTCATCCAATTTTGGGAGAAATATTTGAGATTATGGAACAAATATGTGTACCGAACTGTGTCAAGTAATCGACTTATGGCTTCCGAAACGGGCGAAAATACTTGGATAAGAAAGGGGAGGTGCCACACCCTTTTCCAAAAAAACTTTCTTTTCTAGCTTTCTTGTAACAAATACACTAAAGAAGTAAAACTGCATTGATATAGAGTAATTTTTCGCAAAGATATAGCCTATTAAACTCGTCTATGGTCCTTTTAAAATTATTTTATATAAAAGTCGGCGTGACCCTTTAGCGATTTCTTTAACTTTTTCCAGGCTAATCTGCCTCGACAAGGTTAACAATTTTGGAAGTTTTTTGATGACTAAAGTTCGAAGTAGGTTGGTTGGTTGCTGTGCCGTCCGGATCAGCCCAAGTAGCGCACAGTACACCATTTTGATACACATTCTCCTGAAACCAATTGCTGCTGTTTTATATGGCTAGTCGGTGCTCCGTTTAAACAACTTGGTACGGAAAACAAACCTTAGCTACTTCCTGAAGTTCTGGCAGTATATAACTGCCCACAGTTAGAAACCTTGTGTATGCTACTGCTGGGCATTCATACAGGTAGTGCGCGACTGTTTCTTTGTTGCCCTCCTCGCCATAGCTCCTGCAAATGCGGTTAAAAGGCATCCCAATTTTTGTGGCGGTGATCATAAAGACTTATTTAGTAGGTCCTTTGTTCTCCCCAATTTGTAATTCTGCCCGGTGTGCTTGACTTTCTTTTTTGTGATGCATGGCGACTGCCTCCGATGCCTCCCGCAGTGCCCCTGCCCTTGCAAATTCATTCACCTTAAACTGCGGGTTGAAGCGAGCTCTTGCAGCTGCTGACGGCCTTAGACGAAGTGATGGGAGAGTTAAGTGCCTCCTCACCGTGTCCACTGACATGAGCGTAAACAACCCCTCTGTACTTATAGCGTCGGCTTGGAAGATACTAAAAAAGTAGGGAAGACGGACTAACCATCCCACACTGCAGTCTATTCTGTGAGGTGAACTTAACCTTATAATGCATGTCAAAATTTAGTTATGGCGTGTCATAATATAACACGAGTAGAAGGCACTGTAAGCTTTTCCAACCCTACATTCGACATTAGATTTCCAGTTAAGCTTTCTGTGTATCCCGACGCGCAGATACTTGACTCTCGTAGGTAGGTAGAGGGAAGGTATTACCATTTGGAGAGGACAGGCGAGACTGTGGTATGTTGTTCTTGTTAATAATCAGTATTAATTCTGATTTTCTAAGGTTAAGTTAATGCCATTTTTGACTGCCCAATATGCTTATAATATCAGACATGTTTGCTCGTTTTCGCAAAGTTTATCATTTTAAGTTTCGAGTTTCCACACAAAGATATAGTGAAGGCAGTTATTTCTTAAAAGGCGCGAGGCGCCGCTCTTTTTACCAAACTTATATATAGGCTTTGTTATAACTTTGGGCCAAATACAGCTGCTGTGAAAATATCAGAAAGAGCGGTTCAGGGCCTTGCAGGTCTATACAGAACATACACAACTACCGATTTTTAGGACTATAACTCTGTTTTTAGAATTAAAAAGTCGTCGTAAGTTCTACCTACTCTGGAGTGGATAAAGAGGCAAACAAGTGGATCTTGCGGTGAACGAAGACAAGACGGAATACTGCTACTTTTATTAAGGAAAAATCGACCCATTCGGCCGTTGCAAGTCACGTCACTTTTTACCGATATAAATTGAGTACTGTGAAGGACTTCGTCGACCTGGGGGCCAGTATTACCAATGAATACAATGTCAGCTAGCTGCAATATGCACTGAAAAAGCAATTGAAAATTAAAGTCCTTTCTCCACGGAAAAAATCAAGCTTTATAAGTCTCCCATTATCATCTCCTGTTGTATGGCTCGGACGGTGTCGATAGAAAATGTATGCTGAGTTCTTGACGGGGTATGCAGAGTATCAATGATTAGCATAACGGGAGCACTAAAAAATACCCCGACAGCAGCATTGCATGTTATTCTATACATCCCGCCTGCAGACCTAATGACCAAAAACATCGCGTTAGCAACTGCAACAAGACTTAAAGGCTCGGGGCAGGCCTTTTGGCCATAGCAGTTAGCGCCATCTAATATGGGGCAAACGAAATATACACATAGTACCGTGCCTGAGCATCGAAAGAGATTTTGGATCCACAATTGAGCCGGAGGGTTGGTGCCAGGGTGCAGAAATGGCAGAAAAAACCATACACGTGTATACGGATGGTTCAAATTAATAGAAGGGGTCGGTCGGGTGTTTACTGTGTCGATCCTGAAATAAATAGATCCTAAAGGCTGCCATATTACTGCAGCGTGTTTCAGGCGGTAATTATAGCCGTCAAGAAAGCAGCAGCATATTGGTAGTCAGGTGGCGATTAAGGCAATAATCTCACACAGTACTTCTTCAAGAAGCGTTCTGGAATCATCAGCGTTGGATAAACTTCGCTAAGGCCGGACCATACATCTATAAAGGGATAGAAGGTAACGAAAAGACCAATGAGTTGGCAAAGGAGGCTGCAGCACTCGCTGAATAGGCGATAGACGTGTCAAACCGTTTTGGAGAGATCAAAAGGAGACAGGAGTTGCATATGATCCATCAAGTTGGAAAGGCGTGGACAAAAGCGCAGGGCTGCGGAATTTCTAAGATCATGTGCAAAGCCTACGATATAAGACTAACAAATTGGCTCATATTTCTGAAGAGAAAAGATTTAAGGCTTACGATGGGCATACTAACTGGACACTGCCTCCTGGGATCACACGCCTATAAGTTAGACCTCGCCAGTAACAGCAGGTGTAGGAAGTGTGAGCTCCAGAATGACACTACTGAGCACGTTCTGTGTTCTTGTCCTCCGCTCGCCAGGTCAAGGTTCCAGCTATTGGGGTGGCACAGTTACCAGATCTCCAGGCAGAAATTAAGCTGGGTCCTAGAAAACTTTAGTATTTGCCAAGAGGACGGAGTTATTGCATAACATAAGTCCTGGTACTTGATTGGAGTTCTTCTGTTTGGTTGTCAAACAAATTCTGTTAACATTATGGGCCCATTCAGTCTATATGAGGTTCTCACCGACGGGCCAGCTTAACATAACCTTACCTCTGTAAGCCTTACGTAGACATAAGTATAGTGAAAGGAATAAAATCCCAAATGCTTCGCTCGCTAGGTCATGTTATGAGAATGAGAGAAGACGACCCGGCTCAGAAAGGATTTCTCTCGGAACCCGTATTTGAAGCTGTGGAAAAGTGAGACTTTCACTGACCATGAGGGGACCGGTGAAGAAGGAGTTTGTACTTCTACTTGGAGTCAAAGCGAAACAGGGATATCTGACGAGACTTGTTATGTGAAAAGTACTGTTGATGATGATACTTTGACTATGACATAGGAACACTGCGATTATTTGATGTTGTCAGGTTGAGGTGAAAAGGTTTTTAAAAGTTGTACGGTAGTGTGGCTCACTAATAAGGTTGCGCTCGTCTGACAAAAGATCATAACATTTTGAAAGGGCTGCGGGAAGGCGAAAGTTTTATGCAGGAAAGAAAACGCGCATAGAGACTTTTAGTGATATGAAGCGGAGGTCGGGGTATTGCTGGATAGCACGTTGATTTTTCCATAGTAATGGTGGACTGCTGTAACTAACTGCAGTAAACTGGTATCATGTTAGATTAATTCCCCATGGCAAACCCCACGTGTGTACACCAACTACTTCCAAATCTTAGCTGCCTGGTTTTTTCACCTTTTTTCATTGGTATTTTTTTTGTTTTGGCCGGATATCTCACAGAATTAACGGTAGTAAACATTTTTATAATATTGGTAGAGTTTTGTGGAAAGTTAAGATTGTGTTACGTAATACTAGATTTTGTAGAAAATGGACCTTGGGGAAGTTACGTGGCACTTTTGTAAGGATATTATGGGACCTTTAGCTCTTTAATTTCGGCGGTAGAGCTTCTTGGGTCTGATACATAAGTTTATGAGCAATTGATTTTGGTGACAACTTCAGTCAAATTGGGTCCGTAAGTTAATGAAGCGGGCTGTTTTGGTATTGCGAAAGATTGTAGCTGACCTATGTGAAAGGTCTGAAAAGAATTAAAAAATGTTTTTGACTAAGATTCGGAAAATGTTCCGCGGCGCCTCAAAACCTACCTAACGTCGAACTTCAACGGGGATCTTTTTATATATGTACTAGAGGTTTGCGCCGATCACTTTATCGGCGGCGGCGGCGTGGGCGTAGGAGTAGCTCCTTTCTGAGGGATTGTCCCTCGTTCGCTTACTCCAGAGAGGCTTCGAACCTAACCCCGGTCTTTGGAATTGGTACTGCTGCGTCGGCTGAAAAGAAATAGAGATACATAAAATAGTCACACTTTTGTCTGTATATCTCGTGCAATGCGTAGTTTCACCTAGGGTTAACTCCTAAAATCGTCGCGAACACAATTCCTTTAAATCATTTGTGGCTCCTTGGCGGCACGCACAAAGGCGACTTACGGTTGCTATTAATGGTCTTTTAGTACTCATAACTCTCGTGGTACAGGGCGCCTCCAGTTATTTCGGCTGTCTTTAAGAGCTATTCCCGATGTGCGAACAGTAGCAATCCCCACCACCAGCCTCTACCACGCCTCCAAACCCTCACACCATATACCAGCACAGAAGCTATAGGACTGCGACTTCGAATTCATACCTTCGTTGACGTCACTTTCCTAGAAGCTCTAGGTGTAGCTCCAAAGACTTTCCAACAGATGCTTTTGTTGTGCTATGTTGCCAAGCTACACCAGAGAAACACCTTGAAACGTTAGGGAGTGACTAGTCGGCCAAAGATGCCGCCCTCGAAATCATAAGCAGTCTAAGTGGATGTCATTGCGTAATGGGTGAAAATCGTATAATCTTCGGCGCATCTACATAATTAAAATTTTACAAGGACCCTGGATAAAATTTTTAAAATGTAGACCAAAGTTTGCAGACGTTTGTGTTCACAACATTGATTTCAATAGTCTTCGTTAAGTCAAAACGATATTTTAGAATGAAAGTGGAAAGATGTTAACTTATGATACAAGAGGTCATTATGGATGACCGCGTAGCTTCAGTTTTCAGACTAGGTCGACTGTCCACTACGTTAGGGTAGTAGAACACAGGGTCCTTAGTTCGAATGTCTGGGGAAAGCTTTTCCTTCACCACTTTGAGTGTTCTTGCAAAGGGCAAAGCCTCACCTGGTAAATATATGTGCCTACATATTCACATTTGTAAAAGGAGCCGTAACGTGTAGGTGATATTTAAACTTGGTTGATAAGCTATAATCAATGTGAGTCACTCCAAGGGACTAGCTTTGGATAAGTCCGCCAACTTTAGGAAATCTCAAACCGGGAGACTTGGGGGTTGAAGGATTAAGTGTGAAAATCAAAATTAACATTTCAGACCCTATTGTATAGTTTCGCAAATAGACAACAGATGTTTGAATGTAAGACTAAGTGATTTTTCAAACCCTTATACGTACATATATCTTCAACTTAAGTATGAGGTAAGAATCATTTCAAAGGAGTGTGTATGCCCCTAGAACCTACTAAAGGATTTTGCGTCACTGATTTCGCTTATTCTTTCAGCCAATCGCAATATAATTTTTTTTTAAATCGGCACCTTTTTTGGTTAATTTTCTCTTTTTAGCAACTTGAGGACAATTTGAAAACATGTTCGCCTTGGGTCATTTTATTTGAATTCATTGTTCATTATTAATTTTTTGAAAAAAAAAAAAATATGCAAAGTGAGAATATAAATTTATTTGATATATAACTTTTCTATTAGTGTTTTGTTTTAATAACTTGGTGAATTGGGTGATTCAAAGTCCGTGTTAAGCTGACATCGGAAGCGCCTGTTTTTTTTAATAACTTTTGAACAGTTAGAAAGATTTATATTTCGCAATTAGTTTCTTATATCTGGCAGTGATGCGCATCCGTTGACACCACTTTCAACCATATCCGACCAATTTTCGACTTGAACAATAAATGGCCTAAACAGTTTTAAACGAGTAGAAAATATAGTAATGCGCCGGACACTGCCGCCGCCGCGCCGATATTTTTGACATTCGGCGGCGGTGTGCGAAAAACGACTCTAATCTGCGGCGGCGGCGGCGTATATCTCTAATATGTACATACATATGTTTATATGCAAACACAAAATAATTTTTCACTGCCTAACGAAACATCACCGTTACCGTTACCCTATGTTATTTAACCTTTTTATGTAGATCGCCGCTCCATGGGCTATGACAAAATGTTCATCTGCGCTCATTTCATGGATATTAAAGTACTAACCAAATAAAATATCAGCCAAATAACTGGTGACTGTAAGGCGACATATAGGCTAAAGCACTGCGCCTAAGAGTCTCGAGGATGTATTTATACGCAACCAAAAAAGTCATTATTATTCTTGTTTACAACATTCTTTTGTTACAGTTGTTGTTGTTAACTGACGTTTTTCAAGGGTCAACATTTTATTACCGACACACACACACAAATTCACTTACTAAATGTATAACATTTCTGGCCTTAAGCGCAGGCAGGTTGCCACAATGGCTGCTTTGGGCCCAAAAAAAGGTAATAACAAAAAAACAATAAAAAAAGCAAACAAAAACAAGTAAGGAAGGTTAAGTTCGGGTGTAACCGAACATTACATACTCAGTTGAGAGCTATGGTGACAACATAAGGGAAAATAACCATGTAGGAAAATGAAACCCTGGAATGTGTATCAAATGAAAGGCATTAAAGAGTATTTTATGAGGGAGTGGGCCAGAGTTCTATAGGTGGACGTCATTTAGGGATATAGCCATAAATGTGGATCAGGGTTGACTCTAGAATGCGTTTGTACGATATGGGTATCAAATTAAAGTTATTAATGAGTGTTTTAAAAGGGAGTAATCCTTAGTTCCATAGGTGGACGCCGTTTCGAGATATCGCCACAAAGGTATCAAATGAAAGGTGTTAATGAGTATTTTAAAAGGGAGTGGGCCCTAGTTCTATAGGTGGACGCCGTTTCGAAATATCGCCAAAAAGGTGGACCAGGGGTGACTCTAGAATATGTTTGTACGATATGGGTATCAAATTAAAGGTATTAATGAGGGTTTTAAAAGGGAGTGGTCGCATTTTCGAGATATCGCCATAAAGGTGGACCAGGGGTGACCCTAGAATTTGTTTGTACAATATGGGTATCAAAAGAAAGGTGTTAATGATTATTTTAAAAGGGAGTAATCCTTAGTTGCGGCGGCCACCGTGGTGTGATGGTAGCGTGCTCCGCCTATCACACCGTATGCCGTGGGTTCAACTCCCGGGCAAAGCAACATCAAAATTTTAGAAATAAGATTTTTCAATTAGAAGAAAATTTTTCTAAGCGGGGTCGCCCCTCGGCAGTGTCTGGCAAGCGCTCCGATTGTATTTCTGCCATGAAAAGCTCTCAGTGAAAACTCATCTGCCTTGCAGATGCCGTTCGGAGTCGGCATAAAACATGTAGGTCCCGTCCGGCCAATTTGTAGGGAAAAATCAAGAGGAGCACGACGCAAATTGGAAGAGAAGCTCGGCCTTAGATCTCTTCGGAGGTTATCGCGCCTTACATTTATTTTTTTATTTAATCCTTAGTTGCATAGGTGGACGCCGTTTCGAGATATCGACATAAAGGTGGAGCAGGGGTGACCCTAGAATTTGTTTGTACAATATGGGTATCAAAAGAAAGGTGTTAATGAGTATTTTAAAAGGGAGTAATCCTTAGTTCCATAGGTCGACGCCGTTTCGAGATATCGCCATAAAGGTGGGCCAGGGGTGACTCTAGAATTCGTTTGTGCAATATGGGTATCAAACGAAAGGAGTTAATTTTTATAAAGTTTTTTCTAAAGTTATATTTCGCGTCAATAAAACAATCCAATTACCTTACCATGTTTCATCCTTTTTTTCGTATTTGGTATAGAATTATGGCATTTTTTCATTTTTCGTAATTTTCGATATCGAAAAAGTGGGCGTGGTCATAGTCGGATTTCGTTCACTTTTCATACCAAGATAAAGTGAGTTCAAGTAAGCACGTGAACTAAGTTCATTAAAGATATGTCGATTTTTGCTCAAGTTATCGTGTTAAAGGCCATGCGGAAGGACAGACGGACGACTGTGTATAAAAACTGGACGTGGCATCAACCGATTTCACCCCTTTTCATAAAAAACAGTTAACGTCATAAAATCTATGCCCCTACCAAATTTCAAAAGGATTGGTTAATTTTTGTTCGACTTATGGCGTTAAAAGTATCCTAGACAAATTAAATGAAAAAGGGCGGAGCCACGCCCATTTTGAAATTTTCTTTTATTTTTGTATTTTGTTGCATCATATCATTACTGGAGTTGAATGTTGACATAACTTACTTATATACTGTAAAGATATTAAATTTTTTGTTAAAATTTTACTTAAAAAAAAAATTTTTTTTAAAAGTGGGCGTGGTCCTTCTCCGATTTTACTAATTTTTATTAGGCGTACATATAGTAATAGGAGTAACGTCCCTGCCAAATTTCATCATGATATCTTCAACGACTGACAAATTAAAGCTTGCAAAATTTTAAATTACCTTCTTTTAAAAGTGGGCGGTGCCACGCCGATTGCCCAAAATTTTACTAATTTTCTATTCTGCGTCATAAATTCAACTCATCTACCAAGTTTCGTCGCTTTATCTGTCTTTGGTAATGAATTATGGCACTTTTTCGGTTTTTCGAAATTTTCGATATCGAAAAAGTGGGCGTGGTTATAGTCCGATATCGTTCATATTAAATAGTGATCTGAGATAAGTGCTCAGGAACCTACATACCAAATTTCATCAAGATACCTCAAAATTTACTCAAGTTATCGTGTTAACGGACGGACGGACGGACGGACATGGCTCAATCAAATTTTTTTTCGATCCTGATTATTTTGATATATGAAAGTCTATATCTATCTCGATTCCTTTATATATGTACAACCAACCGTTATCCAATCAAACTTAATATACTCTGTGAGCTCTGCTCAACTGAGTATAACAAGTAAGGAAGGATAAGTTCGGGTGTAACCGAACATTATAAACTCAGCGTAAGCTTCAATTGTACATTTCATTTCAGATAAATTACTTTTCTACATAACACGTGGCACCGACCGTTTAAAAGAAAAATGTCTCCCCATTTCCTTTTACAATAAAACTTGAGAAGTGAAATATTATTCAGGCCTGTTCTGAATTCCGACTCGGAATGAAAAGTAAAACGACATTGATTTCGACTCGGTTTCTATTTGGTGTTCTCAATTCCGATTGTAAAAAATCGATTCGAAGTCGATTTCGAATCGTTTTCATTCCGATTCGGTAACCAGTTTAATCAGCTGTTTTTGTTTATGTGTTTTGTTTTAAGTATCATAAAATTTTATTTTAATTAAAAAATGCCTGCAGATATGGTTTTTGGATGCGCAGACGCAAGAAGACGTGCTATTGTGCGTGCGAATCGTAAAAATGCGCTGGATCGGAATTCAGAACAGGTCGACTTCATTTCGATCAGCATCGATTTGTTTGCCTAATAGATGTCTTGATAGAAGTTTTTAAAGAAAGATTTATTATGCCAATTTAACTTAAATTTAAACAAAAAATACACACAACTCTTCCAAATAAAATGAGGAATTTAAAAAAAATTATTTGAAAGACAAATATCGCAACATTTGTGTATAATCTGCCAATTAATTTTCATTCCGACTGCTCAGAGGCAATACTTTTCAAACCGACAATTTTTGGTCGGAATCGAAATTGAGAACACCAATCCATTTCGATTCCGAAAAAATTGATCGGAATCGGAATCCAGAACAGGCCTGATTGATTCAAAACTATTTTTTGCTAAGTTATAGCTTATTATTCTAGTCTACGACCCTTTTAAATTTGTTTTATATAAAAGTGGGCGTGGTCTTTAACCCATCTCGTCCATTTTTACTAGAAATATTTTCTGCTATAAGGAAAATATGTGTACAAAATTTCATTACGATTCGTTAATTTTTCTTCGAGTTATGGCTCCCGAAACATAGAAAATTGCTTAGTCATAAAAGGGGTGGTGCCACGCCCATTTTTAAAAATTTTAGTTTCCCAATTTAATGTTATAATTCAATTTAGAAAGTAAAATTCTATTGATACAAAGCTCTTTTTCGCTAAGATATAGCTTATTATTTTCGTGTACGACCCTTTTAAAAATCTTTTATATAAAAGTGGGCGTGGTCTTTAACCGATCTCGCCCATTTTTTCTAGAAATATTTTCTGCTATAGGGAAAATTAGTGCACCCAATTTTATTACGATTCGTTTATTTTTCTTCGAGTTATGGCTCCCGAAACATAGAAAATTGCTTAGTCGTAAAAGGGGTGGTGCCACGCCCATTTTTAAAAATTTGTAGTTTTTCCTATTTATTGTTATAAATTCACTTGGAAAATGAAACACCATTGATATAAAGCTCTTTTTTCCAAAGATATGGCTTAATTTATTCGTCCACGACCCTTTTAAAAATCTTGTATATAAAAGTGGGCGTGGTCCATAACCGATTTCGTTAATTTTTCTTCAAAGCATTCCTTATAGTAAAGCCAACCTCTGCCGAATTTTGTTATGATAGGTTTAACGATTTTTGATTTATGATTAATAATATTTGAATTTATCAACAATTTATAAACAATTTTTTCAAATTTTTATCAAGAGTCTCAATTACAGTCCGCATGTCAAATTTTAACATTCTAGGTGTATTATTTACTAAATAATCAGGTTTTTTGTGTTTTCCGAAATGTTATATATATAAATAGTAGGCGTGGTTATCATCCGATTTCGCTCATTTTCAATACCAATCTATTCTGGGTCCAGGTAAGTTCGTGTACCAAATTTGGTGAAGATATCTCAATATTTACTCAAGTTATCGTGTTAACGGACGGACGGACGGACGGACATGGCTCAATCAAATTTTTTTTTCGATACTGATGATTTTGATATATGGAAGTCTATATCTATCTCGATTCCTTTATACCTGTACAACTAACCGTTATCCAATCAAAGTTAATATACTCTGTGTGGAAAGCGCGCTGAGTATAAAAAATTTAATGATGTCACAGTTGAAACAAAAATGCAATAAAATGTTCAATGTTATTGAATTTACGTTGGCACAACAGGTCCAAGGAATGAATAGTTGGCTCTTTCGCGTCATACGCGTTCGCTATGTAACCCCTTAGCTCCTACAAGCAACACAAATAGATTTTACATACCCTACAGTAAATAAAATGATATTTTACAACTAAGATTTGCTTACTTATATAGAACTAGGCCTCATAAGGCCAAGCCCGTACCCAATGAAACTGCGGTAACCCCATTGGATTAAAAGTTAGTTTGTCAACAGATGCTTAGCTCTGATAATGTTGTCGTTGCTGTAGAAGCGAGATGCTAATGCTGTTTTCTGGTTCTCCCCTTGGTTGTAGTTGTTTTCGCGAAAAAACTGCGAATGTTTAGGGTAGTGTTAGGAATATGGGCGTTCCTTTGCAAGACATTAATCCGGCACCTTCCTGCATCGCCGCGGGAACGATCTGTGTGAATGGACACATTTAACATATCCTGCAATCTGTCTACATACATAACATAAGGGTATATGGTGCGCTCCAGACTAGTAGCCGGCCGCACATAGGGATGCAATTATTCTACATAAACATCGATGTTATGATTCTGACAACATCGATACATCGTTTTTTGATGAATAATTTCTTATTATCGATTTTTCTTCAAATTTACTCTGGCACCCGGCTCTCTAGTGATTGGATCATGACGGTGTTTTTATACTCAGTTGAGCAGAGCTCACAGAGTATATTAAGTTTGATTGGATAACGGTTGGTTGTACATATATAAAGGAATCGAGATAGATATAGACTTCCATATATCAAAATAATCAGGATCGAAAAAAAATTTGATTGAGCCATGTCCGTCCGTCCGTCCGTTAACACGATAACTTGAGTAAATTTTGAGGTATCTTGATGAAATTTGGTATGTAGGTTCCTGAGCACTCATCTCAGATCGCTATTTAAACTGAACGATATCGGACTATAACCACGCCCACTTTTTCGATATCGAAAATTTCGAAAAACCGAAAAAGTGCGATAATTCATTACAAAAGACCGATAAAGCGACGAAACTTGGTAGATGAGTTGAACTTATGACGCGAAATAGAAAATTAGTAAAATCTTGGACAATGGGCGTGGCACCGCCCACTTTTAAAAGAAGGTAATTTAAAACTTTTGCAAGTTTTAATTTGGCAGTCGTTGAAGATATCATGATGAAATTTGGCAGGAACGTTACTCTTATTACTATATGTACGCTTAATAAAAATTAGCAAAAGCGGAGAAGGACCACGCCCACTTTTAAAAAAAATTTTTTTTAATGTAAAATTTTAACAAAAAATTTAATATCTTTACAGTATATAAGTAAATTATGTCAAGATTCAACTCCAGTAATGATATGATGCAACAAAATACAAAAATAAAAGAAAAGTTAAAAATGGGCGTGGCTCCGCCCTTTTTCATTCAATTTGTCTAGGATACTTTTAACGCCATAAGTCGAACAAAAATTAACCAATCCTTTTGAAATTTGGTAGGGGCATAGAGTTTATGGCGTTTCTGTGAAAATGGGCGAAATCGGTTGATGCCACGCCCAGTTTTTATACACAGTCGTCCGTCTGTCCTTCCGCATGGCCGTTAACACGATAACTTGAGCAAAAATCGATATATCTTTACTAAACTCAGTTCACGTACTTATCTGAACTCACTTTATCTTGGCATGAAAAATGAACGAAATCCGACTATGACCACGCCAACTTTTTCGATATCGAAAATTACGAAAAATGAAAAAAATGCCATAATTATATACCAAATACGAAAAAAGATATGTAATATGGTAAGGTAATTGGATTGCTTTATTGACGCGAAATATAACTTTAGAAAAAACTTTATAAAATGGTTGTGACACCTACCATATTAAGTAGAAGAAAATGAAAAAGTTTTGCAGGGCGAAATAAAAAACCCTTAAAATCTTGGCAGGTATTACATATATAAATAAATTAGCGGTATCCAACAGATGATGTTCTGGGTCACCCTGGTCCACATTTTGGTCGATATCTGGAAAACGCCTTCACACCACTCCCTTTTAAAACTCTCATTAATACCTTTAATTTGATACCCATATCGTACAAACAAAGTCTAGAGTCACCCCTGGTCCAGAAAGACCCACTCTCTCTTAAAATACTCATTAACTCCTTTCGTTTGATACCCATATTGCACAAACGAATTCTAGAGTCACCCCTGGCCCACCTTTATGGCGATATCTCGAAAAGGGGTCCACCTATAGAACTAAGCCCCACGCCCTTTTAAAATAATCATTAACACCTTTCATTTGATACCCATATCATACAAACAAATTCTAGAGTCACCCCTGGTCCACCTTTATGGCGATATCTCGAAAAGGCGAACACCTATAAAACGAAGGCCCACTCCCTTTTAAAATGCTCATTAACACCTTTCATTTGATACCCATATCGTACAAAAGCATTCAAGAGTCACCCCTGATCCATCTTTACGGCGATATCTCGAAAAGGCGTCCATCTATAGAACTTAGGTCCACGCCCTTTTAAAATACTCATTAATACCTTTCATTTGATACCCATATCGTACAAACGCATTCTAGAGTCAACCCTGATCCACCTTTATGGCTATATCCCTAAATGGCGTCCACCTATAGAACTGTGGCCCACTCCCTCATACTCTTTAATGCCTTTCATTTGATACACATGTCATACAAACACATTCCAGGGTTTCCCTCGGTTCATTTTCCTACATGGTTATTTTCCCTTATGTTGTCACCATAGCTCTCAACTGAGTATGTAATGTTCGGTTACACCCGAGCTTAACCTTCCTTACTTGTTAGTATTTGCTTTGACAATCATGAGCTGTATCTTTTGGTTTGCGAGGAACATCGCGAAATCGAAAAAATTACAAGGTATGCAATTTTTTTGATGGTTAGGACCTTAAGTGGCCACCCGTGCGAGCACCAGTGCACTTAGGCCCAAGAAGGTTCCAATGTGATACCACGTGGATCACTCCCCTACTGAAACCAATGCGCAGGACAATCGCACAGAAAATGTTTGACTGTTTCTATCTCCTCTTCGTCCTTGCAGCTCCTGCTGTTATCATTATAGGGAGCACCCAGCCGTTGTGCATGCTTCCCGATTGCTATGTGGCCGGTTATAAGTCCAACCACCAATTTGATAGTCGAACGAAAATTTAGTTGATGTACTTTACGAGGTGTGTGATAAAGTTTTTACGTTACAACTATGAACTAATAGCATTGAAGCGGCATCGTTATATCACTCATAGATAGTAAAATATCGATGTTCAAAAACCGGCGTTGTTATGCCCGATGTTGCATCTCTAGCCACGCTTAGCTAATCACGCAAATCTGATATCATAAAATTCATCAAGATATGCTTTAATTAAATTTCCGCACTCCACATCCTTTCGACTCTCCCTACCATCGAATTTATTCTGTTTTAACTCCATTAGTAATAAACTGTTTTATTTGACAGGATTTGTATCCATCGATGAAGGTTCTTTGTAGTCGCCAAGAAGTTAAGTTGAAAGAAAAAGGGATTGGCTGCTATAAAATTAATTTTATGTAAATATTTGTCATTTGCATGCTAATAAAAATGTTATATTTATGTGTATAAAGTGTTCTTGGGAATATTTAGTGGGGCACTTGCGCAGAAATAAAATGACTATACAGGTAAAGAAGTATGTCCATGTGGAAAAAATAATGAACAGATAAAAAAGAAACAGCGATCCAGAATAAAATTTTATTTTCATAGAGAACCAAAATAAGCCGTTTTAAATATTGTCTGCTCTATTTCTGGAAAAAAGCCGGAAATATATTAAGTTTTTCATCGTTTTTTCTTCGCTAAATGGTTTTAATATTTATTAAGTAAAAATTTATAAAATTTTGCAATTACTACATAAATTATATTACGCAGAAAGAAAGAACCGTCGTTTTCCAAAATTGGCTTATGGCGTACTTAGGCAGGTTTGATATGTATCGACTAACATATCACAAAGTTTTACTTAGTATTTACCAATATTGAATAGGTAAACAGCAAATGTCATTACAAAACGAAATACTCAGCTGAGAGCTTTTATGTTGTTGTTGTAGTGACGCCTATAACCGTTTAAACGGTTAAGCGCAAATTAAGTAAGTAAATCGGGAGTAGCAGTTTTTGGGGTTTTGCAAAACTTTATGTATATCAAAACTACGTTCGGAGATAAGTGCCAAGGAACCCATTTACCAATTTTCAGATATTTTGAAACTTACTCAAATTATCGTGTTCACAGGCGGACGAGCATGGCTTAATGAATTTCTTTTTCCACCCTAATCATTTTGATATAAGAAAGTCTGTCCTTGTCATCCGCAGCCAGATAAACAATTTGGTTTTTCCGATGCCACCATGTATCCGATATCTGTACTCAATTAAAAGAATCGAGGAAAGCAATCGGTACCAGAAAAAGTATCGAAGAAAAGTAACCGATACCTAATCAATTTCTTTCAGCTCAGTTAAGCGCCAAATACACGACACGAACATTGCCGCGAACATTCCCGTTATGTCATGTTTCTGCGACCTTTTCTGTCGTGTATGGTGGTGTTTGCCAGTTCGCGCAAATGTTCGCCAAAAATCAAAATATTTTAATTTTTAGCGAACATTTGCGCGAACTGTTCGTGCGTGTATGGCGAAATAGCTCATAATCGTAGTAATTTCTGAACGGAACAGACGTGCGCGGAAAAGTAAAATGGACAATAAAAAATTTCTGAGTGAATTTATTGAAAAGTTCTCTCTTTCTCTCTCTTTTTTTTACGCTTAATTGCCACAGCGAGCAATATTGCTGCAGCACAATTGTTGTCCGTATTCATCGCTGTCTGAAAGAGAACTAATGTTCGGCCAAAAGTTCGTATGGTGTATGGCCAAAGCTGCGAACAAAATTGTGGAATGTTCGCGGAAATGTTCGTGTCGTGTTTTTGGCGCTTTAGTTTCATGGGGGCCAATGTGGTTATTAATTGAAAATTTACACAGTGCAATGTGTTTTGGCGACTCCGAACTGCAAAACTGCTTCCTTGAAAGAATTACGACCGAGTTGTTTCAATAGGTCACGTTCTTTTGTTAAATTTGCAGCTTCAGCCGTCAAATGAGGTATGATTTCAGGTATTCGACCGGTCTGGATAAAGTGAGCCGAACTGAAAGTGATGTCCTTGCAGAGTTCACGCTCGTCTTGTCGGACATCATTCGAAATGGGGAGAACAGCAAAATATTGAGTTTTGGAGGATGTATAATCTTCCCAGCTAGCTTTTTTGAAATTATTAAAAGTCTAATTTTCAGATGTAATAAAACTAGCTGGTCGCTGTATGGAGTATGAGCAGATGGTCAGATGCTGAAGAAAACATAGGCTGCATTCGACGCAGTTTATAAGTCTTGCGCTGACGATGGAAATGCTTGGCGTGCTGTGACAGTTACCTGCGATTTGTCGTGCATAAAGTCGTATTGTCTATTTGCTGTTCTAGCTACCTGCCTCTGGTGTCGACTGGAAAGCTGGAATGCCAGAGGTTATGGTGTGTGTTGAAGTCACCAGTATTTGGACAGCAGGTGGTAATAGGATTATAGATGTTATTTATTTCTAGGTCAACTTCGCCGGACCGGATGGTTATGCCTTGACTTTCTAAGGTTTTGTGCCTGCGGCTGATATTGGGTTGAAATAGACTAAATTGAACGTTGTGACGGGTGATAAAGGCAAGGCCTCCGTGAAATGGCAAATGACAATCATACTTATGTAAATACTCGAGTACCACAAATGGAGTAAGAATGCCCAACATGAGCTCCCATAAAATCACACGTGTATCTTTAAAGCTTTTTTACTTACTTAAGCTGAATGGTCAGTACACCATTGTTACTGTAGTTAATATGTATATATTGATTGCCTAACTTTTGTTTGCCGCCTTCACCGTTTCCAATGATGCTCGTCTGCACAAGTCGATACATAGGCAAACATGCCGTATCTTTCGCGCTGCCTTAGGCTGCGACGTCGTTGTTGTCCATTCCTATTGTCATCGTGATTTGAATCCTGATAAATGGTGTTCGTGTCTGACACAGGCACTCGTTGCCCGCTTTCCAAATAAAATGCATTCAACTACTCAAATAAAAGTATCAACAAATGAAATTACGGTCCACCAAAATCTTTTCGCACACTAATCTGTTTTCGCTGGCCAAGCACCTAACACTTCAGCAGACGGTGGCGGGTGTCCAAAGCCGATCTTGTTGCAGTTGCCAACTCTTTAGGTGTAAGCGGAAATAGTGTGCACAAATGTCATTGCGGTTAAGTTTTATATGCAACTCGTACGCCCTCTACATACATTTGTTGTGTGGGTTTTATACTCAGTTGTATTTTTGGCAAAGTATAATAAATTTTGTAGCCTAACGGTTTCTAGTAACATCTTGAAATAATTAAGCCTTGAAGTTTTGAAATAAAAAGTTTTTTTTAGATGATGCTCTGCTAGTTTGCACTTCTGACCTCGGCGTCTCGATCAGTCTCTTACTTATTTACTAACGACTTTGGCCGTCTAAAAAATCGCGCCAGACATCCGTCTTTTTCTACCCGGGGCTAATTGGAGATTCTAAAAGATTCGTCCTCCACAAGGTCATTTCAATGGATAAGGGACATCTCTTTTCCTTTGCCTTCTCTCGAACACTCCCAGAGGAGTCTCATCTGAAATTTACATCGTCGATGCTTCTGCGCTATGTAGGGCAAGATCTTGTTTGCACTAATAAATAAATGACAGGCATGATAACCTCCGAAGAGATTTTAGGCCCAGCTTCTCTTCCAATTTACGTCGTGCGCCTTTTAATTTTTTCCTAAAAATTGGCGGGACGGGACCTACTTGTTTTAGCCGACTACGAACGGCATCTACAAGGCAGATAAGTTTTCAATGAGAGCTTTTCATGGCAGAAGTACATTAGGAGTGCTCGCCACACACTGCCGAAGGGCGACCCCACTTAGAAAAATTTGTTTCTAATTGAAAAAAACTTGTATTTTTTAGTGCTACAAGTATTCTAATCAACCAAGGAAGCTATTAAAATAGGTTTCTTCTCCAATAACACACGAACTATAGCAAATTTTAAAATAATATGAAAATTGGGACAATCCCTTTTTTTCTAAAAACGATGAGAGCGACCTCTAAACAATTATTTTTAAGAAATATAAAAATATCTTTGTGTCTCTCTTTTATCACAAGAAACAATACATGAAGGTAGCATTTAGCTTTGATTTGCCCTGCAAATTTTGGAACGATCTGCTAAAGGCGGTATTCGGCGGATCAATGATGTAATAAGGAAATCGGCTATGTAGAAATATATGTAAAAGCAAAAGAAACTTTTCCCCTTTGTGTTACAACAAAAAAACCAAATTAATCAGCCGATATCTAATACGTTGATGGTAATAATTTGCCTAGGCGCACTTACAGAACGACAAGTTATTATACTCAGTTGAGCAGAGCTCACAGAGTATATTAACTTTGATTGGATAACGGTTGATTGTACAGGTATAAAGGAATCGAGATAGATATAGACTTCCATATATCAAAATCATCAGTATCGAAAAAAAATTTGATTAAGCCATGTCCGTCCGTCCGTCCGTCCGTCCGTCTGTCCGTTAACACGATAACTTGAGTAAATTTTGAGATATCTTGACGAAATTTGGACGCTCATCTCAGATCGCTATTTAAAATGAACGATATCGGACTATAATCACGCCCACTTTTTCGATATCGAAAATTTCGAAAAATCGAAAAATTGCGATATGTCATTACCAAAGAGGGATAAAGCGATGAAACTTGGTAGGTGCGTTGAACTTATGACGCAGAATAGAAAATGGACAATGGGCGTGGCACCGCCCACTTTTAAAAGAAGGTAATTTAGAAGTTTTGCAAGCTGTAATTTGGCAGTCGTTGAAGATATCATGATGAAATTTGGCAGGAACGTTACTCCTATTACTATATGTATGCTTAAAAAAAAATTAGCAAAATCGGAGAACGACCACGCCCACTTTTAAAAAAAATTTTTTTTAAAGTGAAATTTTTACAAAAAATTTAATATCTTTACAGTATATAAGTAAATTATGTCAACATTCAACTCCAGTAATGATATGGTGCAACAAAAAACAAAAATAAAAGAAAATTTCAAAATGGGCGTGGGGCCGCCCTTTTTCATTTCATTTGTCTAGGATACATTTAATGCCATAAGTCGAACAAAAATTTACCAATCCTTGTGAAATTTGGTAGCGGCTTCGATTCTAGGACGATAACTGTTTTCTGTGAAAAAGGGCGAAATCGGTTGAAGCCACGCCCAGTTTTATACACAGTGGATCGTCTGTCCTTCCGCTCGGCCCTTAACACGATAACTTGAGCAAAAATCGATATATCTTTACTAAACTCAGTTAACATAATTATCTGAATACACTTTGTATTCGTGTAAAAAATGACCGAAATCCGACTATGACCACGCCCACTTTTTCGATATCGAAAATTACGAAAAATGGAAAAAGTGCCATAATTCTATACCAAATACGAAAAAAGGGTTGAAACATGGTATTTGGATTGGTTTATTGACGCAAAATATAACTTTAGAAAAAAACTTTGTAAAATGGGTGTGACACCTACCATAATAAGTAAAAGAAAATGAAAAAGTTCTGCAGGGCGAAATCAAAAGCCCTTGGAATCATGGCAGGAATACTGTTCGTGGTATTACATATATAAATAAATTAGCGGTACCCGACAGATGATGTTCTGGGTCACCCTGGTCCACATTTTGGTCGATATCTCGAAAACGCCTTCACATATACAACTACCACCACTCCCTTTTAAAATTCTTATTAATACCTTTAATTTGACACCCATATTGTACAAACACATTATAGAGCCACCCCTGGTCCATCTTTATGGCGATATATCGAAAAGGCGTTCTATAGGTGGACTAAGGCCCACTCCCTTTTAAATACTTATTATCACCTTTCGTTTGATACCCATAATGTACAAACGCATTCTAGAGTCAACCCTGGTCCACCTTTAAAACGATATACCGAAAAGGCGTCCATCTATAGAATTAAGGCCCACTCCCTTTTAAAATACTCGTTAACACCTTTCATTTGATACCCATATCGTAAAAAATTCTAAAGTCACCCCTGGTCCACCTTTATGGCGATATCTCGAAAAGGCGTCCACCTACAGAACTAAGGCCCACTCCCTTTTAAAATACTCATTAACACCTTTCATTTGATACCCATATCGTACAAACAAATTCTAGAGTCATCCCTGGTCCACCTTTATGGCGATATCTCGAAAAGGCGTCCACCCATAGAACTAAGGCCCACCCACATTAGCACCTTTCATTTGATACCAATATCGTACAAATTAATTCTAGAGTCACCCCTGGTCCACCTTTATGGCGATATCTCGAAAAGGCGTCCACCTATAGAACTAAGGCCCACTCCCTTTTAAAATACTCATTAACATCTTTCGTTTGATACCCATATTGTACAAACGCATTCTAGAGTCATCCCTGGTCCACCTTTATGGCGATATCTCGAAAAGGCGTCCACCCATAGAACTAAGGCGCACCCACTTTTAAAATACTCATTAACACCTTTCATTTGATACCCATATCGTACAAACTAATTCTAGAGTCACCCCTGTTCCACCTTTATGGCAATATCTCGAAAAGGCGTCAACCCATAGAACTAAGGCCCACTCCGTTTTTAAAACTCTCATTATATTGTACAAACGCATGGTCCACCTTTATAGCGATATCCCGAAAATGCGTCCACCTATAGAACTAAGGCCCACTCCCTTTTAAAATACTTATTAACACCTTTCATTTGATACCCATATCGTACAAATAAATTCCAGATTCACCCCTGGTCCACCTTATGGCGATATTTCGAAAAGGCGTCCACCTATAGAACTAAGACCCACTCCCTTTTAAAATACTCATTAACACCTTTTATTTGGTACCCATATCGTACAAACTAATTCTAGAGTCACCCCTGGTCCACCTTTATAACGATATCCCGAAAAGGCGTTCACCTATAGAACTAAGGCCCACTCCCTTTTAAAATACTCATTAACACCTTTCATTTGATACCCATATCGTACAAACAAATTCTAGAGTCACCCCTGTTCCACCTTTATGGCAATATCTCGAAAAGGCGTCAACCCATAGAACTAAGGCCCACTCCCTTTTAAAACACTCATTAACACCTTTCGTTTGATACCCTTATTGTACAAACGCATGGTCCACCTTTATAACGTTATCCCGAAAATGCGTCCACCTATAGAACTAAGGCCCACTCCCTTTTAAAATACTTATTAACACTTTTCATTTGATACCCATATCGTACAAATAAATTCCAGAGTCACCCCTGGTCCACCTTATTGTGATATTTCGAAAAGGCGTCCACCTATAGAACTAAGCCCCACTCCCTTTTAAAATACTCATTAACACCTTTCATTTGATACCCATATCATACAAACAAATTCTAGAATCAGCCCTGGTCCACCTTTATAGCGATATCTCGAAAAGGTGTCCACCTATAAAACTATGGCCCACTCCCTCTTAAAATACTCTTTAATACCTTTCATTTGATACGCATGTCATACAAACACATTCCAGGGTTACCCGAGGTTCATTTTCCTACATGGTGATTTTCCCTTATTTTGTCTCCATAGCTCTCAACTGAGTATGTAATGTTCGGTTGCACCCGAACTTCGCCTTCCTTACTTGTTTTTAACTGAGAGTTGGAAAGAAAAAGTTAACTTTGCGTTCAGAAAGAGGGCCTAAGCTGCTGCTTTTTACATAAACTCAAATCATTAACTAGGTCTGCAATCGAAGCCGTAATATCTTCATATTGATTAATATGGCGACCTTCTACAATGGTGAACGTGAGTTCCATTGCTTCATCGCAGTTGGCAATACACTCCGGGACCGACTTTCGGCAACCAACCCAATAGAATCTCTGTTTGATTTTCTTCAATGTCTTCGTAACATCAGGGAAATTTTTTTTGGGAAAATCCAGACCAGGGGCTGGATTTCCTAACGTGAAAAACTAGAATATTGCGAAAGACCACCTCCGACACCAAAGGTTGTAAATTAATATTGTATGTTATAAATAAGAAGATATTACTCTTATATTTTAAATCGTGTTTTCATATTTATTAATATATATTGTTAGTAAATGCTATGCAACAACAACCATAATGTAAGCAACACTGCATGTACATAACGCATACATTTATACGACATCACACATGTATATAGTCACAGTGAATATGAGACACAAAAGAAGAAAAGTAAATAGGCAACTATTCGGGAAGGCTGTTCGCGAAAAGTCCAGACCTTGGGAGAAGTAATTACGAGGAAAATGAGTGGTACATAAGCAGCGCAATCGAAAGAATCTTGGTTCAGTTTGATTTTAGCACGTTGCAAGTAAAGTACGCGCATACTTTGAACTTTTTTTGCGCAGAAAGTACTTACTAGCGGTAAGTAGGTAAAAATTTTCCATTTCGACACATCAGAGTATATTATGCCTGATAAAACCGGCAGTTCGAGTTCCTGATTTTTATACAGGGTCGCATTAACAGGTAGGCAGAATAGGCAGTTGCCTGGGACCCCCGATTTTCGGGGGCCCCCGAAAAATTAAAAAGACTTCTAAAATTTTCTTACAAACATAAAATTCTAGAGAGTGAAAGAAAAATATAATCAGAACTGAAAATAAATTTTACTAAAATAAATAAAACTTAATTGACCGCATTCAAAAGGCGACGACCGACAAACTAGACAAGGTTCCTAAAAAGGGCATTTCCGACTCATTTAACAAATTGTATGAGCGTGCAAAGAAGTGTATCGAAGTGAAATGAGAGTATATTGAATAATAAAAAAGGTTTGTAACTTTTCTTCAGTTGGAAGGTTATACTGGTGAAAGTCTAGCGAATCAAACTTTAAAGTTTCTTACTGAAGACTATGGCTTAAATCAGGGATCGCCACAAGCTTCTTATGGAAGCGTGACCACACCTACTTTGAAATCCAAAAAGAACAAAAAAATGGCGACGGAGCTAGTAAAAAGTACACTGTAAAAACTTCTAAAATTTATAAAATAATACTGGTTTATTTAGAAAGAAAATTATACATTTTTTAATCCTGATAAAAGTTAAATTCATTGGATTTTTTTTTAAATAAAATTTTTTATATTTTTAAAATTTTTTTTATATTTTTAGGTTTTTAATTTTTTTGTCTTGTTTTGTTTTTTAGAAACAAAATAATATAAATAATAAAAATTTTGTAATTCTGATAAAAGAAAAATTCATTCAATTATTTTATTTAACCTTTTATATTTTTTTATTTAATAGTATTTCGCAAAGAAGGATTAAAGTGGAGATATTAACCTACTGTAAATTGTCCGCAATTAATTTTTCTATATCTATTTTGATGTTTGTGGTTGATAATTTCAGAACCGCTTCTAAATGCTGATTTGTAACTCTATTTCTGTTATTTGTTTTTTTTTTTTTGCTTAAGGAATGGAAAGGAGCTTTCACGAATGTACGCGTACTACCAAACATTGAATAAAATTTTAAAACTTCTTGACGCAGTAAGGATATTTCTCCTTGCTTACAACTTTCCAAAAATCAATGCCTTTTAAATCTAGTAACTGTAGTTCAGAGTCGCATTGTAAGTCGCATGGCTCCATTTGGAGTTCTGGGCTCTGCTCATTTGCATCACATGTCATGGGTATAAAAAAATTGGTAACATTTTCCTGTTGCTGAGAGCTTTAAAGTAATTTTAAATGTGATATTCGCTTTAGTCGCATCACCCTGTCAAAACTGATAAATATGCATGCAAGCCCAAATAAAGACATGAATTAATAATACCTGCATACCTATTTACATACATCCCATTCGATTTGCTTGAAATGTAGTATATAAATTTGCCTATATTAGTATTTACGATCATTTTTTCAGGGAACTAGACCAGAGACGGACTGGAACTGGGATTAGGATTAGGACTGGAACTGAGACGGGGAGTAGTACTGGGACTGGGACTAGTAATGGGACTGGAACAAAATAGATACCACCCTCTGGGACTGGCAATAAGGGATGAAGAGGAATGAGAAGAACTTGATAGAAGAGAAAAGAGAAAAGGAGAAGGAGACTGTCATCGGGTTCTGAACTATATTCCAAGTTTCAAGCTTCTAGCTTATCGGGAAGTTACTTAAATTTCGATTACAATTCTGTTCGCTAAATAAAACCGAAAAAAAAAAACCGGCTATTATTTATTATATCCTATTAGATAAATGAGTGATAATCTTAAATTATCTGCTCCGGTTAATAATGATGAAACAAAGCAACGTACTTCAAACTTATCACTAATATGTATATTCCATATTCATATTTAAGTCAAGTGTGACAAAATAAAGTTTTGTCAGTGCACGTCTAATCATCATTTTGTTTTCTAAAAAAATAGATACAAGCAATCAGTGCACGTCTATTTTTCATTTTGATTTTTTAAAAAATAGCTACAACCATTCTGCGAGCAGAAATGGCGCTGGCACCTACACAAACCCAGTCGGACTTGGTAGCTTTCAAAATTAACGCATTGCATTTTTTTCTTGAATGCTTTTAAAAATACTTCTACATGCGTTAAATTCAAATTAATTTAATTATTAAATAAATCAAACAAAGCTTTATTGTTTTCGTACAGGTAAAACAAAAATATACCCAAAAATATTACCTCAAAAGTAATTTTACACGAAATTGTAGCAGTTGAGTTCCTAATGGGTACAGCAGAATACATACGGTTGTGTACGAGGGGATAGAATGCGTGCGCGCGGGTATGTGTGGAGCGCTTGCCTATGCGGTGCGCTTGCCTGAGCGTTTTACAAAAACAATTGCGTGAAAGCGCTTATGGAGTGACGGACCCCTGGTTTAGATATTTAAAATTGTAGAGGATATTATTGTCCACGCATTAAACATGTCCAGAAAGTGTAAAGGTGTGCAAGCAAGAATATTGAGTTTGAATGAGAATGCGAACTATGTTCCCTGTTCCTCGCGTTCCCTTAATTTGTTTGGAGAGCATGCTGTGAAGTGCTGTTTGTATGCAGTAAATTTTTTCGCCATTATGCAGACATTATATAATTTTTTTCCGCTGCCACCTATCGTTGGGGCGTATTAAAAAATAAAATAAACAATGAGAAAACGTTGAAGACATTCCCAGCTACACGCTGGGAAGCACATTCGAATGTGACGAATGCAGTTTACGATTCATTTGATATCATATTAGAGGCTCTAGAAATCATTGCTGTTGATGAATCACAAAATACTGATACTCGTTATGAGGCGACGCCCATTTTATATATCGAAACTATTTTTAGTCTATGCCCATCCTGGGTAGGTTTCTAGGGGGTGTTTCAAATTTGGTTGTGATCGGTCTATCCGTTTAGGACGCAACCTTATCTATACCTACATACATAGTTTGAATTAAATATTTATATTAGCAGACTCGGCAGACGTTGTTCTGTCCTAACTTTGATCTATCTGCATAAGTTTTAAGAAGTGTTTACCTCTTACTCTCCTTCCCCCTTTTTCTTCTCTTTAATTCACTCCTCCCTCTGCCTTACTTTTTCTATGCGTCTCCTTCTCCCTCTCCGTCTTTCCGTCACTTCTTTTCCGCTCCATCTTCGTCTAACTCTTTTTCAGTCTCTTTATCCGTCACTCTAAACATTTTTAACGAAAATGTATTTTTCAAAATATTGTCACGGATATTAACATCACTAAGTTATACCATCACTAAGGCGATGCCAAGGCCACGATAAGCAGTATTTACGTCAATAATCAAATCATGTATACACATATATAAGGCAGCCGAAAGATGTCACACACAGATGCATTTACTTATACGCCTATGTATCCGCGAGAGACTGTAAACTGCAGCCGTTCACATCGGTGATTCAATCATTATGTATCTACATAAACGAATGAATAGTTGCGTCTACACATGTGTACGTGTGCGAGCGGCGGAGCGGCGATGCGCAGGCACCTGCATATATCTTATCTGAGTTGTCACAAGAGAGAGCAATAATTTGTGCACGTAGTTGTGGCTGGCGATTTTGTAGCCGAAACTAACTAGTAACTTCTGGAAATCGAAGAGCCTAGAAGTATGCAGCGTAAACCATAAAAGCGGGGCAGGCGAGTAAGAAGTAATTCAGTTTGATTTGAGATTTCGATTAAGCGCTATCTAACGAGCTATAGCAGAATTATTTTGAATAGTAGAGTTTCATTTGAGCTATCAATCAGTTTGGTAATTAAGCTTGCTATTCGTTGCAAAGTATAAGTGTTATTGTGAAGTACTGTAATAAAGGGCATTTTTCAATTATTCAATATTGGAGTTATTTATTCAACAGTTTAGCGATACGAACTTAGCAGAGGGTTGCAAATAAGAGGATTTGCAAGTAAATTCGTTACAATATGTATAAATTTTTAACCATTTATGTTGCATTAACCTGGCAACATGCATAAACATGTACATATGTACATATCGTTAGATTAATGGGAAAATGTGCTAAGTCACTTTTTACGAATTTTACAGGAGACAAAAAAAAAAAATGAATGTTTTTGAAATAACATTTTTTTTCAAAACTGTGAATGAGGATACCTTTGTTGCAATACTTTTGAGTGTAGAAGCGTTGAAAAAGATAAATAAAAATCATATATGCTAACCCAGCACCTATTTTATGACTCAGCCCAATTTCCGCACTCAAAACAAATTTTTTCTCCTGACTTAGCACTTTTTACTCAATATGCTTCCCCACCACTCCTCCCTTTTAATGATTGAAATATAACACTAAAACTATATATTTCACAAAAAATACTATTTATCTGTCAAACTACATATTTCTAACGGTTCTGGTCTGGACTATTTTGCCGGATGGACACTAATTTATGTTTAAATTCAAACAAATGCTGTGTTGTGTCTTATTCCAAAAAGACTAAATGCTAAATCTCTTAATCGTTGTCAAGAGAGTAAAGACTTGGGTGGGTGTAATTTTTAACTGCAAACTCTCTTTTTCTTGTCACATCGACTTCGTTGTTTCAAAATTTGTTCCAATGGTTGGGTTCAGTAGACGTAACACCAGTGACTTTAAGGACCCTATGACGTTGAAGGCACTCTATATATCCTTTGTCAGAAGTGGTCTTGAATATTGCTCAATAATATGGAATACTTTCTATGAATCTAACTCCTATAAAATTGGGAAAGTTCAATAAATTTTTACAAAACTTGCTTTACGTATGCTTCACTGGCCAAACGGCCTCCCCATCATATACCAGCAGGCACAAATTGCTTGGTCTTCAGGCTTTGCATGACAGAAGAACTTTTATCTCACTCAAGCTTGCCTATAATGTAATAAACTCTAGCACGAATTGCTCTGACTTATCTAATTTGTCGTTCCATATATTCCACTGAGTGATCTTCGGCATTATAGATTATTTATGGAAATAACTCCTAAAACGAATTATGCTATGAATGAACCTATAACTAGGACTATACATCTAGCAAATCGATTCAGTAGTGTTATTAATTTTAATAACAGCTTATATAAATTTAAGCTTGAATTGTTTTCTATTTTTAACTAGTCTGTAAGAAAGTATGTAGTTATGTAAGAATTGAAGTTGATTACGGTCAGCGCAAAGCATTTATCAAACACCAAAGACATGTCTCAATTGGCTGAATCCAATTTCGAGGAATTGTGTTCGCTACAAAACTTACGCCAAGGGGACCTCTTCGACGACCTTAGCAATTTCTTATAATCCCCGAGAATCATTTTGTATGCATCCCATTTTTCAGCCTCCCTGGAGGCTTTAGAAAGATTGAACGCTTTCCGACCAGCCTTGCGTAGATTATCTAGGTCCGCGTTCCACCATGGTGGTTTGCTCTTACCCCTAGATTTCTTCCTAGGGCAGGCCTTATCAAGAGCCTCCCCGCATGCTTTTGTATACAATTGAACCATATTATCCAGCTCTGCAGGGTTCGGGGGATATTAACACTAGATCCTGAGAGCCTCTTTTGATATCCTCACTATAGATGCGCCAATTGGCGCTTTTAATGTTCCTATGCCAGACACTTTTGAGCGCCACACCGCCAAGGTCTAAGCGGACAAATCTATGATCCGAAAAAGAGTGGTCTTCAAGCACCATCCAATTTTGTATCATGGATTCCCTGCTGCCCGAGATCAGGGTGACCTCCAGAACCTCCTGTCTGCTCCTAGTAACAAACGTGGGTACCGAAACACTATTACAAATATTAAAGTTATGATAAATAACAAAATCAAAGAGTGACTCATCCCTCTCGTTCGTGTCTCCTCTGCCCCACGCTTCTTGGTGCGCATTGGCATCTCCCGCTAGTAGTAATGGCTCCTTCGCCTCCCGAGCTGGCTTACAGGCTAGCTCCGTCAGAGCCGACACCTAATGGGGGAAGTAAAAGGACGTCAGTGTAACATCCGTACCACTGACCGTCAAGGTCAAAGTTGTACCATCATCGTCGCTAAACTGGGGGAGAAAAGGAAAATTTATATCAGAGCTTACCAAGATACAAGTTCTCGGTTTCCCATGTGTGGCACCACTCACCAACGTCAATCCTGCCGCTTTCAGCACGCATAGCTTATGTCCTACTACCCAAGGCTCTTGGATAAGGGCTATGTCAGCCGCCCCACTGGGAAACTGGAGCAGCAGCGCAGCAGATGTTGCTTTACAATGGTGGAGGTTTATTTGTAGGTTTATTTGTAGGACTCGCACTAAGACGAGCACCGACCACCTCCACCACTGTCGAATCGCCGTCTTCGTCAGACATTGGCTCCTCTCCAATGTACGCATTGAGTCTGTCCAGCGCTAGCGAGGAGATCGAAGACGCGTCCCCGCCCAGCATGTCATTCGTCAGACTGACTGCGTTAGGTTCTGCGTCCTCTTCGTCCTCGCTCTCCGTTTTCTCTGGGACCATCTCCAACTCCGGATCATAGGCCGTTCTCAGGTCGTTAGAGTACACCTTAATCTTCACGGTGTCGAAACCGAATTTAGTAGCGCCATCCGCGCGCCCCGAAAAGTGACTCATTGTTGAGCAGGAGTATCGCCTGACGCGTTGCCTTGGTGCTATGCTCCAGCTTCAAGACTTTCCAACTAGAGCAAGGTAGCTCTGGGTTGAAGGTTCTTATGACCTCAAGGACTCCCTCTGGATCATCCGGCTTGGATGTAATCCAGACGCTAGCTCTCGGCCTAGATGGGATGTCCTTGAAGTCTACAGCCCTGAGCATAAGGTAGAACTCACCCAACCTAGCCACCGCCTTTCTGTACAAGTCGGCTGACCTTTGGTCATGGCAGACCACCAACTAAACTTGCCCCTGGTACCAACCCACCTCTTTGCAGGCAGGTGGAAGACCAGGGTTCTCCCTTACTAAGGCGACTGAAAAACTAGCCATTTCGGTCCTTATCCAGCCCCATTTTTCTTTGAAGACCTGCTCCTTCTCAGGATTCGATTCAAAGACCCCCACAAGGATGTTACTTTTAGCAACCTCTGCAAAGGAGGGGCCTTTGTCCCTAAACCTCTTAGAAGCATTCTGCGCAACCTCCATCGAACGGAGCAGACTTCTTAAAGTCAGGTATGATAGTTTTCGCCCACTCAAATTCCGCCCCTAACTCCTCAACATCTCCAGGCAACGCCATGGAGAGCAAGTTAGGGTCGTTTGTAAACCTTTTCAGGATGCGTATAGCCACCTACCTATGCCTGCTGCACATCTGTGAGGGAGGTGGTCTATCCCTCTTTTGGGTGTACGCCGTCGGCGTAGCCGGAGGGAGGCGGGCGGGCCGCTCCCCCAGTAGCAAACTGCTTACCGAGAGGGTTACTGAGAGAGGCAGCGGGTCCAATCGCCGTCCCCAAAGGCACCCCTAGAGGAATTGATGGGCGATGTAGAAGACTCCCGCGCCACCTGGGACCTTTGCACACCACCCGCAATAGCCGCGCCGCGGCTGGTAGAGGGGCACTGCATCGCACGAGCTCCCAGATTGATGGTTTTTACTCCTTCCGGCTTTTTAAGAGTTCCGGTCTCGTTACAATTATTTTTGTTTTTAAATTCCATGTCAGAATCCCACGATTTGCGGAGAACGGGGTCGTCCACACCAGGCAGATATCCGCTATACCTGGGATAAGGCCAAGGTTACAACTGGGTGTGGCCTGGTTCCCAGAGGGCTCCGTTAGCGACTGGGCTATTTGAGGGGCCACCAGCCCAGACCACCGGTCCGGCCCTCACCTTGAGACCACGTCCAAGAGCCACTTCCATATGCCAGAGCTATTAAGGAGCTAAGGCACAAGTGGCACTGATTCCTGAACTTAGCTAGCACTCCCCTAGCGCGGTTACTGTAGTGACTATTACTAGCCGGCACACTCGAGAAAAGTTAATCTCAAGGATTTTCGCCAGCCTAGTAGGGCTATAAAATATGTATAAAGTTTAAAATCTCTAGGTTGCCGGAAGTTCCTTAAAACTCCAAAGCAAAATTTCCAAGTTTTTATATTTGCCGATCCCGGGACCACCTAGCGAAATTTTTATACTCATTTGAGCAGAGCTCACAGAGTATATTAAGTTTGATTGGATAACGGTTGGTTGTACATATATAAAGGAATCGAGATAGATATAGACCTCCATATATCAAAATAATCAGGATCGGAAAAAAATCCGCCCGTCCGTCCGTTAACACGATAACTTGAGTAAATTTTGAGGTATCTTGATGAAATTTGGTATGCGGGTTCCTGAGCACTCATCCCAGATCGCTATTTAAAATGAACGATATCGGACTATAACCACGCCCACTTTTTCGATATCGAAAATTTCGAAAAATCGAAAAAGTGCGATAATTCATTACAAAATACAGATAAAGCGACGAAACTTGGTAGATGGGTTGAACTTATGACGCAGAATAGAAAATTAGTAAAATTTTGGACAATGGGCGTGACCCCGCCCACTTTTAAAAGAAGGTAATTTAAAATTTTCCAAGCTGTAATTTGGCAGTCGTTGAAGATATTATGATGAAATTTGGCAGGAACATTACTCCTGTTACTATATGTACGCTTAATAAAAATTAGGAAAATCGGAGAAGGACCACGCCCACTTTTAAAAAAAAATTTTTTTAAAGTAAAAGTTTAACAAAAAATTTAATATCTTTACAGTATATAAGTAAATTATGTAAACATTCAACTCCAGTAATAATATGGTGCAACAAAATACAAAAATAAAAGAAAATTTCAAAATGGGCGTGGCTCCGCCCTTTTTCATTTAATTTGTCTAGGATACTTTTAACGCCATAAGTCGGACAAAAATTAACCAATCCTTTTGAAATTTGGTGGGGGCATAGATTTTATGACGTTAACTATTTTCTGTGAAAATGGGCGAAATCGGTTGATGCCACGCCCAGTTTTTATACACAGTCCTTCGTCTGTCTTTCCGCATGGCCGTTAACACGATAACTTAAGCAAAAATCGACATATCTTTAATGAACTTAGTTCACGTGCTTACTTGAACTCACTTTATCTTGGTATGAAAAATGAACGAAATCCGACTATGACCACGCCCACTTTTTCGATATCGAAAATTACAAAAAATGAAAAAAATGCCATAATTCTATACCAAATACGAAAAAAGGGATGAAACATGGTAAGGTAATTGGTTTGTTTTATTGATGCGAAATATAACTTTAGAAAAATCTTAATAAAATGGTTGTAACACCTACCATATTAAGTAGAAGAAAATGAAAAAGTTCTGCAGGGCGAAATAAAAAACCCTTAAAATCTTGGCAGATATTACATATATAAATAAATTAGCGGTATCCAATAGATGACAGATGATGGAAAACGCCTTCACATATACAACTACCACCACTCCCTTTTAAAACTCTCATTAATACCTTTAATTTGATACCCATATCGTACAAACTCATTCTAGAGTCACCCCTGGTCCACCTTTATGGCGATATCTCGAAACGGGGTCCACCTATGGAACTAATGATTACTCCCTTTTAGAATACTCATTAACACCTTTCATTTGATACCCATATCGTACAAACGCATTCTAGAGTCACCCCTGGTCCACCTTTATGGCGATATCTCGAAAAGGCGACCACCTATAAAACAACCACCACTCCCTTTTAAAACCCTCATTAATACCTTTAATTTGATACCCATATCGTACAAACACATTCTAGAGTCACCCCTGGTCCACCTTTATGGCGATATTTCGAAACGGCATCCACCTATAGAACTAAGGTCCACTCCCTTTTAAAATACTCATTAACACCATTCGTCTGATGCCCATATTGTACAAACAAATTCTAGGGTCACCCCTGGTCCACCTTTGTGGCAATATCTCGAAACGGCGTCCACCTATGGAACTAAGGATTACTCCCTTTTAAAATACTCATTAACACCTTTCATTTGATACCCATATCGTACAAACGCATTCTAGAGTCAACCCTGATCCGCCTTTATGGCTATATCCCTAAATGGCGTCCACCTATAGAACTATGGCCCACTCCCTCATAAAATACTCATTAGTGCCTTTCATTTGATACACATGTCATATAAACACATTCCGGGGTTTCCCTTGGTTCATTTTCCTACATGGTTATTTTCCCTTATGTTGTCACCATAGCTCTCAACTGAGTATGTAATGTTCGGTTACACCCGAACTTAACCTTCCTTACTTGTTTTCTCTCATATTGCATTGGAATGGAGTTCTGAAGTACGCTCTTAGTTTCAAGAGTCTAGTTCTATGGTAAGGTACCTAAAGAAAATTTCAGTGTAAATGGAATTTCAAAATATTCCAGATACTACAACTTATAAAGCCCAAAGCTTTGTTCAGAAATGAAGGTCCCTGGGCTATCGGTGAGTTCCTTAAAACCAGTAAAACCATTAAAAATCAGTTCTACTTCAGTTAAAATTCTAAAAAACATGTACAAATGCGTACTAATTTTGGTTTCTAAATCAGCAGCGCTTTTGAAGGAAGTCAGCACATGTACTGGATAAATCAGACTTCTGGCGACCCTTGTATTAACGATTCATTAAAAATCAAACAAAACACGCAAACGCATAAAAGTCTCTAAAATAGCAAGTGTTGACCACCAGAAGCATTTTAGAGTGTTAGTTAAACCTTAGGAATGAAAAAAATAATAATAAATGTGGATAACTACTAACGCAAAATTCAAACATAAAAATTCAATCAGAAAAGCCATATGCCACAAGTACCGCGTCGACCAACTTTGTCAACACCAGTGGAATTATCATCACCAGCAACATGTGGTTAAGCGGCAGCTATAAATTATTTTACACTCGGTTTTTTTGTCAGCAGCGTCATCAACACCAAACTCATATCATCAAAAGATAAGGATCTACCGATGAAGTATCGAAACGACAAAATTAAAAAGATTGTGTTTGAGGATTGAGTGGAAAAGGTGGTAGACGGACAAAAACACATTCGCAAAGGAAGTACTAGTGAATCTACGAACCATATGTATAGTATGAATGTATATACCTACAAATAAAAAATAATAATGAAGCCGCAACACTTTTGGTGGTCTGATCGAGAAGTTACAAGGCGGAATGGGACTTGGCTTCTGCAACTCGTCACAGTTGGATTGCATTTTAATTGCATTCAATTTGAATGTGCGTATGTAAATACATTTTTCGAGAATGAAACTGCCGCCAGGAGTAAAAGGAAATCAACGAAAAGCAAAACATTAACCGGATAAATAGATTGAAAAACATTCATACAAATACATAAGGCCAAATCCACCAAATCTTTGACACAAAAATTCTATTCTCAGATGCGTTGGTAGACAATAGCTGTATTTTTTACATCTATATACATATACGCTTAAACTTTATATGGATTGCTAATGGTTAAACTGTATCTACACTTCTGAAATGTGTGCCTATGTTTAACCTCTACACTACCTCTATGTATTACCTCTACAAATGGTGTGTATCCACTATTCACCCGAACCGATTCAGCTATAGCTTATACACTGTGGCTAACAGAGCTACATATGTGTTTCCGCTTTTCGGTACAACCCGTTCTGTAGCTAGTTATTTAACCACTGCCGCTAGATGGGTCTCCTAAACTCTATCTAAGTGAGGATAACCGTTTTTTTACCCGCAAATGTAGATGCATATACGTGTAAAAAAAAACACCGCTAATTTGGAGTAAAAATATATATCGGTATAAAGTGTTTTTGTAATGCCTCAGCCAAAAGGTCGGACGACCGCCGTGGTGTGGTTGTAGCAAGCTCCGACTGCCACACCGAAGGCCTTGGCTTCAACTCCTAGGCAAAGTGACATCAAAAATTTAGAAAACGGTTCTTTCAGGCCGTCAATCAATAGCCCAAACTAAATGTACATGTAAAACAAATGTACAGAGTAACAAGAGAGTGACAGAAAAGTTTAAGGTTTGTGGATTTGCCCAAATGTATGTATATATGTACATTAGGGTGGTTCTTATAAATCAAATAAACGGGTTTTTTTCGATCTCACCACTTCAAACGGTAATGCCAAGGTCAAAAATTCCACAATTTTAGTCCCAATTGGGGATTGTTAAGGGGTCAAAAGTTAATGTACTTCCATAGAGACTCAAAAGTTAAAAAAAAAGTTTTGTTTGTAACTAATACACAAAATCGACATTAGGCACTGTAGTAGCCGATATCACATATAAATTTTGATTCGAATCGGAAACGGCTTAGGGATATCGCAAAGTTAACCCACCGATTTTAATATATTCATAGGGTCTTCATAGGCTTATCGGAATACGCCTAAACCATTTCCAATGCAGACTATATATAATATATACTTTAGTACCAATATTTGATTTTGTATAATAGCTACTAAAAAGTAATAATTGCTTTTAAACTTGCTAGGCAAATTTTAACTTTGACACCTGTTCAACACCCCATGACCGTCTCCAATCGGTACCAAAATGAAAATATATGATATTATAATATTCCTAGGGTGAAACTAGAAAGATTTTGTATTTACTTTACAATAACCTCCCTAATATACACATTAAAAAAAATCATTGTATAGAATTTATGTGGAATTTTAAAAGCCTGACATACTAAAATGTCAAACGGAACGAGCATGTGTGCTCAAACACAAGGGTAGTACTTGTGTGAGTGCATTTATGTGTATGTATGCCTATAACTATTTGGTAGACACTACGGCTAGTAAAAGAGTTAACATAAATGCATTTTTGCTCGTATGAAAAATAAATAATAAAGAAACTTTTGATAATACACACCAGAGTGGCCAGAATATTTTATTTTATTTATCTCCATAAAGTGAATAAAATCGGCAACTCAAAATTCATACACGGTTAAAAGTTTGAGCCTAAAATACAAACCTTCCAAAGGTTTAATACAAATTTCAAACTTTGTTAAATAGTATTTTTAGCCCCGTAAATTACTACAAATTTCGACTTCGTTTTTAAACCAATCTGAAACAATTGAGAAAAAAGCATTCTTATTTTAAAACTTAATCGAAACGTTTAAAATTACTGATATAGAAAAAAAATTCCTTTGAAAAATTTCTGGAAATGAAAAACATTTTGAAATTAGAAGCTTCCAGCTTTTATAATAGGGCAGAAATTACGAAAAGCTGCTTATCTAAACAATCGGTTGTAAGGGATATATAAGACCGATATCTACAATTTGTTTCACAAAATATGTGCCATATACCAAAGCATATGGTTAAATGTGGAGCTTCTTTCCGATAAATTGAAAACAGGTTGTATTGTATGCTTAGTGGTCCGATCCGGTCGGTTCCAATAAATTTCGAATCGGATAACAAAATATATCCACTTACCAAATTTCATAAAGACATCTAAAAAATTTTGGGACTAGTTTGCGTTCAAACGCACATACTTAATATACTATTTCATTTTCAGGAAAGGTATAAAAGCATCATGTCACGTTGCAGCCGAAAGATGGACCCTGCCTACAGGGCTACGTTAAAAGTGAACGCAACAGCAAGAGTGTACGAATGCTAACGCGAGTTGAAAAGGGAAGGGAAACTCCTTTACAGGAAGAAAAAACAGAGGCAGAAAAGCGTGAGTGGAAGAGCTTCAAGCTGCTAGCTGCCAGAAGCAACGTCCACAAATTTTAGCAAAAATTCGGCCACAGAGAGACAGTAAAAACGAAAATGGCGAACTGGTAACCGATGTCCTACAACTCTTTTAGGTGGGCCAAAAGAATTTCTTTGGGTGAAAGTTGGATGCAGTCTATTCATTAAGTTAGTAAGCTGCAATTTACAGTTGATTATTAAACAGGAAGTCTCGATCAGGTTCCGTCATTAATTTTCGCTTTTAGTCGGTTCACTAGAGCTTCGTGAAGTTTTCCACACAATCACTTGTCCTTACTTATTTAAGGTTAAAACGAAAAATTTTTATACGACCTTTGATGTTTTTGTTTTTGAGCATGGTTCAACTATTTGATTGGCTCATGTCTACACCTTTGTTCAGATTGTCAAAAAATGTGTGTTGGTGTTAGGTGAATGGAATGAAGATAAACCATAAAATTTTCAATTCTTGTGTGCTGTGGGAAAATAATGTGCTAAATTAGATTCATTTACTAAAAAAATAACTTAAAGTGATGTGAAACTATTTTTTAATACAAAATTTGTTTTGGTTACATTTTGCGTTTGCCATCTCCTTTTGACAATCTGTATGCCAATGAAATAATAAAAATAAAATCAGCTGATGAGATGAGCCAACCATATAAATGGGCCAACCATATAAATGAGCCATGGTAGTCGAGTTATTATCTATATATATTATATATACAAAAATGAATGTCCGTTTGTGTGAGGCTTATAGAATCAAAAACTATACATCCATATAGCTAAACCATTATACAAACTTTTTCATCGAGTCTTGAGAATGGTTTCGGAACAGGTCCGAGGACCTCCGGTAAGTGTCAGCAGCTGTAAATGCCAATTTCCTACATGGTACATATCTTATTTATAAAAATAAAGCCTAAAAAGTGTGTTAGTTTGCAGTCGGTGTTTGAAGAGATGCGTCGGTCGATTTTGTTCAAACTTTCACATAAGTTGCGTATACCTCACGTGGTGGTTTGCACATAGGCGTGGTTGCGATCGGCGCACAGGGTCTCGAGATATAGGCCATAGTAGGGGGTAATTTTCATACCCCTGGGTGACTAGGGTCTCGAGATATAGGCCATAGTAGGGGGTAATTTTCATACCCCTGGGTGACTAGGGTCTCGAGATATAGTCCAAAACGTGGACCCGGGTATCCCTAGAATTTGTTTATAGAATATGGATATCAAATGAGAGCTGTTAATGAGTGCTTTAGCAGAGGGTAATTTTCATACCCCTGGGTGACTAGGGTCTCGAGATATAGGCCAAAACGTGGACGCGGGTACCCCTAGAATGTGTTTATAGAATATGGATAACAAATGAAAGCTGTTGATGATTGCTTTAGTAGAGGGTAATTTTCATACCCCTGGGTGACTAGGGTCTCGAGATATAGGCCAAAACGTGGACGCGGGTACCCCTAGAATGTGTTTATAGAATATGGATAACAAATGAAAGCTGTTGATGATTGCTTTAGTAGAGGGTAATTTTCATACCCCTGGGTGACTAGGGTCTCGAGATATAGGTCAAAACGTGGGCCCGTGAACGCCTAGACAGTGTTTTTACATTATGGGTATCAAATTGAAGCTGCTGATGAGTACTTTAGTACACGGTAGTTTTCATACCTATTGGTGACTAGGATCTCGAGATGTAGGCCAAAACGTGGATCAGGGCAACACTAGCATGTGTTTTTACATTATGGGTATCAAATTGAAGCTGTTGATGTGTGCTTTAGTACAGAGTAAATTTTATGACGCTGGGTGACTAGGGAGAGATATAGGCCAAAACGTGGATACCCCTAGAATGTGTGTGTAATATGGATATCAAATGAAAGCTGTTGCTGAGAGCTTTAAAGTAATTTTCATTGTGATATTCGATTTAGTCGCATCAACCTAGCAAAACTGATAAATATGCATGCGAAGCCGAAATTAAAACATGAATTAATAATACCCACCCACATACCTATTTACATACGTCCTATGCGATTTATCTGAAATTTGGTATATAAATTTGCCTACATTAGTAATTACGATCCTTTTTTCAAGGAAATAGACCAGTGGGGGTGAAATAGCTACGGGTGCAGGAACTTCAGCAGAGAACCCATCGCGAGCCTGTTTTAAAACTTTGAAAAGATCAATCCAGTTGGTCTACATTTCAAACAGAGCCAACGAACTGGGATTAGGACTAGGACTGGGACTGAGACTCGGAGTGGGACTGGGACTGGGACTAGGAATGGAACTGGAACAAAATACATACCACCCTCTGGGACTTGCTATGAGGGATGACTAAGAAGAGCTTGAGAGAAGAGAAAAGAGAGAAGGGAAGGAGACTGAGAAAAAGATATAATGAGACGAAGATAGAGATAGATTAAGCGAAAAATACGGAGGGTGGAGTGAATAAAAGAATTAGGAAAAAGTGAAGAGGGGAGGAGGGCAGAGTTAGATGGAAAAAGCTTGTTAATATGAATGAAGATAGACCAAATTTGGAGCAAAACAACGTCTGCCGGGTCTGCTAGTTTTCTAATAAAGCTGAAATAGCTGTGAAGTTGTCACACACAATTTAAAGTTTTACCTTTCACCCCAACTACCTTCTAAACGAGTCATTATCTACAAACTTTTTTGACGAGCCTTCCAATTTTCTATAATAACATGCGTAACTCTTGTTCACTATTTGGGTACTATTCCATGTAATTTGTCTGGGAAAGGGAAATTCTTGATGGGACACTTGATTACATTACAAATAAAAGCTGAAATCAAAGGGGAAAATTATTTGGTTTTATTTGGCCTAACATATATGCTATAAAAGCTTTTTCTTTACTCTTAATTTCTAACCATTTGCGCCCACCTCACGTAGCATCTTTAACCGAATTAAAAATCAGTTAATCAACAACCAAACCAAAACTGGATACCCTACTATGGGCATCAGCTCACCAAGGCAAGAGCAAATATTTTTATACTCAGCTGAGCAAAGCTCGCAGAGTATATTAATTTTGTTCGCATAAGATTATGCGTTACGGCAAAAACTGGAGATAAATATTGATTTTCAAATATTAATATGATCACGGTGAAAAAATAAATTCATTATGTCCATGCGTCTGTCCGTAAACACGATGACTTTGGTAAATTTTGAGATATCTTAAAAAATATGGTATGTAGATTTGTTGCCGCTAATCTCCCATTGTCACTTAAAATTAGCAAAATCGGACCATAACCACGCCCACATTTTATACATATATTTAATATATATATATAGTAATATTCATATAATTAAACAATAATAAAACTGTATACATAAGATAGGTAAATTCGTAAAAAGGGTTATAGCACCGCCCACTAATGTAAATATCAATTTCACAAATATTCTTATTTATAAAATAATAGCCTTATAAGTCATCATCACTGTATTATGTATCACTGAATTTGTTGTTGTTGTAGCAATAAGGATGCTATCCGAAGGTTTTGGGAAGTGTTTTCGATGTTGATGGTTCTTTGCCGGAAGCAGATCCGGTACGTTCCGGTAACAAGCACCATTAAGGTACTAGCCAGGACTATCTCGGGGACCACGTCCATTTTCAATTAAACGTTTTTTTTAAAGGGTCGTAGACGAAAATAATAAGCATCATTATTAATAACCTTATATCAACGCTATTTTGGTTTGAAGATGATATTGTAACAGAAAATTGGAAAAGACAAAAAAATTTTGAAAATGGGCGTGGTATCAGCCGAAATACTTTCAGGGTTAGGTCCACTTTTGTATAAAACCTTACTTTTTAATAAGAATTGCAAGAGAACATAATAGCCAATATTTATTTCTTTATTTAAAATTTATTTATTTAAAATTATAGTCGACTCAAAAACAAAGCGGTCGACTGCTAAAAATTTAAAGTAAATTGTATATAATTAAAGGCATCACAATTTCTATTATAAATACAGAAATCTGCGATTGGAGTATCATTATCTGGGCGTGACACCACTTTTTAAAAACAATTTCAGGAGCCATAACTCGAAGAAAAATTTACCTATTGTGTGTGAACAAAATCGGTAATCTTATTTTCTTTATAACGAGAAATATATTCACTATGTGAGAGGAAGGGCTAGCGGTGGAGCTCTGTTTGGAAATAAAAAACGTGTAAACAGAAATTGGTCAGGTCAGTTTGTAAAGAAAGGAGATATTTGTGTAATTGAATTGAGTCTTTATCGAGAACAAATTTATATCTTACCAGTTTATTTAAACTGTAATAGGTGGGAAAGCGATTTTAATGCGCTGTATGACACTGTTCTTTAGCTGGACACTGCATACCGCATACCCGCGGAATTCTTTAAACATGCCCCTCCTAACTTTATAGAACAGCTTATAGTTTGGTTTAATAGTATGTACAACTCTGGTTCGGTCTCTTCGCTATTTCAGAAATCTATTATATTCCCACTTTTTAAAAAAGGAAACATAAATGACCCAAACAATTACAGAGGAATTTCCTTTCAGAATGCCATTGCAAAAATATTTACTTCCATTTTGTATAAAAGGTTAGCGGCGTGGGTAGAGAGGAATTCGCTTTTAAGTGAGTTCCAGGCGGAATTCAGAAAGGGATACTCTACAATCTACCATATTTTTAGTTTATATAGCATATCTCAGTATTACATTTCAAAGAAGAGAAAACAGTTTGCTTTGTTCGTGGACTTTAAGGCCGCTTTTGAATCAATAATATGAAATGCTCTTTTCTACAAATTAAGTAATTTAGGTCTTTCAACGAAAATGCTAGAAATAATAAGCAGTCTCTACAAAAATAACGTTGCAAGGGTGGGGGATGGTAGCACTGCCTCAGAATCGTTTCCAACAGAAACGGGTGTTAAACAAGGCTGCCACTTAGCCCATTACTGTTGCTCTTTTCCTTGACGATTTGTTGAATCATTTGCCAAAGGGTATTACGTTTGGGAGCATCCATATAAAGATACTTATGTATGCCGATGATGTAGTTATCTTAGCAGAGACCCAAAAACAATTACAGAAAATGATCCACAAACTAGAGGAGTACTGTAGTGACTGGGGGCTTACAATAAATACGAATAAGACAAAAGTACTTATATTAAGGGGCTCAAAAGGTAGATACTGTAGAGATGAAAAGTGGAATTTGTTTGGACAAGAGTTGGAGCAGGTTAAGGAATATAAGTATCTAGGAGTAGTTATAACGTACAATGCATCATACCATAAACATTTGTCAAGTAAGCTTAAATCAGCAAAATACGCTATAAACAGCACCTGGAGATCTTTTTTGTCTAAAAAATACATTCCTCATAGTCATAAGTACAAACTATTTGAAGCAGCTGTACGAACAGTATTGGGGTATGCATCAGAAGTGTGGGGAATTGAATATTACGAAGAAGTAGAAAAGCTGCTGAGGTACTTTATTATCAGATTACCGCGTAACACCCCGAACTATATGATTCATCTCGAAACCGGACTCTCAGAATTGTATATTGACTTCCTTAAAACACATTTCAATTACATTTGCAGGGTTATGGAAATGGGTAATAACCGTACTCCAAAGCTAATCGCAATGCTAGAAACTAGGTCTCAATGTTTCCATAAGTGGGATGCGCTTGCCAAAGAGTACGGTGAACCAATTGTAATAAATGATAACACTTTGTGGAGGCATTGGCACCGCAATATATTAGCTAAAATAGATGAAGTGAAAAGGGAATATTTTCTGTTAAAAGCTCAAGCTAGCGAAGTAGGACGAACTTACCCCGATCTCGAACATAATCTTTGTGAGCTTAATTATTTAGAAAACTATTGACACTAAATTATGAACTTCATCTTGAGCATCCAGATAATCGCTGTCCAATTTGCAACTCAGGAAACGAAGAACACGCTTTACACTTTCTGGGTAGTTGTCCTATACGTATGGAATTTAGAATATTATTTTTTAAAAAAAGTGTATTAACACACCAAGAGATTAATGAATACCTGAATGGTAAAAACTGGAACACATTGAATCAGTACGTTAAATCAGCGTTAAAATATAGGAAGCAACTTTTAGAAGAGGATCTGAAACTTATACTTAAGAAATATTTTATTATATAATGTACAGAAAAACTTATTACAAGTACTTATAAACTGACGGCACTACGCCAAAGTTTAGTTATAACAAGTAAGGAAGGCTAAGTTCGGGTGTAACCGAACATTACATACTCAGTTGAGAGCTGTGGAGACAAAGTAAGGGAAATCACCAAGTTGTAAAAGGAACCTAGGGTAACCCTGGAATGTGTTTGTATGACATGTGTATCAAATGGAAGGTATTAAAGAGTATTTTAAGAGGAAGTGGGCCATAGATCTATAGATGGACGCCATTTAGGGATATCGACATGAAGGTGGACCAGGGGTGACTCTAGAATTTGTTTGTACGATATGGGTATCAAATGAAAGGTGTTAATGAGTATTTTAAAAGGGCGTGGGCCTTAGTTCTATAGGTGGACGCCTTTTCGAGATATCGACATAAAGGTGGACCAGGGGTGACTCTAGAATTTGTTTATACGATTTGGGTATCAAATGAAAGGTGTTAATGAGTATTTTAAAAGGGAGTGGGCCTTAGTTCTATAGGTGGATGCCTTTTCGAGATATCGCCATAAAGGTGGACCAGGGGTGACCCTAGAATTTGTTTTGTACGATATGGGTATCAAATAAAAGGTATTAATGAGTATTTTAAAAGAGCGTGGGCCTAAGTTCTATAGATGTACGCCTTTTCGAGATATCGCCATAAAGATGGACCAGGGGTGACTCTAGAATTTGTTTGTACGATATGAGTATCAAATGAAAGGTGTTAATGAGTATTTTAAGAGGGCGTGGGCCTTAGTTCTATATGTGGACGCCTTTTCGAGATATCGCCATAAACGTGGTCCAGGGGTGACTCTAGAATTTGTTTGTACGATATGGGTATCAAATGAAAGGTGTTAATGAGTATTTTAAAAGGGCGTGGGCCTTAGTTCTATAGGTGGACGCCTTTTCGAGATATCTCCATAAAGGTAGACCAGGGTGACTCTATAATTTGTTTGTACGATATGGGTATCAAATGAAAGGTGTTAATGAGTATTTTAAAAGGGAGTGGACCTCAGATCTATAGGTGGATGCCCTTTCGAAATATCGCCATAAACGTGGTCCAGGGGTGACTCTAGAATTTGTTTGTGCTATATGGGTATCAAATGAAAGGTGTTAAATGAGTATTTTAAAAGGGAGTGGGCTTAAGTTCTATAGGTAGACGCATTTCGGAATATCGTTATAAAAGTGGACCTGGGTTGACTCTAGAATGCGTTTGTACAATATGGGTGTCAAACGAAAAGTGTAATAAGAGTTTTAAAAGGGAGTGAGCCTTTGTTCTATGGGTGGACGCCTTTTCGGGATATCGCCATAAACGTGGACCAGGGGTGACTATAGAATGCGTTTGTACAATATGGGTATCAAATGAAAGGTGCTAATGAGTATTTTAAAATGGTGTGGGCCTTAGTTCTATAGGTGGACGCCTTTTCGAGATATCTCCATAAAGGTAGACCAGGGTGACTCTATAATTTGTTTGTACGATATGGGTATCAAATGAAAGGTGTTAATGAGTATTTTAAAAGGGAGTGGACCTCAGATCTATAGGTGGATGCCCTTTCGAAATATCGCCATAAAGGTGGGCCAGGGGTGACTCTAGAATTTTTGTGTACGATATGGGTATCAAATGAAAGGTGTTAATGAGTATTTTAAAAGGGCGTGGGCCTTAGTTCTATAGGTGGACGCCTTTTCGAGATATCGACATAAAGGTGGACCAGGGGTGACTCTAGAATTTGTTTGTACGATATGGGTATCAAATGAAAGGTATAATGAGTATTTTAAAAGGGCGTGGGCCTTAGTTCTATAGGTGGACGCCTTTTCGAGATATCGACATAAAGGTGGACCAGGGGTGACTCTAGAATTAATTGTGTTAATGAGTATTTTAAAAGGGAGTGGGCCTTAGTTCTATAGGTGGATGCCTTTTCGAGATATCGCCATAAAGGTGGGCCAGGGGTGACTCTAGAATGTTTTTGTACGATATGGGTATCAAATGAAAGGTGTTAATGAGTATTTTAAAAGGGCGTGAGCCTTAGTTCTATAGGTGGACGCCTTTTCGAGATATCGACATGAAGGTGGACCAGGGGTGACTCCAGAATTTGTTCTTACGATATGGGTATCAAATAAAAGGCGTTAATGAGTATTTTAAAAAGGAGTAGGCCTTAGTTCTATATGTTGACGCCTTTTTGAGATATCGCCATAAACGTGGACCAGGGGTGACTCTAGAATGTGTTTTACGATATGGGTATCAAATTAAAGGTATTAATGAGGGTTTTAAAAGGGAGTGACCCTTAGTTGTATATGTGAAGGCGTTTTCGAGATATCTACCAAAATGTGGACCAGGGTGATCCAGAACATCATCTGTCGGGTACCACTAATTTATTTATATATGTAATACCACGTACAGTATTCCTTCCAAGATTCCAAGGGCTTTTGATTTCGCCCTGCAAAACTTTTTCATTTTCTTCTACTTAATATGGTAGGTGTCACACCCATTTTACCAAGTTTTTTTCTAAAGTTATATTTTGCGTCAATAGACCAATAAAATTACCATGTGTCATTCCTTTTTTTGTATTTGGTATATAATTATGGCATTTTTTCATTTTTCCTAATTTTCGACATCGAAAAAGTGGGCGTGGTCATAGTCGGATTTCGACCATTTTTTACACCAATACAAAGTGAGTTCAGATAAGTACGTGAACTAGTTTAGTAAAGATATATCGATTTTTGCTCAAGTTATCGTGTTAACGGCCGAGCGGAAGGACAGACGATCGACCGTGAATAAAAACTGGGCGTGGCTTCAACCGATTTCGCCCTTTTTCACAGAAAACAGTTATCGTCCTAGGAGCCAAGCCTCTACCAAATTTCACAAGGATTGGTTAATTTTTGTTCGACTTATGGCATTAAAAGCATCCTAGGCAAATTAAATTAAAAAGGGCGGAGCCACGCCCATTTTGAAATTTTCTTTTATTTTTGTATTTTGTTGCACCATATCATTACTGGAGTTGAATGTTGGCATAATTTACTTATATGCTGTAAAGATATTAACTTTTCTTTTAAAATTTGAATTTAAAAAAAAATTTTTTAAAAAGTGGGCGTGGTCGTTCTTCGATTTTGCGAATTTTTATTAAGCAGACATAAAGTAATAAGAGTAACGTTCCTGCCAAATTTCATAATGATATCTTCAAGGGCTACCAAATTACAGCTTGCAAAACTTCTAAATTACCTTCATTTAAAAGTGGGCGGTGCCACGCCCATTGTCCAAAATTTTACTAGTTTTCTATTCTGCGTCATAAGCTCAACTCACCTACCAAGTTTCATCGCTTAATGCGTATTTGGTAATGAATTATCGCACTTTTTCGATTTTTCGAAATTTTCGATATCGAAAAAGTGGGCGTGGTTATAGTCCGATATCGTTCATTTTAAATAGCGATCTGAGATGAGTGCTCAGGAGCCTACATACCAAATTTCATCAAGATACCTCAAAATTTACTCAAGTTATCGTATTAACGGACAGACGGACGGAAGGACGGACGGACATGGCTCAATCGAATTTTTTTTCGATACTGATGATTTTGATATATGGAAGTCTATATCTATCTAGATTCCTTTATACCTGTACAACCAACCGTTATGCAATCAAAGTTAATATACTCTGTGAGCTCTGCTCAACTGAGTATAAAAAAATTTTATATTGTAATCAACTTTGTTTTCTGTTTAATAAAACAATTTACTACTACTACTACTACTACTACTATATTTACTAAAGGTGTGCTCGGTAGAGAAAATTTTTCATATTTGCAGGTATCTTTCTGCCAAATTGAATTGACACCCATTAACCGTGTTGTTTCCTTACAAACTTATGGAAAATATTAGCAGTAGAAATAGGAGGAAAACAATTTACAATCATTGTAAATTCATTAAATATACCAGATCCAACACGTGGGGATGAACAAAGGTAATTTTATGAAAACTACGGAATCTTGTTCTTTCGTAAACCTACAAACGAAGCCTAAATCAAAATTAAATTCAATGGTTGAACGTCCAAAGCGCGACTAGCAAATCATCTCATGTAAAAATGCCGTTAGTTAATACTAGAAATGCCATAACTAAATGTTTTACTCATTGAGCGTGTTAACTTATTCATTCCGTATGTTCGGAGCATTCGCTTATATTTAAGTAATCGTTTTTATACTCAGCGTACTTTGCAAACAGAGTCTATTAACTTTGATTGGATAACGGTTGGTTGGACAGGTATAAAGGGTTCGAGATAGATATAGACTTCCATATATCAAAATCATCAGTGTCGGAAAAAAATTTGATTGAGCCTTGGCCGTCTGTCCATCCGTCCATCCGTCTGTGCGTTAACACGATAACTTGAGTAAATATTGAGATATCTTCACCAAATTTGGTATACGAGCTTATCTGGACCAAGAATAGATTAGAGTTGAAAATGAGCGAAATCGGATGATAACCACGCCCACTTTTTATATATAAAACATTTTGGAAAACACAAAAAACCTGATTATTTAATAAATAATACACCTTGAATGTTGAAATTTGACGTGTGGGCTGATATTTAGACTCTTGATAAAAATTTAAAAAAATTTTTTAAATGGGCGTGGCACCGCCCATTTGTTAAAAAATCCATTTTACAAATATTATTAATCATAAATCAAAAATCGGTAAACCTATCGTAACAAAATTGGCAGAGGGGTTGCCGTTACTATAAGGAATGCTTTGAAGAAAAATTAATAAAATTGGGTACAAAATTGTCCCTATAGCAGCAAATATTTCTAGACAAAATGGACGAGATCGGTTAGAGACCACGCCCACTTTTATATAAAAGATTTTTAAAAGGGTCGTAGACGAAAATAATAAGCTATATCTTAGCGAAAAAAAGCTTTGTGTAAATAGAATTTTACTTTCTAAATTGAATTATAACATTAATTGGAAAACACTAAAATTTTTGAAAATGGGTGTGGCACCGCCCCTTTTATGGCTAAGCAATTTTCTATGTTTTGGGTGCCATAACTCGAAGAAAAATGAACATATCGTAATGAAATTTTGTACACATATTTTTCTTATAGCAGAAAATATTTCTAGTAAAAATGGACGGTATCGGTTAAAGATAACGACAACTTAGATACAAATCAAGTTTAAAAGGGCCGTAGACTAGAATAATAATCTACAACTTAGCAAAAAATAATTTGAATCAATGATATTTCACTTATCAAATTTTATTGTTAGAGGAAATGGGGAGACATGTTTTTTTTAAACGGGCGGTGCCACGTATTATGTATAAAAGTAATTTATCTGAAATTAAATGTACAATTGAAGCTCACGCGGAGTATATAATGTTCGGTTACACCCGAACTTAGACACCTTTACTTGTTATATTTGGAATATTCACCGCGTGGGGTAATAACAAAGGAACATGTTCCCATTAATCCAAATTACGCGGTTGATCCGGAACGAATCCATGAATACTTAAACGGAAAGGTGCTCTGCAAAATTTCAGAATACATTTTAAATGGACTCCTTGTGTAGCAAGAACGCATATAAGCTTAACTCATCCGTCAAAGTGAAAACCTGATTTTAAAGTTCTAAGAAATTCAGCAATTTTCCAATATAATTTTTTTTTGTTAGTTCATGTCTACTGCTGATTGGAGTATCACCCCATATCAGCTGCCAGTTAGAACTCTCTCTATATCAAGGTATTTTTCAAAAATTCCCCATCTCAGGATTTGTTTCGAAAATGCTCTATAACAGAATCAACGCCCCACCTCATGTCAAAATGTATTGTGTGCTCAGATAAACCGAATTTGAAACGAATTCTGAGATACCGTGTTTTTGAAGTCTTAAGTAGGGCGTTCTTCAAAAAAATCTTGAAAAATGACAAAATAATAATATACAAAAATAGCAATGTAACCCTATCATTTCACGAAATATTACGTAAAAAATTAATAGTTTCCCCCAAACCTCTTGATCACTACTACTAAACTACTTAATGTAGTTTTCTATTACAATTTCCTCTAAAGGGGATTGAGTTATTCCCAGCTTTCCTTGCTTCGTAAGACTACGCGTCCTGATTTTTAAATTTGGGAAAGTCAAAGCTCTGCTGTTATAAGAGAACAAACCTATAGTAATTGAATCATTGGTCGAAACAATCAGTTAATAAAAATGCCCCATTTTGACAATATTTTAAGGCAAAGAACTGAAACTAAATAAACCCTGTGATGTAATCTCGCAGCTAGGTTCATTGTATATGAATAATGTTGGGTCCTACCCGAACGTACACTTCCTTACTTGCTTTTTATTTTATTTTATTTTATTTTATTTTTAGTGTTTGTACCATCGACTCTGCTTGAATACCTGTGCTCGAGTGACCGCAACAACCATAAATTTGACAGAACACTGAAGAATTGACGTTCAATCTGCTAAGTTACCACCAAAACGTGTTAGTTTATAGGCAAGTGGCCATTGATTCTTGCGAATAGACTGGAATGTTTTGGTGGCAAATGCATGCCGAACACATATGGTACTATGATTGTACATATCAAGGTATGCGTATCCACATTTAGTTAGACTATTTACACAAATATATGTACATATGGTTGTGTACGCTTAAGCAATTGATACTCTTTAGCCGTCTTTATTACCACAATCACGCGTTTTTTGGGGTGACCATTAGCCATTTGGTTGCTTAAATATGTACTCTAAATAACCACTTTAGTGAACTCATGTATAGAATAACTTAATGAAATCCCAAAAACGACAGTACGACGCGTGAAGTGCGCTTCTACAGTTCACAATGGTACATATAAATATTTGTGTATGAGTGACTAATCGAAAAAGGAAAAAAAGAAAGGTATTGCCTTTTGGAAAACTTTAATGCCAATCGCATAAGCTTAGTTTTTAAGCTTACGGTACTCGCATTAAAAAATATAATCGTTTGAAAATGCTACGTAGACAACAATGATCAATGATAGACCTCAACTTTTGGAACTAGGAAAAATTATTCAAAAAGTGGATTCATTACCGTTATGAAAATGCGTATCATCTATGTATGTATGATTAATAAAATTTTCGAAGCTATTTCTGGACAATGAAGAAACTATTGCTTCATGAGTTCGTAGATATTGTCACGGATATTAGCATCACTAAATTATCCCATCACTAAGGCGATGCTAAGGCCATGCCAAACAGTATTTACGTTAATAATCAAATCAAGTATACACATATATAAGGCAGCCCAGAGAGATGTCACACACAGATGCATTTACTTATATGCCTATGTGCGCGCGAGAGACTGTAAACTACAAACATTCACATCAATAATTCAATCTTTATGTATCTACATAAACGAATAAATAATTGCGTCTACACATATGTACGTATACGAGCAGCGGAGCGGCAATGCACAAACACATGCATATATCTTATCTGAGTTGTCACAAGAGAGAGCAATAATTTGTGCACGTAGTTGTGGCTGGCGATTTTGTAGCCGAAACAACTAGTAAGTTCTGGAAATCGAAGAGCCTAGAAGTATGCAGCGTAAACTATAAAAGCGGGGCAAGCGAGTAAGAAGTAATTCAGTTTGAGTTGAGCTATCAATCAGTTTGATTAAGCACGCGATCTGGCGGCCAATAGTAGAGTTTCATTTGAGTTATCAATCAGTTTGGTTATTAAGCCAGCGAGTAGCAAAGTATAAGTGTATTGTGAAGTACTTTAATAAAGGCCATTTTTCCATTATTCAATATTGGAGTTATTTATTCAACAGTTTAGTGATTCGAACTTAGCAGAGGATTGCAAATAAGAGGATTTGCAAGCAATTTCGTTACAATATTTTCAAAATTGTTTTAGCACTAACTATTTTATTCACTATCTTTCAGAATATTGGATACCTGAAGGGGTCAGTTCTTCAGATGTAATGCGTAAATTCTCTGGGACTTTTACGAACCATTTTTTGAGAAGAGCTTTATTAGCTTGTTATCGGTAACAACCGATATCGACGAGCTATCAATTTGCTATCGATATTGAAGCTATCATCGAGTTATCGTTTTGTTATTGAATTGTTTTTGTCGAGACATCGGGTTGTTATTGGTTTCTTATCGGCTTCTTGTCGAGGGGTTATCGATGTATTATTGACTTGATAAACTGTTTTCGGCATCTTGTTGCTATATACAATAAACCAATAAAAATTCGTTAACTCGTCGGTAAAAAACTCACAACATGTTGATTACAAACCGATAGCTCTTCGATAATAAATGTCATTAACACAATACCACTCTTATCGTACTTACTTATTCACAAATCAATCGTATTAAACTTTTGAGAGGAAACAAAAAACAAATTTAATTATAATAACGTTGAATAATTTACAAAGTTAATAGCGGGACATGAAATTAAAATGGTTCTTAGTGCAATCGGTGTATACATAATGTAAATATATATAATGTATGTAAAAATTATTCATGAAATATGCAAACAATATGCACCATGTATGCAGATATGAAAAACATCAGTAATATATAAACCGTTTTGACCCATAACGAATTTGTAACTTGATCTGGGGTCTCTGCGACCTAAAAAAAAAAAATGTATTTGCATACGAATCCGACCTCTGTTTGTGACCAGTTACTACTGAAAACAAGTAAGAAAGGCTAACGGGTGTAACCGAACATTACATACTCAGCTGCCAAATTACAGCTTGCAAACCTTTTAAATTACCTTCTTTTAAAAGTGGGCGGTGCCACGCCCACTGTCCAAAATTTTACTAATTTTCTATTCTGCGTCATAAGGTCAACCCACCTACCAATTTTCATCGCTTTATCCGTATTTGGTAATGAATTATCGCACTTTTTGGGTTTTTTCGAAACTTTCGATATCGAAAATGTGGGCGTGGTTATCGTCCAATTTCGGGGGGTTGGACCCCTCCCTAAAACAGTACACACGTGGTCTAAAACGGTTTTATCCTTTTGCTGTTGGCCCCGTTCCGCAACCCACACCTCATTCAACTCCCTCTTTTTGATCGTCATTATATCAAAAGGGGAACCTACGGGGATGAAGAATTATTTGAGTTATATGTAATAATATTGAGTTATTATAGAAATTCAAAAATTATTGCGGTGCAGCGTGGTTCAAACTTTTGGCAGGCTTTTCTTTCACGGTTTTATATATTTTCAGTACAAAAATAATACACATTAAAAAACTCATAATTTCGTAAAAAATACTCAACCAAAAAACTTTTGAACACTTGAAAAATAATACAATTACGTGTAGATTTTAAATAACCTAAACATATTTTAGCTTTTTTTGCACCAACAAATTTTATTTAATTTTAAACCACGCGTTATTTCACTTCTGTAAATTATGCTACTTAGCGCGTCATCAACAACTCACAGTTTGACAGGAGATTATTCAATGAAGAACAATAATTATAAGAAATGATAATTAATTACCATTATATACTTTCTATGTGAGGTCCTCATGGACCGGCCAGTTCAACCTACCTACCTATGTACTGTGGACATTTTAAAAACAAACTGCTTTCAAATTAAAAAAAAAAAACTTTAAAATTTTTACTTTTTCGCGTCTAAACCAAGCAAAAATGCCACTGTGGGACGTGGCTTATTGAATTTATTTTTTCGCCCAGATCATTTTGATATATAGAAGTCTATATCTATCTCGATTAGTTTATGATGCTACGGGCTTTGGTTATTGAGCTGCATTATTTACTGAATAATCGTGTTTTTGGCGCATCCCAAAATTTCATAAATATATATTAAAAGTGGGCGTGGTTATCGTCTGATGTCATATTAAATAGCGATGTTTCCTCAAGATATCTCAAAATGTGCTCAAGTTATCCACCTGAACAGTTATGGCTAATGAATTTTCTTATTTTTGAGTTGGCGTTCGTTTCGACATTTAGAAGAATTTTCTATTTTTTCCGGGGTCATGACGGAAATTTTCGATACTGCATATCGCCAGAGACCATTTTGGATCTGATTGGTGTCTATTTAATCGAAGTGAAGCGGTGCCGTGTATCTATGCTATACGTTTATTGCATTCTAGTTTTATCTTAAGTAGCAACAAAAAATCTCATCGATTATCATCAACACTTCTAATAGTTGTTAAAGTTGTTATTTTTAATGAAACAACAAACCACTTGTAGTATGCTAAAGTAACGAGCATCTTTGAAAATATACCTATATACACACATAGATATTACAAATAATGAGGAAAGACCCGATCAAAAAAATGTGCACCTTACATTGTTTTTATTATTATTAATTGGCGCTGGGCCGGTTAAGCACTTTTGGTCCTTTCGTTAAAAGTCACGCCAGCAATCCTTGTTTCGCGATAACTGACGTAAATTGAGAAGTCTCCCCCTTCCACTGCTTCCAAACTGAGGTGTCGACTAAAATATTTTCTTGGCTGGAGCGCCATTGTACCCCATTCGAAAGTCTCTTTTATTGGATTGGTATGCCAAACCTTCGTCATCGGGACGGATGATCAATTTCCTTTCATCGCAGCCTTTTAAATATAAATTAAACACAGCGAGAAATTTCGTAAACAAAGTTCTGTCTATAAGCCACGAACAATTTCACAATGCCAATATCGGAAAAATATACCAAATATTAAGAAACAACAACTACCCACATAACATGATACAAAATTTAATACAGCAAAAAACACTGAGAACAGAAACGAAACATACCAAAGCACTAACATCGCAAACAACGAATTCAACGAAACAATACTACAGCGTTACATATATCCCCAAACTTACGGAAACTGTTCGAAAAAGCATGAATATTAAGCCGAACATTACAATAGCACATAAATCCAACTGCACCCTATCCAGCATATTTACAAATACAAAGAGCCCCATCGAGATCCTACAACAAAATAATGTTGTGTATGAAATCAGTTGCATGGGAAACAAAAAAGTTAACGAAAATTGCAACCGGGTATATATTGGGACCACAAAGCGAAATCTGAGCGTACGAATAAGAGAACACGAAGCTGACATACAGAAGAAAAAGAAGAACACTGCGTTATCACAATACATAACATCAACTGGACATACAGCTGATCTCGCGAATACCACAATAATAGACAAAAACAAAAGAGGAAAAGTCCGATACACGTTAGAGAGCCTCCGAATAATGCAAAAAAGGGAAATCACGATAAACAAGATGGAGGATACAGAAGCGATTGCAGCAAGCTATCTTTTATATTTATAATATTTTTATGTTTAGTATGACTATGATACCCATTGCAAGTGGTACCAAAAAATTTTTAGAGTTAAGAAAAAATATCATGTGCGTGATGTTAATTTTTGTTTACGTGTATATATGTATGTGCGTCCTTTTTGTACCTTAATTAGTATTAGCTTAGTTAAAATTGTTGTTTTGTGACACTTTATTGTTGTTGATGTAAATAATTTCAAAAATTGTGACAAAAAAAACTAATGTAATTATTTCTTATGTTTTATTGTTGAAAATAAATAGACTTCGCCCCTGAAGAAGCTAGGACGGCTAGCGAAACGTAGGGCCGCAACAGTGGAATAATTACCATCTTTTTATTTCTTACTGGAACCCACAATAGGTCAAATAGCCTAAAAACAAAATATTAAAATGTATTAAAATTGACCGGAATAACCCTAATAAATGTATATTTGTAGTTTATGCGTTTTTCATAGTTATATGCGTGTGTATGAGTGAGCAACTACTTCGGCTGATGACCACATGTGTGTGTGAGAGATCTCTTCGTTGCCTTGTACATAAGTGTTGTTAGCTTTAATGTGTACATGTATATACGAGTGACTGCTTCATGTTTTTGTTGTTGCGTGATTATTTTCCAACAGCATAGTGATGTTAACATTCGCCACAATATTATTTGTGCAATTAGGTATATATTTCCAATTATGGCCAATGACACACATGGTGATGTCCGAAGAGAAAAGTAAATTTAATATCTAACAAGTGAGGAAGGTTAAGTTCGGGTGTAACCGAACATTACATACTCAGTTGAGAGCTATGGTGACAACATAAGGGAAAATAACCATGTAGGAAAATGAACCGAGGGAAACCCTGGAATGTGTATCAAATGAAAGGCATTAAAGAGTATTTTATGAGGGAGTGGGCCATAGTTCTATGGGTGGGCGCCATTTAGGGATATAGCCATAAAGGTGGATCAGGGTTGACTCTAGAATGCGTTTGCACGATATGGGTATCAAATGAAAGGTGTTAATGAGTATTTTAAAAGGGAGTAATCCTTAGTTCCATAGGTGGACGCCGTTTCGAGATATCGCCACCAGGGGTGACCCTAGAATTTGTTTGTACAATATGGGCATCAAACGAATGGTGTTAATGAGTATTTTAAAAGGGAGTGGGCCTTAGTTCTATAGGTGGATGCCGTTTCGAAATATCGCCATAAAGGTGGACCAGGGGTGACTCTAGAATGTGTTTGTGCGATATGGGTATCAAATTAAAGGTATTAATGAGGGTTTTAAAAGGGAGTGGTGGTTGTTGTATAGGTGGTCACCTTTTCGAGATATCGCCATAAAGGTGGACCAGGGGTGACTCTAGAACGCGTTTGTACGATATGGGTATCAAATGAAAGGTGTTAATGAGTATTTTAAAGAGAGTAATCCTTAGTTCCATAGGTGGACGCCGTTTCGAGATATCGCCATAAAGGTGGACCAGGGGTGACCCTAGAATTTGTTTTGTACGATATGGGTATCAAATAAAAGGTATTAATGAGTATTTTAAAAGAGCGTGGGCCTAAGTTCTATAGATGTACGCCTTTTCGAGATATCGCCATAAAGATGGACCAGGGGTGACTCTAGAATTTGTTTGTACGATATGAGTATCAAATGAAAGGTGTTAATGAGTATTTTAAGAGGGCGTGGGCCTTAGTTCTATATGTGGACGCCTTTTCAAGATATCGCCATAAACGTGGTCCAGGGGTGACTCTAGAATTTGTTTGTACGATATGGGTATCAAATGAAAGGTGTTAATGAGTATTTTAAAAGTGCGGGGGCCTTAGTTCTATAGGTGGACGCCTTTTCGAGATATCTCCATAAAGGTAGACCAGGGTGACTCTATAATTTGTTTGTACGATATGGGTATCAAATGAAAGGTGTTAATGAGTATTTTAAAAGGGAGTGGACCTCAGATCTATAGGTGGATGCCCTTTCGAAATATCGCCATAAACGTGGTCCAGGGGTGACTCTAGAATTTGTTTGTGCTATATGGGTATCAAATGAAAGGTGTTAAATGAGTATTTTAAAAGGGAGTGGGCTTAAGTTCTATAGGTAGACGCATTTCGGAATATCGTTATAAAAGTGGACCTGGGTTGACTCTAGAATGCGTTTGTACAATATGGGTGTCAAACGAAAAGTGTAATAAGAGTTTTAAAAGGGAGTGAGCCTTTGTTCTATGGGTGGACGCCTTTTCTGGATATCGCCATAAACGTGGACCAGGGGTGACTATAGAATGCGTTTGTACAATATGGGTATCAAATGAAAGGTGCTAATGAGTATTTTAAAATGGTGTGGGCCTTAGTTCTATAGGTGGGCGCCTTTTCGAGATATCTCCATAAAGGTAGACCAGGGTGACTCTATAATTTGTTTGTACGATATGGGTATCAAATGAAAGGTGTTAATGAGTATTTTAAAAGGGAGTGGACCTCAGATCTATAGGTGGATGCCCTTTCGAAATATCGCCATAAAGGTGGGCCAGGGGTGACTCTAGAATTTTTGTGTACGATATGGGTATCAAATGAAAGGTGTTAATGAGTATTTTAAAAGGGCGTGGGCCTTAGTTCTATAGGTGGACGCCTTTTCGAGATATCGACATAAAGGTGGACCAGGGGTGACTCTAGAATTTGTTTGTACGATATGGGTATCAAATGAAAGGTATAATGAGTATTTTAAAAGGGCGTGGGCCTTAGTTCTATAGGTGGACGCCTTTTCGAGATATCGACATAAAGGTGGACCAGGGGTGACTCTAGAATTTGTTTATACGATTTGGGTATCAAATGAAAGGTGCTAATGAGTATTTTAAAAGGGAGTGGGCCTTAGTTCTATAGGTGGATGCCTTTTCGAGATATCGCCATAAAGGTGGGCCAGGGGTGACTCTAGAATGTTTTTGTACGATATGGGTATCAAATGAAAGGTGTTAATGAGTATTTTAAAAGGGCGTGGGCCTTAGTTCTATAGGTGGACGCCTTTTCGAGATATCGACATGAAGGTGGACCAGGGGTGACTCCAGAATTTGTTCTTACGATATGGGTATCAAATAAAAGGCGTTAATGAGTATTTTAAAAAGGAGTGGGCCTTAGTTCTATATGTTGACGCCTTTTTGAGATATCGCCATAAACGTGGACCAGGGGTGACTCTAGAATGTGTTTTACGATATGGGTATCAAATTAAAGGTATTAATGAGGGTTTTAAAAGGGAGTGACCCTTAGTTGTATATGTGAAGGCGTTTTCGAGATATCTACCAAAATGTGGACCAGGGTGATCCAGAACATCATCTGTCGGGTACCACTAATTTATTTATATATGTAATACCACGTACAGTATTCCTTCCAAGATTCCAAGGGCTTTTGATTTCGCCCTGCAAAACCTTTTCATTTTCTTCTACTTAATATGGTAGGTGTCACACCCATTTTACCAAGTTTTTTTCTAAAGTTATATTTTGCGTCAATAGACCAATAAAATTACCATGTGTCATTCTTTTTTTGTATTTGGTATATAATTATGGCATTTTTTCATTTTTCCTAATTTTCGACATCGAAAAAGTGGGCGTGGTCATAGTCGGATTTCGACCATTTTTTACACCAATACAAAGTGAGTTCAGATAAGTACGTGAACTAGTTTAGTAAAGATATATCGATTTTTGCTCAAGTTATCGTGTTAACGGCCGAGCGGAAGGACAGACGATCGACCGTGAATAAAAACTGGGCGTGGCTTCAACCGATTTCGCCATTTTTCACAGAAAACAGTTATCGTCCTAGGAGCCAAGCCTCTACCAAATTTCACAAGGATTGGTTAATTTTTGTTCGACTTATGGCATTAAAAGCATCCTAGACAAATTAAATTAAAAAGGGCGGAGCCACGCCCATTTTGAAATTTTCTTTTATTTTTGTATTTTGTTGCACCATATCATTACTGGAGTTGAATGTTGGCATAATTTACTTATATGCTGTAAAGATATTAACTTTTATTTTAAAATTTGAATTTAAAAAAAAATTTTTTAAAAAGTGGGCGTGGTCGTTCTTCGATTTTGCTAATTTTTATTAAGCAGACATAAAGTAATAAGAGTAACGTTCCTGCCAAATTTCATAATGATATCTTCAAGGGCTACCAAATTACAGCTTGCAAAACTTCTAAATTACCTTCATTTAAAAGTGGGCGGTGCCACGCCCATTGTCCAAAATTTTACTAGTTTTATATTCTGCGTCATAAGCTCAACTCACCTACCAAGTTTCATCGCTTAATGCATATTTGGTAATGAATTATCGCACTTTTTCGATTTTTCGAAATTTTCGATATCGAAAAAGTGGGCGTGGTTATAGTCCGATATCGTTCATTTTAAATAGCGATCTGAGATGAGTGCTCAGGAGCCTATATACCAAATTTCATCAAGATACCTCAAAATTTACTCAAGTTATCGTGTTAACGGACAGACGGACGGACGGACGGACATGGCTCAATCGAATTTTTTTTCGATACTGATGATTTTGATATATCTATCTAGATTCCTTTATACCTGTACAACCAACCGTTATGCAATCAAAGTTAATATACTCTGTGAGCTCTGCTCAACTGAGTATAAAAAAATTTTATATTGTAATCAACTTTGTTTTCTGTTTAATAAAACAATTTACTACTACTACTACTACTACTACTATATTTACTAAAGGTGTGCTCGGTAGAGAAAATTTTTCATATTTGCAGGTATCTTTCTGCCAAATTGAATTTACACCCATTAACCGTGTTGTTTCCTTACAAACTTATGGAAAATATTAGCAGTAGAAATAGGAGGAAAACAATTTACAATCATTGTAAATTCATTAAATATACCAGATCCAACACGTGGGGATGAACAAAGGTAATTTTATGAAAACTACGGAATCTTGTTCTTTCGTAAACCTACAAACGAAGCCTAAATCAAAATTAAATTCAATGGTTGAACGTCCAAAGCACGACTAGCAAATCATCTCATGTAAAAATGCCGTTAGTTAATACTAGAAATGCCATAACTAAATGTTTTACTCATTGAGCGTGTTAACTTATTCATTCCGTATGTTCGGAGCATTCGCTTATATTTAAGTAATCGTTTTTATACTCAGCGTACTTTGCAAACAGAGTCTATTAACTTTGATTGGATAACGGTTGGTTGGACAGGTATAAAGGGTTCGAGATAGATATAGACTTCCATATATCAAAATCATCAGTGTCGGAAAAAAATTTGATTAAGCCATGGCCGTCTGTCCGTCCGTCCATCCGTCTGTGCGTTAACACGATAACTTGAGTAAATATTGAGATATCTTCACCAAATTTGGTATACGAGCTTATCTGGACCAAATCTGAGCGAAATCGGATGATAACCACGCCCACTTTTTATATATAAAACATTTTGGAAAACACAAAAAACCTGATTATTTAATAAATAATACACCTTGAATGTTGAAATTTGACGTGTGGGCTGATATTTAGACTCTTGATAAAAATTTAAAAAAATTTTTTAAAATGGGCGTGGCACCGCCCATCTGTTAAAAAATCCATTTTACAAATATTATTAATCATAAATCAAAAATCGGTAAACCTATCGTAACAAAATTGGCAGAGGGGTTGCCGTTACTATAAGGAATGCTTTGAAGAAAAATTAATAAAATTGGGTACAAAATTGTCCCTATAGCAGCAAATATTTCTAGACAAAATGGACGAGATCGGTTAGAGACCACGCCCACTTTTATATAAAAGATTTTTAAAAGGGTCGTAGACGAAAATAATAAGCTATATCTTAGCGAAAAAAAGCTTTGTGTAAATAGAATTTTACTTTCTAAATTGAATTATAACATTAATTGGAAAACACTAAAATTTTTGAAAATGGGTGTGGCACCGCCCCTTTTATGACTAAGCAATTTTCTATGTTTTGGGTGCCATAACTCGAAGAAAAATGAACATATCGTAATGAAATTTTGTACACATATTTTTCTTATAGCAGAAAATATTTCTAGTAAAAATGGACGGTATCGGTTAAAGATAACGACAACTTAGATACAAATCAAGTTTAAAAGGGCCGTAGACTAGAATAATAATCTACAACTTAGCAAAAAATAATTTGAATCAATGATATTTCACTTATCAAATTTTATTGTTAGAGGAAATGGGGAGACATGTTTTTTTTAAACGGGCGGTGCCACGTATTATGTATAAAAGTAATTTATCTGAAATTAAATGTACAATTGAAGCTAACGCGGAGTATATAATGTTCGGTTACACCCGAACTTAGACACCTTTACTTGTTATATTTGGAATATTCACCGCGTGGGGTAATAACAAAGGAACATGTTCCCATTAATCCAAATTACGCGGTTGATCCGGAACGAATCCATGAATACTTAAACGGAAAGGTGCTCTGCAAAACTTCAGAATACATTTTAAATGGACTCCTTGTGTAGCAAGAACGCATATAAGCTTAACTCATCCGTCAAAGTGAAAACCTGATTTTAAAATTCTAAGAAATTCAGCAATTTTCCAATATAATTTTTTTTTGTTAGTTCATGTCTACTGCTGATTGGAGTATCACCCCATATCAGCTGCCAGTTAGAACTCTCTCTATATCAAGGTATTTTTCAAAAATTCCCCATCTCAGGATTTGTTTCGAAAATGCTCTATAACAGAATCAACGCCCCACCTCATGTCAAAATGTATTGTGTGCTCAGATAAACCGAATTTGAAACGAATTCTGAGATACCGTGTTTTTGAATTCTTAAGTAGGGCGTTCTTCAAAAAAATCTTGAAAAATGACAAAATAATAATATAAAAAAATAGCAATGTAACCCTATCATTTCACGAAATATTACGTAAAAAATTAATAGTTTCCCCCAAACCTCTTGATCACTACTACTAAACTACTTAATGTAGTTTTCTATTACAATTTCCTCTAAAGGGGATTGAGTTATTCCCAGCTTTCCTTGCTTCGTAAGACTACGCGTCCTGATTTTTAAATTTGGGAAAGTCAAAGCTCTGCTGTTATAAGAGAACAAACCTATAGTAATTGAATCATTGGTCGAAACAATCAGTTAATAAAAATGCCCCAATTTGACAATATTTTAAGGCAAAGAACTGAAACTAAATAAACCCTGTGATGTAATCTCGCAGCTAGGTTCATTGTATATGAATAATGTTGGGTCCTACCCGAACGTACACTTCCTTACTTGCTTTTTATTTTATTTTATTTTATTTTATTTTATTTTTAGTGTTTGTACCATCGACTCTGCTTGAATACCTGTGCTCGAGTGACCGCAACAACCATAAATTTGACAGAACACTGAAGAATTGACGTTCAATCTGCTAAGTTACCACCAAAACGTGTTAGTTTATAGGCAAGTGGCCATTGATTCTTGCGAATAGACTGGAATGTTTTGGTGGCAAATGCATGCCGAACACATATGGTACTATGATTGTACATATCAAGGTATGCGTATCCACATTTAGTTAGACTATTTACACAAATATATGTACATATGGTTGTGTACGCTTAAGCAATTGATACTCTTTAGCCGTCTTTATTACCACAATCACGCGTTTTTTGGGGTGACCATTAGCCATTTGGTTGCTTAAATATGTACTCTAAATAACCACTTTAGTGAACTCATGTATAGAATAACATAATGAAATCCCAAAAACGACAGTACGACGCGTGAAGTGCGCTTCTACAGTTCACAATGGTACATATAAATATTTGTGTATGAGTGACTAATCGAAAAAGGAAAAAAGGAAGGTATTGCCTTTTGGAAAACTTTAATGCCAATCGCATAAGCTTAGTTTTTAAGCTTACGGTACTCGCATTAAAAAATATAATCGTTTGAAAATGCTACGTAGACAACAATGATCAATGATAGACCTCAACTTTTGGAACTAGGAAAAATTATTCAAAAAGTGGATTCATTACCGTTATGAAAATGCGTATCATCTATGTATGTATGATTAATAAAATTTTCGAAGCTATTTCTGGACAATGAAGAAACTATTGCTTCATGAGTTCGTAGATATTGTCACGGATATTAGCATCACTAAATTATCCCATCACTAAGGCGCTGCTAAGGCCATGCCAAGCAGTATTTACGTTATTATCAAATCAAGTATACACATATATAAGGCAGCCCAGAGAGATGTCACACACAGATGCATTTACTTATATGCCTATGTGCGCGCGAGAGACTGTAAACTACAAACATTCACATCAATAATTCAATCTTTATGTATCTACATAAACGAATAAATAATTGCGTCTACACATATGTACGTATACGAGCAGCGGAGCGGCAATGCACAAACACATGCATATATCTTATCTGAGTTGTCACAAGAGAGAGCAATAATTTGTGCACGTAGTTGTGGCTGGCGATTTTGTAGCCGAAACAACTAGTAAGTTCTGGAAATCGAAGAGCCTAGAAGTATGCAGCGTAAACTATAAAAGCGGGGCAAGCGAGTAAGAAGTAATTCAGTTTGAGTTGAGCTATCAATCAGTTTGATTAAGCACGCGATCTGGCGGCCAATAGTAGAGTTTCATTTGAGTTATCAATCAGTTTGGTTATTAAGCCAGCGAGTAGCAAAGTATAAGTGTATTGTGAAGTACTTTAATAAAGGCCATTTTTCCATTATTCAATATTGGAGTTATTTATTCAACAGTTTAGTGATTCGAACTTAGCAGAGGATTGCAAATAAGAGGATTTGCAAGCAATTTCGTTACAATATTTTCAAAATTGTTTTAGCACTAACTATTTTATTCACTATCTTTCAGAATATTGGATACCTGAAGGGGTCAGTTCTTCAGATGTAATGCGTAAATTCTTTGGGACTTTTACGAACCACTTTTTGAGAAGAGCTTTATTAGCTTGTTATCGGTAACAACCGATATCGACGAGCTATCAATTTGCTATCGATATTGAAGCTATCATCGAGTTATCGTTTTGTTATTGAATTGTTTTTGTCGAGACATCGGGTTGTTATTGGTTTCTTATCGGCTTCTTGTCGAGGGGTTATCGATGTATTATTGACTTGATAAACTGTTTTCGGCATCTTATTGCTATATACAATAAACCAATAAAAATCCGTTAACTCGTCGGTAAAAAACTCACAACATGTTGATTACAAACCGATAGCTCTTCGATAATAAATGTCATTAACACAATACCACTCTTATCGTACTTACTTATTCACAAATCAATCGTATTAAACTTTTGAGAGGAAACAAAAAACAAATTTAATTATAATAACGTTGAATAATTTACAAAGTTAATAGCGGGACATGAAATTAAAATGGTTCTTAGTACAATCGGTGTATACATAATGTAAATATATATAATATATGTAAAAATTATTCATGAAATATGCAAACAATATGCACCATGTATGCAGATATGAAAAACATCAGTAATATATAAACCGTTTTGACCCATAACGAATTTGTAACTTGATCTGGGGTCTCTGCGACCTAAAAAAAAAAATGTATTTGCATACGAATCCGACCTCTGTTTGTGACCAGTTACTACTGAAAACAAGTAAGAAAGGCTAACGGGTGTAACCGAACATTACATACTCAGCTGCCAAATTACAGCTTGCAAACCTTTTAAATTACCTTCTTTTAAAAGTGGGCGGTGCCACGCCCACTGTACAAAATTTTACTAATTTTCTATTCTGCGTCATAAGGTCAACCCACCTACCAATTTTCATCGCTTTATCCGTATTTGGTAATGAATTATCGCACTTTTTGGGTTTTTTCGAAACTTTCGATATCGAAAATGTGGGCGTGGTTATCGTCCAATTTCGGGGGGTTGGACCCCTCCCTAAAACAGTACACACGTGGTCTAAAACGGTTTTATCCTTTTGCTGTTGGCCCCGTTCCGCAACCCACACCTCATTCAACTCCCTCTTTTTGATCGTCATTATATCAAAAGGGGAACCTACGGGGATGAAGAATTATTTGAGTTATATGTAATAATATTGAGTTATTATAGAAATTCAAAAATTATTGCGGTGCAGCGTGGTTCAAACTTTTGGCAGGCTTTTCTTTCACGGTTTTATATATTTTCAGTACAAAAATAATACACATTAAAAAACTCATAATTTCGTAAAAAATACTCAACCAAAAAACTTTTGAACACTTGAAAAATAATACAATTACGTGTAGATTTTAAATAACCTAAACGTATTTTAGCTTTTTTTGCACCAACAAATTTTATTTAATTTTAAACCACGCGTTATTTCACTTCTGTAAATTATGCTACTTAGCGCGTCATCAACAACTCACAGTTTGACAGGAGATTATTCAATGAAGAACAATAATTATAAGAAATGATAATTACTTACCATTATATACTGTCTATGTGAGGTCCTCATGGACCGGCCAGTTCAACCTACCTACCTATGTACTGTGGACATTTTAAAAACAAACTGCTTTCAAATTAAAAAAAAAAACTTTTTTACTTTTTCGCGTCTAAACCAAGCAAAAATGGCACTGTGGGACATGGCTTATTGGATTTATTTTTTCGCCCAGATCATTTTGATATATAGAAGTCTATATCTATCTCGATTAGTTTATGATGCTACGGGCTTTGGTTATTGAGCTGCATTATTTACTGAATAATCGTGTTTTTGGCGCATCCCAAAATTTCATAAATATATATTAAAAGTGGGCGTGGTTATCGTCTGATGTCATATTAAATAGCGATGTTTCCTCAAGATATCTCAAAATGTGCTCAAGTTATCCACCTGAACAGTTATGGCTAATGAATTTTCTTATTTTTGAGTTGGCGTTCGTTTCGACATTTAGAAGAATTTTCTCTTTTTTCCGGGGTCATGACGGAAATTTTCGATACTGCATATCGCCAGAGACCATTTTGGATCTGATTGGTGTCTATTTAATCGAAGTGAAGCGGTGCCGTGTATCTATGCTATACGTTTATTGCATTCTAGTTTTATCTTAAGTAGCAACAAAAAATCTCATCGATTATCATCAACACTTCTAATAGTTGTTAAAGTTGTTATTTTTAATGAAACAACAAACCACTTGTAGTATGCTAAAGTAACGAGCATCTTTGAAAATATACATATATACACACATAGATATTACAAATAATGAGGAAAGACCCGATCAAAAAAATGTGCACCTTACATTGTTTTTATTATTATTAATTGGCGCTGGGCCGGTTAAGCACTTTTGGTCCTTTCGTTAAAAGTCACGCCAGCAATCCTTGTTTCGCGATAACTGACGTAAATTGAGAAGTCTCCCCCTTCCACTGCTTCCAAACTGTGGTGTCGACTAAAATATTTTCTTGGCTGGAGCGCCATTGTACCCCATTCGAAAGTCTCTTTTATTGGATTGGTATGCCAAACCTTCGTCATCGGGACGGATGATCAATTTCCTTTCATCGCAGCCTTTTAAATATAAATTAAACACAGCGAGAAATTTCGTAAACAAAGTTCTGTCTATAAGCCACGAACAATTTCACAATGCCAATATCGGAAAAATATACCAAATATTAAGAAACAACAACTACCCACATAACATGATACAAAATTTAATACAGCAGAAAACACTGAGAACAGAAACGAAACATACCAAAGCACTAACATCGCAAACAACGAATTCAACGAAACAATACTACAGCGTTACATATATCCCCAAACTTACGGAAACTGTTCGAAAAAGCATGAATATTAAGCCGAACATTACAATAGCACATAAATCCAACTGCACCCTATCCAGCATATTTACAAATACAAAGAGCCCCATCGAGGTCCTACAACAAAATAATGTTGTGTATGAAATCAGTTGCATGGGAAACAAAAAATTTAACGAAAATTGCAACCGGGTATATATTGGGACCACAAAGCGAAATCTGAGCGTACGAATAAGAGAACACGAATCTGACATACAGAAGAAAAAGAAGAACACTGCGTTATCACAACACATAACATCAACTGGACATACAGCTGATCTCGCGAATACCACAATAATAGACAAAAAAAAAAGAGGAAAAGTCCGATACACGTTAGAGAGCCTCCGAATAATGCAAAAAAGGGAAATCACGATAAACAAGATGGAGGATACAGAAGCGATTGCAGCAAGCTATCTTATATGTTTATAATATTTTTATGTTTAGTATGACTATGATACCCATTGCAAGTGGTACCAAAAAATTTTTAGAGTTAAGAAAAAATATCATGTGCGAGATGTTAATTTTTGTTTACGTGTATATATGTATGTGCGTCCTTTTTGTACCTTAATTAGTATTAGCTTAGTTAAAATTGTTGTTTTGTGACACTTTATTGTTGTTGATGTAAATAATTTCAAAAATTGTGACAAAAAAAAACTAATGTAATTATTTCTTATGTTTTATTGTTGAAAATAAATAGACTTCGCCCCTGAAGAAGCTAGGACGGCTAGCGAAACGTAGGGCCGCAACAGTGGAATAATTACCATCTTTTTATTTCTTACTGGAACCCACAATAGGTCAAATAGCCTAAAAACAAAATATTAAAATGTATTAAAATTGACCGGAATAACCCTAATAAATGTATATTTGTAGTTTATGCGTTTTTCATAGTTATATGCGTGTGTATGAGTGAGCAACTACTTCGGCTGATGACCACATGTGTGTGTGAGAGATCTCTTCGTTGCCTTGTACATAAGTGTTGTTAGCTTTAATGTGTACATGTATATACGAGTGGCTGCTTCATGTTTTTGTTGTTGCGTGATTATTTTCCAACAGCATAGTGATGTTAACATTCGCCACAATATTATTTGTGCAATTAGGTATATATTTCCAATTATGGCCAATGACACACATGGTGATGTCCGAAGAGAAAAGTAAATTTAATATCTAACAAGTAAGGAAGGTTAAGTTCGGGTGTAACCGAACATTACATACTCAGTTGAGAGCTATGGTGACAACATAAGGGAAAATAACCATGTAGGAAAATGAACCGAGGGAAACCCTGGAATGTGTATCAAATGAAAGGCATTAAAGAGTATTTTATGAGGGAGTGGGCCATAGTTCTATGGGTGGGCGCCATTTAGGGATATAGCCATAAAGGTGGATCAGGGTTGACTCTAGAATGCGTTTGCACGATATGGGTATCAAAGGAAAGGTGTTAATGAGTATTTTAAAAGGGAGTAATCCTTAGTTCCATAGGTGGACGCCGTTTCGAGATATCGCCACCAGGGGTGACCCTAGAATTTGTTTGTACAATATGGGCATCAAACGAATGGTGTTAATGAGTATTTTAAAAGGGAGTGGGCCTTAGTTCTATAGGTGGATGCCGTTTCGAAATATCGCCATAAAGGTGGACCAGGGGTGACTCTAGAATGTGTTTGTACGATATGGGTATCAAATTAAAGGTATTAATGAGGGTTTTAAAAGGGAGTGGTGGTTGTTGTATAGGTGGTCGCCTTTTCGAGATATCGCCATAAAGGTGGACCAGGGGTGACTCTAGAACGCGTTTGTACGATATGGGTATCAAATGAAAGGTGTTAATGAGTATTTTAAAGAGAGTAATCCTTAGTTCCATAGGTGGACGCCGTTTCGAGATATCGCCATAAAGGTGGATCAGGGGTGACCCTAGAATTTGTTTGTACAATATGGGTATCAAAAGAAAGGTGTTAATGAGTATTTTAAAAGGGAGTAATCCTTAGTTCAATAGGTGGACGCCGTTTCGAGGTATCGCCATAAAGGTGGGCCAGGGGTGACTATAGAATTCGTTTGTGCAATATGGATATCAAAGTAAAGGTATTAATGAGAGTTTTAAAAGGGAGTGAAGGCGTTTTCCAGATATCGACCAAAATGTGGACCAGGGTGACCCACAACATCATCTGTTGAATACCGCTAATTTATTTATATATGAAATACCTGCCAAGATTTTAAGGGTTTTTTATTTCGGCCTGCAGAACTTTTTCATTTTCTTCTACTTAATATGGTAGGTGTCACAACCATTTTATAAAGTTTTTTCTAAAGTTATATTTCGCGTTAATAAAACAATCCAATTACCTTACCATGTTTCATTCCTTTTTTCGTATTTGGTATAGAATTATGGCATTTTTTCATTTTTCGTAATTTTCGATATCGAAAAAGTGGGCGTGGTCATAGTCGGATTTCGTTCATTTTTCATACCAAGATAAAGTGAGTTCAAGTAAGCACGTGAACTAAGTTCATTAAAGATATGTCGATTTTTGCTCAAGTTATCGTGTTAACGGCCATGCGGAAGGACAGACGGACGACTGTGTATAAAAACTGGGCGTGGCATCAAACGATTTCGCCCATTTTCACAGAAAACAGTTAAAGTCATAAAATCTATGCCCCTACCAAATTTTAAATGGATTGGTTAATTTTTGTTCGACTTATGGCGTTAAAAGTATCCTAGACAAATTAAATGAAAAAGGGCGGAGCCACGCCCATTTTGAAATCTTCTTTTATTTTTGTATTTTGTTGCACTATATCAATACTGGAGTTGAATGTTGACATAATTCTCCGTTTTTGCTAATTTTTATTAAGCGTACATATAGTAATAGGAGTAACGTTCCTGCCAAATTTCATCATGATATCATCAACGACTGCCAAATTACAGCTTGCAAAATTTTAAATTACCTTCTTTTAAAAGTGGGCGGTTTCACGCCCACTGTCCAAAAGTTTACTAATTTTCTATTCTGCGTCATAAGCTCAACTAATCTACCAAGTTTCGTCGCTTTAGCTGTCTTCTGTAATGAATTATCGCACTTTTTCGGTTTTTCGAAATTTTCGATATCGAAAAAGTGGGCGTGGTTATAGTCCGATATCGTTCATTTTAAATAGCGATCTGAGATGAGTGCTCAGGAACTTACATACCAAATTTCATCAAGATACCTCAAAATTTACTCAAGTTATCGTGTTAACGGACGGACAGACGGACGGACGGACATGGCTCAATCAAATTTTTTTTCGATCCTGATTATTTTGATATATGGAAGTCTATATCTATCTCGATTCCTTTATATATGTACAACCAACCGTTATCCAATCAAACTTAATATACTCTGTGAGCTCTGCTCAACTGAGTATAAAAATGTTAAAACTCAACGTTTTGCAAGCGCATGGAACTGCGAAAAATAAGGACGAAAAATATGTATGTCGTCATACAACAATATGATTTGTTCTAAAGCATGCTGCCAGCGGAATATTTGCTGGACACTGCTATATTTTATGTGCAAGAAATTTCGATATCAATATGCACATTGGTCTGTGTGGTCTCGTGCTCCTTTTAAGCTTTTCCTACAAGTTGCCTGGACCGGACCTACATGTTTTACGTCGACTTCGAACGGCATCTGCAAGACAGATGACTTTTCACTATGAAGCCTTTCATGGCAGAAGTACACTCGGAGTGTTTGCTAAATCACTGCCGAGGGGCGACCCCTCTTAGAAAAAGTTTTCTAATTGAAACAATTTGTTTTTAAATGTTCGATGTTGCTTTGTTACTATATAGTAACATTTTGGAAATTGAAATAGTGGCCAGTGTCCCTACGTTTTTAATCATTTTATTGTCCTAACGGTTGTTTTTTAGTTTAATATTGGACTTAAGATCGTTAGTTTATAATGAAATGAAAATTCGGTCTTATCTATAAATTGTATCGCAAAATTATGTATTTTCCCCTATTAATATTCATTTTCTTCACAAAGTTTCGTTCAAGATGCGGTTTGCATGCATCAATTGAAAGGTGCAAGGATTCCTCGAGTATTTCTTTAAAGGTCCAAGAAATACTTCCAGGCTTAAATTCATGATGGATATTGGAACGATTTTCCGTCATCCCTTGTCAAATTTGATTTCGAGACAAACCGGTTTCGGCGTTGTGCCATCGGAGAACGAAAATCGACACTGATGATGGCACAACGTTGAAACCGGTTTCTCTCGAAAAAAAAATATGACAAGGGATGACGGAAAATTGTTCCAATATTATACATCATTTATCCACCCTGTCGGAAAATCAACAAAACAAAATAAGTCTTAAATTTATGGTTGCAGCGTTTATTTATAGAAATTACGAAAAGTTTCTTACCATAACAATCGGTTGTTTATAATATATACGACCGATATCTAAGATTTTTTCAGACAGCAATAAATGCCATACATGTAGTAATTTTGTCAAATTTGAAGCTCTTGAAATGAGACGGAATTTGCGAAAATTTTCTCATCTGAACAATCGGTTGTAAGCGATATATACTATATGTGCGACCAATCTCAATAATAAATGCCGAATATGTAAGTCTTTGCTGAAATTTGAAGTTTATAGCTGTTAAAGTGGGGCAGAAATTACGAAAAGCTTCTGATTCAAACAATCATTTATGAGGTACTCATCTGTACGATTTTTTTAGAACACAATATACGTCATATACCATAGCATCTGGTGAAATTTGAAGATTATATCTCATAAATTGAAGAAGATATGGCAAAAAACTGAAAAATTGGTTGTACAGGGGATTTGTGTTATAGTGGATCCAGCCGGCTCCGACAAATGTCTAATCGGACGCCTAAATATACCCGCTTTTTTTTATTTTTATCTGAAAAACTGAGGCTATTTTGCTTCCAAATAGCCAAACGGACAGATGGACATGGCTAAATCAAATCAGATTGTCAACTGGATGAATTGGGTATACTAATTGGGACTCTCCTTTAAGGATTTACAATTTTGAGATTCGTGACAAACTTACTACCTTTGGCTAATATTCAGTACTCTCTATCAGCAATTTTCACGAATATGAGTTTTAGATGGCAAAATGATCTCTGACTCACCTTTCATATATGACATTAATTCCAGGCTAAAAACTTAGCTTCATTTTCATATGTTTTTTAAGTCAATGGCAACAACAGGAACAGTTGTATTTGCTCGGTAGTAAGACTCAATAAGTACTTTAACAAGGGTTTTGAAATAACAAACTCAAGATCCAGACGTCTATATAGCTGATTAAACTATTCAAGCTTTTAAGTCTTTGGCGATCCCAATTTCCTCATGGAACTAGGGAGTGATGGGGTGGCGTTATGGTCTAGAAGGTTTAATGTGGTCACATTAATCGTTCCCGAGATGGTCGGGCTAGTACCTTCATGGTACTTTTTACCGGAACATACCGGATCTATATCCAGCAAAGGACCACAAACATAAAATATCACTTACCAGAACCTTCGGGGAGTGTCTTTATCATTAATACAACAATAACCACTACCCCCTAATGAGAAGGCAGAGTTAAGATACTAAGATCCTCCAAATTCAATGTAAAATATATTATAAGAGCGGAGATTTTTATTAGGAATATTGAAACATATTGGTCTAAGAAGAGCTGGGCAATCAATTACACCAGCGATAATAGGCCTGATTACATTCAAGACGGCGGCCACAAGGCGACATCTGTCAAATTATTTTTACATATTGTAACGAATTTAGTGAAATTCCCCTTATTCCAAACCTTCTGCTAACGTTCGAATCGCTAAACTGTTGAATAAATAACTCCAATATTCAATAATACAAAATGGTCTTTATTAGACTACTATAAGTGTACTTCACAATAACTCTTACTTCACAATTGATAGCGTGTTTAAATCAAACTGATACTGATTGCTCAGCTTTCGCAGCTTTTATACTCTCTGTTGCCCGTTAATCCATTTCTACTATGATCTAGTAACTTTGCGAACTTCAAGCCTGGTTACAACCATTTATGTACATGTATATTTGTAGTTTATAGCAGGCATGCTTAACGAAGAAACGATATCATTTCGTTACGATAATCAACGCTAATAAACGAAACGAAGTGACTTCGTTTCGTTTATTAACGTTAAGATCGTCAAATTAACGTTAATTTGTCGTTCTTAACGTTAATAAACGAAACGAAATGACTTCGTTTCGTTTATTAACGTTGATTATCGTAACGAAATGATATCGTTTCGTTCGTTAAGCATGCCTGGTTTATAGTCTCTCGCATAGCCATATGCGTGTGTATATGTGAGCACTATTTCAGCTGATGGTGAGTATCTCTCTGCTGTCTTGTGTGTACATGATGATTTATTTATTTGCGTACATACTGCTTATTATCGGCTTAGTGATGATAGTATCGCTTAGTGATACTAATATTCGTTACACTGCCCTCCACCTAAGTCTGACAGTCCCGATCAGACAAATCTCTCGATCTAACCGCTGCTAGCCTCTCCAAATGAACCACCCTTCTATTTCGTGGCTTCCCAATTGTTTGTATGCGGTAGATGACATCACTGATCCTCTTCACAACTCTGTACGGGCCTTCCCAACTGCACCAAAACTTAGATGGGACACCTTTCCGCCGGTGGGGGTTGTATAACAGTACCAAATCTCCCTCCAGGAAAACTTCCGAATTATTGTTCTTGTCGTATCTGTGTTTCATCTTAATACTCATTATCCTGGACCGTACCCTTACACTCTGTTGTTTGGCCAATGAACTACTTCGCAGAGTTTGCTTTGACGGATTGCCTTTGCATCATCAGTATCGTCTTGAGGGTTCACAACAGTAGTGCGCCCTGGCTTGAAACTACCCTTGCAGTCTTTCTGGGAAATTCTTTCCTTCGTTTTAGTGCATCCATTTGGTTTTTTCAATACCAGTATTTCTCTCGCAGGTATCTTTGATTTTGCTTTGTTTGGTCCATTCGTTCCATCAACCTTTGCCCGATCTATTTTCTTTGACTTTTGTGGTCTCTGTTGAATCTCCTTCACCAGCACTCGCTTACTGCTGAACCCTTTTTCCGAACTGAAATTGAGTGGTACATCCTGGTTCTTATAGCGCATAATCCTTTTCTGCATATCGATCCTGATGTCATGGTCAACGAAGAAGTCCACTCCCAATATGACTTCACGAATTTGTGTAGAACCGTGACCTTTCCAATTAAGACTTCACATATCACTTCTCCCTGGACTTGGTTATACTCGCCAGTGACCGTCCGCAACCTTGCTCCAGGTAATGGCTTTACTGTCCTGTTGACCAAATCAGCTCGGATTAAGGAATGAGATGCGCCAATATCTACAGTCAGTACACGCTCCTTGCCATCCACATTTCCTCTGACGGTACGACTGCTCAATTTTCTTCCAATTTGCGAGATAGATATCACAGGACATTCAATAGCTGGGATAAGTTCTCGATATTTACATCTGACTCGCTCTTGCTTATCTCCTCCAGCTTTGCGTTTACGACCAGTCAAGTTGGAACTGTTTGGGTGCAATAACGTGCAATGAATAACGTGCAATGTGCCCTGGCTTTCCGCACTTAAAACATTTGACGGTACCATCGTTTTTGTGCTGCGTTGTTTTAATGCTTCCAAAATTGTGTCTACCCAGTCTGGCCTTTCCACTTCCACGCAATGAGCTTTGAATGCGGGCTTACTCAAAAGTGACTCTGTTTCCTGAGTCAGTGCATAGGATGCCGTTTCAGCAAATGTTTGCTTTGGGTTTGCGTATGTAGCTCGCTTCGTTTCCACGTCCCGTATGTCATTTATAAAACTCTGGATTTTTACCCTCTCGGTGTATTCCACGGGTGTGTCGGCATTTGCTAGATGGGCCAGCCTTTCGACATCCGATGCGAACTCCTGTAAAGTCTCGTTAGCTTTATGGTAGCGGTTTTGCAATGCTATTTGGTAGATCTGTTTCCTGTGTTCGCTTCCATACCCTCGTTCTACAGCAGCCATCTATGCTTCATAACTGTTCTGTTCGTACTCTGGGATGGTCTGTAAGATCTCAGCAGCTGGTCCTTTTAAAGCCACGAACAATGTAGCAACTTTATCTTCAGTATTCCAGTTGTTCACTATTGCGGTCTTCTCAAACTGTAGCTTAAAGACCTGTAAAGGAACCGAACCGTCAAAATATGGTGTTTTTACCTTTGGATTACTCGCTGTACCTGCTGGGCGATTTAGCTGTAACTGCTCTATACGTCCTCTTAAAGCATCCACGTCGGCCTCGATTTTTTCCCCAAACTGTAAAATTTTTGTATCCTGGCCTCCAGCTTCGTTGATACCCTTATATCCTGTGCCTCCAGCTGCGAGGATATGCGGGCCTCCTGTGCTGTCAACTGCTCAGCCAACTGAGATGTCATATAAGTCTTCTGTTCTTCCAGTTGAGATGCCATATATGTCTTCTGTTCTTCCAGTTGAGATGTTATGTTTGTCTTTTGTTCTTCCATTTGAGATGACACTGTCGATATTTGAGCAGATATTGCAGCCAAAATCATGTTCAAGTCTGTGCTCGTAACTGTCTGCGATGTTTCGTTTTTCTCTTCAATTTATGTTGGTATCTCGTCCCCATCAGGATGAAATACATCATCCTCCACATTAATTCCTTCCGACTCCATTGCCTCTTGTAGCCGTGCTTGAAGGTCGATCTTGTTGCCGGTTGTATTTAATCCACGGTTCTCCAAGTCCTTTTTCAGTTGCTGGATCCTTAATTCACTTAACTTTGCCATGTCCAAGTTGCATCCGAAATCTTCGGAATTTATTCAACAATTCCTCTTCTGACACCAATTGTAACGAATATAGTGAAATTCTGCTTATTCCAAACCTTCTGCTAACGTTCGAATCGCTAAACTGATGAACAAATAACTCCAATATTCAATAATGCAAAATGGTCTTTTTATAAGCTTTTATTTACTTTCACTTTTGTTGTCTGTAATGGAATCTTGCAAGTTAAATTTGATACACTTCCCGGTGTCCGATTGAGCTGAAATTTTGCACACATGTATAACTCCGATGACAATGCAATATTACTTTGTTAGAATTCGATGAATTAATCGATAACACAGTTATCGGTAAAGATTTGTATTTACTTTGGCATAACAGCCTAAGTCCCATACAAACACGCCGGTACCTATCCGTGGAGTGTGATATTTGGACGTGGTGAATCACGTGTCACGCGTGGTGAATCTCATCGCTTGCGAAAAGCGGAGACACAACCCTCTGTTGTATTTCTGTGTATAACCAACATAGCTGAATTTTTAAGGCTGTTTAACCCTGTAATCTTTCTGTAATTTATTTTGCTTTTGGAAAAATTACCTATTTGAAGAAAGCTGGCTGAAAAATATTGGCATAACAGCTTAAGTTAAATCAAGAATGGAAAATCTTTGGAAAATTTGAGCAGATGTGGCAATTTCGCGCGTCCGTTGAACGAAATATTGACAATCTGCTGATCATCGCTAAGAAATTAGCGACATTCCATCAACTAAGCAGCACTTTAGCAATACTACTGTTATTATTTGGTCGCTCAAACACACAAATATTAATTGTGCATTAAATCTAAAATATACAAATACACCATAATAATTTACACGGCCAAAGCCATAATAATTCACACGGGTCATCAATTCTTTCTCTGATTCAAAATCTGAACTACCAGCGCTACCGTCAACAGCTCAGTGTCATCACTGCCAGTAGCGCCAATAACACCAAACTCGTGCCTGACACACAAAAGTCGTTTCACTCAATAGCGGAAGTAAAATGTACTACGCACTCACTACTAAGAAGCGTCAAAAATTCGCTTGGAGTAATTTCGTCAATGAGCTACCATTGAGCTGGCGCCGCATTGGCGCTGGCGCCATGCAATTTACATCACTAAAATTGCGCGAATGCCCAGGCTCATGACTTCAATACTTATATTTACTATGCTTTAAACTTTGAATACACCTCTGAAGTTGCTGCGCATAAAATGTGTACTAATAAATTCCAATCCGCATTATACGCAGATGTAACTGATATATGTGTTTTTGTTTCACCCCCTATACTTATATTTAAAGCTTTTATAAGAACAAGCTTCTATTACTTGTTAATAAAACGAACTAAAAAGTAAAAAATAAAATTAAAGAAAAAAAAAACTTTTTTAAAAATAAGCTTTTATTATTTTGGTTAATAAAATTAACTAAAAAGTAAACAATAAATTGACTCTAAAGAAATATAACACTTTATAAGTTCATTGTAAGCTTAAACGATAATTAGGCTTTTTCGTCTGCGACAAAAAAATTCTATATTGTACATAATTATATATTTTTAACATTAAAACTTTACACCTAAATTATTAAATCTTACAGTTTATATCACAGTCCTAATTGTTCTAATAAAAGCGTGTTACATTGCGATAGCAAGAAAAGGAGATCCTAAATGTTCTTAATTATACCATCAAAATTTAACACGTTTTTTATTAGAACAATTCGGACTGTGATATAAACTGTAAGATTTAATAATTTAGGTGTAAAGTTTTAATGTTAAAAATATATAATTATGTACAATATAGAATTTTTAGTCGCAGACGAAAAAGCCTAATTATCGTTTAAGCTTACAATGAACTTATAAAGTGTTATATTTCTTTAGAGTCAATTTATTGTTTACTTTTTAGTTAATTTTATTAACCAAAATAATAAAAGCTTATTTTTAAAAAAGTTTTTTTTTCTTTAATTTTATTTAGACTACTATGAGTGTACTCCACAATAACTCTTACTTCACAACTGATAGCGTGTTTAAATCAAACTGATTACTGACTACTCAGATTTCGATGCTTTTATACTCTCTGTTGCCTCGTTCACTCATTTCTATTAAGGTCTAGTAACTTCGCGAACTTCACGCCTGGTAATCAACCATTTATGTACATGTATATTTGTGGTTTATAGTCTCTCGCATAGCCATATGCGTGTGTAAATGTAAGTACTACTTCGGCTGATGGTGATGGTGCTACCTTGTGTGTACATGATGATTGATTTGTTTACGTACATACTGCTTATTATCGGCTTAGTGATGGTAGTATCGCTTAGTGTTACTAATATTCGTTAGACCCTCATAAGATCTTTATTTTCGGCGCGACAGAGCACCACGACAATCAATAACGAATGCCGTTGTAGCCAGATTAATCCTATTTCTATTTTTGGGTAGCGACAGTGCGTGGCTTCCTTTTTGTTTTGTCAATAAAAACTAAAATAGAGAAATTAACAGACAATAAAAGCTAAAATTATTATTTTTGGAGTTTTTTTAAACATAAGTCGTATTTTTTTCTAAACTTTTCGCTACTGTTTGTTATGTTTTATATATGTGGCTGCCGCCTTCAAAATAATCAAGTAGCCAATGCTTGGCTGCGGTTGGCGTTAAGCTTTGCTTTATTGTGGTTGTGGTCTGTAGAGGCCGTGTTGAATGCAATCAGTCCTAATGTCGAAGATAAACATTAAGTTTTGAACAGAGCCTCTGACTTCGAGTGGCAAAATGTTTATAAACATGTACCTAGCAGTATAGCAAGGCAAGGGGTTACTAAAAAAAAAAGAAGTTGAAGAGCAAATTGAATGAATTTGCCTTGAAACTTTTAAATTTTTGCTGATCATGTAGAGTAAATGGGATTCCAAATGACGGAAATCCATACTATAACGTAGATTATAGTAAAGAACTATACAAAATTTGTGTTGGTAGATGGATCTTTAAAGTCCTTCGCTTACCACAGTAAGGAAGATAAATTAGCATAAGCCATCGTTATGATTTGGTTAACATGGTTAAAACAATTGTATGAATATAGTGTTAACTACTTTGTACTCTTTACTTTAATTTTTAAAATAATTTTAATTGAGTTTTCGTGTTAACTTAAAATTTTGAATAACTTCAAAAAAAGAAAATTCTAATTAGTTAGAAAATATCTAAACTCAAAAATAAACAAAATATAAATTTTTAAAAACAAAATCAAAATAAAAGATTTTTTAAATATCAACACGAATGTTGATATATTGGCGATCCTACCAACGGACTTATATCTTTATTTGATACAATTACTAAATGTGGCGCTTTACGTATCGCAGAGCTACTGACCAGTACAATACCGCAAATAGAAGTGCAACTAAGTGACGTGCTACCAAAGAAAATTTGTGAAGAAGACATTCATAAAACTGCAATAACTACCCCTTTTGGAATGTTTGAATTCGTAAGAATGCCTTTCGGTTTACGAAACAGTGCTCAAACTTTCCAACGCTTTATTAATGAAGTATTTTCTGATTTCGATTTTGTATTTACATACATTGATGACATTCTTATTGCCAGTGATAATGAAGATCAACATATAAATCATTTAAAATCAGTTTTCAAAAGACTTGAAGAATATAATTTAAATATCAAACCTTCAAAATGTACTCTCGGTGTAAATAAATTAAATTTTTTAAGTTACGAAATTTCAGGCGAAGGTATTAAACCATCTTTAGATAGAATTGAAATCATAACAAATTTTGAAAAACAAATTTCTATAAATAAATTATAAAAATTTTTAGGTATGATAAATTACTATCACAGATATATTAAAATGTTAGCAACAGAACTTAGTCCTCTGCATGAAATGTTAACACATGCAATTAAAAACAAACTCAAACAATTGAATTGGACAAATGAAACCACAACAGCTTTCGAAAATGTTAAAAAACTTTTTGCTAAAAATACTTTACTTACACATTTCGACAAAAATGGTACTTTATCATTAGCAGTAGATGCATCAAATGTTGCTATTGGAGCAGTTCTTCAACAAACTAGCAATAATATACTAGAACCCTTAGCTTATTTTTCAAGAAAACTAACTACAACAGAAACTAAATATTCAACATTTGATCGTGAACTTTTGGCAATTTATAATTCAATTAAACATTTTAAACATTTTCTTGAAGGTAGAACTTTTACAATTTATACTGATCATAAACCTTTAATTCATGTTCTAAATTCTAAAGTAGATAGATCTCCTCGTCAACTACGTCATCTTGAATATATTGCTCAATTTACAAATGATATTCAATATATACGTGGAATAGACAACATAGTTGCCGACACACTTTCCCGTATTCCAGAAATAAATGCAATTTCAACTCAAGATATAAATTTAGAAACTTTATATAAAGAACAGCAAACTGATACATTTTTACAAAAAACCATTTCTGATCCAAATTCTAAAAATAATTTAAAAGAAATTCATATTCCAATTATTAATTTAAACATATGGTGTGATGTTTCTCTACAACCTTTTCGACCTTATGTTCCACATTCTATGAGAAGAATTATATTTGACAAAATTCACTCATTATCTCATCCAAGTATAAGAACAACTAGAAAATTAATTCAAAATAAATATTATTGGCCTAACATGCGTAAAGAGATTAACGATTGGACTTCATCTTGCATCAATTGTCAAAAATCCAAAATTTCAAGACATACTAAATCTCCTATCCAAAAAATTCAAATACCATCAGGCCGTTTTGAACATATTCATATGGATATTGTTGAACCTCTTCCAGTTTCAAATGAAAATTGTTATATTTTAACAATTATTGACAGATTTTCACGTTGGCCTGAAGCTTATCCACTTAAAGATATTTCAACAAATACTATAGTAAAAACTTTTATTCAAAATTATATACCACGATTTGGTATACCATTGAATATTACAGTAGATCAAGGTTCACAATTCACCTCAAAATTTTTTACGGAATTAACTAAACTTTTAGGTTCTCATAAAATTCATACATCTCCTTACCATCCCCAAGCAAATGGCATGATAGAGAGATTTCATCGAACTTTAAAAGCAGCAATTATAGCATCAAACGACTCGGTTCATTGGTCTGACATTTTACCATTCATTCTACTTGGTTTGCGAACTTCTATTAAAGAAGATTTAAAATGTTCATCTGCTGAACTTGTTTATGGCCAAACACTTAGAATACCTGGTGAATTAATTATTTCAAATAGTAATAAAGAACATGATTTTTCTAATGACGCTCTTCATAAAATAAGAGAATATTTTTCGCTTGTTCGTTCTAAAGTGTTTCATCATAATAAAGAAAATTTTTTCGTTCCTAAACAATTAGAAAATTGTGAGTATGTTTTTGTTAAAGTTCTTCGTAAATCTAATTTAGAATCACCTTATGAAGGACCTTTTAAAGTTATCTCTAAGAAAAATAAAACATTTACAATTCAATACAAAAATACTATTAAAAATATTTCAATTGATTTACTTAAACCAGCAAACATACTTATTAACACTAATTTAAATACAAATACATTAAACAACAAAAAACAAAAAAAGGTTACTTTTAATATTAATTAATAATTTGTTTGTTTCAAATTTTCTTGGAGGGGGAGTAAATATAGTGTTAACTACTTTGTACTCTTTACTTTAATTTTTAAAATAATTTTAATTGAGTTTTCGTGTTAACTTAAAATTTTGAATAACTTCAAAAAAAGAAAATTCTAATTAGTTAGAAAATATCTAAACTCAAAAATAAACAAAATATAAATTTTTAAAAACAAAATCAAAATAAAAGATTTTTTAAATATCAACACGAATGTTGATATAATGAACAGTCCAAAATTACACCTAAACCAAGAAATTAGTTAACCGCGGCAAGAGCTATACTTGAGATAAAATATGTTGCCGAAAGATCACTAATAGATCTAGAACACGTCATATGGCAACATTTACTAATATTTAGTCGCAGATTATTATAGAGAGCCCAGTCAGCATAGAAATTTAAATCATCATGCTAGAGCAATGCAACTGATGTACAGTTTAAGTCATCTGCTTATCAAAATATTTTGAAGGCTGTAGATATAAATCAACGTCATTGATGAAGATTAAAAATAGCTATACCTATACTTAGGTATTGTAACGAATTTTTTATTACGCACCTTCTGCTAACGTTAGCATCGCTGAACTGTCGAATAAATAACTCCAATATTCAGTATTGCAATCTGGTCTTTATTTAGATTACTTTGGGAGTACTTCACAATTATATTTCACTTCACAACTAATAGCGTGTTAAACCAAACTGAATAGTCATTCCTCAGCTTGCGCTGCTTTTATACTCTCTGTTGCCTCGTCCGCATATTTCTACTAAAGTCTAGACGTTTCGCCTTCTAGAACAGTTGTATCTCCTGTTTGGTAATTGAGCTATATGCGTGTGTATGTGTGAGTAACCACTTCGGCTGATGGTCACATGTGTGTGTGTGAGATATCTCTTCACTTCGAGCTGTTGGTTATGTGTGTGCATGTACGTAAGTTTGGTTGCTTACTGTATTTGTTGTTGTTTACTAAGAGCATAGTGATGCTAATATTCGTCACAGTATTGTAGCTTGAATCGGATAACGTTGGGGCGTAATGGTGTAAAGGGGTCGATATAGACTTAAACTCCAAATATCAAGTGTCGAAAAAAATTAATTGAACCCAGGCGACTGTCTGTCTGTCCGCCGTTAACGTCTCTCATAGTATATGCCTTGGGAACTAACTCCATGCTCTTCGATTGCCACCCTAGCACTTTACCCACTTTTACAAGGCGTCATGTTCAAAACATTGCTCAAAATAAACTCTATATCCAAAAAACTAATACTTGTTTTGCTCTGCAAAAATCTCGATCAGAAATATTTTGTATAAAATAGTTTTCATTCGAATAGACAAAAATTTCCATCTGACTTATTAACTTAATTATACTGAGCTTAGAACAAAAAACTGTTCTGAATACCCAATGGGGTTCCTCATAACCCAATAGGGTACTTCATATTATAAGGAACTAACGATATATGTAGCTGTTAAACCGGGTTTTTTGCTCTCTTGAAAAACGGGATTTTTGCTAATAGATGTTATTGAATATAAAGGTCTAATGAGTAAAAAATAGGAAAATGCATACTTTAAAATATGGCTTACTAGAGAAAAATAAAAAAAAATCTTGAGTGTTTTCTTGTAATCTGGATACCGCGCTATATGTGTAAAAAATTGTTTCTTGTTTGATGAGTCTAGTGTAGCATTGCTTATAGCTACTTACACTATTTTTTGCTGGAACTCAAAGGAATCGTGGAGTAACGCCGCGCTAATGTTGAACATCGGTGCTACAACACAACACCATTTGCATATATATTTTTCGTTGCTGTTGTTGTTGCTGCCGATAATTTGCTATTGCTTTTCCTCAGCAACAAAAGCACTAAATTACAATCAAATCAGCCAATTCATTGCAATTACCACCTCAGCAACACATTACCACAAATTGCCGAATAGCGTTGTTGTTGTTATACAGCGTTGGTGATGTTCCTGCTTTTCTGCTTCCACAGATGTTGTAGCATACATTGCAGAGGGTGGCGGCTTTTTGGCGCACAATTGAAGTTGCAGATGGAACAACAAGATAAGCAGAGCAATTTCTTTCCAATACCCAGCAACAATAACAATAGAAACTTTTACGCAATATACATATGTATGTACATTCTTTCAACTGTTCAAATACTTAGCGTGCATTGATTAAATATTGTGTTGTGTGTGAATGTGCAAAGTGTGCGAATATGTTGCAAGTTATACACTAAAATCATTAGATAGCTTTATAGTCGCATGTGTGCATGAATATTTTTTGTTGCTGCTGTTGGTTTGCGTATTTTTTCTTAGGACAAACATTGCTTTGAGCCAATGTGCGATGTGATGCTAGCGATTGCTGATTAAGACGATGATAACGCAACGATGCGAAAGCGCGGTCCTATCGTTGCACGAACATCTAACACATTCACTTATATAGCTGGACCACAGTTCTGTGCAGTAGTTTATCCAAGTGAATGAGCAAACTAATTCGTATATTCAGATCAACGACTAGTTCACAGTTGCTCCTGAGCTGCATACAGAACTTGTTCCATTGTCACCCAGTTGTGAACTAATTTTTAAGTTTCTGGTATCCAGTGCTGGAATCCTGTAATATTTTAAACGTCATTCGCCATCGCTATATATAGCGAATCGCTAAATATAACGATTTTGATCTTCAATAATAATTTTTAATCTATATTCGTTAATCAATGACCAGATTTGTCGCTAAAAATTTAAAAATATTTAAAAATTTTTAAAGCATTAGCAGTGAAGCCACCTTTCTTCCATTTACGGCATTATTCTTAAGCGGCAATATTGCAACGAGACAATCGCTCAATTGAAATAAAATAAAGTAATAAAATAACTGTGGGGGGTACTCGCTTTGTCTTGCAAGGTGCATTGATTGTATGGATTGTTTATTTTGAAAATCTCAGAATTTCAGCATTAAAGATTTTCCCCGGATACCCCCGAAACTGTAAGTTAATGTAGAAAACCAGATTTTCGTACCTTTGGATTCTTGATAGCTTTTAACTTTATTGGCTATAAACCGATTTTCAGTTTCTCTCCGTGTCTTTAAAGTGGCATACACACTTTTTAAGATATACTACGTGGAGATTTGTGTGAATTTACTGGGGCTCTGAAAAATATATTTGATTAATCGAGTATTAGTTTATTCGATGCTAGATCTTTTTAATCGAATTTCGCTATTCCAATATTTGATTTATTTAGATAATTCGAATATTCGCAACTCAAGTTTACGTATACGCCACATATGTACCAAATATTTCTTCCTATTAGATATTTGTTTGATTAGTAGATATTAAAATCTTTGAATAATATGTCTCAAAAGTGGTGTCCGCAAGTAAAATTTTCCTAAATTTCCGATTCCGGTAAGCAAAACATAAGTAAGCATACAACCTTTAGGGAAAAATCAATATTTTGGCCAAAAATCGAAGTTTTTACAATTTTCGGAAACCTATTTGTGGTCATCGCAAAGCGGTTTGCCGAACACTCCGAAAATGTTTTCCCTTCTCAGTGAAAACTCATCTGGCTTACATATGCCGTTTGTAGTCGGCTTAAAACATGTATGTCCAGTCCCACCAATTTGTAAGAAAAAAATTAAAGGAGCATGACGCAAATTTTATGAGAAGCTCGGCCTAAAATCTCTTCGGAGGTTATGGCGCTTTGGATTTATTTATTTTATTTTATTAAAAATAAAGGAAACAACGTGTCATACCTGACATTTCTACAATGAAAAGTATGCTCGAGATGTGATGAGTGACAATCGGCAGATATAAGAGCTTTGAGCAACGATTTTTCGCAACAGTTCTGTGGAATTCTCCAAAGCACTTCGTACTGCAGCCGAGGAAAAAATTGGTTACTGGCGACCACGGAAAAATCACTGGTACGATGAAGAATGCCGCGTTGCAACCGAAAGAAAAGACGCTGCCTACAAGGCTAGGTTAAAAGCGAGCGCAACAAGAGGAGTGTGTGAACGGCGCCGCGAGTTGAAAAGGAAAGCGAGATGCCTTTTCAGGAAGAAAAAACCAAAAGCGGAAAGGCGTGAGTGTGAGGAGCTTGAGCTGCTAGCCACCAGGAATAATGCCCGAAAATTTTACCAAAAAATTTGCCGACAGACGGAAGGTTTTAAGACCGGGGAAAACTCTTGTAAGAACGAAAAAGGCGACCTTGTAAACGATGTCCAGGGAGAACTTAGATTATGGTGGGGGCACTTCTCTGCTCGCCTAAATGGAGACAGCGATTTGAAGCACAGGGATGAGAAACCCGATCGCGCAATCGATGATGATGGAATAAATGTTTCCCCACCCGATTATGACGAAGTCAGAATAGCAATAACCAGACAAAATAACAAGGCCGCGGGCTCTGATGGATGGCCTGCGGATCTATTCAAATACGGCGGCGAGGAGTTGGTAAAGCGCATGCATCAGCTTCTTTGCGAAATATGGTCGGACGAGTGCATGTGCCAAATCTTGGAAAAAACCAACGAAGAATCGACACACATCCCCTCTTCATCGAATTTAAAGCCGCCTTCGACAGCATGAAAAGGAGCTGCCTATTTGCCGCTATGTCTGAATTTGGTTTCCCCTCAAATCTTATAAGGCTGTGCAAAATGACGTTTAACAACACCATCAGCTCAGTCAGAACGAGCTTTCAGACAGGGAGACCCCCTATCGTGCGATTTCTTTAATTTGATGCTGGAGAAGACAGTTCTATCAGCAGAACCGCTCTGGAATAATATTCTATAAAAGCGTGCAATTACTGGTATATGCTGATGAATACCCGCGTAGCAAGTTCTGCTTTCTCCAAACTGGAAAAAGTAGCGGTAAGATGGGTTTGATGGTGAATGAGGACAAAACGAAGTACCTGCTGTCATTGAGCAAAGAGTCAGCGCATACGAGCTTTGGCAACCACACAACTATTCGCAGCCATAATTTCGAAATAGTAAACGACTTAGTTTATTTGGGAACCAGCATTAACACTAACAACAACATAAATAAATGCTACTTTGGATTAGGTAGACAATTGAAAAGTAAAGTCCTCTCTCGGCAAACGAAAAGCATGCTCTATAAGTCATTTATCGTACCCGTCCTGCTATATGGCGCGGAAGCATGGACCATGGATGGCATGGATGAAGCGGCTTGAGAGTGTTCGAGAGAAAAGTTCTTTGAAAGATTTATGGACCTCTGCGCGTTGGCGATGGTGAATATCGAAGAAGATTTAATTGCTCTGTACGAGCTTTATGCAGACATCAGCATAGTCCAGCGAATTAAAACGCAGCGGCTACGCTGGCTACGCCATGTTATGCGAATGAAAGATGACGCTCCGGCTAAGAAGGTATTTACATCGAAACCCTCCTATGGAAGCAGAGGAAGAGAGCGGTCCCTACTCCGCTGGAACGACCAGGTGGAATACAATTTAAACTCCCTTGGTGTGACCAATTGGAGCCAGTAGGCAGAGCGGAGAAGTGACTGACGCTCCTTGTTGGACGGCCATAACCGTTTAAACAAGAGATCGCCAAAAGCTTCTTATGGAAGCGTGACCACACCTACTTTGAAATCCAAAAATTGAAAAAACTGGCGACGGAGCTAGCAAAAAGTACACTGTGAAAACTTCGAAAATTCATAAAATGCGATTTTTTTGAATATATCGATCCTTGCGCCACCTAGCGGCTATTTTTTTCATGATATCTTTCTCTTTATGTATGTATTATTTGTTCCCGATATATACCAAATCGGACCGCAAATACGATTTTTTTGAAATATTTCGATCCATGCGCCACCCATCGGAGTTTATTTCTTATTATTGCATTTTCATCGCCTTCTGAACTGTATTCCAAGTTTCAAGCTTATAGCTTATCGGGATGTTACTTAAATTCGATTACAAAATTCTGTTCGCTACACAGAGTCAAGCAAAATAAAACCGTTTAAAAAACACGGATATTATTTATTATATTCTATTAGATAAATGAGTGATAATCTTAAATTTTTAAGTTCAAGTGAGAATTTTTGTCAGTGCATATCTATTCTGCATTTTAGTTTCTAAAAAAATAGCGACAACCAATCAGCGAGCAGAAATGGCGCTGGCACGTACACAAACCCAGTCGGACTTGGTAGCTTTCAAAATTAACGTATCGCATCGTTTTCTTGAATGCATTTAAAAATACTTCTACATGCGTTCAATTAAAATTTAATTTAATTTAAAATTTAATTATTAAATAAATTAAAAAATCTTCATTGTTTTTGTACAGGTGAACCAAAATATACCCAAAAATCTTACTTCAAGAGTCATTGTACACGAAATTATAGCAGTTTAGTTCCTAATGGGCACAGCAGAATACATTCGGTTGTGGGCGAGAGGATAGAATGCGTGCGCGCGTTGATGTGTGGTGCGCTTGCCTGAGCGTTTTACAAAAATAATTGCGTGAAAGCGCTTATTGGGTGACGATCACTGGTTTAATCAGTGAAGCGCCAATTAAATTAGTAAGTAAGTCTATGAAAAACAAAAAATTGAATCTCATATTATTATACGTCTTGGCTCCAGGAATACGTGAGCGGAGTATTTAAATGCCATTTTTGATCAGTTGTTTACAGCACATTGAACTTAATTTAAATCCTCCTAATTAATTGCAAAATTCACACTGTTTTTACGAATACATACCTGAGTGACAATATGTCCTAGGAAGTTGCAGATTTAATAGGCAATAACTGCACCTAATAATGCATTTCGTTCAGAGATATGTCACCGCTAGTTTCGTGACTTTTTCCTAGTATTTCTCTATAATATCGGGGATATTACGGAATTAATTTGGTTTTTTTCGGTCTTACATGCTGTGTGGCGGCCACCGTGGTGTGATGGTAGCGTGCTCCGCCTACCACACCGGATGCCCTGGGTTCAAACCCCGGGCAAAGCAACATCAAAATTTTTAGAAATAAGGTTTTTCAATTAGAAGAAAATTTTTCTAAGCGGGGTCGCCCCTCGGCAGTGTTTGGCAAGCGCTCCGGGTGTATTTCTGCCATGAAAAGCTCTCAGTGAAAACTCATCTGCCTTGCAGATGCCGCTCGGAGTCGGCATAAAATCATGTAGGTCCCTTCCGGCCAATTTGTAGGGAAAATCAAGAGGAGCACGACGCAAATTGGAAGAGAAGCATGTTCGGCATATTTATGAGATACAACTGTTCCAGAAGGCATGCTTGTGAAAAGTTTAGATCTAAGCAGAAATAGGCGAACGAGGCTAACTGAGAGCATAAAAGTAGCGCGGTGCAAGCGATAATCAATCAGTTTTATTTAAACACGCTATTAGTGAAGTATGCGATAATTGTAATTGTGAAGTACTACTCCCAAATTAGTCTAAATAAGGAACGTTCTGCTATATTAAATATTTGAGTTATTTATTCGGCAGTTCAGAAAATCGAAAGTTAACAGAAGCTTCAAAATAGTCAGGAATTCCCCGAGATTCGTTACAATATATTTTCAATTTCATATAGTGTTATTCATTGAGCAAAAATTGTCGCGTCAGTTACAGTACCTTAGCTTATATCCAGCGTTTTAAAAAAATATTTCAGTTTTCGTTAATCTACGAGCATAGCGTCTTCTTTCAACTTCAGCCTCTCATTTGAGGAATATGAAATTTTCCCTAAGCTTCGCCAATATTATATATTACTTCTAACCGAACCGCATTATATATAAGTACTTAAACGTTCAAGTGCCGCAATATTTTTTGGAATAAATCATTCTGCTAGTGCTATTCAAACATTATAAAATCAATTAAATCCGCCACGAATGCTTCCTTTTTTGTTCATATACGAAAACTAGCAGACCCGTCACACGTTGTTCTGCCCTAAATTTGGTCTATCTGCATACATTTTAATAAGCTTTTTCCGTCTAACTCTGCCCTCTCCCCCTCTTCACTTTTTCTTAATCCTTTTATTCACTCCTCCCTCCGTCTTTTTCGCTTCATCTATCTCTATCTTCATCTCACTCTATCTCTTTCTCAGTCTGCTTCTCCTTCCCTCCTTTCTCTTCTCTCAAGTTCTTCTCATTCTTCTTCATCCCTTATTGCCAGTCCCAGAGGGTGGTAGGTATTTTGTTACAGTCCCATTCCGAGTCCCAGTCCTAGTCCTATTCCTAATCCTGGTCCCAGTCTGTCTCTGGTCTACTTCCCAGAAAAAAAGGATCGTAAAGACTAATATAGGCAAATTTATATACCAAGTTTCAGGCAAATCGAATAGGACGTATGTAAATAGGTATGAGGGTATTATTAATTCATGTATTTATTTCGACTTCTCATGCATATTTACCAGTTTTGCCAGTTTGATGCGACTAAATCGAATATCACAATGAAAATTACTTTAAAGCTCTCAGCAACCGCTTTCATTTCATATTCATATTACCTACACATTCTGGGGGTATCTGGGTCCACGTTTTGGCTATATCTCGAGACCCTAGTCACCCAGTGGTATAATGTATTACTCTGTACTAAAGCACTCATCAACAGCTTTCAGTTGTTATCCATATTCTATAAACACATTCTAGGCGTACCCGGGTCCACGTTTTCGTCTATATCTCAAGACCCTAGTCACCTAGGGGTACAAAAAAGTACCCCATATCTAAGTACTCATAAACCACTTCAATTTGATACACATATTGTACAAACACATCCCAGGATTACCCAGGTCCACGTTTTGATCTCAAGACCCTAGCCAGAATGGAATACAAAGTACCCTATGTCCGTCTCCTGGTTCTCAGCTACCTCTCCACCAATTTGCAGCCAAATCGGTGTATCCGTTCTTGAGTTATAAATAGTGTAGCTAACACCACTTTCTTTTATATATATACATCACATTATAAACTTCAAAAATAACAGTATTTCTCCACTATTTAATGGATATTATTATACAGATAAACCTTCTGCTTCAATCACTCTATCTATTAAAAAAAACCGCATCAAAATCCGTTGCGTAGTTTACATAGGGACAGAAAAAGCGGTTTTGTTTTATACTATGTAGTGATAAGTCTTAACATGTTTCAATATCAAAGTGTTCTGCATCATGTGATGATGATAATATGTGTATATTTGATTTATTCATTAGTTCAATGAGATCGTTTGTTATGGCAACATCTTCAGTCTGTACCTTACAAACAACATTGAATTTAAGATTTGTGAATGAATTTTATTTCGCTGCTTCGTATTACGTTATTCATAGTACTTAACTCTTCAATTCTGTCACTTGTAGGTAACAGTTGTTGGTATATTTTTTTCTACCAGCTGGCAACCATAATTTCTAGTGCATTTGCTGTTTATGTAAAGCAAATGAGTAGTTGTATCCAAAAAAAATTGTTTGGCAACTCTAGCCAGATGTCATTTGTTGAATTCAGTCAATACTTTCGCGCGCAATCGGAACTTCCTTCTTTTTTTGATTATACGACATAAATTGATATAAAAATGCCCAAACCGTAAGTTATGACTATCTTATGTAAGATATAAATTAATTAAGTACAAAACAACTGCACTTTTTGACAGAAGTAACATATAGCATGATCGGTAGAACGTTCAAAGCATGTTGTGTCACCTGGGGGTGACACTGGGCATTATTTTTCGACTACTGTTTATTGTATTGGTTTCTGGATAAAATTTTAGAGATTTTTTAATGTTTCAGACTGACTATAGATGAAATTATTGAGGAGTTGAATGCCGAAGAAGACCCTGGTGATATTATTATATTCCCTCTAGAAGATGGTGCAGTTACAGATGGATACAGTAGCGATGAAAATGCAGCCGACATCCTACATCTACCTAGTCGCATGCTTAGGTCTGAAGTAGAGTTGCATAGTAGACATTCTATCTCCGGAAATAATAACATCGAGGAAGAAGCAGAAGAAATAGTCGATCCGGCACCGAGAAAGAAGAAAATAGCAGTTACCATAAGAAATGGGTACCCTGATGTTCCTTTTATTTCATGCGGTAAAGGAGACTGTGACGAAGAAGTTTTTTATGTTTCGCAAGTGGAAGTTTCTGCCGTTGAGTATTTTCTGCTTTATACAGAGGCAATTTATTGCAGATGTGAGCGTACAAAGCTTTACAGAGAAATCCCAATGTAAAAACCGATGGAATAAGAGTATACATTTCAATTTATTCTTACCCTTCAACGATAAGTTTCCGAAGGTTCGTGAATAATTTAAAAAACTGAAACAAACTTCGAGGTAAATTTCGAAAAATGTGTGCATTTTCCACAATAAGTGAGCACATAACTAATTTTCTATGTAACCTCATTTCTTCTTGTATATAAATAAATAATTCAAGAGAAGTACATACACAAATTTTACTTATTTAGAAAAAGTACAAAACACTGCTGGAAGAGCTTACAGAACTTCCAGTGTCACTTGTAGGTGATACCCCCATATAATTCATGTAGGATTTGTTGTTTTATTTTCATATATACTATGATATTTGTATAATGTATTTGCACTATTTTACAAGATAATTTAATATTTTCTGCGTAAACATGACCATGGTAATTGAATAGTTAAAATTTGCTCCACTCCTGTATCAATAAGTGGCAGACCTAAAAAATCTAAAATAAACATGAAAATACGCAATTTCTTAAATCTTGGAATTGGAGTGTAAAAGTCCGTGCTTGTTTAAGCCTAAGCCTGGAAGTGCATATACAAAAGGGAATGTATTAAACGCTAAATATCTTTGAAACAAGCAATTAAGGAAGAAATAATGATATAACAGAGACTTTTTAGTATGTAGGAAGAAGCCCGGAATAAATCATCCATATAAATATTTCAACTACGGTTTTCCTTTCAAGAGTTTTTAATAATTCGAAGTTATTATTTTGTTAATATTCTTTGAGCTCGAATCGAACCCTGAAGCAGTAAAAAATATATAAAAAACAAGTAAGGAAGGCTAAGTTCGGGTGTAACCGAACATTACATACTCAGTTGAGAGCTATGGTGACAAAATAAGGGAAAATAACCATGTAGGAAAATGAACCTAGGGTAATTCTGGAATGCGTTTGTATGACATGTGCATCAAATGGAAGGTATTAAAGAATATTTTACGAGGGATTGGGCCATAGTTCTATAGGTGGACGCCATTTAGGGATATCGCCATAAAGGTGGAGCAGGGCTGACTCTAGAATCTGTTTGTACGATATGGGTATCAAATGAAAGGTGTTAATGAGTATTTTAAAAGGGCGTGGGCTCAGTTCTATAGGTGAACGCCTTTTCCAGATATCGCCATAAAGGTGGACCAAGGGTGACTCTAGAATTTGTTTGTACGATATGGGTATCAAATGAAAGGTGTTAATGAGTATTTTAAAAGGGAGTGGACCTTAGTTCTATAGGTGGACGCCTTTTCGAGATATCGCCATAAAGGTGGACCAGGGGTGACTCTAGAAATTGTTTGTACGATATGGGTATCAAATGAAAAGTGTTAATGAGAATTTTAAAAGGGAGTGGGCCTTAGTTCTATAGGTGGACGCCTTTTCGATATATCGCCATAAAGGTGGACCAAGGGTGACTCTAGAATTTGTTTGTACGATATGGATATCAAATGAAAGGTGTTAATGAGTATTTTAAAAGGGAGTGGGCCTTACTTCTATAGGTGGACGCCTTTTCGAGATATCGCCATAAAGGTGGACCAAGGGTGACTATAGAATTTGTTTGTACGATATGGGTATCAAATGAAAGTGTTATTAAAAGGGAGTGGGCCTTAGTTCTATAGGTGGACGCCTTTTCGAGATATCTCCATAAAGGTAGACCAGGGGTGACTCTAGAATTTGTTTTTACGATATGGTTATCAAATGAAAGGTGTTAATCAGTATTTTAAAAGGGCGTGGGCCTTAGTTCTATAGGTGGACGCGTTTTCGAGATATCTCCAGAAAGGTGGACCAGGGGTGACTCTAGAATTTGTTTGTACGATATGGGTATCAAATGAAATGTGTTAATGGGTATTTTAAAAGGGAGTGGGCCTTAGTTCTATAGATGGACGCCTTTTCGAGATATCTCCAGAAAGGTGGACCAGGGGTGACTCTAGAATTTGTTTGTACGATATGGGTATCAAATGAAAGGTGTTAATGAGTATTTTAAAAGGGAGTGGGCCTTAGTTAAATAGGTGGACGCCTTTTCGAGATATCTCCATAAAGGTGGACCAGGGGTGACTCTAGAATTTGTTTGTACGATATGGTGGGCCTTAGTTCTATAGGTGGATGCCTTTTCGAGATATCGCCATAAACGTGGACCAGGGGTGACTCTAGAATTTGTTTGTACGATATGGGTATCAAATGAAAGGTGTTAATGAGTATTTTAAAAGGGCGTGGGCCTTAGTTCTTAAGGTGGACGCCTTTTCGAAATATCGCCATAAAGGTGGACCAGGGGCAACTCTAGAATTTGTTTGTATGATATGGGTATCAAATGAAAGGTGTTAATGAGTATTTTAAAAAGGAGTGGGCCTTAGTTCCATATGTGGACGCCTTTTCGAGATATCGCCATAAACGTGGACCAGGGGTGACTCTAGAATGTGTTTGTACGATATGGGTATCAAATTAAAGGTATTAATGGGGGTTTTAAAATGGAGTGGCCCTTAGTTGTATATGTGAAGGCGTTTTCGAGATATCGACCAAAATGTGGACCAGGGTGATGCAGAACATCATCTGTCGGGTACCGCTAATTTATTTATATATGTAATACCACGAACAGTATTCCTTCCAAGATTCCAAGGGCTTTTGATTTCGCCCTGCAAAACTTTTTCATTTTCTTCTACTTAATATGGTTGGTGTCACATCCATTTTACCAAGTTTTTTTCTAAAGTTATATTTTGCGTCAATAGACCAATACAATTACCATGTTTCATCCCTTTTTTCGTATTTGGTATATAATTATGGCATTTTTTTCATTTTTCGTAATTTTCGATATCGAAAAAGTGGACGTGGTCATAGTCGGATTTCGGCCATTTTTTACACCAATACAAAGTGAGTTCAGATAAGTACGTCAACTGAGTTTAGTAAAGATATATCGATTTTTGCTCAAGTTATCGTATTAACGGCCGAGCGGAAGGACAGACGGTCGACTGTGTATAAAAACTGGGCGTGGCTTTAACCGATTTCGCCCTTTTTCACAGAAAACAGTTATCGTCCTAGAATCTAAGCCTCTACCAAATTTCACAAGGATTGGTAAATTTTTGTTCGACTTATGGCATCAAAAGTATCCTGGACAAATTAAATGAAAAAGGGCGGAGCCACGCCCATTTTGAAATTTTCATTTATTTTTGTATTTTGTTGCACCATATCATTACTGGAGTTGAATGTTGACTTAATTTACTTATATACTGTAAAGATATTAACTTTTCTTTTAAAATTTGAATTAAAAAAAAAATTTTTTTAAAAAGTGGGCGTGGTCGTTCTCCGATTTTGCTAGTTTTTATTAAGCAGGCATATAGTAATAAGTGTAACGTTCCTGCTAAATTTCATCATGAAGATGACTGCCAAATTACAGCTTGCAAAACTTCTAAATTACCTTCTTTTAAAAGTGGGCGGTGCCACGCCCATTGTCCAAAATTTTTCTAGTTTCCTATTCTGCGTCATAAGTTCAACTCACCTACCAATTTTCATCGCTTTATCCGTATTTGGTAAGGAATTATCGCACTTTTTCGATTTTTCGAAATTTTCGATATCGAAAAAGTGGGCGTGGTTATTGTCCGATATCGTTCATTTTAAATAGCGATCTGAGATGAGTGCCCAGGAACCTACATACCAAATTTCATCAAGATACCTCAAAATTTACTCAAGTTATCGTGTTAACGGACAGACGGACGGACGGACGGACATGGCTCAATCGAATTTTTTTTCGATACTGATGATTTTGATATATGGAAGTCTATATCTATCTCGATTCCTTTATACCTGTACAACCAACCGTTGTCCAATCAAAGTTAATATACTCTGTGAGCTCTGCTCAACTGAGTATAATAATGATTTGTTTCAGCTATGTTTCATTTGTTGGGGTGTTAACCAAAGTCTCATTGGCCCATATAATTTTCAGTTTATATAGTAAAAAATTATGGTGGTGGAGAGTGTGGCTATGAAAGGAGTTTCCGAGTAATGGTGGAGAATTTTTACATATAATCCCATAAATCGAATTTCAACCGATTAAAAACCAAATCCAAAGAGAAAACACTGAAGTAATTGATATCGTGACATGTTCGATTTATTGTAAACAGGAGTACTCCAAAAACGTAATCGAAGTTTTATTTTTCATACAGTTTCAATTAAATGTTCAATTAAAATTGATATTGAGAAAGCTAAGGTGGCCATTTTTGTCCATTTATTATTCTTTTTATGTGATCATAACTACACAAGCCGGCTTTTTTGGGCTATCATAAAATATGGAAATGTGGAGGTTTTGATTTGGGTCTGTTAACAATAAAATGTGCGATATATTAACATCTAATTATGAGTATTTAAAAAAACTAAATTAAGCGTCGTGGTATGGATATAAATAAAAAATATGTCAAAACTGAAGGCGATGACTCGTTTGAAAAGCGTTTTGCAGAAAACCAATCGCAATGTTTTAATTAAACTTACTGGTATTATTTTAGAAGGTATCTATCAAGGTGTCATAAAACCATATTGGTTTTGCTGTTTTGAATGTAAATAAAAGCGATGTTCGAATCAGCTGTTTTGTAGTGTTATCGGCAATTTTGATGTTAATTTTTTTGGCAAAATTCTACAAAATAATTGTTTTGTGCATCTAAACAGAAATAAACAAATTTATCGTCATCAAAATGTCAGCATTTGTAGCATTTATGTCATTGGAAGAAGAAAGTTGCGAGAAGGTCAAAAGGAAAATTTTGAGAGATCGCAGCGATCCATTTGAGTTGCCAGAGACAGCGTAATTAAAAATATTTCTTAATGTGGTTTTCTAAATATTTATAGTGTATTTGCAGTTACATTGCATACTATCGCATAAACAAAGAGGCTTTACGAATGGTATTGGACACCATTGAAGGACGCTTAACTCGCTCGAAAGTTCTGCCAGTGCTGCAACTAGCAGCTACGTTACGATTTCTAGTTGAAGGATCCTATCAAAGATCAGTTGGCAAGGATTATAGCATGAGTGTTGGAAGAAACACGGTGTCAACGATTTTAGATGATGTGCTTCGTGAAGCCCTTCGCAATATCTGGATGTTTCTCCATAAATTCAATCAAAATACTGTTTTTCATTGAATTTTTATGCTTTCCCCCATTAAGAGTGAAAATATATGTAAATTTACATTTATTTTTTTAAAATAAACCTTTATTTACTTATATTTTTAGAAAATATTCAACTGCAAGAGAAAAACAACTATGAAAAAATGAAATCCATTGAAATCGAAGAGCATTTAACTGATTGGTTTGTTTCCGATAGCAAAACCGATATTATCGGATTCTGTGACACCTGAAACCGACACTAAATCCAATTCGAACATTAACCCGATAACATTGAATTTTATGACACCAAAGTAATTTTTTTGTCGTTTTTAAATCCGATTCCGACAACAATTGGATTCCATGACAGCCCTGATTATTCTGAGTCCAAAAGATTGGTAGTGATAGAAACCTAAAGGTCAAAATGGAGTTATATCATATCTACAAAATAAAATTTGGATAAAGATAGCAAAATAAAGTTCCCGGAACCATGATCTTCCCGTAATGGCGATAAAAGTAGTTTAGGCTCGGTATCCTCATCGCAAGATAATGCCCAGAGTCGTCTCCCATCCATTAATGAGCTATGCTGTAAAATTGAAGTCGTCATTGTTTTAGTCTTTCCAGTTTTTCATATTGCGAAATTGGCACCGTCACCGACCAAATCCTCAACGACCTTATTTACAACGAGGACAAAGCACATCGACGGCATTAAGTTACCAACTGTCCTACACCCAAAACTAGTGGGTGTGATGTTCGCTCAGAAGCTTTGCAAAGAAATGCTCATAGCCACTTATAAAGCAATTGGCCTGGCCGGCCGCATGTATGCTACGCATTCCCGATATGGTCACCGAGCCTTAAAGAATCACACTAGGGGAAATATCAGGCCTGTCAAAACACTGTGCCCAGAACTGCCACGGAATTACATATAGATCTGAAAAATAAAATAAAAATAATACGTTAATACCAACGCGCAATTTAAAAAAAAATGTTGATTAATTTGTTTTAGTGATGGTTAAAATTGGCAATGTGGTGTGGTTTTAGCGTGCTGGTAGCCGCGGGGGTGCAAAGTTCGAAAATTTAAAAATTATTGTAAATAGTCCTTCTTTTAGTTAAGATCTTTACAATCCCATCCCACCTGGCCAACCCATAGTTCCATGAGGAACTGGGATCGCCAGAGCCTCGCCTGTTAAATATGTGTATGATACATTCATATTTGTAACAGAATTCCCCTCGCGTATGTGAGGTTGACAATTAGGTTGCGGAAGCTTTGAAGCTATAAAGCTATGTATGTATTGCGCTTATAAACCCCTTGAATTGAAAGTTTGTTGAACAAAAGCGGCAAGTTTTAATTAGAAAGAACATTGTTTTTGCGATAGTAACTGTTTTATAACTTATTTTCAAAGGCGATATTTGCAGGTGTATAAGTAGTATATTCCCAGCAAACATTCTGACTCATAAAATATTCAGCAAACAGTCTAAAGTAAGATGACTTAATGAGAGCGAGAGTATGAGCATTCCAGCAGAAAAAATTAAAGTTAAAACTGCAACATGCAGACGATGTGTATGCTTTAAAGTGTAAGCTTCTAAGGGTAGGCCATATCTTTAAAAGTCACTTGAAACTTGATAGCTCAAAGCGGCTTGACACGGCAAATAGCGCAAAAGTAGTATCGATCACTAGCTTAAAGCATCAAATCTTCGAAACTAATGACTTAGAAAAACATAAAGGTACAATCAGGTAAATTTTTTAACTATATCGCTTAGTTAATTTAAACAATCTGTTTTAATTTTTTGCGGAGCAGAAGTTTAACTTTGTTTTGTTTTTTTGCTTCAACTTTTGTTAAACTAATTAAAAAACTCACATTGATTTCAAAAGGTTAACATATCTAAAAAAATTAAATAGTAAACCTAAACTTGTTTGGACGATGAGTTAATTATGGAAAGGTCGTCTTACCAGTTGCGTTCCCCCATCATAATATTTCTCACAAGGAACCAACATTTGAGCGACAGTGCGCAGTGTTTATTCGGTGCGAAAGATGACTCGATACTAGTCATTTGTTTACGCTCTCTCACCATTATTTATATGAGAGCACACAGCTTGGTATATAACGTTGGGTTTCGCCCAAACTTAGACTTCCTTACTTGTTAATACGCATCAACACTTATATATCTGTACACTTTGTGATCGCCAGTACCTACTTCTTCAACACCAATGTTCCTTCAATCCGATGTTACATTGTTACATAAACACTTTGCTTTTTTTTGCACAGCGGCACGATGCGGTGTAGTATGACATTAAACATGGGAATTTTAAGCAGATAATTGTTGTCGCAACTACTGTGCACAGAACCAGGTCTCTAGTACAATATGTTTTAACGAACCGAATCATGGCTCAAGGAGACTTAAAAAATTCAAATAAACGGGTCCTATGTAGTTTAAATGTAGTTCCACATAAACACCATTTATAAAATAAAAAATTGATTTAAAACAGCAAAAAGTCGGAAAAAAGTCATCATTAATATTTTGAATCAATATTTAACAGGCCTTGTTTGAATGAATTGTAAAATGTCACGTTTATGCCAACGAGTCATAACTTCTGGGGAGCCTGCATAAATTATTTGGAAAATGGACTTGTCATCGCCTCCTTCACTTGGAACCCAACTCGATAGATCCGGTCGTTTAGCTGCAACACCAATTTCGTCACTTTACGTGTGAGTGAATGTCTTCTATCGTCTGCAAAGGTGATTTCATATATTTCCGTCCGTGGATATCATATTAGCATAAGCATTTGTCTCGTCTTGATGTTGGAGTTAGCTATTGTTGTTTTTGCCTGTTTGTGTTGGCAGCAACACTGATGTTATGCTTGTCATGACACATGATTGCTTAAACATAGCAAACAATTTTTTGTTGTTGTTTTTCGTGTGCAATGTTGCAAACGAATTTGCAGTTTATGCGTTGGTGTGGCTTGTTATTTGATTTTTTATGCGCACATTATACAATATGTATGTGTCGTGCGTGGCATGCAACAACTACCGTCTAGCAAGTGTAAAACGAAATGAGCTTCACCGTAGAAATACAAAAAACGTGTAAAAACGCTTGTAGGCCCCTTAGCCTAGTTCTATAACGTTCTGTCTAAATCTACGCTTCTCCTCGGCGTAGGAAAGCGACGTAAGGGCGGTGCGAAGAACAGCGGAAAATCCATGAGCTCCATTAGGCAGCCTCAGGCTAATCCAAAAAGGAACGAAGTATAAGAAGGGAAAGTGAGAGATCAATATCGTGCAGCATCAAGAATTGGCCAGCGCTTGGGGGCGGTGTTTAACAAAAAATTACCGGAAGAATGAACGTTTGGAATTAGTCCGCGAGGTCTTTGAAATATGGTCGCTTACCACACAACCCGTTTTATAATCCACGCAGATGCCGCTCGGTGTCGGCAGAAAATATTTAGGTATCCTCCTTACAATTTGTAGGAAAAATTTAAAAGAAGCACGAAGGAAATTAGAAGAGAATCTCGGCCTTAATCTCCTCGGGAGTATATATATAAATTGAAAGAAACGAAGCCGGCAAATTCAAGAAATCAGGTTTGTTCTTCTTGAATTAAGAGTTATTCAGTAAAATTGTTCGCATTGTAGTAGCAGAGTTTTTGTCAAGAGGACAAACTTAAATGATCATTTAAACAGAAGAAACACTTTTGATTTCAAGTTAGCAATATTTTGTAAAAATGACAGAATCCCAATCAATCTAATATATCTTTCGTTTAAGAAAGAGATCTCTGTAAAATATGATAATTCATTACCAAAGACTTATAATGGGATACAGTGGCGGATCTAGGATTGTACTTCCGAGAGGGAGAGGGGGTTTACTTCATTATTTTCTGTCATATATTTGATTGTAACATGATGTAGGCAGGGTGCATTTATTTTGATTTTTACCGATGGCCAAAAGGGCAAAATATTTTCCAGAAAATATTTCGATTATGCAACAAGTAAAGAAGTCTAAGTTCGGTTGAAACCGAACATTACATACCCAAGCTGTACACTTGAAATTCTGTTGCTGTTTGTTTTGTGTGCTTAATAGTGTTACAAGGCTCCGCAATAATACATATACATATGGTTCTATTCTGAACTAATTTTTCTTCGAGTTATGGGACCCGAAACATAGAAAATTGCTTAGTCATAAAAGGGGCGGTGTCCATTTTTTTAAATCTGAAGTTTTTCCTATTTATTGCTATAAATCCACTTGGGAAATGAAATTCCTTCGATATGAAGCTCTTTTTTTCAAAGATATAGCTTATTTTTTTCGTCCACAACCCTTTTAAAAATCTTTTATATAAAATTGGGTGTGGTCCTTAACCGATTTCGTTAATTTTTCTTCAAAGCATTCCTTATAGTAAAGGCAACCTCTCCGCCGAATTTTGTCACGATAGGTTTAACGGTATTTGATTTACGATTAATAATATATGTAAAATTGATTTTATCACAAGTGGGCGGTGCCACGCCCATTTAAAATTCTTTTTTTAATTTTTATCAAGATTCTCAATATCAGTATCACGTCAAATTTTAACATTCTAGTTGTATTATTTACTAAATAATCAGGTTTTTTGTGTTTTCCAATATATTATATATATAAAAAGTGGGCGTGGTTATCATCCGATTTCGCTCATTTTCAATACCAATCTAGTCTGGGTCCAAATAAGCTCGTGTACCAAATTTGGTGAAGATATCTCAATATTTACTCAAGTTACCGTGTTAACGGACAGACGGACGGACGGACATGGCTCAATCAAATTTTTTTTCGATACTGGAAGTCCATATCTATCTCGATGCCTTTATACCTGTACAACCAACCGTTATCCAATCAAAGTTATAATACCCTGTGTACAAGTACAGCTGGGTATAAAAAGAAAGTCGAAGAAAAAAATTGCAAAGCGTCTGCCCAGCAAGATGGGCCAATGTCATGAAGCGGTATCCACTTACATTGAACTTCAGCCAGCAATATTCCAAGCCTTTGAAGAGATAGCAGAAGGGAAAAACGAAAAAACTTCAGCACAAGCTTTTCAGTTTCAAGCTGCTATTCCAAACGTTGCTGTTGTTGTTGTAGCGATAAGGACACTCCCGAAGGCCTTGTGGAGTGTTATCGATGTTGATGGTCCTTTGCTGGATGCAGATCCGGTACGTTCCGGTAACAAACACAATAAAGGTACCAGCCCGACCATGTCGGGAAACGATTTGTTAAGATCACATGAAACCTTCTAGGCCATACCCCCTCCACCCCCTAGATCCATCAGGAGTTCGGGGTCGCCAGAGCCTCGGCTGTTAAAGAAACAGGAGTCGCCACGGGTAGGTGAGGTTGACAATTGGGTTGGAGAAGCTATATATTGCGCTGGCAACCCCTTGAGAGAGTTGCGCTACACAAGAAACCACGCATTAGTAAACATTAATTAAATAGATGCAACGCTGATACTGAGAGCGTCGAAGATTATCATAGAATCGCCTTCTATATTCCATTCACTGAAAGAAAAAGACTGGTAAAATCAACCGAAATACGAGTCAATTCAACTGAAATTTCTGTCAATTTTTATCCATCGCAACAAGATGTTGGATCAACTGCGCACAAATCGTTGATTGTAATTGACCGTTTTAGTAGCCAAATGAACAAAAAAAGTTGTTGCGACAGCTTTGTATGAAAGTACCTATGTTGCCATATAAATAAATAAATGTAAGGCGCGATAACCTCCGAAGAGATTTTAGGCCGAACTTCTCTTCCAATTTGCGTCGTGCTCCTTTTTCATTTTGCTTACTAATTGGCGGGACGGGAACTAATCAAGGCAGAAATAGACTCGGAGTGCTTACCGAACACTGCCGAGGGGCGACCCCGCTTAGAAAACTTTTCTTCTAATTGAAAAAGCTTGTTTCTAAAATTTTGATGTAGCTTTGCCCGGGGTGTGAACCCAGGGTCTTCGGTGTGGTAGGCGGAGCACGAGAAAAGTAAAGAATCAAATCGCAGGAAGGTAATTCACCACTGGAGTAACTTTACGTGGAATTTGACAAGTTTAATTTTCGTAACACTTTAAGTTGAAACGATTCCAAACCAACTCAAACTTTTATTTTGTCGGAAACATCAACATTAAAAAAGGACGCTTTTTTATTATCTTATTAGATTCGTTCGCGTGAGTGAAATATCATAAAAACTTGAACAAAATGTTACTAATTTTGCAAAAATCCAGTTCGTTCAAGCAAAACTTTTGCAACAAGAGGGCGCAATTTTGCATTTCGCTTGGACGAGAAGTTGCAAAATTGTACCCGATAAATAGGTGTCCCGGTATCTCATAATTTTTTGCACAGTAAATTCACAGTTCAAAAAAGGGCTTTTTCGTTTTGTATTGATAACTGAAAAACTAGTTTTTTGTTGTTTTCACATTTTGTGTGTTTTTTTTCGATTTGATGGTTTTCTTATTTTGGTGTTTTTTTACCAAGTGGCACCATCGTCATAAGTACAAATTAGAGAGCGCAGTGAGCGTAAAATTCTCTTTGAAATTTGCTCATGTATTGACAGTTGATCGCCTTTGAAAAGACATGTAAGATCAGTTGTGTTAACAGAAAAATCAGTTAGATTGATTAGGAATCTGTCAATTTTACAAAATTTTGGTAACTGAAGAGCGACAATTTCTCTTCTGTTGAAATGACTAAACTAATTTGTTCGCTTGACAAAGAACTCGGTCGAATTAACCATAATTCGATTAATTTCACCGAATCTCCGTTAAGTCAAGAACAACAGAACCGATTTGTTGATTTTACTAGCACCATTTTTTTCAGTGTTCCTTGATGCATTCATAACTCATATCAAGAGCGGTTACATGAAACTCCAACTAATTTTCGAAAATTTCGGTGTTTTGTTCCCCAAAAATGTATACAACGCTGAAAAATGCAATAAACTGAATGCATTTTATGAAAGTGTTGTCAATTGTTCCAAAGTGAGTTTCCAATGGAGGTCAAAATGTGGAGAAGGCGAGTCGATGGTCAGAATTTTAAAAACGTGCTTGATTGCCTTGAGGTGGGTACAATTTTGATATTTACCTACAAAATTTGTACGCTATATTTCTTATTTATCTTATCCTTTCAGATGTTGAATCCAAATGCTTTCGAACATGTAAATAAGATATTGCGCATATTAACCGTTCTACCAGTTTCGACAGCAACACCAGAACGCAAATTTTCTGCCCTCAAAAGGTTAAAATCATACTTGCGGAGTACAATCAGCCGTTGAATATACATATTGATATACCACTTACTGTAAACGAAGTACTAAAAGAGTTTTTCAAAAAACCTAGGCGATTGTTGGGAAATAGATATGGGGAAAATTAGTTTATTTGTGCTGTTTGTCTTTAAAGCTTGAATATACAAATATATTTTACTGACCGATTTTGGCTACGAACCAATCTTCATGTCTTAAAAAAGGTACGAAGAATTCCTCACATCTACACCATCTTCTTCAATTTTGTAATTATCAAGCTTGAGATGCCCATTTTACAAGCTGGATCAAATTTAAAGTATTTTTCGTACCTTTTTCCGACATGAAAATCGGTTAGTAGCCAAAATCGGTCCGTGCTGATATTCTTAATAAAAGTGCATATGTTATTTTATTTAAGTTTTACCGGCAACACCGTCATTTTAACTTTGGTACTTTCTGCCAACATCTCCATGGGGAGGGTTTGAACCCGAAATCACCTGTAAATCCGCCACTGATGGGATACATGATACTTGACCCTATCGCAAATATATAAATTTAGAAGAAAACATTTAAAAGTATTTCAAGCTGTAAATAAAAAGCCCATGAACATATATTGAAATTCAGCACACAGGTTCTACTTGAAATTATAATAAACTTTATACCAATTAACAGAGTCGGTTCGTGACCTCGTCCACTTTAAAAAATAATATGGAAATTTCAAGAGATTGCTTTGAAAAATGCGTTTACTAATTTTGTGCATATGGCCATTGTACAATTGTTCTTTTTATTGAATACTAAAGAAAAATTTGCTATAATATCAATAACAAAAACAATTGTATAAGGCAATTTGGGCCTAATTAAACGCATAAAAATCGATATCACAATTTAAAAAAATGGAAAATATGCGATAGTTCATTACAAAATAATTACGCTTCTTAAGACAGCCGGTATGTACCGGACCGACTTGGGATTTTTCCCGGCCAATTTTTTAGGTAAGCGCATTTAATTTGTTGCGTCTCTCCCAAAAATTGTCATCCTCCCAGCGGGACTGCTCAGTGAAGGTATCGAACCCAATCCGGCGCCAGTACCTCATCCCGGTCCAAAGAAATGGTTTTGCAGCGCGTGCCGGAAAAGAATATTTTTAGGACGGTCACACTCTTGCCACTTACCCCCAGAGTGACGACGTGTTCCCGGTTGCACTTCGGAATACTGCAGTTACACTGTAATGGGTTAACTGGTAAGATGACGGAAATAGTCGATTTTACGAAAAGAAAAATAGAAACTGCAAAATTTTATATGTATAATTGGCAGGCGCATGTCCGATGACAATAAGATATTTTCCTTCGGTCAGAAGTTGCGAAATGCAAGTCGAAAATAACATGCCACCGTTTGCTGACAGTTTATTGGGCGTACCATGAATGCACTTCCAATGCAACGTCATCATGTAGATATGTATGAATGTATGTAGTACTTGTATGAAATCAACAATCTTCTACGCTATACTGCCTCTGTGAGTAATGGCAATGCAAACTTTGCTTTGCTTCTGCCATAGTAGGGTCTTGCAGATTTATGCCAGCCGTCAATATCAGTGGCATGCCAGCATCATGTCATTCATTCATTAGAGTAAGAGTGGGTGTCTGTCTATTCGCCTGGCAGCGTTTACTGCGAATGCGGGTTTCGCCCTTTGATTTATTTGAACAACACCGCTCAAGCGCTGAATTTGTCAATCATAAATTCACATTTTTTGTGATTTCGTGAATTTTTTATACTCAGCTGAGCAGACCTCACAGAGTATATTAATTTTGGCCATTTAGCCATGTCCGTCCGTCTGTCCGTGAACACTCTAACTTGAGTAAATTTTGAGTTATCTTAATGAAATTTGGTATGTAAGTTCCTGGGCACTCATCTCAGATCGCTATTTAAAATGAACGAAATCGAACTATAACCACGCCCACTTTTTCGATATCGAAAATTTCGAAAAACCGAAAAAGTGCGATAATTCATTACCAAAGACGGATAAAGCGATGAAATTAGGTAGGTAGGTTGACCTTATGACGCAGAATAGAAAATTTGTAAAATTTTGGACAATGGGAGTGGCATCGCCCACTTTTAAAAGAGGGTAATTTAAAAGTTTTGCAAGCTGTAATTTGGCAGTCGTTGAAGATATCATGATGAAATTTAGCAGGAACGTTACTCCTATTATTGTATGTATGATAGATAACAATTAGCAAAATTGGATAACGAACACGCCCACTTTTGCAAAAAAAATACAAATTTCTTAAAGTCAAATTTTAACAAAAAATTTAATGCCTTTAAAGTATATAAGTAAATGATGTCAACATTCAACTCCAATAATGATATGGTGCAACAAAATACAAAATAAAAGAAAATGTCAAAATGGGCGTGCCTCCACCCTTTTTCATTTCATTTGTCTACAATACTTAACAATCCTTGGGAATTTTGGTAAGAGCATAGCTTCTATGACGACAACTATTTTCTCTGAAAATGGGCGAAATCGGTTGAAGCCACGCCCAGTTTTTATACACAGTGGACCTTCTGTCCTTCCGCTCGGCTGTTAACACGATAACTTGAGGAAAAAATCGATATATCTTTACAAAACTTAGTTCACGTACTTATCCGAGCTTACTTTATCTCGTTATTAAAAATGGGCGAGGTCCGACTATGACCACGCTCACTTTTTCGACATCGTAAATTTCGAAAATTGAAAAAATTCCATAATTCTATATCAAATAAGAAAAAACGGATGAAACATGGTGATTGGATTGGGTTTTTGAAGCAAAATATAATTTTAGAAAAACTTTGTAAAATGGGTGTGACACCTACCATATTAAGTAGAAGAAAATGAAAAAGTTCTGCAGGGCGAAATCAAAAGCCCTTGGAATCTTGGCAGGAATACTGTTCGTGGTATCACATATATAAAAAATTAGAGGTACCCGACAGATGATGTTCTGGGTCACCCTGGTCCACATTTTGGTCGATATCTTGAAAAGTCATCCACCTATAGGACTAAGGCCCACTCCCTTTTAAAATACTCATTGACACCTTTTATTTGATACCCATATCGTACAAACACATTCCAGGGTTACCCTGGGTTCATTTTCCTACATGGTGTTTTCCCCTTATTTGACAAAGGATGAAGGAAAATCGTTCCAAAAAACGTCACCCTTGGGCTACAATTTCGGACTCTTATCGGACTCATAATTAAGAGCGCTTCGAAAATATTTCAGGGGTGATTTCAAAAAAAAAAAAAAAAAAATAAAGAAATGCGTCCAAATTTAACCAATAATTGATATTTAAAAAAAAAAATTCAAATAAAACGAATTGATAGCTGAAGAAATATGGCAAGGGTAAGTTGCTCTACTTTTTAGTATTACCATCTATGAAAAAGACAATTTTGTCTCCAAAGCTCTCAACTGAGTATGTAATGTCCGGCTACACCCGAACTTAGCCTTCCTTACATGTTATTTGCTTTCCTTGGATGTGCTTGTTGCATACATAGCCTTCTAAAAGTAAGTTGCAAATTTTTTTCATCGAAACACAGCAGGCTAATAACCCAAAGAGATGGGCGTTAATATGGTTTAACTTTAATGAATCGGAATCAGCCTCAGACTATAAGCCTAACTTTTTACTATAAATGCTAAGTATAGTTAAAATGTAGTATTATCGCGTCCTCGGTATTGAAATGCACCAACAGATGCTTGCTGTTCCATTACTTCGCCCTGGCTATTGCGACATTGGTAAAATATTCTTTTAAAATAACTAATGGAAAGTTGTTTTTTAATTAAATTTGTGAAGACACAGGCCTGCTATTATCTTAAAAATGTAGCACGTAGTACTAAGTACCAACATTTTTTGTACGTTTGCGAACTGTTTTAAAAAAAATTTGGGAAAGGAATTTCTTTTCTTCAAGTTCTTGCATTTTTATAATTTTTGGAGAGTTTGCTATCCTTAACTGCGAACTGCTGGTATTTGTCTTTGAGAACGGGGTTCACTTGGCAATGTATGCGTAGTATTCCGACTTCTGATCACCCGTTGGAATTTAAATGTGGAATTCTGATGTGCAACGGGAGCAGTTGTCACTCTGGGGGTTCGAGATGGGTGGACACGCCTTGAAGGATTTAGGTTTTGTTGTGTGTGGTGCCCTAATGCTGCTGGTGTACCTGGTGTTGACGGGCTGGTACTTGTGTTTTGGTGCAACGAATGCGTTTGTCGATGTCGCTATAATAAATACTAGTATCGCCTGTGGTCGAAATTCGACCAACGTGTATTTTTTTCAACTCAGTCTATGCGTCAAGTGTTGGAAATATAGCAAACTGGTCTAACTTACTTAACTTTTTCTTTAAAATTTTGAATTTTCTAAGACTTTGTACTTTTTGATTGTTTTTTCTTAAATTTTCTACAAACTTTTCACATGTAATTAGAACGTTTTGGTATGGAGCTCCTTAAACAAAAATATAAAAGTTATGTAAAATCAACTGAAATTGACATAGAATTATGGTGAAATTACTTGAAATTGAGTTGAAAAATAGGTTTTTCTACACCACCCGGAAGGTCCCCGTTGGCGCGCTACCGAAGTTAGTTTTGGGAGCTCGGTTCCCCAGTAGGCCTATATCACCCACATACATATATCGCCCATTTACGTCAATAGTGTCATAATTCAAAAAACACGAAATTTTTGGTTAAAAACGAGGAAATTTGCGAAAGGAATTTAGCCTATTTCACGCCACCCGTTTAATTTTGTATAAATACATATCTAATATGTAAGTGTGACACAAAACAAAAATTTCGAGTAGAATAGAGGATACCTTCATAAAAAATAAAATATAAATATAAGAAAATTATGTAATGAGAAAAAAGGCAGAGTTTACTAAAAAAATGTTTAATTGAAGAAAAAAATAAAGTTCTTAAATTGCGAAAAAATTAAGTGAAGTGAACAAACAGTTCCATATAACAACCCAATAAGTGCACTTAGACTTTTTTCCGGGTATTAATGTGATCATTGTGGAAATATGAAGATTCTAATGTTCGGATATTTAATGTTGGGATTCCCATTGAGATCTATGCACGTACTTAATTTGTATTAAATTTGTAAACACTCCATTTCATGAATATATATGACCATATCTACCATAAAATATCGTCTGTGAACAATGTAGTACTAAGATGTAACAAAGCAGAATAAATTAGATTAATAACTTTAAGCGACATAAACAAATTAGGGTTATGGGATCTAAGCATCCGATTAATGGATATATAATCCAACACAGTTAGCCTAATAATAAATATAGTGGGTAATATACTGCCTATGCAATACGGCCGCTATGATCCCGGTTGCCGCTTTGACCTAAAATCAAAAACGTTTTTGGGACGTTTTTTTTCGTTTAATATACAACGTGAAACTTTCCGATTCAGTCAAGTTACATTTAAATAATAATAAACAAATTTGAAATAAGAGAATATATAATAAAATAAAATAAGAAATAAAATAAATTAGCATAAAAGGCAATATAAAAAATTCAATGTTATATTTTTGTAACTTTTTTTTTGTTCAGTATAAGACGTACTTTATCTAAAATGAGGATTAAATCTACAAATGCAAAAACATTTTCCGGCAAATGTGCCTTTAATTGTTATAAATAAATTAGTTAGTTTCAACAAATATTAACTCATTATTTGCGATTTCATGGTTTTTTGAAAACAACTAAAATAAAAAACAAAGAATCTGTTAAATAAACAGTTATGTATTTACGTGTAAGTGAAATTTGCCACAAAAAATGGGCCGGTCAAAAATGAATTCTATTTAAGATTTTTTGGTACGCTACAAATTATTTTGGAACAATTTTTTAGGATTTTGGTAGAGGCTATTATAGGTAACCATGTTTTAATCTTTCACCGTGTAGCGCGTACGCTTATGTAGGTAGGTTTGTGTCTTAGAGCACTTATATAATTTGTCCAAAATTGGCGCGCTTTTGTGCAAGAAAGTAAATATCCATATTTGGAGAGATTTTTGGATTTACAAAAAACTGTTTCTATTAATTATAAACAAACAGAGTAATATCTGTTAACAAAAATAGGCCTATGCACTGCGGCTGATCTATACGAATCGATTCATATCACTTTCATATGATTTTACGTATGCTAACTAATGCGAATTGTTTGTATGGAAATTTTGTTAGCGTATTAAAATACAGATTCTTAGCTGGCAAACGGAGCACGTGGTGTTCGGGAGTATGAGTTGATGACTGTTTCTTACGCGAGTGCGTGTGCCGGATAAAGGGGGTAGAGACGGGGGCAGATGCTGGTGCTCACCATTGCTTCTATCCATGCTGCGTAGGTTGAAGTGAAGGGTTGAAGCGGTTGTGTGAGCTGGAGGCACCGTTTAGTGCGAGCAACAGCGGGCAGTTGATTTGGCATGCTAGGCAGTGTTGCATCTTAAGCGTAAGCGGCGGGAAGTCTTTGGGCGCAAACAGCTGGGAGCCACAAAAGTTTTGTAGAACTTTTGGGGTCGATGAATGTTGGGTTCTATTCCAAAACATCCCGAGCGAGATTTTCGTCATATGCAGTAGAATACATCGTAGGACTGAAATTGGGTTCAAGATCTTCCCGAATCGCGAGGTGTATGGTGCAGGCCAGCTGCATGGAGCTGCTCCGAGGACGACAATTTGTGGGAGGGACGCAACGAATTAAATGGTAACCCCATGAAATGAAAGCCCTTGGTCGAGAAAAAACTCAGATACATTAATTGATATGTAGATGACGTATTTGCCTTAAGTTACTGTTCGAATTCGCTCATATCAGCTCTACCGCAGACTTGTTTCCACGTCACGATACAGCGTATGGACTGCACCTGCACTACACTACACCAATAGCGATACGACAGGCAAAACGCTTACGAAAATGATAGAAGCCGACTCCTACGTTACATCGGTATTCTCTATCACGAACAGCTGCTGTGATAGCGAAAACGAAGTTTCAGAACCAAAGGACGAAAGCAATTTTGGCAATTGCTTCCGCGCAGTTGACGAATAACGTAAAGCTAGACGATAACGAAAACGTAAGCTTCAGAGTACCATTAGCGGACGATATCGCCAAAGAAGGTATCTTTCGTTAAGAGACTCGTTCGCCAAACAGAATGAGCCTGTTAAGCTTACATTCTCTAGTGCGCCCTACAGCTTCTGCAAGGCAAGTGAATAATTCATTCGAAGCTTTTCATGGCAGAATTACACTCTGACTATTTGCCTACTCACAGACGAGGGGCGACCCCGCTTAGAAAACCCTGGTAAAAAGCAAACACCGCATAAAGTTTTCGGTATTTCAATAATTCGACGTATCCACAAAACTCAAAATGTCGGCAGATGTATAAAAGGAATAAAGGACAAATATTTTGCATAAAACAGTTGGGGAATCTAGTAGGTAGCAGTGTTTTTGTAGATAACGTATATATAAAATATGTGTTGAAAATGAACTAAAGAGACTCTGCTTACTATCGAGCTAGTGGTTATTTGGTGCTTTAGATCTAGTTCTGAACCAGATATTATTATTACTAGTACAGGGTATATGTATTAGAGATATACGCCGCCGATAAACGCCGCCGAATGTCAAAAATATCGGCGTGGCGGTGGCGTCCGGCGTGTTACTATATTTTCTACTCGTTTAAGACTGTTTAGGCCATTTATTGTTCATGTCCAAAATTTGTCGGATATGGTCGAAAATGGTATCAAGGGATGCGCATTACTGCCAGTTATAAGAAACTAATTGCGAAATGTAACTCTTTCTAACTGCTCAAAAGTTATTTAAAAAAACAGGCGCTTTCGATGTCAGCTTAACACCGCCTTTGCATCACCCAATTCACCAAGTTATTAAAACAAAACACCAAAAGAAAAGTTATATAATAAATTTATATGCCCAGTTTGCATTTTTTTTTTCAAAAAATTAATAATGAATAATGAATTCAAATAAAATGACGTAAGGCGAACATCAAACTGTTCTCAGGTTGTTAAAAAAGCAAATTACCCAAAAAAGGTGCCGATCTTTTAAGAAATTTTATATTGCGATTGGCTGAAAGAATAAGCTAAATCAGTGAGGCAAAATCCCTATCGAAAACTAGTCCCTTGGAGTGAATCACTTGATTATGGCCTATCAACCAAGTTTAAATATGATCTACACGTTACGGCTCCTTTTACAAATGTGAATACGTAGGCACATACATATATTTACCATGTGAGGCTTTGTTCTTCGCAAGAACACTAAAAGGGGTGGAACAAAACTTTCCCAAAACAGTCGAACTAATGACCGTGTGTGTTACTACCCTAACGTAGTGGACAGTCGAACTAGTCATCCATAATGAGCTTTTATATTATACGGCCGGGCAGTTAACATCTTTCAACTTAAAATCGGTCGACTTTCTTTCTTAAATATAGTTTTGATTTAACGAAGACTATCGAAATTAATGTTGTGAACACAAACGTCTGCAAACTTTGGTCTACATTTTAAAAATTTTATCCAGGGTCCTTGTAAAATTTTAATTATATAGATGCGCCGAGGATTATACGATTTTCACCCATGAGCTACGCAATGACATCCACTTAGACTGCTTATGATTTCGTGGGCGGCATCCATGGCCGAATAGTGACTCCCTAACGTTTCAAGGTGTTCCTCTGTTGTAGCTAGGCAGCATAGCGGGACAAAAACATGCATTATAAAGTCTTCGGAGCTACACCTAGGGCTTCTGGGAAAGTGACGTCGACGAAGGTATGAGTTCGAAGTCGCGGTCCTATAGCTTCTGTGCTGGCATATGGTGTGAGGGCAGAAGGCGTGGTAGCGACTGGTGGTCGGGATTGCTACTGTTCGCACATCCGGAATTGTAGCTCTTAAAATGAGCCGAAAAAACTGGAGGCGCCATGTGCCACGAGAGTCCTGAGTATTAATAGACCATTAATAGCAACCGTAAGTCGCCTTTGTGCGTGACCGCCAAGGAGCCACAAATGATTTAAAGAAATTGTGTTTGCGACGATTATTAGGAGTTAACGCCAGCTGAAACTACGCTTTGCACCAGTTATACAGACAAAAGTGTGACCATTTTATGTATCTCCATTTCTCTTCAGCAGACGCAGCAGTACCAATTCCAAAAACCGGGGTTAGGTTCGAAGCCTCGCTGGAGTAAGTGAACGAGGGACAATCCCTCCGCAAAGAGCTACTCCTGAAAATTTGAATGAATGAATGAATTGAATGAATGAATTGAATATTTATTGAATACAACATATATATAAGATCGACAAGTTTTTAAATATAACCAGCGAAGCTACAGTGCTTGTCTGCAGGTTTATATTATAGATTATAGATTTTATGATTAAAACTAGCAATTGCATAATATACAATGTGCACAAATGACATAACAAAATTACAAAAACATTTTTATTTTGTGTATTTTTACAATAAGTTCAATTATGGATAGCGTTACACTCTCGATTTACTAAAAAAGCAACTGAATTAAAATAAGGTACGGTTTACAGTAATTGTGCAAGTTTTGCGGTTTGAGAATTCATTTACAATAAACTTTTAATATGATTTTTGATTAAATTTTTTCTTTTGACTGTGTTCGGTAGATTTGTAAGCTCTTTTGGTATTTCATTGAAAAATGATGGAAGCAGTACAGATAGGGTGTTTTTACCATAATTATTTGAAAACTTAGGCACTACGAGGCGATTTTCTAACCGCCTTCGCGTTCCATGATCGTGGGAGATAGGAATTTTGAATGTGCATTCATCGTAAAACTCGTTGAGTATCGTTAATTTAAAAATGGACTTTACGTCTAGTAATTTTAAGGCTGTATTTATTTCAAGATTTGGGGTATATATATTTTTCTTCTTGGCGAGTATTTTCAAATTATAATATTGACTTTGTTGAAGTATCCTACAATATGTTGACGATCCCCAAGCGGCGATTCCGTGTCTTAAGTAAGACTCCGACAGGGCTAAATATGCCTGGAGCAACACGTCGTAACTCGTACAGAAACTTAGATGGCTTAAGACGTACGACGTCGACCTTAGTTTTCTTTGGAGATGGGAAATGTGTGCATTCCACTTAAAATTTTCATCAAGAATAACACGGAGGTATTTGTATGATGGAACGGTTTCTATATTCTCGTTGCAGTTACAGGATGTCTGATTTTTATGTAAGCAATCATGGTTATGGAATATTAGCCGAATTGTTGATTGGGAAATATGTGGGGGTCTTATGTGCATTAGTTTGGTTTTCGTTACGTTTATTGCCAGACCACTATCGTGCGCCCATTTGGTTACTACATCTAACTTTCTCTGCAGGATGCTTATTGCAGTACAGAGATCCCTGTGTGGCACTACTATAGCTGTGTCATCTGCGTATGCAAAGGCTTCGCAGTTGTTGAGTGATCTAAGCATGCTATTTGTGTATATTATATACAGAATCGGCCCTAGTTTTGAACCCTGCGGGACTCCGCACGACAAACTTATTTGGTTACTGTATTCATTTTGTATTTTTACACTGTAACTTCGCAATTCTAGGTAGCTTGAAAACCATTTAAGACAATCCCCCCTTATCCCGGCGTTATATAGCGCCTCGAGGAATTTTTCATGTGATAAGGTGTCAAATGCTTTGCTGAAATCTATAAATAGGGCAAGGACGTGATGATTTTTTCCCAAGTTTTCATTGATTTTGGACGAGAATTTACCCAGCAGCTGGTTTATGTTTTTGTTTTTTTGGAAACCGTACTGTCTGGAGTCGATAACTTTATATTTTTCTATAAACTCTATCAACCTATTGACAATAACTTCTTCCATTATTTTCTCAATAACCGGTAATATAGCTATTGGTCGGTAGTTACATATATCAGATTTCACTCCGGCTTTATATATAGGTTTTACCACAGATATCTTTATAGCTACGGGTACTTCGCATTGGGTTATGCTAAGGTTAATTAGTTTCACTATTATCGGGACTAGAATATGTGATAATTTTTTTATATCTTTTGGTCGAATACCGTCATATCCTGGGCCCTTCCTTTCATCGAGTGTTTTTAAAATTGCCAATATCTCGGTATCAGTAATTTCTTTTATAAATATGGAGTTGGGTATGGGACATTGTGGCGCGTTCAAAGACCTGATATCACAGTGATGAATTACCCTTTTTACGCCCTCAGAAAATGTTGTTGCAAAATTATCACAGATAGTTTTTGTGCTAATATTTTTGAAGTTCTTTAAAACGTGCTCATCTGGGCTTACGCTCTTTCGACCAACAATCTCATTAACGAGTTGCCAGGTTTTTCTTTTATCGTGTTTGTACTCAAAAAATTTATTTTGATAGTAACTATTCCGAGTTCTTTGTATTTCTTTATTGACGTTTCTAAATTTTTTATAGTCTACTTCTACTTTTTTATCCCATGGATTTGCTTTCCACTTTCTATATAAATTATCCATGCTTTTACACAAAGTTTTTAGGTCATTTGTCATCCAAACATTCGTCTTTCTCGGTGCCGTGATCGTTTTGCTAACATAGGAGTTCTCATAGGTACGTCTAAAATTACAGTGTATCTTATCACACATCTCGTTTGCGCTATTTGACCCAAAAGTATCATCCCAGTCCATCTTCATTATCTCTTCATAAAATTTTTTGTTATCAATAACATTAATAGCTTGTGGTTTTTCTTTCTGGGCTCATTTCGCTTATTGAAAGACATACCACATATAAGAGAGTAATGATCTGTTATATTCGTTTGTATTACCCCTGACATGAATTCAATGTCCCTACTCTTAACGAAAATGTGATCGATGCACGTATGAGTGTCTCTTTTTACATCGACCCGAGTATACTCATTTACTACCTTTTGCATACCATAAGGTGAGAGCAAATCAAGGTAGAGATCTGCGAGATTTTGGGGCAAAAACCTAGGATCTTTCCGAAATGGCCAAAATGTTAATTTCCTTAAATACATACAAACAAAACCTTTCCTAAGTATTTTTTTTTTAAATAGAAAAATCAAGAAAAGTAAGAACACCGGCGTACGTCGGCGCGCCGCTCACGCCGCCGCCGCCGGTATATAATAGAGCGCACGTCGCCGCCGATAAAGTGATCGACGTAAACCTCTAATATGTATGAAGCTTAACCCGCATCTAAAATTGAATATTGAAATTAACAATTAGCTCCCAATTTAAGAAATTCCAAGCTCATAAAACTCTACGTCAGTTTTAACGTCCACGCAGTTACATTATCCTGTTTCTGAATGCGAGTACCTATGCGCATGTGTCTTTATTAATAAAACGTTTACCTCGCTCAAGCCACTAATAATCACGGATGTAGTGCATTCCCATACTTTTGTACACTATTAAGTAGAAGAATAACTATATGTACATATGTATGTACCTTTATTATACCTATATAACTCATATATGATTATATAAATATATAGCCATACACATTTATATATATGTAAGTGTGCATACATGTAAAATTACAACAAATTCAGTTTTCCAGAGGCTGTTGAAGCCAACAATTTCCTGCATGTCCGCCTGCCTAACTGCGGTTTTATAACTGGCGGCGTGACCGTGCTACAAATCGTAAATTTTCAGAATGCTTAAGCTGAAAAGTTGATGGGCTCACTGGATGGCTGGCGAGTTGCTGGCTGACTGCCTGTCTCTCTGCTTGGTTATTTGGTGTACTTTTGCTTTGGTTGAATGCCTGCCTGGCTGCAATCAATCAATTATCGATGGCGTCCAGCCATTTCTTTGCCAGTTGAAAACGTACGTTCGTGCGGTACACATTTCGCTTGTCCGCCCGCTCATACGTCTAATCTTAACCAGCCATTCAGAAAATTCGAACTGACTAACTACCTAAGTTTTTAGTTGAGAGTGCTCGCATGTTTAATGCGCTTGTGCCACTGTCGCTTCAAATTGTATGGCCATTCGGCCGGTCACTCAGTCCGTGTTTTACATGCTTTATATTAAGTCACTCTCGTAAGCGTACGTAAATTTTAGTATAAAATTGGGAAATCTTGCGATCGAGTTTTAAGTGGTTTCACATAGTGCTACAGTCTCGAAACTTGGAATATATGTACTTTGAAACCTGATGAATATGCAACATGAGAAAACAACATTCGCTAGGTGACATGGATAATGATATAACAAAAGCTAAACCAAGTTTGAGAGCTTTGCGGTCGAGTTTTAGGTAATTTTTTAAATACCTAGAGCAGTGGCGTAGTGAGGTTTTCTTTCGCCCGGAGCAAAATATTTTTTTAATATTTTTACGTTAAGCTCAAACTTTTTTATGAGAACCCCAGAATTCTTAATCGTTGTCATCATACCTCTGCCACCCTCGTCCTGAAATATAGGAAACATTACCCTCGCTGCTGAAGGACAACAACGGAGGGAGCTTCGTTCCCCGGCGGGTTGAATGCATAGAGGAGGAAATTAGTTTTGTCCGGTAGCTTCATGGCTCTGCGAATGCAGATTGGAATCAACAAAAGAAAACTATGCTGCAAAATAAACATTTATATCCCGTGTCTCTTAAAATTTTTCACATCACAGGACTTGACACTGATTTAATGAAAATACGGCCATATTGTTCACGACGTGGACCTTGCACATAACACACCCACTGGACAGCCACTTCGATGGCACCACGTTACTACTGTGGAACTCCAACAACTTTTGGTTGTAACGTGATGCATAAAAATCCTCAAATCGCTGCAACGGACAAAGTTGCAGGGCTGCCACGGAATATCTTCTTAAGACGTCTGAGCACAGAGGCATCTCAAAAGACAATTGATTGATGTACTTGCGCCTCAAAGGTAGGTAAGGCGACATCTGCATAAGCCCTGTGACGAGCTCTGGTGTAGTATGATCCAAAGCAACACGAACGCAGAGTCTGTGATTTCTTTCAAACTCAGGCTCCCGCCTTTGCCGACATCGGCGAAGAAGAATGCACACTTCCGAAGGATATGCGCGTTACTCTGCCCCAACCTCTATCTCTATGTATGGCCCCAGCCTGGTGTATAGCACATATCATGTATTCGTCTATAATGTGGAACATAAATCTGTAATAGCAACCTTTGTTTGCTAAAACCATATTGAAACTGTTCGATTTCTTGGACCTCCGTTAGAGGAATTTATTTAAAGTTTCTTGAGTGTTCTAGCCTATTAACACAGGCGAGGGATTTGTACAACAAAAATAAGAACCATACGTGGACGGACGGGAAAAAGACTACGACGCCTAGTTCTGTCGATGATACACAGGAAAATGTATATGTGCGCTGCTCTCTGCATGTCATCAAAACAAAATCGGGATGTCCCACTTAACGCCAAAGTGGGGGAAAAAGGTGTCGGAAAAATTCAACTTCCACAAATTAATATTTCCCAGTTGGAATAGGTGAATCGTACAGCTGAATAAACTAGGTGAATCTAAGACCTGCAACATCTCTACTGATGGAAGTAGGCTGAATGCTGGTATGAGCAAATTATGACCATGCATGGTTAAATAGTACAAATTAAAAAAAAAAAACTAGTAAGGAAATCTAAGTTCGGGTGAAACCGAACACTACATACCCTGCTGTACACTTGACATGCTGTTGTTGTTTGTTTTGTGTGCTTAATAGTGTTACAAGGCTGCGCAATGATACATATATATAGGGGTCTACTCTGAACTAGTTTTCATTTAAAAGAAGCAAAAAGGATACAGAGGCTAACGGGCGGGCAGAGAGCGGGTAATAATGCAGTTTTCCTTCAGATATGGGGATTTCCCTACTGTTTACAAGTAAGTATATACAAAAAAAGTATAACAAGTAAGGAAGGCTAAGTTCGGGTGTAACCGAACATTACATCCTCAGCTGAGAGATTTGGAGACAAAATAAGGGAAAATCACCAAGTAGGAAAATGAACCTAGGGTAATCCTGGAATGTGTTTGTATGACATGGGTATCAAATGGAAGATATTAAAGAGTATTTTAAAAGGGAGTGGGCCATAGTTCTTTAGGTCGCCTTTTCGAGAAATCGCCATAAAGGTGGACCAGGGGTGACTCTAGTATGTGTTTGTACGGTATGGGTATCAAATTAAAGGTATTATTGAGGGTTTTAAAATTTTAAAATGGAGTGGCCCTTAGTTTATATCTGAAGGCGTTTTCGTGATATCGACCATAAGATGGACCAGGGTGACCCAGAACATCATCTGTCGGGTATCGCTAATTTATTTATATACGTAATACCTCGAAAAGTATTCCTGCCATGATTCCAAGGGCTTTTGATTTCGCCCTGCAGAACTTTTGCATTCACTTTCTTCTACTTAATATGGTAGGTGTCACACCCATTTTACCAAGTTTTTTCCAAAGTTATGTTTTGAGCCAAAAAACCAATGCAATCACCATGTTTCATCCCTTTTTTCGTATTTGGTATAGAGTTATGGCATTTTTTTCATTTTTCGAAATTTTCGATATCGAAAAAGTGGGCGTGGTCACAGTCGGATTTCGCCCATTTTTAATACCAATATAAAGAGAGTTCAGATAAGTACGTGAACTAAGTTTAGTTAAGATATATAAATTTTTGCTCAAGTTATCGTATTAACAGCCGAGCGGAAGGACAGACGGTCGACTGTGTATAAAAACTGAGCGTGGCTTCAACAGATTTCGTCCATTTTCACAGGAAATAGTTATTGTCATAGAAGCTATGCCCTTATCAAATTTCACAGGGATTGGTAAATTTTTGTTCGACTTACGGTATTAAAAGTATTCTAGACAAATTAAATGAAAAAGGCGGAGCCAGGCCCATTTTGAAATTTTCTTTTATTTTTGTATTTTGTTGCACCATAACATTACTGGAGTTGAATGTTGACATAATTTACTTATATACTGTAAAGATATTCAATTTTTTGTTAAAATTTTACTTAAAATTTTTTTTTTAAAAGTGGGCTTGTTCGTCACCCGATTTTGCAAATTTCTATTTAGCACACATATAGTAACGGTCCTGCTAATTCCATCATGATATCTTCAACGACTGCCAAATTACAGCTTGCAAAACTTTTAAATTACCTTCTTTTAAAAGTGGGCGGTGCCGCCGGACATAGCTAAATAAATTTCTTATTTCGCCCAGATCATTTTGATATATAGAAGTCTATATCTATCTCGATTAGTTTATGCCGTTACGGGGTACCGTTATGCGAACAAAATTAATATGCTCTGTGAGCTCTGCTCAGCTGAGTATAAAAAGGGCAGGGTTATTAACGACATTTTCCAACTGTTACTAGAAATTACCTGCATTTACGCACTTTTACAAAATCTTTTATATAAAAGAAGGCGATTTAATCGATTTAGTCCATTTGTACTGAAAATATTTCCTGTTAAAAGGCATACATGTGCACATAATTTTTCATCGAGTTATGGCTCCAGAAACGTTGGGAAATGCATTGCAAGAAAGGGGCAGTGCCACGCCCATTTTTCAAGATTTGAATTTTTCCCATTTCTTATTATAATGGCACAAAATACGACTGGTACAAAACTATTTTTCGATAAGATTTAACTTATTATTTTTGCCTTCGACCCTTTTTAAAGTCATTTATATAAAAGTGGGCGTGGTCCTTAACCAATCTTATCCATTTTTACTAGAAATATTTCCTGCTATAAGGAAAATATGTGTACCCTATTTTGTTACGATATGTAAATTTTTTTTCGAGTTAGGGCTCAAGAAACATTGAAAATTGCTTATACAAAAAAGGGGCGGCGCCACACCCATTTTCAAAAATTTTAGTATTTTCCAATTCAATGTTATAATTCAATTTAGAAAGTAAAATTCTATTGATACAAAGCTCTTTTTCGCTAAGATATAGCTTATTGTTTTCGTTTACGACCCTTTTAAAAATCTTTTATATAAAAGTGGGCATGGTCGAAATCCAATTTTTGTTTTATATTTCCTGCTATAGTTAAAATTTGTGTACCCAATTTTATTACGATCCGTTAATTTTTCTTCGAGTTGTGGCTCCCGAAACATTGAAAATTGCTAAGTCATAAAACGGGTGGTGCCACGCCCATTTTTTAAATTTGAAGTTTTTCCTATTTATTGTTACAAATCCACTTGGGAAATGAAATACCATTGATATAAAGCTCTTTTTTGCAAAGATATAGCTTATTTTATTTGTACACGACCCTTTTAAAAATCTTTTATATAAAAGTGGGCGTGGTGTTTAACCAATTTCGCTAGTTTTTCTTCAAAGCTTTCCTTATAGTAAAGGCAACCTCTCTGCCGAATTTTGTTACGATAGGTTTATAGATTTTTGATTTAACCGATTCGTTAATTTTCCTTCAAAGCTTTCTTTATAGTAAAGGCAACCTCTGCCGAATTTTGTTACGATAGGTTGAACGATTTTTGATTAATAATATTTGTAAAATTGATTTTATTACAAGCGGGCGATGCCACGCCCATTTAAAAAATTGATTTTTGAAATTTTTATCAAGAGTTTTAATGTAAGTCCACACGTCAAATTTCAACATTCTAGGTGTATTATTTACTAAATAATCAGGTTTTTTGTGTTTTCCAAAATGTTATATATATAAAAAGTGGGCGTGGTTATCATCCGATTTCGCTCATTTTCAATACCAATCTATTCTGGGCTCAGGTAAACTCGTGTACCAAATTTGGTGAAGATATCTCAATATTTACTCAAGTTATCTTGTTAACAGACAGACGGACGGATGGACGGACGGACGACGGACATGGCTCAATCAATTTTTTCTTTGATACTGATGATTATGATATATGGAAGTCTATATCTATCTCCACTCCTTTATACCAGTACAACCAACCGGTATCCAATCAAATTTTTGATCTACATATTTTATTTTTATTTTATATCGCGCATTTTTAAAAGTCAAATACGCAAACATTTTTGTTTGTGTCCTTTGGTTTGGCAAAGTTTTTGAGAGAGATTTAAATTTTTTTTTAAAAATCACCAAATCACTACGGCCGCCGAGAAGAGAGAATGGTTTTACCTTCCTATATTTGTATCATGGGCTGAAGATATCATCTATAAGTAGACTCAAATACGTATTTAATAATAATATGATTCTAATACATTAGTAATAATATACCTTAGTAATACTGAGGTAGTCAAGTTTGGAAAAATATCTTCTCCATACGAGATTATAAAAGTAAGTAATTCTAACGGAGTTTTAGGTTCAATTTCTTTTCTACTGCGAAGTAACATTTTGCAAACACATATTTCGATAAAAATTTCTTTTCCACCGAAATCTGTATTATAAAATTCACCCAAGTCCTTACAGTTTCGTCGTTATTATCCCTGTTTAACAAATTTCCAACTTCTAAGAGAAATCCAAATATAAAACAAGTAAGGAAGGCTAAGTTTGGGTGTAACCGAACATTACATAATCAGTTGAGAGCTGTGGAGACAAAGTAAGGGAAATCACCATGTTGTAAAAGGAGCCTAGGGTAACCTTGAATGTGTTTGTATGACATGTGTATCAAATGGAAGGTATTAAAGAGTATTTTAAGAGGAAGTGGGCCATAGATCTATAGATGGACGCCATTTAGGGATATCGCCATAAAGGTGGACCAGGCCTAACTCGAGAATTTGTTTGTACGATACAGGTATCAAATGAAATGTGTTAATGATAATTTTAAAAGGGAGTGGGCCTAAGTTCTATAGGTGGACGTCTTTTCGAGATATCGCCATAAAGGTGGACCAGGGGTGACACTAGAATTTGTTTGTACGATATGGTTATCAAATGAAAGGTGTTAATGAGTATTTTAAAAGGGCGTGGGTCTTAGTTCTACAGGTGGACGCCTTTTCGAGATATCTCCATAAAGGTAGACCAGAGGTGACTCTAGAATTTGTTTGTACGATATGGGTATCAAATGAAAGGTGTTAATGAGTATTTTAAGAGGTAGTGGGCCTAAGTTCTATAGGTGGACGCATTTCGGAATATCGTTATAAAAGTGGACTTGGGTTGACTCTAGAATGCGTTTGTACAATATGGGTGTCAAACGAAAAGTGTAATAAGTGTTTTAGAAGGGAGTGGGCCTTTGTTCTATGGGTGGACGCCTTTTCGGGATATCGCCATAAACGTGGATCAGGGGTGACTCTAGAATGCGTTTGTACAATATGGGTATCAAATGAAAGATGCTAATGAGTATTTTAAAAGGGTGTGGGCCCTAGTTCTATAGGTGGACGCCTTTTCGAGATATCGCCATAAAGGTGGACGAGGGGTGACACTAGAATTTGTTTGTACGATACAGGTATCAAATGAAAGGTGTTAATGAGTATTTTAAAAGGGAGTGGGCCTTAGTTCAATAGGTGGATGCCTTTTCGGGATATCGCCATAAAGGTGGACCAAGAGTGACTCTAGAATTTTTTTTGTACGATATGGATATCAAATGAAAGGTGTTAATGAGTATTTTAAAAGGGCGTGGGTCTTAGTTCTATAGGTGGACGCCTTTACGAGATATCTCCATAAAGGTAGACCAGGGGTGACTCTAGAATTTGTTTATACGATACAGGTATCAAATGAAAGGTGTTAATGATTATTTTAAAAGGGAGTGGGCCTTAGTTCAATAGGTGGATGCCTTTTCGGGATATCGCCATAAAGGTGGACCAAGAGTGACTCTAGAATTTTTTTTGTACGATATGGGTATCAAATGAAAGGTGTTAATGAGTATTTTAAAAGGGAGTGGGCCTTAGTTCTATAGGTGGATGCCTTTTCGAGATATCGCCATAAAGGTGGACCAAGGCTGACTCTAGAATTTTTTTGTACGATATGGGTATCAAATGAAAGGTGTTAATGAGTATTTTAAAAAGGCGTGGGCCTTAGTTCTATAGGTGGACGCCTTTTCGAGATATCGACATGAAGGTGGACCAGGGGTGCCTCTAGAATGTGTTTATACGATATGGGTATCAAATTAAAGGTATTAATGAGGGTTTTAAAAGGGAGTGGCCCTTAGTTATATATATGAAGGCGTTTTCGAGATATCTACCAAAATGTGGATCAGGGTGATCCAGAACATCATCTGTCGGGTACCGATAATTTATTTATATATGTAATACCACGTACAGTATTCCTTCCAAGATTCCAAGGGTTTTTATTTCGCCCTGCAAAACTTTTTCATTTTCTTCTACTTAATATGATAGGTGTCACACCCATTTTACCAAGTTTTTTTCTAAAGTTATATTTTGCGACAATAGACCAATACAATTACCATGTTTCATTCCTTTTTTCGTATTTGGTATATAATTATGGCATTTTTTCATTTTTCGTAATTTTCGATATCGAAAAAGTGGGCGTGGTCATAGTCGGATTTCGGCAATTTTTTACACCAATAAAAAGTGAGTTCAGGTAAGTACGTGAACTGAGTTTAGTAAAGATATATCGATTTTTGCTCAAGTTATCATGTTAGCGGCCGAGCGGAAGGACAGACGGCCGGCTGTGTATAAAAACGGGGCGTGGCTTCAACCGATTTCGCCGTTTTTCACAGAAAACAGTTATCGTCCTAGGAGCTAAGCCTCTACAAAATTTCACAAGGATTGGTTGATTTTTGTTCGACTTATTACATTAAAAGCATCCTAGACAAATTAAATGAAAAAGGGCGGAGCCACGCCCATTTTGAAATTTTCTTTTATTTTTGTATTTTGTTGCACCATATCATTACTGGAGTTGAATATTGGCATAATTTACTTATATGCTGTAAAGATATTAACTTTTCTTTTAAAATTTGAATTTAAAAAAATTTTTGTTTAAAAAGTGGGCGTGGTCGTTCTCCGATTTTGCTAGTTTTTATTAAGCAGGCATAAAATAATAAGGGTAACGTTCCTGCCAAATCTCATCATGATATCTTCAACGACTGCCAAATTACAGCTTGTAAAACTTTCAAATTACCTTCTTTTAAAAGTGGGCCGTGCCACACCCATTGTCCAAAATTTTACTAGTTTTCTATTCTGCGTCATAAGCTCAACTCACCTACCCAGCTTCATCGCTTAATGCGTATTTGGTAATGAATTATCGCACTTTTTCGATTTTTCGAAATTTTCGATATCGAAAAAGTGGGCGTGGTTATTGTCCGATATCGTTCATTTTAAATAGCGATCTGAGATGAGTGCCCAGGAACCTACATACCAAATTTCATTAAGATACCTCAAAATTTACTCAAGTTATCGTGTTAACGGACAGACGGACGGACGGATATGGAAGTCTATATCTATCTCGATTCCTTTATATCTATACAACCAACCGTTATGCAATCAAAGTTAATATACTCTGTGAGCTCTGCTCAACTAAGTATGATTAAGGTAATTTAGTCGTGTAAATCGTGTACGTATTTATACTCAGCTGAGCAGAGCTCACAGAGTATATTAATTTTGTTCGCATAACGTTAATCCGTAACGGCATAAACTAATCGAGATAGATATAGACTTCTATATATCAAAATGATCTGGGTGAAAAAAGAAATTCATTTAGCCATGTCCGTCCGTCCGTCCGTCCGTAAACACGATAACTTGGGTAAATTTTGAGGCATCTTAATGAAATTTGGTATGTAAGTTCCTGGGCGCTCGTCTCAGATCGCTATTTAAAATGAACGAAATCGGAGTATAACCACACCCACTTTTTCGATATCGAAAGTTTCGAAAAAACAATGGGCGTGGCACCGCCCACTTTTAAAAGAAGGTAAATTAAAAGTTTTGCAAGCTGTAATTTGGCAGTCGTTGCAGATATCATGATGAAATTTGGCGGAAACCTTAATACTATTAGTATATATGAGCTTAATAAAAATTAGCAAAATCGGATGAAGAACACGCCCACTTTAAAAATTTTTTTTTAAAGTCACATTTTAACAAACAATTAAATGTCTTTACAGTATATAAGTAAATTATATCAACATAAAACTCCAGTAATTATATGGTGCAACGAAATACAAAAATACCAAAAATTTCAAAATGGGCGTGGCTCTTCCCTTTTTCATTTAATTTGTCTATAACACTTTTAATGCCATAAGTTGAACAAAAATTGAGCAATCCTTTTGAAAATTGGTAGTGGCATAGCCTCTATGACGATAACTATCTGTGAAAATGGCCGAAGTCGGTTGACGCCACGCCCAGTTTTTATACACAGTCGACCGTCTGTCCTTTCGCTCGGCCCTTAACACGATAACTTGACCAAAAACCGCTATATCTTTACTAAACTTAGCTCACGTATTTACCTGAGCTCACTGTATCTTGGTATAAAAAATGGCCGAAATCCGACAATGACCACGCCCACTTTTTCGATATCGAAAATTACGAAAACTTAAAAATGCCATAATTCTATACCACATACGAAAAAAGGGATGAAACATGGTGATTGGATTGGTTTTTTTACGCAAAACATCATCATAACTTGAGTTATATGCAATTATTATAGAAATTCAAAAATTATTGTGGTGCAGCGTTGTTCAAACTTTTGACAGGCTTTTCTTTTTACGGTTTTATATATTTTCCGTACAAAAATAATACACATTAAAAAACTCATAATTTCGTAAAAAATACTCAACCAAAAAACTTTTGAACACTTGCAAAATAATACAATTACGTTTAGATTTTAAATCACCAAAAAATATTTTAGCTTTTGTTTCACCACAAAATTTTATTTAATTTTAAACCACGCGTTATTTCACTTCTGCAAATTGTAGTACTTAGCACGTCACTGTGAGCTCTGCTCAGCTGAGTATAAAAAAGTGAGCCTGGTCCTTAATGATTTTTCCTCCGACCTGAATATAATACCAAGAACCATAATTCCGTAAATTACAAAACGATAGGTACTAATGGCTTATGATATATGGCTTACAAAACTTTAAAATATGTAGTCTTCTCCTAAATGTGGAACTTGCATATCCATATTCCAAAACTTTACTTAATTTCTAGTTTGCGTTATAAAGTTAATCCAAAATATATTTTGAGATCAGCAGCTCTTGTTCCAAATTTGTTGAGGATATCCCAATTTTTGCTCATCATATTAACGGACAGACGTATGCAGTAGCGAACCTACGGAATGTGACGCCGCTTTTAAGAGAACAAAGAAAGAGGAAGAAAATGCCGAATTTTCTTGGCTACTATTTTTTCACGCAGTGGCTGCCACCACTTCTATACTGCCGTCCTAAAAAAGAATGTGGCCATCTACAATGAACAAGGCTTGAGTGATGAATGTGTCCTACTAGGGTTTTGTGCTATTTTGTCTCCATTAATTTTGACGTACGTAATATCTCTTACTGACTTACTTACTTAATTGGCGCTTAGCCGTTGAAATGGCTATGGCCATCCAACAAGCGCAACAGTCTTCGCTGGGCTAACCGGCTCACACGAGGAAATTCAAATCGTTCCTGGTCCTTCCTGCGGAGTGGGTGCTGCCCTCCTCTCTCTTGGCTGGAGCATAATCTGTCATTCGCATAACATGGCCTAGTCAGCGTAGCCACTGTATTTTAATTCGCTGTACTATGTTAATGTCTGCGTAGAGCTCGTACAGTTCATCATTAGATCTTATTCGGTACTTGTCGTAACCAACGCGTAGACATCCGTAAATATTTAGGTCATACGATGTTGTCATGGTCCATGCTTCTGCACCATATATCAGAACATGTGAGATAAGTGACTTGTAGAGCATGATTTTCGTTTGCCAAGAGAGGTCTTTATTATACTCAGCTGAGCAGAGCTCGCAAAGTATATTAACTTTCTTCGCATAACGGTATAAGCGATAGATATAGAGTTCTATATATCAAAATGATCTGGGTGAAAAAAGAAATTCATTTTGCCATGTCCGTCCGTCCGCCTTTAAACACGATAACTTGAGTGAATTTTGAGCTATCCTGATGAAATTTGGTACGTAGGTTCCTGGGTGCTCATCTCAGATCTCTGTTTAAAATGAACGAAATCGGACTACAACCACGCCCACTTTTTCGATATCGAAAATTTTGACAAAACGGAAAAAGAGCGATAATTCATAACCAAAGACGGATAAAGCGATGAAACTTGGTAGGTGCCTTGACCTTATGACGCAAAATAGAAAATTAGAAAAATTTTGGACAATGGGCGTGGAACCGCCCACTTTTAAAAGAAGGTAATTTAAAAGTTTTGCAAGCTGTAATTTGGCAGTCGTTGAAGACATCATGATGATATTTGGTAGACACGTTACTCCTATTACTGCATGTGCGCCAAATAAAAAATAGCGAAATCGGATGACGAACACGCCTATTTTAAAATTTTTTTTTTTTTAAGTAAAATTAAAAAAAAATTAATATCTTTACAGTATAAAAGTAAATTATGTCAACATTCGACTCCAGTAATGATATGGTGCAACAAAATACAAAGATAAAAGAAAATTTCAAAATGGGCGTAACTCCGCCCTTTTTCATTTAATTCGTCTAGAATACTTTTAATGCCATAAGTCGAACAAAAATTTACCCATCCTTGTGAAATTTGGTAGGGACATAAATTCTGTGACGATAACTGTTTTCTGTGAAATTGGGCGAAATCGGTGGAAGCCACGCCCGGTTTTAATTCACAGTCGATCGCCTGTCCTTCCGCTTTTCCGTTAACAAGATAAGTTGCGCAAAGAATTATATATCTTAACTAGACTTAGTTCACGTACTTATCTGAAGTCACTTTATCTTTCTATAAAATATAGCCGAAATCCGACTATGACCACGCCCACTTTTCCGATATCGAAATTACGAAGAATGAAAAAAATTCCATAATTCTGTACCTAATATGAAAAAAGAGATGAAACTTGGTAATTGGATTGGTTTTTTGGCGCAAAATATAACTTTTGAAAAACCTTTTCAAAATGGGTGTAACACCTACCATACTAAGTAAAAGAAAATGAAAAAGTTCTGCAGGGCTAAATCAAAAGCCCTTGGAATCTTGACAGGAATATTGTTCGTGGTATGACATATATAAATAAATTAGCGGTACCCGACAGAAGATGTTCTGGGTCCCCTGGTCCACATTTTGGTCGATATCTCGAAAACGCCTTCACATATACAACTAAGGGCTACTCCCTTTTAAAACCCTCATTAATACTTTTAATTTGATACCCATATCGTACAAACACATTCTAGAGACACCCCTGGTCCACACTTATTGCGATATCTCGAAAAGGCGTCCACCTATAGAACTAAGGCCCACTATGTTTTAAATAATCATGAACACCTTTCATTTGATACACATGTCATACAAACACATTCCAGGGTTACCCTAGGTTCATTTTGCTAAATGGTGATTTTCCCTTATTTTGTCTCCAAAGCTCTCAGCTGAGTATGTAATGTTCGGTTACACCCGAACTTAGCTTCCCTTACTTGCTTTTCATTTGACTACCTAGTCCAAAGTAGCATTTATTTGCAAGCGTAATCCTTCGTTGGATTTCAGAGCAATATTTCTATATTAAATTATATCTGCCGACAGCTGTAACACAGATAAATTTTCACTGAGAAGCCTTTCATTGCAGAAATACACTCGAAGTATTGGCCAAACCATATTTTATAAGTGAAAAAAATTTATAGAAAGATTTTGATGTAGTGTTTAAAATGTCGTACCTCCTTCTAATTTTTTATACTCAACGTGCTTTGCACACAGAGTATATTAACTTTGATTGGATAACGGTTGGTTGTACAGATATAAAGGAATCGAGATAGATATAGACTTTCATATATCAAAATCATCAGTATAGAAAAAAAATTTGATTGAGCCATGTCCGTCCATCCGTCCGTCCGTCTGTCCGTTAACACTGAGTAAATATTGATATCGTAACAAAATTCAGCAGAGAGGTTGCCTTGCCTGCAAGGAAGGCTTTGAAGAAAAATTAACGAAATCGGATAAGGACTACGCCCACTTTTATATAAACGATTTTTAAAAGGATCGTGGAAGAATAAAATAAGCTATTCCTTTGCAAAAAAAGAGCTTTATATCAATGGTATTTCATTTCCCAAGTGGATTTATAAAAATTAATAGGCAAACTTCAAATTAAACAAGTAAGAACGGGACTGTCTTCGGCTGTGCCGAAGACTTCATACCTTTCATGAATGGGGCTGAAAAATAATCTTATCCCGTTCGTAATCTCCGAATAATCGGATGTATAAGATAAGAAATATATAGTGAACATATCTACATACCTTAAGGATTTTTAAGATAAATATAAAATAAAAAATATGTAGGTAATCTGTGTGAGGATGCAAAGCTTCACTTTTTTGTGGTCTGCATGTAAAAACTATGACTACGGAAAACGTATTTCAAAAATATATGACGTAAACGTAACTATTTGATGAAATTTGATGAATTTTGAAGCTTCTAGCCGTAAAAAAGGGGTCAAAATGACAGTTTATATGAAGTATATAATATATATACCACCGATCTATATGATTTTTTCAGACAACAATATATGCTATATACGTAAGCATTTTCTGAAATTTGAAGCTTCTAACTGTTAAAACGGGGCAGAAATTGCGCAAAGTTTTTTATCTGAACAATCGGTTGTATGAGATATATACTATGTATACCACCGATCTCAATGATTTTTTCAGACATCAATATATGCTATACACGTAAGCAGTTGGTGAAATTTGAAGCTTCTAGCTGTTAAAATGGGGCCGAAATGGTAAAAAATATATATATATACTATATATATACTATATATACCATCATATATATATTATATATATCACCGATCTCTATGATTTTTTGACACAACAATACATGCTATATACGTAAGCAATCGGTGAAATTTGAAGCTTATAACTGTTAAAATGGGGAAGAACTTGCGCAAAGTTTCTTATCTGAACAATCGGTTGTATGGGATATATACTATATATACCACAGGTATATATGATTTTCTCAGACAACAATATATGCTATACACGTAAGCATTTGGTGAAGTTTGAACATATCTAAACGATTTTTAAGATAAATATAAAATAAAAAATAGGTAGGTAATCTGTGTGAGGATGCAAAGCTTCACGTTTTTTGTGGTCTGCATGTAAAAACTATGACTACGAATCACGTATTTCAAAAATATATGACGTAAACGTAACTATCTGATGAAATTTGATGAATTTTGAAGCTTCTAGCCGTAAAAAAGGGGTCAAAATGACAGTTTATATGAAGTATATAATATATATACCACCGATCTCTATGATTTTTTCAGACAACAATATATGCTATATACGTAAGCATTTTGTGAAATTTGAAGCTTCTAACTGTTAAAACGGGGCAGAAATTGCGCAAAGTTTCTTATCTGAACAATCGGTTGTATGAGATATATACTATGTATACCACCAATCTCAATGATTTTTTCAGACATCAATATATGCTATACACGTAAGCAGTTGGTGAAATTTGAAGCTTCTAGCTGTTAAAATGGGGCCGAAATCGTAAAAAAAATATATATATACTATATATATATACTATATATACCATCATATATATATTATATATATCACCGATCTCTATGATTTTTTTACACAACAATACATACTATATACGTAAGCAATCGGTGAAATTTGAAGCTTATAACTATTCAAATGGGGTAGAAATTGCGAAAAGTGTCTTATCTGAACAATCGGTTGTATGAGATATATACTATATATACAACCGATCTCTATGATTTTTTCAGACAACAATATATGCTATATACGTAAGCAATCAGTGAAATTTGAAGCTTATAGCTGTTAAAATGGGGTAGAAATGGCGAAAAGTTTCTTATCTGAACAATCCGTTGTATGAGATATATACTATATATACAACCGATCTCTATGATTTTTTCAGACAACAATATGTGCTATATACGTAAGCAATCGGTGAAATTTGAAGCTTATAGCTGTTAAAATGGGGTAGAAATGGCGAAAAGTTTCTTATCTGAACAATCCGTTGTATGAGATATATACTATATATACAACCGATCTCTATGATTTTTTCAGACAACAATATGTGCTATATACGTAAGCAATCGGTGAAATTTGAAGCTTCTAGCTGTTAAAATGGGGCTAAAATTTGCGAAAATATATATATATATACTATATATGTATATACTATATATACCACCATATATATACTATATATACCACCGATCTTTATGAGTTTTTCAGACAACAATATATGCTATATACGTAAGCATTCGTTGAAATTTGAAGCCTCTAGCTCTTAAAATAAGGCAGTAATTACGAAAAGTTCCTTATCTGAACAATCGGTTGTGGGGGATATATACTATATATACGACCGATCTCATAAATTTTTTCAGGCAACAATATGTGCAATATATGAAAGTATATAGTGAAGTTTGAAGCTTCAATCTGTTAAATTGGGTAAGATATTACAAAAATCCTCTTTTTCTGAAAAATCGGTTGTATGGAGGATATATGCTATAGTGGTCCGATCCGGTCGGTTCCGACAAATGTCTACTCGGACACCCAAATACACCCGCTCACCAAATTTTATCAAGATATCTCAAAAATTGAGGGACTAGTTTGCATACAAACAGACAGACGGACAGACGGACAGACGGACATGGCTAAATCAACTCAGCTCTTCAACCTGATTATTTCGGTATACTTAATGGTGGGTCTATCTATTTTCCTTTAAGGACTTACAATTTTCGGTTTCGTGACGAAATTAATATACCATTTCATTTTCATGAAAGGTATAAAAAATGGGCGTGGCACAGCCCCTTTTATAACTAAGCAATTTTCTATGTTTCGGGAGCCATAACTCGAAGAAAAATTAACGGAAATATTTCTAGAAAAAATGGACGACATCGGTTAAAGACCACGCCCACTTTTATATAAAAGATTTTTAAAAGGGTCGTAGACGAAAATAATAAGCTATAACTTAGCAAAAAGGTGCTTTGCATTAATAGAATTTTACTTCCTAAATTGAATTATAACATTAAATTTGAAAACACTAAAATTTTTGAAAATGGGTTTGGTACCGCCCCTTTTATGATTAAGCAATTTCTATGTTTCGGGAGCCATAACACGAAGAAAAATTAACATATCGTAATGAAATTGTGTACACATATTTTCCTTACAGCAGAAAATATTTCTAGTAAAAATGGAACACGGCAACAAATTTAAAAGGGTCTTACTTAGACTAGAATAATAAGCTATAACTTAGCAAAAAATAGTTTTGAATCAATGATATTTCAATTATCAAGTTTTACTGTAAGAGGAAATGGGGAGACATTTTTCTTTTAAACGGACGGTGCCACGTGTTATGTAGAAAAGTAATTTATCTTAAATGAAAAGTACAATTGCAGCTCACGCTGAGTATATAATGGTCGGTTACACCCGAACTTAGACACCTTTACTTGTTTTCTAATAGGACGTATCACTTCCGTCTGCGATTTACGGTGTGGCTCGCTGATACCGCAACTGTCTTCCTTCTCTACGAAGCAGCGTGATATTACTGATGATATCAGTTCCTCCTTCGTGCTCGCTAGAATTGAACATATCCTCATCGGCAGCCCGAAATGTCGAATATACTTATATGGTCCCACTGCTCTGTTATATTGATAATTACTCTCATAGATCAGGTGTAGGAGCCGTAGGCTAAATCCGTTTATGAAAAGACTTTCTATCTTCTTTTTTTCGAAAACGGCAAATTAAAAAAAAAGTTGTTGTTTGATAACTTCGCAACTTGCGATACATCGTTTTTCCGATTACTAGCACTAGTTCAAATGTCAGTTTAAGTTGAGCCGGTTCGATCTAAAGATCACTTGTACCCATAGGTTTTACTTTATAGATGTTTGTTTGTGTTGTGTGTTATTAGCGGCTTGTAAATTTGGATCATTTGATTGCGGCTGGCACATGATTGTTGACGCAGTAGCGGTGCAGGCGACGAAGGGTAGATACACTCGACCGCTTAAGCATGTATGTTTTATTACCGCAGTGATTTTGTGTTGCTTGCTGCCTGGATAGATGCTCATTAGAACGAACGGACGTGATTAATTTTCTTACAGCCGCCACAAAGTGGACTATAATTTTAAAATACACACCACAAAAATCATAGCCCAACACTAAAGTAGAAAAAAACCAATTAGCGATTACTACACCGAGCTGTATAAGGATATTATAGCTTTGTCTAAACTACAATGGGAGGATAAAGCCGTATGTAGAAGACCACGCAAGTAGGGAAACTTCTGGGAATGGCTAGAGCGACTGTTTTGCATGCGGTTCAAGTAGCCCACTACTTGCGGTCGCTTGCGGCCAAGTATCCTCTCGGTAGCCATTTAACATCCGTTTAGTGCTGAGCTTGCTGGAGGATTTTTATCGGAAGCGTCTGTCCACCACAAGCAAGCGGGCGTCTGTCTTGGATCAAGCAGCTCGCTATATAAATGTGCAAATAATATTTTCAACCCCGCTGAGCGGGTTGTGCGCTGGGCTTCGGATAAGAAGACAACTCTCAACTGACGACGACCATGGCAAATGTTTAAAGGACATCCAAGAAATAAGCGCAGTTTCGGGGTCGAATTCGTTGTGGGAGAGAGACCTTGTCGTTAAGTACTGACGTTCACGCCTGTGGTCAAACGTCTCGCCACTATCCGAATAAAAGCAAATTTTTTTTAATAGATCATTCATCAGCACCCATGCACCGACAGAGGAGAAAGACGCTGAGGTGAAAGACGCTTTCTATGAACGGTTGGAACGCACATATGAGCGCTGCCTTCCTCCATGATATAAAAGTCGTGCTTGTCGACTTTAGCGCCTGGTTGCGGAAAGAGAGAGTTTTTTGGTCCCACAGACGGAAAGTTCAGCCTACACAATGAAACCTCTCCTAATGGACTGAGGCTGGTCGATTTCGCCGGTTTTCGAAATATGGTCATATCCAGAACGAGGTTCACGCCTCCAGTGGTTTAAATGTGTGCACGATCCGAGGACTTTATATCGACTAGGACCATCATCTCGTCGCAGCCAAAATACGCGCCCGCCTCTGCGTGGTTAAAAAAAGGGAACACAAAATACAAGGAAATCTAGAGGTCGAAAGACTGCAATCGAAACAGTCTGCCAACGATTTCGCAACTCGACTCTCACGCCTGCTCTCTGAGGACAAAAGTCAACCCGACAGAATGCAGGAGAAGTGGGAGCATATCTCTAAAGCATTTGGTAACGCCCATGGAATTAATGTCTCCCCACCTGATTATGACGAAGTAATAATAGCGATAACCAGTTTAAAAAACAACATGGCCGCGAAGGCTGATATATTACCTGCGGAGCTATTCAAATACGACGATGGGTTGGAGTTGGTAAGACACATGCATCAACTTCTTTGCGAAATGCGGTGCTTCCTTGGTGTTACCGATTTGAGTAAAGAAACAGGTTGCGTAGGCTGCTAGGTGCCAATTAATGATGATGATGAGCCTTCAGTCCCTTCTTTTCCATGATGACATTTACTTTGTTAGTCTAAGGTTGTATAACCTGCACGTGACCTTTGACACTTTGCAGTCCCGCGGTTGGTTCCACGCCGGGAGGTTGCTTTTACTCAAACTTTTTTTTAGATGCTGCGCTATGAGAGATTATTGCCTTATTTGTTGCTGGTTAATGTGAAAAATTACGCGACTGCTGTGTAAGCTGTTTTTTTCTAGTGGTTCTACTGCTTTAGTCACGGCTACTACTTCCGCCTGAAAAACGCCACAGTGATTTGGCGGCTCGTCGGATCTGTTTATTTACGGATCAGCCCAATACACCGCAGACTCTGAAACCATCGGTATAAAAGTTAATCGCCTCGTCTGATCCATTAGAGCGCCCTTGCGCCAACATTCTACCACTTTTATGCCTCTAAGAGACCTATCGAAGCGCAGATAGGGAACTAGGTAATCTGTTCACTCTATATTTGATAAAAAGTTGGTACTGTAGCGTTATGGTCTGCGCTCAAGTAGAACGCATAAAGTTTGACAGCATTTCTTCCAGCTTTCGTCAAGGGGAGCCCTATAGATCCTTCCTTTATGGCTCCGCGATTGTGTGCACGTGTCCACGCTAGTGGACGTAGCATCAGCCAACAACAACACTGTTGACAGTTGCAATTACGTCCCCACATTGCGTTAACTGAAGGGGTGTAGGTATAATTCGAACGAACAGCTGGCCAATACCAGCAAGAACAGTTAGCTACACCAGTTTAAAGCTTTGCTGAGATATCACTTACGAATTTATGACCCACGTGATTTTGTCACAACTTTGAACGCCAAACCATAGCATCAACGAATGTTGCCATACCAGCATAATTCCAAACATGAAAGAAATAATTGTCCGCAACACCCTTGTTATAATCAAAGATTTTTCAGTTTTGTTTTCTACAAGTAGTGTGTGCCATGCTGAGAACATGCGAAAGACTGCATGTGACACTGCCTTTACCTGTCCGCCCAACGAGCTATTGGGAAAATGCTCAAATTGTTTTAAATTGTTGAATGCTCATGAACGGTGTCAACTAACATGGTTAATGCAAACCGTTATTTAAATATACATATTAGGTACACATATACATATATATGACTTCCCACCCGATAAACGTTCCTGCTTCAGTTTATGAAGTTGAAGCCATGATACAAATAGCATAAAGTAAAACCGTACCATATTCAGTTCTTGAATTTGGTCTTTCTCATATGCTATACAGAAACATGTAAGCAGTGGTTATCGAAAATGTTATTCAAATGTGGAAATTTACTCACGTTTGCTTATATTACGCTAAATTTAAATAATCCAGATATAGGCTTACCCCCCTATTCATAAAAAATAAAAGTGGTTTATAAAACACTTATAACTTGATATTTGTATGTTAACGTTATTTTAAAAAGCTTTATAAGCCTTTTGTATTTTTAGGAATAAGAGTTAGTCTACTTTCAGACATTATAGATGGGAATGGGAAAGTGGATGAACTAGCTAAAAAGGTCACATCGCTCGAAGCTTGCTCCGTAGATCGCCCAGCGGAATATGCGTGGACCCAAGAACGAGCTGCAAAGTGTCGAAGATCATGTGTAGATATTACAACCTTAGACTAACAAAGTTTCTCCTTTCATTCATAAGAGAGGACTGTAGACTGATGGCGGGTATTCTGACGGGTTGGAAGAGGAAACGATAGAACACGTTTTGTGCACTTGACCTGCGATTGCCAGGTGAAGACTTCAGCTATTAGGAGTGATACAGCTATCAGATCAGACAGCTAGAAACTTTCTGGTATTTACCGGACGAAGAAAGGAACCATTTTAACTTCAGTTTGGTAGTTAAACAAACTTCTGGTGACAAACACTACGGACTCATTCAGTCCATGTGAGGTCCTCACGAAAATGTGGGAAGTCTTGGGCACTGCCGAAGACAGTCCTGTCCTTACATGTTTTTATACTCAGTTGAGCAGAGCTCACAGAGTATATTAACTTTGATTAGATAACGGTTGGTTGTACAAGTATAAAGGAATCGAGATAGATATAGACTTCCATATATCAAAATCTTCAGGATCGAAAAAAAATTGATTGAGCCATGTCCGTCCGTTAACACGATAACTTGAGTAAATTTTGAGGTATCTTGATGAAATTTGGTATGTAGCTTCCTGAGCGCTCATCTCAGGTCGCTATTTAAAATGAACAATATCGGACTATAACCACGCCCACTTTTTCGATATCGAAAATTTCGAAAAACAGAAAAAGTGCGATAATTCATTACCAAAGATGGATAAAGCGATTAAACTTGGTAGGTGAGTTGAACTGATGACGCAGAATGGTAAATTAGTAATATTTTTAACAATGGGAGTGGCACCCCCCTTTTTAAAGGAACGTAATTTTAAATTTTGCAAGCTGTAATTTGGCAGTCGTTGAAGATATCATGATGAAATTTGGCAGGAGCGTTACTCCTATTATTGTACGTATGCTAGATAAAATTAAGCAAAATCGCAGAACGGCCACGCCCAATTTAAAAAAAATTTTTTTTAAAGACAAATTTTAACAAAAAATTTAATATATTTACAGTATAAAAGTAAATTATGTCAAGATTCAACTCCAGTAATTATATGGTGCACCAAAATGCAAAAATAAAAGAAAAGTTCAAAATGGGCGTGGCTCCGCCCTTTTTCATTTAATTTTTCTAGGATACTTTTAATGCCATAAGTCGAACAAAAATTTACCAATCCTTGTGAAGTTTAGTAGGGGCTTAGATTCTGGGACAGTAACTTATTTCTGTGAAAAAGGACGAAATCGGTTGAAGCCACGCCCAATTTTTATACACAGTGGACCGTCTGTCCTTCCGCTCGGCCCTTAACACGATAACTTGAGCAAAAATTGATATATCTTTACTAAACTCAGTTCACGTACTTATCTGAACTCACCTTGTATGGGTGTAAAAAATGGCCGAAATCCGACTATGACCACGCCCACTTTTTCGATATCGAAAATTACCAAAAACGAAAAAAATGCCATAATTCTATACCAGATACGAAAAAAGGTATGAAACATGGTATTTGGATTGATTTATTGACGCAAAATATAACTTTAGAAAAAAACTTTGTAAAATGGGTGTGACACCTATCATATTAAGTAGAATGAAATGAAATAAAGGGCGAAATAAAAAACCCTTGAACTCTTGGCAGGAATACAGTTCGTGGTACTACCTATATAAATAAATTAGCGGTATCCAATAGATGATGTTCTGGGTCACACTGGTCCACATTTCGGTCGATATCTGGAAAACGCCTTCACATATACAACTACCACCACTCCCTTTTAAAAGCCTAATTAATACCTTTAATTTGACACCCATATCGTACAAATACATTCTAGAGTCACCCCTGGTCCCCTTTATGGCGATATATCGAAAAGGCGTCCACCTATAAAACAAAGCCCCATGCCCTTTTAAAATACTCATTAACACCTTTCATTTGATACCCATATCGTACAAAGACATTCTAGAGTCACCCACGGTCCACCTTTATGGCGATATCTCGAAAAGGCGACCACCTGTAGAACTAAGGCTCACTCCTTTTGAAATACTCATTAACACCTTTCGTTTGATACCCATATTGTACACACGCATTCTAGAGTCTCGAAAAGGCGACCACCTATACAACTACCACCACTCCCTTTTAAAACCCTCATTAATACCTTTAATTTGATACCCATATCGTACAAACACACTCTAGAGTCACCCCTGGTCCACCTTTATGGCGATATCTTGAAAAGGCGTCCACCTATAGAACTAAGTCCCACGCCCTTTTAAAACACTCATTAACACCTTTCGTTTGATACCCATATTGTACAAACACATTCAAGGGTTACCCCTGGTTCACCTTTATGCCGATATCTCGAAAAGGCGTCCACCTATACAACTACCACCATTCCCTTTTAAAACCCTCATTAATACCTTTAATTTGATACCCATATCGTACAAACACACTCTAGAGTCACCCCTGGTCCACCTTTATGGCGATATCTTGAAAAGGCGTCCACCTATAGAACTAAGTCCCACGCCCTTTTAAAACACTCATTAACACCTTTCGTTTGATACCTATATTGTACAAACGCATTCTAGAGTCACCACTGGTCCACTTTTATGCCGATATCTCGAAAAGGCGTGCACCTATAGAAGTAAGGCCCACTCCCTTTTAAAATGTTCATTAACCCCTTTCATTTGATACCCATATCGTACAAACAAATTCTAGGGTCACCCCTGGTCCACCTTTATGGCGATATCTCAAAAGGGCGTCCACCTATGGAACTAAGGATCACTCCCTTTTAAAATACTCATTAACACCTTTCATTTGATACCCATATCGTACAAACAAATTCTAGAGTCAACCCTGATCCACCTTTATGGCGATATCCCTAAATGGCGTCCACCTATGGCCCACTCCCTCAAAAAATACACTTTAATACCTTTCGTTTGATACACATGTCCAACAAACACATTCCAGGATTACCCTCGGTTCATTTTCCTACATGGTTATTTTCCCTTATTTTGTCACCATAGCTCTCAACTGAGTATGTAATGTTCGGCTACACCCGAACTTAATCTACCTTACTTGTTAGTTATTTGTTTGACAAGTGAGTAGCCAACAGTCACGTCTATGAGAAAAAATAAGTTTGAATCTGCATTATATTGTATTTTTCTTTTAATGTACATACATATATACATATGTATATACTGAATATTAAATTTTATGACGATATCATAGACTACTTACTGCTTATGTTACTATCTAAACATTTATGGAAGGCACATTTGATTGTCTCGAAATTTATTTTTTAACTAGCTTTTAACAATAGTGTCACGATAACATTTAATTCAAATTTCATTTAAATCGGCGCATTAATATGTCAAAGAGAGTGCAAAGAAAGCAATTTCACGTACATGCCATGCTCTTCGAAATGCAGTGGCTTGCTGAAGACCTTGATTGGTGTGTGATGTATATTTGTTACTGGTGCTTTAACCACACTACGCTTGTTGCATTAAAATGAGCGTCTTAGTATTATCGCTGTGCGTTTCCTCAATATCTTCCAACCTTAAATACATAATAATTACAATTTTACTTAAAATCTTGCCCTTATGTATCTGCATCCTTACATACGTATATAAACCAGGTAAGAAATATGCTGTGAAAACACCTAATCAAATATAAATGCCAGCGTGTTTGGTAGTATTAGTATAACCTCAAAAAAAATTATGATAAAAAACAAATTAGGGTGTCTAAGTTCGGGTCATGGAGGAACTATACAAGGTGGCAGCACGGCCACAGCTGATTTGAACTTTTTAATTATGATTTGATACATCAACTTCTGGCGTGTTTGACATTAGTCCATCGATTTACAAAAACAAAGTACATGCAACTTATATTTATGTTTGTAGGTATGTCACCGTGCTGCCACCTTGTATGGTTCCGCCATGGTTCGGGTGTAACCGAACATTAAATGCTTAGCTGAGAGCTTCTATGGTATAAATCCATCCTTCAACTATATGGTTGGCTCATCCCTACACCAACAACATACTTTGTTCAGATTGTCAAAATCTGTGTGTTGGTGTTAGGAGAATGGAATGGAGAGAAAACATAAAACTTTGCAATTCTTGTGTGTTGTGGGAAAATAATGCACTATATTATTTTCATTTATTGAAAAAATAACTGAAAGTGATGTTAAACTATTTTTTTTACAAAGAATTTACCACCACGGCAGTAAATTATTGTCAATGTGTTGATACATTTTAGGTTTGCCATCTCCTTTTGACAATCCCTATACTAGTGAAGTGAAAAAAATGATGGAATGAGCCAAATATATAATTGAGCCATGGTATAAATCATTTAGCTTAAATTTTTCGACTCTAAAGCTAAGGACACACTGAGCGGCGCGACATATAACGGTAGCGGCGCTTCGCTTTTTAAACGGTTTTATTTGGGTTGAATTGACAGGCTGGCTGGTTGGATGGCTGGCACGAATTTTGTAATTGAAATTTAAATAACTTCCCGATAAGCTACAAGCTTGAAACTTGGAATAAAGTTCAGAACCCGATGACAATGCAAAAATTAGAAAAAAATGCCGCTACGTGGCGCAAGGATCGAAATATTCACAAAAATCGTATTTGTGGTCCGATTTGGCTCATATTTGGAACACGTAATACATACAAGAATAGAAAGCAACATATGAAAAAATAGCCGCTACGTGGCGCAAGGATCGAGATATTCACAAATATCGTATTTGTGGTCCGATTTGGGTCATATTTGGAAAACATAATACATACGAGAATAGAAAGCGACTTATGAAAAAAATCGCCGCAAGGTGGCGCAAGGATCGAGATATTCACAAAAATCGTATTTGTGGTCCGATTTGGCTCATATTTGGAACACATAATACATTCGGGAATAGAAAGCGACCTATGATGTCCGATTTGGCTCATATTTGGAACAAATGTTACATACAGTCCGGTAGAAATGACATCAAAACATCTTGGAGTTGGAGGAGGGACAAGCATACATACGTGGCGCAGAGTCGAGTTAAGTCTTTGGAAGGATTATGTATTGAGCAATTAGATTGTAACAAATTGTCAGGAAAGTCCTTGTAGTAATGAGTCACTTTTAAATAAAGACTAAATACTTGAAAATAAAATAATTAAAAAAAATTTTTTAAGTTAAACGGTTTTATTGAAAACAATATTTACATGAAGTAATAATAATACTAGAAGCTAGAAAATAATTAGGTAGGTCCTAGGTACTAGTCATCACACTCCTCATCAATCTAGGGCGTTGATCACACAATTAATTGACAGCGTTGGATGCGTAAATATTATTATTACTTCATGTAAGTATTGTTTTCAATAAAACCGTTTAACTTAAACATTTTTTTAAATTATTTTATTTCTTCTTTGATAAACATTGCCGCTTATGACCAAGCCGCGCAGTTCTGCTGCCGCTAAGTGTGAATTGCTCCATAGGAATTCATGCAAAGAATATTTTGCCACATAGTTTAGCGCAGCTCAGTGTGTACTTAGCTTAAGTTTTCTCAATGGAATTTTTTGCGAGTTTATAAGATTGCGAACAAATTTGTTTCAGTTAATTCGCAATTAGCCAAATGTTTTTAAACATTTTTTTACCTAAGTGGTCTTCATTTAAGTCTAGTCTTATAGGGTTGCTTACGCTTGATGGGAGCTATATTATTTGCTATGGTGATTTACTAAAGTCGTTAACGATGCATTTTCATGCAATTGAATAACTTTGTCACCCCATATGCAATTAAGCGCGTATTGCCTTAATGTATAATATGCTAAATTCTGGTTCATCTAGAAACTGATGTGTGCCACTCAATGCACAAATAAGAAGGTCCAAAACTTATTTGATCCCTCGCTATTCACATCCAATTAAGTGTGTAAGTATGTGTTGAAATATTAAGCCCCAAACTGAGAAGTGATCAATATTCAGAATCTCATTTGTGCACATAAAACTTATTACTGTTCTTAAACGTTCTATACAATTTCATCAAATAACATGCTGGACTGTCAGGCTCATTGGCTGACTTTGGGTCTACCTGCCAATGTGCGTGCGTGTCCTGCTTGCCAACGCGCCTACCTTTTGTCATCCGCTGAACTGTCAATTGCCTGGCGTTGACATGCTTGGGCGCTCCAAATAACCTTATTAGGAGCTTTGTAGCTCTTAAATTTTTTTCCTACAGATTTCCGTTGCCCATTGCTGGCCGTCAATTTCTCAATTTCACAATTACAATTGACATGTGGCGCGGTCAGCGGCGACGCATTAAATGCATTGATTTTTACCAATTTTGGGTTTTATTGATGGCAACAACAACAATAATTTTAAGGAAACAACAGTAACAATGAGAAGAAAAAAAATTAAATACTTGAGCAAATAAAAGAAAAATGATGTTGCAGAACTCTTAGAGAGGAGGGGAGTGACCTTTATGGAAGGAGTAAAAGTACTGTTAAATGAAAGGCGATAAAAAATTAAAAAGTGCATTCTTCCGTATTTCGTGCGTTGGAGCTCCGTGTATGCGCCTCCCAAAAACGCGAAATGTCAAACGGTAAACGTTGATGTAAGCATGTGCTCTTGCGCATGCATATCTACAATAGTGATGTGGCGAATGTAACATTCGCGTCATAGCCAAATTAAAAAGAACCCACAGGAAGCATGAAGGCGTGGCATGGCTGATATATAGAGCGGAAGTAGGAATAAAAAGAAAGAACAGCAAAGAGAATGGAGTCTCCCAAAAATAAAGGTAAAATCATCATTTTGTAACTAACTTAAAATGGTTAGTTTTTAAAAAAACTCAGCTCATTCCATGTGATGTAGTCAAAAGTCAAACACTGCAAGTGCACTTCTCCAGCAGAAATTCGCAAATTCTCTCAGAAATAAATGGGAGAGAAATCCCCAATTTCTCCTACTTTGAAAATTTTTCGACATAACGACCGTTTTTTCATACTTCCTTTGTTTTTACTTTCGTTTAATGTCTTACCGCGCCGATTCGGGAATCTCGCAAATTGATTTTTGAGTAACTTTCCGTCAGGTAAAACTCTTGAGACTTGGAACATACTTCAGAACATGATGACAGGGTAACATGTATGATAAAATCTCGCTGGTAGCGCAGGTATCGTCATATATATGTATTTTTATCGTCCAAATTTACAAATTTTGCTAACACGTTTATGTAACTACCCGGGTGCTAGAAACCTTGAAAGAAGGCTGCCAACCCTCAGGTTTTCGTCAGGAGACTTAATGGGGTTGAAATACCACTTTGAAGTGATTCTCACAGTTGAAGATATACTTGTAAAATTTATATTATGTAGAGTCGCAGAGAATTATACGATTTTAACCCATGAGTTACCCAATGATATCCACTTAGAGAGCTTATGACTTCGAGGGCGGCATCCTATAGTCACTCCCTAACGTTGTTTCTCTGGCGATTCACATAGTCTCTTGTGAGCTATGTAGCTCGGCAGCATGATGCGACCAAAACATTCGCCACAAAGTCTTCGTAGCTACACCTAAAGCTTTTAGGAAAGTGACGTCGACGAATGTAGGAAATCGAATTTGAATTCCTATAGGTTCTATGCTGGCATACATTGAGAGGGAAAGGAGAAGCGATAGCGACTGGTGGTCAGGATTGAAAACAGCCGAAAAAAAGGAGGTGCCTTTTGGCGGGAACAACAGTAGGTCAGTATTAATGCTCGCCGTTAAAACTGTGCCACGAGCATCATGAGTTATAACTATTAATAGAGCATTATAAGCTACCGTATGTCGCCGTTGGGCGTGAACAATAAGGAGCCACAAATGATAAAAGAAATCGCGTCGACGGCGAGTTATCCCAGAATATCTCCTTAAGTGAAACTAAGCTTTGCACTAGACATACAGACAAAAGTGTGATCATTTTAGGGACAATTCCTCCGCAGGAACGTACTCCTTGAAAGATCCGCGAGAAACTGAGCCGCTTTACATTGCAATATCAGCCACTGGTCCTGTTAACAACCCGAATTACTCCAGTATATAGACCCGATTGCCGGGGGAGGTTCAATCTAAAATTTCCCTAATATATGTATAAACAAAACCTTTCGTTAATATTATATTTTTATACTGTAATGTCACCTTTAGTTTTAAGTTTTATTCATATAAGCAACCCTGTACATAGCAACCCTGCCATAGGATGTCGAGTATTAAATAAAATGTCAAAATGTCAAAAGGAGGGAAGCGCAGCTAACTTCACTGATTTCCTACTTCTTCCTGTGCCAGCCAAAAAGGACAAGTTGCCATTTTGTAAGACAAACAAAATATCGCAAATAAAATAAAGACATCCTGTCGAATGAAACGATAGAGTTTCAACTTCAGGTGTGGGAAGACACCTACTAACGTTTAACGTGAATATTTAAGCCTGATTGCAATTAAAAAAAAAAAAATTTAAGAAATGCGTTCAACACGTACCGCGGCCAATACCTTGGGAGTTATCGGCGATTCGAAACGCAGTAGCGAAACATCGTCAACTTCTGGTGCAACTATTCAGCCGCAGACAATAAACTTAGCGACCACAAATGCACATAGAGCTGAAGAAACTGGGATAACCGATGAATTCGAAATATCTGCTGCCATTATACGTAATGGCACTTTCGCTGCGGCACCTAGCGCTCCAGCTGCCAGCTTAACTTCATTTTCCGCCACCGCTACTACTAGTGCTACAACCTCTGCCATTGCCACCACCGCTGCCATAGTCACTACCGCTGCCATTTTTGCTACTGCCGCCACCGCTGTACATGATGTTGTTGGGCCTGTATTAAGTGCTGCTGCTGTAGAAGATCAAACCTATGCCACCTCTTTTGAGACTGCACCCGAAAACACCGCTGCCGCCGCATCATTTGTTTCTGCTGCTATGTCAAATCCCGAAGCCGTATCATTTACTCATAACACTGGTTTTGATGTCCCTTCTAACTCACCTTTTTGAGAAGCTAGTCAACTAGAGGACGAGTTAAGAGTCCTGAAATTGCGCCGCAAAATCGTGGAACTCCAAAGTCAGCTACAACAAATACAAAGCAACCCAAGTGCTCGCATAGGAAAATATATAAATTTCGATGAACTAGACGCTGCAGTACCAAAGTTTAGCGGTGATAATCATTATGATATCAACAGATGGTTCCTGCAGATCGAGGACTACGCTGATGCCAATAAGTACGATGAACGGCACAAGTGCCTAGCACTGAGGCGGTGCATGACCGGAACGGCAAAATAATTTATTTTATACAAGGATCTTATGGAGTCGTTGTATACGATGTTCCGACGCAATTGCTCGCGGCAAGAAGTTTATCGTCAACTAAGGTTACGCAAATTGAAGCCATCCGAAACTTGCATTAGCTACGTCGTCGCGATGCAATCGAAAGCCGCTCAGGCACAGATACCGGAATCGGAGTTGGTCGTTATAATCATTGACGGAATCCCAGACAGTAGCAACAATATTAGTATACTCTATGACGCCAATTCGGTGGCAGAACTAGTACGGCGAACTGAACGGTATGAGCAGCGCCGCCAGAACTCTTCACGGAAGCAATTTGGAAATACCTCTGGAAGCATCGAAACAAAAACGCCGAGGGAAGTTACCGGCGAAGATTTGACAACAGTACGCTGCTTCAACTGCTCTCGATTTGGTCACTATCAGAGTAGTTGCCCAAAGCCTCAACGCCCTGCAGGTTCCTGTTTTACATGCCACCAGTTGGGACATATGTACAAGGATTGCCCTCGTAAGAAGAACCAGCTCACTCGTGTCGCCACCATCTCCAATACTTAGGATTACTATGATATAGCAGATAAGCAAGAGGTAAGTGTGGCCTTTTACAATTTAAATCGAATCAGATGGTCAGGTTTTGTAAATATAATTTCTCTCCTTGATTCCGGTAGTCCGATTAATATCATGCAAACATCTGTTGCTACAAAATTTATAAAATTACCACCTATTGCGGTACCTATGAAGTACATCGGTGTCGGCAGAAATAGACTGCAATGTTAATGCGGATTCAAAAAGAAATGAATTTATTAAAGATACTTTGAAACCTTATACATCTGATTCGATTACTGATAAAATTGCTGATGGTGACTATAGTAATAGATCGCTTAGCGACGAACATATATTGGATAAAACATATGGAAAATGTGATCAAGAATTTGCTGTGAAACAAAAGTTAGGCGATGGTAACGATTATTGTGATAATGGAGGTAGCGCGTTTGACTTGATAGCGAAAGGGGTATGTGCTATAGATGAAAGTGTTGTTCAATCAGAAATAGATATAGGCCCAAATCTCGATAAAAGTGAACGGAAAGCCATCATGGATGTTCTAAATAATCCCTATTTGGACCACCACAAATCGATAAGAAACCTTACGATTATAAAATGATAATACGAACAACTGACGACACCCCTTTCTACTGCTTGCCTAGAAGATTATCTTCTGAGGATAGAGATGAGGTTCAAAATATCACCGATGACTTAGTTAAGCGACAAATTATTCGGCCTAGCAACTCCCCTTATGCCTCTGCTATTGTCCTAGTGAAGAAAAAGAATGGTGAAACGCGTATGTGCATAGACTACAGAGCCCTCAATAAGAAAACTGTTAAGGAAAATTTCCCATTACCCTTAATAGATGATTGTATTGAATATATGTCAGGGAAAAACGGTTTTACGTTACTCGACCTGAAAGATGGTTTCAATCAGCTAGCGATGCACGAGGATTCTATTCCTTTAACGTCATTTGGTACACCACATGGTCAATTTGTATACCTTAGGATACCTTTTGGGTTAAATAATGCATCAGCTAATTTCCAGAGATTCGTTTATAACATTTATCGGGACATGATAGATGCGAGAGAAATTATTGTGTACATTGACGACATATTAATAGCTTCAAACAATTTTGAATGTCACCTCGAGACCCTAGGAAAAGTGCTCAGAAGGACTATGAAAGAAATTTAGAGCTTAAGCTGAAGAAGTGCAAGTTCGGCTATAACAAAATAGAGTACTTAGGTTATCTTGTCAGTCCGTAAGGGATACAACTATCGACATCCCACATTAAAGCAAATTACCAAATTCCGAGGAACCAGAAAGAGCTTCGTTCTTGTATTGGACTATTCTCCTATTTCCGTAAGTTTGTACCCACATTCTCCAAAACTCATCCACTTCTGAACCTCTTACGTAAAGAAGCTGAGTTCATATTTTCGGAAGACTGCTTGAAGGCCTTCAAAGCTCTTAGAAATGCGTTAGTCAGTGCCCCACTTCTGGCTATATATGATCGCAATCATGAAACACAACTTCACTGTGAGGCAAGCAGTCAGTGTTTTGGATCTGTTCTGCGCAAAAACAGTATGACGGTAAATTTCACCCAATTGTATACTTTTCTAAAACAACCACTCCGGCCGAGTCTAGATATCATAGCCTTGAGCTAGAAACCTTGTCGATTATTTATGTCCTCCGAAGGTTTAGAATCTACTTAGAAGGCATCCCATTTAAAATTATTACCGACTGCAATTCGTTGACAAATGACTTTGAACAACAAACAAATTAACCCTCGAATAGCCCGATGGGCACTTGAGTTGGAAAATTTTAACTACTCTATTAAACGTCGAATCGGGACAAACCTTGGGCACGTAGACGCCCTAAGTCGAAGTCCGTTATTAGAAAAGGAGGAGGGCGTAGGCTCAATTGTAAAACACGAAGCATGCAAACGCGAAGACATAGTGAAACCTCGGCCCTCGGTGAAGAAATGTATGTTAGTTGCTGCAGTAGACCTGGATTTGGATGTTCAGATCCAAATCGCCCAGAATCGAGACGAAAAACTTAAGAAACTTGTGAGCGAATTGGAAAAAGGGGAAATAATAGGATACGAACTGGTCGATGGCTTAGTATGTTGCAGGATTGGTCAAAAGGTCATGCTGTGTGTCCCTGCAGAAATGCAAGAAAATGTAATTCGGTTTACACATGAGAAAATAGGTCATCTAGGGGCAGATAAATGCTATAATCAAATAAGGAAAACCTATTGGTTCAGCGACATGAAGGAAAAAAATTCGTAGACTAATCCAAAACTGCATCAAATGCATTATATATTCTGCGCCTGCTCGTTCTAACGAGCATAACCTCTTTAGCATTCCCAAGAAACCAATTCCATTTGACATCCTCAATTTGGACCACTTCGGCCCCCTGCCCGCGATTAGGTCAAAGCGTAAACTTCACGAAGTTTGTAAAATTGTATCCAGTGAATTCTACACAAAAGAAGTGTGCTGCTCACTAGAAAAGTACTTTGGCTACTACAGCCGTCCTCGACGGATCGTAACTGATCGAGGTAGCTGTTTCACCTCCCTTCAATTCAGCGAGTTCTTATTAGAAGGGAATATAGAACATGTTAAGGTTGCAGTGGCATCACCGCAAGCTAACGGGCAGGTAGAAAGGGTCAATCGTGCCTTCAAGGCAATGTTAAGTAAGATGGTTGAGTCCGAGGAACACTCTGATTGGGCCATTAAATTGTCGCAAATAGAATATGCAATGAATAACACCGTTCAAAGTACGATTAAATACACTCCAAGTGACTTACTTTTCGGAATAAATCAAAGGGGCTGTGTCGTCGACGAACTGACCGAATGTCTGGAGGAAAAATTGTCAAATGAAGATGTTAGGAACCTTAGTGAAACCCGACAAGACGCGCTTAAAAACATAGAGGAATATAGGAATATAATCTACGATACTTCTTGAGAAACAGTGTCCCTGCCAAGACCTACTCAGTTGGAGACTTCGTAGTTATAAGGCACACTGATACAACCGTCGGAACCAACAAGAAACTTATCCAGAAATATAGAGGACCATACGCTTTCCATAAATAATTGCCAAATGACCGTTACGTCTTCAGAGATATAAATAACTGCCAATTGACACATTTACCATATAATGGAGTCGTTGAAGCTTTAAAAACTCGCAAATGCTGTTCGCCAACCAATGCGAACATAGAAAAAAAATAAAAATGTCCAGTCACCAACGGCAACCGGTCACACTACTTCAACATGAAATGTTAATTGATTGAGGTCAATCATTATGTCAGATTGGCCGAGTTGTAATGTCACCTTTAGTTTTAAGTTTTATTCATATAAGCAACCCTGTACATAGCAACACTGGCATAGGATGTCGAGTATAAAAGAAAATGTCAAAATGTCAAAAAGAGGGAAGCGCAGCTAACTTCACTGATTTCCTTCTTCTTCCTGTGCCAGCCAAAAAGGACAAGTTGCCATTTTGTAAGACAGACTAAATATCGCAAATAAAATAAAGACATCCTGTCGAATAAAACGATAAAGTTTCAATACCTAGGTGTACTTGTACAAAGGGAGTTATAACTTTGATTGGATAACGGTTGGTTGTACAGGTATAAAGGAATCGAGATTGATATATACTTCCATATATAAAAACCATCAGTATCGAAAAAAATTTTGATTAAGCCATGCCTGTTAATTAACACGATAACTTCAGCAGATATTGAGGTATCTTCACCGAATTCCGTATACGGGCTTATATGGACCCAAAAAAGGTTGGTATTGAAAATGAGCGAAATCGGACGATGACCACGCCTACTCCTTCGATATTGAAAATTTAGAAAAATGGAAAAAATTAGATAATTCAGAAGCGAATACCGCTAAGCTAATGAAACTCGGTGAGTGGATTGATTTTAAGACGCAAAACATAAATTCTAAAAAATTTTGGAATATGGGAGTGGAAGCTTAACAAACCGTAGATCAAAATCCGTTAAAGATATTACATTGAAATTTGACAGAGACACTATCCTTGCTAAATTATATAGACTGCGTGAAGATAATCAAAATCGGTTAAATACCACGCCCACTTTGCTAAAGGTCTAACCTTAACAAAGTGTGCAATAACTCTATGATATTTAAGTACATTTGAGTGATATTCTACCTCAGCAGTGGTATGGTTGAGCTAAGAACGAAACTTAAACAAGTTTTGAAAATGGGCGTGATCCGCCCCCTTTTTGTTACTCTTTCCAAAATATTTTTAATGCCATAAGTGGAACAAAAATCTCCCAATACGAACGAAATTTGGCATAAATATAAACCGTGTTTCAGTGCACAGCTGGGCATGTAATGTTCGGTTTCATCCCAACTTAGACCTTCTTTCTTGTTAAGTACGCCACGTGACAATGGAAGGGCTTAAATAAGAAATACGATTGCGAATGCAAATATTCGCAACATTCCTCATCTGCTTATATTTTGTTCGATTTTCACTACAAGCTTATTCGCTTGCATGGTCAGTAAAGCGGTTACTGGCGACCGGGGGCAGGACATCGTCAAACAACGGCAACAACAGTGCAAAACAGTAAAACCAACATATACACTGAAGCATTGGAATTTGGTGTTTGTTTAATGTTTTGCGGCGTGTGTGCAGGAACAAACAAAACAGCTAAATAAACAACAATTTTCAATAACAAAAAAAATAAAACTAAGCGCGCATATTCCGTTTTCTTTTTGTGGCGAATTTGAAACTGGCCAGCAGAATGTGTCCACCGTTGTTTGTATTGCTGCTGCTGCTGACAATGTTGTTGCGGCAACACAACACAAAACCGTTAATGCCTCAATTGATGGCCATGTGACACGCACTAGCCACGATGTTGCCACGAAATAAAAAATTGAAAATATTAAAATAATATAAAAATAAAGAACAAATACAAATTGTGCATGAACGAGAAACATCAACGCAGAAACATCATTTATGCCCCGAAGGGCAAATTACAAATGAAAAATTCAAACTGAAATGCTGATTACTTTGGCGGCTCATACAATTTATAACTACGACTAATATGCAGGCGGTCGATGGGTCGACGATTGTTGGCGATTCGGTTGGCATCTTTGCTTACACTACCAATTTGCACGCTTATAAAAATTTCCTCACAGCTTCATCTTTAAAGTTGCACGACATACGTACCAGCGCTGACATATTGTTGGCGGTGGCATGCAATCATAACCAAGAAAACTACCATCACCATAACCAAGGATAGTCGGTAGACACATGCGATTGTTGTAGCTCGATCAACTGGCTAGTTGCTAAAACCGTTATGAACTACAGTGTGTTAGTATAGAGTAAACTACCAAAAAGCGATTTCTCAAGTTAGCTCTCTCAAAATACTCTTATATTGTATTAGCGATAGCAAAAGTTATGTTGGGGATGTGGAGCGCTAGGCACCATGAAAGTAGCTTGATATTTTGGAAATGAGGTCTTCATAAGGACAGCCTACCAATAGTACGTTGATCCTTCGCTCTCACAATTCTGGAGGAGTCTCTCTATAGTGACATAGATTTTTAGTTGACTTGGAAAACGGTTTGATTTGTTACACCCTGTACCACATAAACGTTGAAACCCAAAGTGTATTTGAACATCTTTAGAAATAAAATCCTAACTTAAATTATTGCTCAAAGTGGGGCATGGCACGCTGCAAGGTCAGGAATTATTGTAATTCGCAATAGCACCAAAATTATTAGTTTTTTCACTTTTCTTTTGAATATGGATAATCTCCGCTCAACTTACGCTTTACGACACAAATGTGCATTTGATAAGATATATAGATACTTCGCGCCATTTACCTCCTTGAAAATTTAGGCTGAGTTTTTCTTCCAAATTGCGTCCTGCTCCTTTTTCTTTCTTACAAATTGGCAGGACACGACATTCATGTCTTATGTCTACTCCGAACGGCAGCTGCAGGGCAGATGAGTTTTCACTGCGAAGCTTTCCCTGGCGGAAAAACGCTCGGAGTGTTTGCCAAACCACTGTTTTTTAATTGAAAAATCTGTATTTCTAAATTTTTGATGCTGCTTTGGCCTGGACATGAGCCCAGGGCCTTCGGCGTTGTAGGCGGAGCACACCACCACCCCACTACACAATATCAAAGATATTAGCGAAATAGTAAAGAGACTCTGGTACCATGATAAAATTTGATTTTTAAAAACTTAATTTAAAATATTTTAAAAAGCAGGAAGCACCAAAACAAATCGCAGTTGAAATTAGGATAATAGGCAGCACAAAAAATTAATGAACGCTTTAATAAGTTAGAATGGATGATTAAAGCTATATGAAAACTGGTCAATAAATGTAATCTGGTTCCAGTTTTGCATTAAATCGACAGATATCGCTGTATACCTTCCGGTGCCAACAATTTGAATAGTAACTTGTGATAAATAAATATTTGGCGCTATTTACCTCCGATGACTCCTAGGCCAAGCTTCCTTACAATTTGCGCCGTGTTCCTATTAAGTATTCCGAGTTTTATGCCGACTCCGAACGGCATGTGCAGGGCAGATGAGTTTTCACTGAGAGGCTTTACATAGCAGAAATGCATTCGGAGTCTTTGCCAAACCTCTGCCGAGGTACGACCTAGTTTTGAAAAACTTGTTTCTATTTGAAACAATTAAGGAAGTCTAAGTTGGGGTGAAATCGAATATTACATACCCAGCTGTACACTTGAAATGCTGTTGTTGTTTGGTTTGTGTCCTTAATAGTGTTACAGGGCTGCGCCATAATACACATGGGGTATTCCATCCCATTTCGACCAATTTTGAACCCGACCCCTTTAGAATTGGCTGAAAGTTTTTCTTATTTTTCTAGCTTACAAAAGACGTTTTTCAGTTTTTTTTTTCAAATTTTTTCATCCAACTCAAAAAAAGTTATGAATTAAAAAAAAAAAAGAACCGTGTATATTTCAAAATGCCATAACTTTTTCATAAATTGACCGTTTGGGATCTTTTTTTTTAAATTTGCTTTAAATGTACTTTTCGGAAAAAATACAAAAAAATGTTTAAAGTTTTTTTTTTTCAATTAAATATAAAAAAAAAAAATTTATCGGCCCACTCCGGGATTAGTGGGGACGATTGCAGAATTGATTGAAGTTTTTTACGAGAAAAAAAACAATGGCGAAATTCGAAAAATCTCGAAAAACTGAAAAATTACAAAAAAAAACTTTAAAATTTTTTTTGTATTTTTTCCGAAAAGTACATTTAAAAACAAATTAAAAAAAAGATCCCAAACGGTCAATTTTTGAAAATGTTATAGCATTTTGAAAAAAACACCTTTTTTTTTTTAAATTCATAACTTTTTTTGAGTTGGATGGAAAAATTTGAAAAAATTCTGAAAAACGTCTTTCGTAAGCTAGAAAAAGAAGAAAAACTTTCAGCCAATTCTAAAGGGGTCGGGTTCAAAATTGGTCGAAATGGGATGGAATACCCCATATACATAATCATTGTGAATTCATACAAGTGAAAAATCTTTCTATTCCTCCATTGCCATACCTACCTGTCAAATAATAGCTGACAAGTAGAACGACTGTCGCGAATGGCCAGATAATGGAAGAAAGGTTTGATTTTTCTCGAGGTTATTGAATTGAAGTGCCATGAATTGCCCATTTGTGTTTCAAATCAGCTTTTCTTTTAAATGTGTATTCAGAATATCGGACTACATATTAATATTCTTTTCTAAAATTAAGTTATTAGATTAAATTTGAGGAGCCAGTTAAGCAAATATTTTAAAATATGAAACTAATACAATATATCAGTCGTCTACAAATATGTGTGAAAAACACTATTGAGCAAATGATTTAAGTAATCCAACATCGATTAAACAGGTGATCGAGGCTGTTTACTATTGTGAACATTTTTATCAAACATTCGCCACTTGTATGAATTCACAATTTATATATGGTTCTATTCTGAACAAATTTTTCTTCGAGTTATGGCTCCCGAAACACAGAAAATTGCTTAGTCATACGGGGCCGTGCCACACCCGTTTTTTTTTAATTTGAAGTTTTTCTTATTTATTGTTATAAATCCACTTTGGAAATGAAATACCATTGATATAAAGCTCTTTTTTTTGAAAAGATATAGCTTATTTTATTCGTCCACGACCCTTTTAAAAATCTTTTATATAAAAGTGGGCGTGGTGTTTAACCAATTTCGCTAGTTTTTCTTCAAAGCTTTCCTTATAGTAAAGGCAACCTCTCTGCCGAATTTTGTTACGATAGGTTTATAGATTTTTGATTTATGATTAATAATATGTGTAAAATTGGTTTTATCACTTGTGGGCGTTGCTACGAACATTCAAAATTTTTTTTCAAAATTTTATCAAGAGTCTCAATATCAGTCCGCACGCCAAATTTCAACATTCTAGTATTATTTATTAAATAATCAGGTTTTTTGTGTTTTCCAAAATGTTATATATATAAAAAGTGGGCGTGGTTATTATCCGATTTCGCTCATTTTCAATACCAATCTATTCTGGGTCCAGCTAAACTCGTGTACCAAATTTGGTGAAAATATCTCATATTTACTCAAGTTATCGTGTTAACGGACATACGGACGGACGGATATGGCTCAATCAATTTTTTTTTCGATAGTGATGATTTTGATATATTGAAAAATTAATAACTCACTGACAAATGAATATATTTCAAACCAAGTGTATATGTTGGTATGCCTTTCCCCCCTTCAGTGAGGATAGGCGAAGGGGTGGGGGTTTTGGGGGTAGGACCCCCTCCCAAAATTTCGAATTTACCCCAAACAAAAACTTTCTTATAGCCTTACCTTCTTCTTTTGTTCCCAATTGAACATACCTATGTATATTTAAATTTCTTATCTTCTTCAAACCATGAAGAAAACTTTCCAAGAAAGTTAACTTTGGTGTAATTCACTTGAATCCATCCCATACGAAGCTTTGATAAAAAACTTCTAACTTTACTGTTGCATATATCATACAATCCCTCGTCTCTATTTACTTCCTCCCTAAAACAGTACACACGTGGTCTAAAACGGCTTTATCTTTTTTGCTTTTGGCCACGCTCTGCAACCCACATCTCATACAACTCCCACTTTGTTACGGTCATTATATTAAAACGGGAACTTACGGGGATGAAGAATCATTTGAGATATATGTAATAATATTGAATTATTACAGAAATTCAAAAATTGTTGTGGTACAGCGTGGTTCAAACTTTTGGCAGGATTTTCTTTTCACTCATAATTTCGTAAAAAATACTCAAGCAAAAAACTTTTGAACACTTGCAAATAATAAAATTACGTGTAGATTTTAAATAGCCAACAACTATTTTAGCTTTTCTTTCACCACAAAGTTTTATTTATTTTAAACTACGCGTTATTTCACTTCTGTAAATTGTAGTACTTACGCGTCATCAACAACTCACAGTTTGACAGCAGATTATGCAATGAAGAACAATAATTATCAGAAATGATAATTACCGTTATATACTGTGGACATAAAAACAAACGGCATTCAAATTAAAAAAAAAATTACTTGAAAATTTTTACTTTTTTGCGTCTAAACCAAGCAAAAATGCCACTTTGCGGCGGTCGCCGTGGTAAAAAAAAAACATTTTTTTTTGGTAATTTTTTTGTTTTACTGGAAGCTTGAGGACAACCTGTAATTGTCGTATAAGGCCTCTATATCTAAGAAATAAAAAACGAGAAGTGTAAACAATAAAGAAAATTTCTTGAATCCGGCTTTAGGAAATTTTAATTTTATATCTATTATTTGACAAACTTTGCCGCAGGTTAAAAAGTTTTAAGTTTTGCTGCTGCCCTCTTCAACTGGTGTTTTCTAAATGATTTTTCATACTCCCTTTTCAGAGTTGATAGACACGAAGCATACAAAAATTACGGACTTATCTTTGTCGCTTATTTTATTTAAATAACCAATCGGCGATTAACACGTGATGTGCTATATTTGTCGCAATGAAAAGCTCTCGATGGTGATGCTGTCAGGCTGTTCTTAACAAAAAGTGTTCCGGTAACGTTTGACACCTTTCTTTTGGAGCATATTGTGTAAGCATTATTTTGACCCAATTTTGTCTCTGCACATTTCATCAGATCTTCAGCAGGATTGTATAACAAAGACGCTTTAACAGTTAATTGAAAAAGGGATAATCTACCAAAATGTCCAGGATTGGTCCAATATAATGGTACAGAGTTAATGACATGCATATGTCCAAGTAAGCTGAGGCTGTCCATACTGTCACAAAGCTTGAAATATACGAAGAGCAATGGTTGTTTTTCTCGAAAAAGCTGTACTAAAGTTAATCAAAGCTGGTAAAGAAAAATCTCTGAAAATTTAGGGATTAATTTTTGTGCTTCCTTCCTTTACTAATCAACGTTTTCTGAATATGCTAACCTATAAACCGATGTAAAGATTCCAAATTTCGTATGAGTTTTTCAATTATCTCGACCCGTAAGTTTTCAAGTTTCTCAATCAAAGAGAAGTTACCTTAAAATCGATCGCAAGATTTCACATGCTCAGTTTGGCTTTTACAGATACCTTTAAATATTTTTCTATCCTCTAAGCTTAGTTCACAGGTTTTAAGTCTCTGGCTCACTGGGAGGATGCTTAAAATTTGCTCGCGAAATTCGATCGATTTTGTTTTAAATATCAGGGAGGGAGGGAAGTGAAAAGCGACAGAGAAGATAGCAAAACGAGAAGGTGTGGAAATTGCAACATAGAGAGAAAAAGGAGGGCATGGGAAAGAAAAGTGAAACTGCTAGGGATATAGTTGCAAAGGCGATAGGAAAATGGTGTGAAAGAATAGTATAAGGCGAATAGTGAGATTTTGTTAGGTTGAACAGGCGGGTCCGTGACGTCCTCACATAGACTGAATGAGTCGATAGTGTAACCAGAAGTTTGCCTAATGACCAAACTGAAAAACCCGTACCAATGTTATAAAATAACTCCATTCTCTTGGTAAATACAAAATGCTTTCAAGGACCTAAGCTAGGTGCTGCTTTTCCTACACCTGCCATCAATGTCGAAGCTTAATTTAATTTATCGCCTGTGGTCGAAATTCCACCAACTTGTATTTTTTTCAACTCAGTCTATGCATCCAGTGTTCGGGGTAGTGCAATAATGCGTTAATAGTTAAACAGTGAGTGGAAATATAGCAAACTGGCCTCACTTACTTAAAATTTTCGTTAAAATTTTGAATTTGATCTAAGACGTTATACTTTTTGATTGCATTTTCTTAAATTTTCTACAAACTTTTCAAATGTAATTATAACATTTTGGTATGGAGCTCCTTAAACAAAAAAAAAAGAAATATAATAAATAATTAAAATCAACTGAAATGTACATAGAATTATGGTGAAATTACATGAAATTGAATTGAAAAATAGCTTTTTCCACACCACCCGGGAGCTCAGTTGAGAGCTATGGTGACAACATAAGGGAAAATAACCATGTAGGAAAATGAACCGAGGGAAACCCTGGAATGTGTTTGTATGACATGTGTATCAAAAGAAAGGCATTAAAGAGTATTTTATGACGGAGTGGGCCATAGTTCTATAGGTGGACGCCATTTAGGGATATCGCCATAAAGGTGGATCAGGTTTGACTCTAGAATTTGTTTCTACAATATGGGTATCAAATGGTGTTAATGAGTATTTTAAAAGGGAGTGGACCTTAGTTCTATAGGTGGAAGCCGTTTCGAAATATCGCCATAAAGGTGGACCAGGGGTGACTCTAGAATGTGTTTGTACGATATGGGTATCATGGGTTTTAAAAGGGAGTGGTAGTAGTTGTATAGGTGGTCGACTTTTCGAGATATCGCCATAAAGGTGGACCAGGGGTGACTCTAGAATGCGTTTGTACAATATGGGTATCAAACGAAAGGTGTTAATGAGTATTTTAAAAGGGAGCGGGCTTAGTTCTATTGGTGGACGCCTTTTCGAGATATCGCCATAAAGGTGGACCAGGGGTTACTCTAGAATGTGTTTGTACGATATGGGTATCAAATGAAAGGTGTTAATGAGTATTTTTAAAAGGGAGTGGACCTTTCTTCAATAGGTGGTCGCTTTTTCGAGATATCGCCATAAAGGTGGACCAGGGATGACTCTAGAATATGTTTGTAAGATATGGGTATCAAAGGAAAGGTGTTAATGAGTATTTTAAAAGGGAGCGGGCTTAGTTCTATTGGTGGACGCCTTTTCGAGATATCGCCATAAAGGTGGACCAGGGGTTACTCTAGAATGTGTTTGTACGATATTGGTATCAAATTAAAGGTATTAATGAGAGTTTTATAAGGGAGTGGTAGTAGTTGTATATGTGAAGGCGTTTTCCAGATATCGACCAAAATGTGGACCAGGGTGACCCAGAACATCATCTGTTGGATACCGCTAATTTATTTATATATGTAATACCTGCCAAGATTTCAAGGGTTTTTTACTTCACCCTGTAGAACTTTTTCATTTTTTTCTACTTAATATGGTAGGTGTCACAACCATTTTACAACGATTTTTCTATAGTTATATTTCGCGTCAATAAACCAATCCAATTACCATGTTTCATCCCTTTTTTCGTATTTGGTATAGAATTATGGCATTTTTTTCATTTTTCGTAATTTGCGATATCGAAAAAGTGGGCGTGGTCATAGTCAGATTTCGTTCATTTTTTCTACCAAGATAATGTGAGTTCAGATAAGTACGTGAACTAAGTTCAGTAAAGATATGTCGATTTTTGCTCAAGTTATCGTGTTAACGGCTATGCGGAAGGACAGACGGACGACTGTGTATAAAAACTGGGCGTGGCTTCAACCGATTTCGCCCATTTTCACAAAAAACAGTTAGCGTCATAAAATCTATGCCCCTACCAAATTTCAAAAGGATTGGAAAATTTTTGTTCGACTTATGGCATTAAAAGTATCCTAGACAAATTAAATGAAAAAGGGCGGAGCCACACCCATTTTGAAATTTTCTTTTATTTTTGTATTTTGTTTCACCATATCATTTCTGGAGTTGAATGTTGACATAATTTACTTATATAATGTAAAGATATTAAATTTTTTGTTAAAATTTGACCTTAAAAAAATTTTTTTTAAAAGTGGGCGTGGTCGTTCTCCGATTTTGCTAATTTTTATTAGGCATATATGTAGTAATAGGAGTAATGTTCCTGCCAAATTTCATCATGATATCTTCAACAACTGCCAAATTACAGCTTGCAAAATGTTTAAATTACCTTCTTTTAAAAGTGGGCGGTTCTACGCCCATTGTCCAAAATTTTACTTATTTTCTATTCTGCGTCGTAAGTTCAACTCACCTACCAAGTTTCATCGCTCTATCTGTCTTTGGTAATGAATAATCGCACTTTTTAAATTTTTCGAAATTTTCGATATCGAAAAAGTGGGCGTGGTTATAATCCGATATCGTTCATTTTAAATAGCGATTTGAGATGACTGCTCACGAACCTACATACCCAATTTCATCAAGATACGTCAAAATTTACTCAAGTTATCGAGTTAACGGACGGACGGACGGACGGATGGACAGACATGGTTCAATCAAATTTTTTTTCGATCCTGATGATTTTGATATATGGAAGTCTATATCTATCTCGATTCCTTTATACCTGTACAACCAACCGTTATCCAATCAAACTTAATATACTCTGTGAGCTCAGCTCAACTGAGTATAAAAACGAAGAAATGTTCTGAAGGAGTTTAGCCTATTGCACACCAGCCGTTAGGTATACAATTGGCGCTTTACCGAGTTTAATTTTGTATAAATACATATGTAATACGAGTATTTAAGGGTGACACAAAACGAAAATTTCGAATAGAATAGAGGATACCTTCATAAAAAATAAAATAAAAAAAAAATATGTAATGGGAAAAAAGGCAGAGTTTACTAAAAAAATGTAAAATGAAAGAAAAAAAAATAATTAAGTAACAGTTCCATATAAAAACGCAATAAGTGCACTTAGACTTTTTTCCGGGTTTTAATGTTATCATTGTGGAAATATGAAGATTCTAATGTTCGGATATTTAATGTTGGTATTCCCATTGAGATATATGTACGTAATTAATTTATATTAAATTTGTAAACACTCCATTTCACGTTAACTTGAGTAAATTTTGAGGACCATGTCTACCGTAAAATATCGTCTGTGAACGATATAATACTAAGATATAAGAAAGCAGAATAAATTAGAAAGAAAAGAAAAACAAACAAAACCATTGATATTATGCACGCAAACATATATTAATGGGCATATAATCCAGCAAATGCAATACGGCCGCTTTGATGCCGGTTGCCTATATCGAACAAATGAGAAACAAATATACAAATTAGCTTTTCTTACAAATCGCTTAGTTGAGATTTTCATTGTTGATTTAACTTAAGCTGTTATACCGCCATTTTTCAGCCAGCTTAGTTTTTTTTTTCAAATAGGAAATTTTTCTATTATATTACAGAGTTAGACAGCCTTAAAAATCAGAATTCAGCGGGGTTACATATGTAGGTTTGTGTCTTAGAGCACTAACATAATTGGTCCTACAGATGGCGCGCTTTTGGGTACGAAAGTAAAATTCGATATTTGCAGAGATTGTTCGAATTTACAAAAACTTTTTCTATTATTTATAAACAAACAGAGTAATATTTGTTAACAAAAAGAGGCCTATGCACTGCGGCTGATCCATACGAACCGATACATATAACTTTTATATGATTTTACGTATGCTAACTATGCGGAACAGCCTGTCAATTTATTGTGTGGAAATTTTGTTAGCGCATTAATATATAGATAGTGGGAAATATACTGCCAATGCAATACGGCCGCTATGATGCCGGTTGCCGTTTTGACCTAAAATCTAAAGCGTTTTTGTGACGTTTTTTTTCGTTTAATATATAACGTGAAATTATACGATTCAGTCAAGTTGCTTTTAAATAGTAATAAACTAACTTGAAATAAAAGAATATATTTAATATAATAAGAAATAAAATAAATTAGCATAAAAGACAATATAAAAAAATTATTGTTATATTTTTGTAGCAAATTTATAATTTTTTTTTTTTTTATACTCAGCTGAGCAGAGCTCACAGAGTATATTAACTTTGTTCGCATAATGGTAATCCGTAATGGCATAAACTAATCGAGATAGATATAGACTTTTATATATCAAAATGATCTGGGCGAAAAAAGAAATTTATTAAGCCATGTCCGTCCGGCCGTAAACACGATAACTTGAGTAAATTTTGAGGTATCTTGATGAAATTGCAGCTCAGTAAAATAAATATTATTTCACGTGAACAAAAGTCGTTAAAGCTTCGAAAAATACATAAAACTAAATTAATAAAGTGACTTGGTCGGCAAAGTTAATTGTGCTTGAAATTTGTTAATTCGCAAACTTAATAAATAATACAAAAATTTTGATAAAACTAAAACTGCGAAAGACTATAAAAGAGATTTAAGAATGGCGCCAAACACAAGAATATATAAGAAACATAATAACAAAGAAAAGCTTTTAACCTCAAGCGATTCAAGTGACAACGAAACCAATTCTGCCAACCTTTATTAATAATAACAAATCTACCTCAAATAAAAGACGTCGACTTAAAAACTGTTGTTTTAAAAATTGCTGCTCAATTCAATGCAAAAATTCACGATGATAACATCCTAGATGTTTATCAAAGTGAAAACAAGAAATTTAAAACATACCCTTTGATAGTGAAAATGAGCAGTAGCGAGTTTAAAATGAAATGCTTCGAGTATAGAAAAAAAGGTGGGCATATAGACGTAAGCAAAATAATATCAAATGCAGATATGAAGGGAAAGAACGTCAACTTTCATCAGTTGATGGAAAAAGAGCTCAGCGATTTTATGAAAAAGGTGAAAGACGAAACAAACAAAAAAACTACAAATATGTTTGGGTCAAAGATGCGAAAGTCTTTGTAAGAAAAGCCAACGACACTGCTGCTATCCAAATAAAGGAATTAGAAGATATGAAAAAACTAGTGTAGTAAATCCCGATATTCCGAAAATCCCGTAATATACATATTTAAGTTTATATTCTAAAAATTCATGGACTTTGTTAATGAAGTGAATAATACAGCATTTAAAATAGACGTAAAGTACGAAATAAACAAATAAAATTTTATCAATAACAATAATAATATTAATATTTTGTATCTAAATATACAGAGTATTAGAAATAAATTACATGACCTTGATATGCTCATTCACCAACACGCAATCGAGGGCAAAACTATTCATGTATGTACTCCTAGCTTTGACTGTAAATAACAATATAAAAAACATTGAAAATCAGGAAACCGAAATAAAAGTTTTTGATTACTACCTCTTTGAACAAAATAAACATATAAATAATATAATAACCCAATCTATCTTTTCGGGATTTCATAAACAGCTATGCAGTAGTATTGAAAAATGCACAAAAAGTATTAAAATAACAAATAAAGTTGTTAAGAAGCCGTGGATGAATAACGAAATATTGTCTCTGATCAAGGAGAGAAACAAATTTTACAAATTAAAGAGGAAATACATCAATAACTTGTATTTCGAAAACCAATTGAGGATTTTCAAGACCCAAACGCGCAACAAAATGAACAATGAACGAAAAGAGTTCTATGGAAGGCAGATAGAAGAAAATATTGTATCTAGCACTAAAACGTGGAAGATCCTAAATCAGCTTGTTTATGTACAGAATAATACCTCGTCCTCAGATATTACGCAGATAAAATATAATGAAACCAATATTACAGACCCTTCAGAGATAGCTGATGCTTTTAATAATTACTTTGTAAACATTATAAATATGCCAGACAGTTTTGAGTACTCTAGTGAACCGGTAAATGGAATAATACACCCTTTTATATTATCTCAGTGTCATACCGAAGAAGCACGTTAAGCAATTGGTAGTCTTAACCCAAAGTCGGCCAACGGACCTGACGGAATCTCTGCGCGACTGGTACAGAAATATAAAGACGAACTGTCTGGTCCATTAGCAAAATTTATTAATGAATGTTTTATAAGTGGTCAGTATCCAGAGGAGTTAAAAATTGGATCAGTAGTTCCAATTCATAAAAGTGGAAGCAAGGAAGTCTGTTCAAATTATAGACCTATAACGAAGTTAAGTACAATTGACAAAGTATTTGAAAGTATTTTATTAAACAGATTGAAAGAATTCATTAAAAGTAATGACATAATTAGCGATAATCAGTTTGGATTTAGATAGAAAAAAATACGTTGCTATGCTGGCGATTGATCTTAGCAAAGCGTTTGACTCAGTAAATATTTACATCATGATACAAAAGCTTAGAGAGTTGGGAGTTAATGGCACTGCTATTAAACTCTTCGAAAGTTTTTTAATTGATAGAAAGCAATTTGTCCAAATAAAAGATACAAAAAGTCTAACTAAAACTATTAAAACTGGTGTTCCACAAGGATCAAAATTAGCTGCAACTCTATTTTTAATATACATCAACAACATATTTAAACTAGAGTTAAATGGAAAACCGCAATTTTATGCCGATGACGGGACATTCTTGTATGCTACTGATACTCTAGACGAACTATTAGTCAATATCCAAACGAATATAAAGAAACTTTCGAAATGGTTTGAACATAATTTGCTGAAAATGAATATCTCGAAAACAAATTTTATAAGATTTAACAACTATAAAAATATTCCCGGTATGAACGATCTGAAGGGAATTCATTTAGATGGTAGTTTTATTACGAGGGTCGAGAGTCTAAAATAATTTGGCATTTGGTTTGATGCAAATCTAAATTGGCGAGAACACATAAACAAGCTGAAAATGAAATTAATACCACTGAATTTCTCGATATATAGAAATCGGAAATTAATTCCAAAAAGACAACTATGGCTTCTATACAACTCTTTGTTCATGTCATATATTAACTACTAGCCTTTACCCGCGGCCCCGTACGCAAGAAGAAAATGAAATATATGGGTTATTCACGTTAGCCTGCTTATCAAGTTATCTGTTTAAAATTTTGTTTCTGTGTAATGCATTTTATATTTGTAATTGATTCAAAAAGAACTAAATGAGCTGATAATCTTATAGGATCCCAAAATGATCCCGAAATTATCCATAAAGAGCAAAGAAATGACCCCGACGCTATCGCGGACGGATTCCTAAAACCATCCAGAAATGCCCCCAAGGGGCTTCAAAAGTTCTCGGAACAGACCCAAAAAAACTCGAAATGACAACGACACGATTCTAGACTTATCCAGAGAACCACACAGAAATGATCCCTGAAGGGTACCGAAATGATCCCGAAATAGTCCCGAAAAAGTTCCGAAATGACCCTGACGGGCTCCCGGACGGATATCAAAAACCATCCAGAAAATATCCAAGAAGGGTTAATAAATTATCCCGACATAGTCCAGAAAAAGTTCCGAAATGGCCCCGAGGGGACCCACGACGTATCGCGAAATCCATACAGAAATGATTCCAGAAGGGTCCCAAAATCATCCCGAAATAGTCCGGAAATAACCCCGATGGGATCCCACACTGATCCAGAAATGATCCCGGAAGGTCCCAACACTATCCCGAAAAAGTAACAAAGAAGTCTCGAAATTACTCTTATGGCATCCCGGACCGATCCAGAAATGACCCCGGAAGGGTCCCCAAATCACCCTGATGGATCAGGCAAACCATCTCAATTCCGGAAGGGTCCCGAAATGATCCCGAAATAATACAGAAAAATGAAATGACGGCTAAAGGGTCTCCAAATGATCCCGAAATAGTCCAGAAAAAGTCTCGAAATTACCCTGATGGGTTCCCTTACAGATCCCGAAATCCATCCAAAAGTGATGCCGGAAGGGTTCCCAAATGATCCCATATTAGCCCTGAAAAAGTTCCGAAATGACCCAGACGGGCTCCCGGACAGATCCCGAAAACCATCCAAAAATGATCCCGAAATAGTCCCGAAGAAGTCCAGAAATGACACTGACGGGATCTCGAACAGATCCCTAAATGACCCTTACGGGATCACGGACAGATCCCGAAATCCATCCAGGAAATATCTTGGAAGGGTCCCAAAATGATCCTGAAAAAGTCTCGGAAAAGTCCAGAAATTACCCTGATGGGATCTCGGACGGACCCTGAAAACCATGCTTAAATGACCCCGAAATAGTCCCGAAATGACCCCGTCGGGATCACGGACAAATCCCGAGAAAATCCTGAAATGACCCCGACGGGATCCCGGCCGAATACCGAAAACCATCCAGAAAAGATGCCGGTGGGTACCCCAAAATGATCCCGAAATAGTGCCGAAATGACCCGGAAGGGATCCCCGAGGGATCCCGGAAACTATCCAGAAATGATGCCCGAAATGTTCCCAAATGATCCACAAATAGTCCCGAAATGACCCTGACGAGATCCCGGACGGATCCCGAAAACCATTCAGAAATGATGGTGAAAGGGTCCCCAAATGATCCCGTATTAGTCGCGAAATAGTTCGGAAATGACCTCGATGGGATCCCGCACGTATTCAGAAATGATCCCGGAAGGGTCCCAAAACTATCCCCAAAAAGTAAAAAAAAAATCTCGAAATGACTCCTACGGCATCCCGGACGGATCCCGAAATACCCTCGGAAGGGTCCCCCCCCAAAATCAAAATGTTCCCGAAATTACCCTGATGGATCCGGCAAACCATCAATTGATGCCGGAGGGGTCCCCAAATGATCCCGAAATAATACAGAAAGTCATGAAATGCCCCCTAAAGGGTCTCGAAATGATCCCGAAATAGTCCCGAAATTACCCTGAAGGGTTCCCGTACAGATCCCGAAATCCATCCAGAAGTGATGCCGGAAGGGTCCCCAGATGATCCCGTATTAGCCCTGAAAAAGTTCCAAAATGACCCAGACGGGCTCCCGTACGGATCCCGAAAACCATCCAAAAATTATCCCGAAATAGTTCCGAAGAAGTCCCGAAATGACCCTGACGTGATCTCGAAAGGATCCCTAAATGACCCTATCGGGATACGGACAGATCCCGAAATCCATCCAGGAATGATCTTGGAAATGTCCCAAAATGATCCTGAAATAGTCTCGGAAAAGGCCAGAAAATATCTTGACGGGATCTCGGACGGATCCTGAAAACCTTACTTAAATTATCCCGAAAAAGTGCCGAAATGGACGTGACGGGATCCCGTACGGATCCCGAAAACCATCCAGAACTGATGCGGGTAGGTACCCCCAAATGATCCCGAAATAGTTCCGAAATGACACCGACGGGATCCCGGACGGATCCCGAAAATCAACCAGAAATGATGACGGTAGGTACCCCAAATGATCACGAAATGACCCCGTCGGGATCCCGGACGGATCCCTAAAACTATCTAGAAATGTCCCCAAATTATCCCCTAATAGTCCCGAAATGACGCTGACGGAATCCCGGACGGATCCCGAAAACCATCCAGAAATGATACCGAAAGGGCCCCAATGATCCCGTATTAGTCGCGAAAGAGTCCCGAAATGACCCCGAAGGGATCCCGGACGGATACCCAAAACCATCTAGAAATGATGACGGAAGGTAACCCAAATGATCCAGAAAAAGCCCTGAAATGACCCCGACGGGATCCCGAACGGATCCCGAAAACCATGCAGAAATGCCGTTGGAAGGGACCCCAAATGATCCCGAAAAAGTCCCGAAATTATCCCGATAGGATCCCGGACGGATCCCGAAAACCAACCAGAAATGATACCGGTAGGTACACCAAATGATCCCGAAAAAGTCCCGAAATTATCCCGATAGGATCCCGGACAGATCCCGAAAACCAACCAGAAATGATACCGTTAGGTACCCTAAATGATCCCGAAATACTCCCGAAATGACCCCGACGGCATCCCGGACGGATCCCGAAAACCATGCAGAAATGATGCCGGAAGGGACCCCAAATTATCCCGAAAAAGTCCCGAAATGATCCTGTATTAGTCCAGAAATGTTTCGAAATGACCCCGAAAACCATCTAGAAATGATGCCGGAAGGTACCCCAAATGATGCCGAAATAGTCCCGAAATGACATCGACGGGATCCCGGACGGATCCCGAAAACTATCCAGGAATAATGCCGGAAGAGACCCCTAATAATAAATCCACAAAAGTCCCGAAACGACCCAAACAGGATCCCGGACGGATCCCGAAAACCATCCAGAAATGATGCCGGAAGGGACCCCAAATGGTCTCGAAAAAGTCCCGAAATGACCCCGACGGGATCCCGGACGTATACCGAAAAACATCCAGAAATGATGCCGGTAGGTACACCAAATTATCCCGAAATGACCCCGTAGGCTCTCGGACGGATCCCTAAAACTATTCAGAAATGATGACGGAAAGGTCCCCAAATTATCCCCTAATAGTCCCGAAATGATCCCGGAAGGGTCTCGATATGACCCTAACGGGATTACAAATAAGGCGAATCTAATTTTAGAACCATTTTAATAAGGCAGCAGGCGCATTGGAGCGAATGAAAAGTTACATAGAAACATACAGGTAAAGCTAATAAAAGTGTGCTAATAAAAACAACTGAAGGAGGGCGGATGGGGGGAGGAGAAGGAGAGGACCACTGATCGTTTTTCCAAAATTGTTTAGATCTCGATCTGTATGTGCCAGATACCAAAAACTCTTGATTTTGGAGAAAATTTATTTTGAGTTATAACAACTTATAGATTTTACACCAGTGGTGGAGAGAAGGGGGGGAGGGAGACGGAGGGTGTCACTGCTCACAGTGTAGCCGTTCTGGCGTGATTCAGTCGCAAAAACTAAAAAATATAATAATTAAATTATAACTGTTCCTAGGGGGCGGAGACCTCCCCCCTTTTGAAAAATATATAGCTAGTAGATCCTTCTAGACTATTGGCTATATGTGTGCAAAATTTCATCCAAATCGGTCCAGCCGTTCTTGCGTGATTGAGTCACAAAGACAAACGTCTGGACTAACATCCAAACATCTTCACATCCAAACTTTGCCATTTATAATATACTAGCCTTTACCCGCGGCCCCGTCCGCAAGGAGAAAATTAAATATATGTGCCATTCACGTTAGCCTGCTTATCAAGTTGTCTGTTTAAAAATTTTTTCTGTCAATGTATTTTATTTTTTAATACAGTAAAAAAAAGAACTAACTGAGCTGATGGGCACGCTTACATGAATAGTACAATACACTTTTTTCGAATTAAAAAAAATACATTTTGTTTCTAAGTTAAATTAATTGATATGACAGGGGTGAAAGAATTACTACTCATAGAACAAAGGAGTGAAACTGCAATTAGCTAAAACCAAAAAGAAGTTTTTAAATGAAAGCAGTGTTGCTTTTTCGGGTATTTAGTTGGTTAAAATATTACAAAAATTTTAATTACAGTTGTAATAGTTCGTTACAGGATTCATTTAAAAATAGAACGAAAAAGCTGTGATATATTAAAGATAAAACATACCGAATTTTAACTACGAATAATTTGCCGTAAATCCACGGCCATGTGTGCTGAATTACCGGTTTCGAAGAGACCTAAAATGATCCCGGAAGTGTCCCTAAATGACACCAAATAGTCACGAAATGATGCCGACGGGATCCTGGACAAATCTCGAAAACTATCCAGAAATGATGCCGGAAGGGTCCCAAAATAATCCCGAAGTAGTCACGAAAAGTCCCGAAATTACCCTGACGGGATCCCGGACGGATCCCGAAAACCATCCAGATTTGATTCCTGAACGGTCCGCAAATGATGCCGATATAGTCCGAAAAAGTCCCGAAAAAACTCTGACGGGATCCCGGACAAATCCCGAAAATCGCCCAGAAATTATCCCGGAGGAGTCCCAAAATGATTCCGAAATAGTAGTCACGAAAGAGGCCCGAAATGACCCTGACGGGATCCCGAAAACCATCCAGAAATGACTCTGGAGGGATCCCCAAATGATCCCGGAAAAGTCCACAAACCATCCAGAATTGATCTCTAAAGGTTCCGCAAATGATCCCGAAATAGTCCCGAAAGTCACGAAAAACTCAGACCCATCCCGAAAATCATGAAGAAATTATCCTGGAAGGGTCCCAAAATTACCCCGAAATAACTCCGACGGGATCCCGGACAGATCCCGAAAATCATCCAGAACTGAGCTCTGAAACGTCCGCAAATAATCCAGAAATAGTCCGGAAAAAGTCCCGAAAAAACTCCGTCGGGATCCCGGACAGATCCCGAAAATCACCCAGAAATTATGCCGGAGGGGTCCCAAAATGATTCCGAAATAGTCCCGAAAAAGTCCCGAAATGACCTTGAGGGGATCCCAGACCGATACCGAAAACCATCCAGAATTGATCTCTAAAGGGTCCGCAATTTATCCCAGATAAAGTCGCGAAAAAACTACGAAGGGATCCCGAACAGATCCCGAAAATCATAGAGAAATTATCCCGGAAGGGTCCCAAAATGATCCCGAAATAGTCCCGAAAAGGCGCGAAATAACCCTGACGGGATCCCGGACGGATCCCGAAACCCACCCAGAAATGATCTTTAAGGGAAACTGACCCCGAAATAGTCGTGAAAAAGTCCCGAAATACCCCGACGGGATCCCTAAAACCATCCAGAAATTATCCCTGAAGGATCCCCAAATGATCCAAGAACAGTCTCGAAATTCCCTGACATTTTCCCGAAAAAGTAAAAAAATAAACCCGACGGATCCCGGACGGATCCCGAAAACTATACAGAAATGATCCCGGAAGGGTCCCAAAATGATCCCGAAATAGTCCCGAAAAAGTCCCGAAATTACCCCGGCGTAATCCTGGACCGATCCCGAAAACCATCCAGAAATGATCCCGGAGGGTCTCGATATGACCCTTACGGGATTACAAATAAGGTGAAGCTAATTATAAAACCATGTTAATAAGGCAGCAGGCGCATTGGAGCGAATAAAAAGTTACATAGAAACATACAGGTAAAGCTAATAAAAGCGTGCTAATAAAAACAATTGATGGAGGGCGGATGGCGGGAGTAGAGGAGAGGACCACTGATCGTTCCTCCAAAATTGTCTAGATCTCGTTCTGTATGTACCAGATACCAAAAACTATTGATTTAGGAGAAAATTTATATTGAGTTATAACAATTTATAGATTTTACATCAGAGGGGGAGATAAAGGAAGGGGGGGGGCGGGCGGAGGGTGTCACTGCTTACTTTGTAAGCCCTCGACTTATTTGACCCCTTGAGTCTGTGATATTGGTGAAGGCCAGTATACGTAAAGTTATAATGTGTAAAAATTATTGAAAAATAATTTCTCGAAGGGGTCGTGGGACCCCCACCCCTCTTTCCATGTCCGAAAAAAATTTCGCTAGTAGACTACTGTCTGTGTCCCAAATTTCATCAAAATCCGTGTAGCCATTCGGGCGTGATTCAGTCGCAAAGACGAAAAAATATAATAATTAAATTATAACTGTTCCTAGGGGGCGGGCACCACGCCCCTTTTGAAAAATATATAGCTAGTAGATCCTTCTAGACTATTGGCTATATGTGTGCAAAATTTCATCCAAATCGGTCCAGCCGTTCTTGCGTTATTGAGTCACAAAGACAAACGTCTGGACAAACATCCAAACATCTTAACATCCAAACTTTGCCATTTATAATATATACTAGCCTTTACCCGCGGCCCCGTCCGCAAGGAAAATTTTAAATATATGGGCTATTCGCCTTAGCCTGCTTATTATCTGTTTAAAATTGTGTTTTCTGTCTAATGCATTTTATTTTTGTAATTGAGTAAAAAAAAGAACTAAATGAGCTGATAACCTGAAAGGATCCCAAATGATCCCGAAATTATCCAGAAAAAGCTACGATATGACCCCAACGCTATCGCGGACGGATCCCGAAAACCATCCATAAATGCCCCGAAAGGGTCTCCAAAAGTTCCCCGAATAGTCCCAAAAAAACCCGAAATGAGAGCGACACGATTCTAGACGTATCCAGAGAACCACACAGAAATGATCCCTGAAGGTGTTCCAAAATGATCCCGAAAAGGTTCCGAAATGACCCTGACGGGCTCCCGAGCGGATCTCAAAAACCATCCAGAAAATATCCAGGAAGGGTCCCTAAATTATCCCGACTAACTCCAGAAAAAGTTCCGAAATGGCTCCGAGGGGATCCACGATGGATCGCGAAAACCATACAGAAATGATTCCGGAAGGATTCCAAAATGATCCCGAAATAGTCCGGAATTGACCCAGATGGGACCCCGCACAGATCCAGAAATGATCCCGGAAGAGTGCAAAAACTATCCCGGAAAAGTAACAAAAAATCCCGAAATGGCTCCTACGGCATCCCGGACGGATCCAGAAATGATCTCGGAAGGGTCCCCAAATGATCCCAAAATGGTCCCGAAATGACCCTGATGGATCCGGCAAACCATTAAGAAATTATGCCGAAAGGGTCCCAAAATGATCCCGAAATAATACAGAAAAAGTCACGAAACGACCCCTAGAGGATCCCCAAATGATTCCGTATTAGCCCCGAAAAGGTCCCGAAATAACCCCGACGGGATCCCGGACAAATCCCGAAAACCATCCAGAAATGATGCCGGAAGGAATCCCAAATGATTCCGTAAAAGTCCCGCATTGATTCCGACGGGATCCCGAACGGATACCGAAAATCATCCAGAAGTGATGCCGGAAAGGTCCTCAAATGATCACCTAATAGTCCCGAAATGACCCTTAAGGGGTCATGGACGGATCCCATAAACCATCCAGAAATGATCCCGATATAGTCCCGAAGAAGTCCCGAAATGACCCTGCCGGGATCTCGAACGCACCCCTAAATGACCCTGACGGGATCCCGGACAGATCCCGAAATCCATCCAGAAATGATCTTGGGAGGGACCCCAAATGATCCCGAAAAAGTTCCGCAATGATTCCGAGGGGATCCTGATCGGATACCGAAAACCATCCAGAAGCGATGCCGGAAAGGTCCTCAAATGATCACCTAATACCAAAATGACCCTGACGGCATCCCGGACTGATCCCAAAATCCATCCAGAAATGATCTTGGGAAGGTCCCAAAATTATCCCGAAATAGTCTCGGAAAAGTTCAGAAATTACCCTGACAGGTCCCGGACGAATCTTGAAAGCCATCTCTAAACGATCCCGAAAAAGTCCCGAAATGACCCTGACTGGACCCCGAAAGGATCCCGAAAACTATCCAGAAATGATGCCGGTAATGTCCTCAAATGATCACCTAATAGTTCCGAAAAGACCCTGACGGGATCCCGAACGGATCCCGACAACTATCTAGAAATGATGCCGAAAGGGCCCGCAAATGATCCCGTATTAGTCGAGAAAAAGTCCCGAAATGAACCCGACGGGATGCCGGACGAATCCCAAAAACCATCCAGAAATGATGCCGGAAGGGACACCAAATGATCCCGAAAAAGTCACGCAATAATTCCGACGGGATCCTGAGCGGATACCGAAAACCATCCAGAAGTTATGCCGAAAAGGTCCTCAAATGATCACCTAATAGTCCCAAAATGACCCTGACGGCATCCCGGACAGATCCCGAAATCCATCCAGAAATGATCTTGGGAGGGTTCCAAAATTATCCCGAAATAGTCTGGGAAAGGATGATGATCATCATCATCCTAGACAGTAAGCTGTCATGGAAGCTCAACGTGGAGGAGAGGGTCAAGAAGGCCTCAACGGCACTCTATACATGTAAAAGAATGCTGGGGTGTACGTGGGGCCTATCGCCCTCTCTTTCTCATTGGGTTTTTACAGCGATTGTAAGCCCTATTCTATACTATGGAGTTCTTGTTTGGTGGAAAGCCACACAAAAAACAACATACCTCAAAAAATTAGAGGGGGTATGCAGACTATCGATGCTTTGCATTACGGGAGCCCTGAAAACAACCCCGACGGCTGCACTGTATGCCATTCTGCACATTCCACCTGTAGACCTGGTAGCAAAGAACAAAGCGTTAACGACCGCAACCAGGCTCGATGCTTCGGGGCAGCTTGAGCGCCGACCATATGGCCATAGTAGTATAGCGTCCTCAGTCACAAGACGAACAGACTACATGATTCCCTACCTGCACTTTGAGGGAGATCTTAAGGCCACAATAGAGGTGGACGGTTGGTGCAAGGGTGCGCAAATGGCGGACGAGGCGATACATGTGTACACCGATGGTTCCAAAATAGTGGAAGGAGTAGGGTCTGCGGTATACTGCGCTGATCCGGAATTAAGCAGATCCTACAGGCTGCCGGATTACTGTAGCGTTTTCCAAGCGGAAATATTAGCCGTAACCAAAGCAGTAGAAACCCTGGAAGAGAATAGCTTAAGCTGCAACCGTGTTAACTTTTATATTGACAGTCAAGCAGCAATTAAGGCAATAATCTCGCATAGCACAGCATCTAAATGCGTGTTAGAGTGTAAGCAGTCTCTGGAGAGAATCGGGACAGGGAGAAGCATACATCTATATTGGGTCCCAGGGCATATGGGAATAGATGGGAATGAAAAAGCGGACGAATTAGCTAAAAAGGGCGCATCCCATGAAGCTTGCTCCGTAGACGTCCCAATTAGATTGGGCGAGATTAAGCGAAGGCGAGAGGTGCACATGATCGACCAAGCAGAAAAGGCGTGGGTTCAAGCGCGGGGCTGTAAAGTGTCGAAGATTATGTGTAGGTCTTACAACCTTAGACTAACACAGTTGCTTCTATCATTAAAAAGAGAGGACTGTAGACTCATGACGGGTATTCTGACTGGACACTGCCTTCTGGCGTCACATGCCTTTAAATTAGGCTTGGTCAGTGATAGCAGGTGTAGGAAGTGCGGGTTGGAGGAGGAAACGATCGAGCACGTTCTGTGCTCGTGCCCTACACTTGCCAGGCTAAGACTCCAGCTATTAGGAGTGATACAGCTGTCAGATCTAGAAGCAGCAAGTGGCTTAAGTCCTAGGAAGCTTCTAGTATTTGCCAAGAGGACGGAGTTATTTTATAACATAGGTCCTGGTTTTTGATAGGGTTTTTTCAGTTTGGTCGTTAAAACAAACTTCTGGTAACACTACGGACTCAATCAGTCTATGTGAGGTCCTCATGGACCGGCCAGTTCAACCTACCTACCTCTGGGAAAAGTCCAGAAATTACCCTGACGGATCCCGGACGAATCCTGAAAACCAATCTTAAATGATGCCGAAAAAGTCCCGAAATGACCCTGATGGGACCCGGAAAGGATCCCGAAAACTAACCAGAAATGATGCCGGAAAGGTCCTCAAATGATCTCCCAATAGTTCCGAAAAGACCCTGACGGCATCCCGAACGGATCACGACAACTATCCAGAAATGATACCGAAAGGGCCCGCAAATGATCCCGTATTAGTCGAGAAAAAGTCCCGAAATGACCCCGACGGGATGCCGGACGAATCCCAAAAACCATCCAGAAATGATGTGGGAAGGGACCCCAATGATCCCGAAAAAGTCCCGCAATTATTCCGACGGGAATCTGAACGGATACCGAAAACCATACAGAAGTGATGCCGGAACGGTCCTCAAATGCTCACCTAATAGTCCCAAAATGACCCTGAGGGCATCCCGGATAAATCCCGAAATCCATCCAGAAATGATATTGGGAAGGTCCCAAAATGATCCCGAAATAGTCTCGGAAAAGTCCAGAAATTACCCTGACGGGCTCCCGGACGAATACTGAAAGCCATCCTTAAATGATCCCGAAAAAAACAGAAATGACCCTGACGGGATCCCGAAAGGATTCCAAAATCTATCCAGAAATGATGCCGGAAAGGTCCTCAAATGATCCCCTAATAGTTCCGAAATGACCGTGACGGGATCCCGAACGGATCCCGACAACTATCCAGAAATTATGCCGAAAGGGTCCGCAAATGATCCCGTATTAGTCGAGAAAAAGTCCCGAAATGACCCCGACGGGATCCCGGACGAATCCCAAAAACCATCCAGAAAAGATGCCGGTAGGTATCCCAAATGATCCCGAAATAATCCCGAAATGACCTCGTCGGCATCCCGGACGGATACCGAAAATTATCCAGAAATGATGCCGGAAAGGTCAACAAATGATCCCCTAATAGTCCCGAAATTACCCTGATGGGATCTCGGACGGATCCCGAAAACCATCCAGAAATGATGCCGGAAGAGCCCCCAAATGATCCCGAAAAAGTTCCCAAATGACCCCGACGATATCCCGGACGGATCCCGAAAACCATCCAGAAATGATGCCGGAAGAGCCCCCAAATGATCTCGAAAAAGTCCCCAAATGACCCCGACGAGATCCCGCACGGATCCCGAAAACCATCCAGAAATGATGCCGGAAGAGCCCCAAATGATCCCGAAAAAGTCCCCAAATGACCCCGACATACTCCAGAAAAGGTTCCGAAATGGCTCCGAGGGAATCAACGACGGATCGCGAAAACCATACAGAAATGATTCCGGAAGGATCCCAAAATGATCCCGAAATAGTCCGGAAATGACCCAGATGGGATCCCGCATAGATCCAGAAATGATCCCGTAAGGGTCCAAAAACTATCCCGGAAAAGTAAGAAAAAATCCCGAAATGGCTCCTACGGCATCCCGGACGGATCCAGAAATGATCTCGGAAGGGTCGCCAAATGATCCCAAAATGGTCCCGAAATGACCCTGATGGATCCGGCAAACCATCAAGAAATTATGCCGGAAGGGTCCCCAAATGATCCCGAAATAAAACAGAAAAAGTCACGAAACGACCCCTAGAGGATCCCCAAATGATCCCGTATTAGCGCCGAAAAAGTCCCAAAATGACTCTGACGGGATCCCGAAAGGATTCCGAAAACAATACAGAAATGATGCCGGAAAGGTCCTCAAATGATCCCCTAATAGTCCCGAAATGACCGTGACGGGATCCCGACAACTATCCAGAAATGATGCCGAAAGGGTCCGCAAATGATCCCGTATTAGTCGAAAAAAAAGTCCCGAAAGGACCACGACGGGATCCCGGACGAATCCCAAAAACCATCCAGAAATGATGCCGGTAGGTATCCCAAATGATCCCGAAATAGCCCCGAAATGACCTCGTCGGCATCCCGGACGGATCCCGAAAATTATCCAGAAAAGATGCCGGAAAGGTTCCCAAATGATCCCCTAATAGTCCCGAAATTACCCTAATGTGATCCCGGACGGATCCCGAAAACCATCCAGAAATGATGCCGAAAGGGTTCCCAAATGATCCCGTATTAGACGCGAAAAAGTCCCGAAATGACCCCGACGGGATCCCGAACGGATCCCGAAAACCATCCAGAAATGATGCCGAAAGGGTTCCCAAATGATCCCGTATTAGTCGCGAAAAAGTCCCGAAATGACCCCGACGGGATCCCGGACGGATCCCGAAAACCATCCAGAAATGATGCCGGATGAGCCCCAAAATGATCCCGAAAAAGTCCCCAAATGACCCCGACGAGATCCCGGACGGATCCCGAAAACCGTCCAGAAATGATGCCGGAAGAGCCCCCAAATGATCCCGAAAAAGTCCCCAAATGACCCCGACGATATCCCGGACGGATCCCGAAAACCATCCAGAAATGATGCCGGAAGAGCCCCCAAATGATCCCGAAAAAGTCCCCATATGACCCCGACGAGATCCCGCACGGATCCCGAAAACCATCCAGAAATGATGCCGGAAGGGTCCCCAAATGATCGCGAAATAGTCCCGAAATGATACCGGAATAGTCCCGAAAATGTTCCAAAATAACCCCGACGGGATCCCGGACGGATCCCGTAAACTATACAGAAATGATCCCGGAAGGGTCCCAAAATGATCCCGAAATAGTCCCGAAAAAGTCCCGAAATTACCCCGGCGTAATCCCGGACCGATCCCGAAAACCATCCAGAAATGATCCCGGAAGGGTCTCGATATGACCCTTACGGGATTACAAATAGCGTGAAGCTAATTGTAAAACAATGTTAATAAGGCAGCAGGCGCATTGGAGCGAATAAAAAGTTAGATAGAAACATACAGGTAAAGCTAATAACAGCGTGCTAATAAAAACAATTGATGGAGGGCGGATGGCGGGAGTAGAGGAGAGGACCACTGATCGTTCCTCCAAAATTGTCTAGATCTCGTTCTGTATGTACCAGATACCAAAAACTATTGATTTAGGAGAAAATTTAGATTGAGTTATAACAATTTATGGATTTTACACCAGAGGGGGGATAAAGGGGGGCGGGCGGAGGGTGTCACTGCTTCCTTTGTAAGCCCTCGACTTATTTGACCCCTTGAGTCTGTGATATTGGTGAAGGCCAGTATACGTAAAGTTATAATGTGTAAAAATTATGAAAAATAATTTCTCGAAGGGGTCGTGGGACCCCTACCCCTCTTTCCATGCTCGAAAAAAATTTCGCTAGTAGACTACTGTCTGTGTCCCAAATTTCATCAAAATCCGTGTAGCCATTCTGGCGTGATTCAGTCGCAAAGACGAAAAAATATAATAATTAAATTATAACTGTTCCTAGGGGGTGGGGACCACGCCCCTTTTGAAAAATATATAGCTAGTAGATCCTTCTAGACTATTGGCTATATGTGTGCAAAATTTCATCCAAATCGGTCCATCCGTTCTTGCGTTATTGAGTCACAAAGACAAACGTCTGGACAAACATCCAAACATCCAAACATCTTAACATCCAAACTTTCCCATTTATAATATATATTAGATTAGATTAGATAATATATTGTTACGAATTTACTTGCAAATCCTCTTATTTGCAACCCTCTGCTAAGCTCGTATCGCTAAACTGTTGAATAAATAACTGCAATATTGAATAATTGAAAAATGGCCTTTATTACAGTACTTCACAATAACACTTATACTTTGCAACGAATAGCAAGCTTAATAACCAAACTGATTGATAGCTCAAATGAAACTCTACTATTCAAAATAATTCTGCTATAGCTCGCTAGATAGCGCTTAATCGAAATCTCAAATCAAACTGAATTACTTCTTACTCGCCTGCCCCGCTTTTATAGTTTACGCTGCATACTTCTAGGCTCTTCGATTTCCAGAACTTACTAGTTAGTTTCGGCTACAAAATCGCCAGCCACAACTACGTGCACAAATTATTGCTCTCTCTTGTGACAACTCAGATAAGATATATGCATGTGTTTGTGCATTGACTCTCCGCTGCTCGTATACGTACATGGTACATATATGTAGACGCAGTTATTGTTTCGTCTATGTAGATACATAATGATTGAATTATTGATGTGCATTCACGTCACTGCTTAGCATCGGCTTAGAGACGATAGCATCGCTCAGTGCTGCTAACATTCGTTACAATATATTAGAATTAGATTTGAATCCAATATGAAATGTTTGCTCAGAGCAACTTATAAATGAATTACAAAGAACACAAAATAAAGTAATTAAAAACATTTTAAATTTACCGCGGAGAACATCAAGTGAGCTGTTATATTGTAATAGGCTAGATATTCGCAAATATTGCATCTCTAAGACGCTAATAGCGTTCTAAAAAATAAAAAATAATTTAATTAAACATAATTTGAACATACAAGAAGAACAAACCCCAGAATATGCCCTTAGAACTCGAACAAATATCAAACCATGTCTTTTTCGAACAGAAAGATGTGCAAAATCAATAAAACACTATGGTGTAAAATTATTCAACAAACTTCCAGATGAAGCTAAAAATGCAAGAAATCTGCAAAGCTTTAAAACTGAAGTCAAACGCCTACTTCTTGCAAACTATTATCTTAATATTCAGCTGTAAAATGTAATTGTTAATTTTCCTCTTACTTTTACTGATATACGGAAATGGTATTTAAATCATACATTACTTGTAATAAGTCATTTATTTATTTAAATCATACAAATTTAAATCAAACATTACTTATAATACGTTATTTCACAGCTAAACTAATTTCTTTTCTTTTAATTTATTTTATTTTATTTTTTCTACTGCTGCACTCTCTATGTATCCTCATTAATATTGATGGCATATAGTTTTACATAAGAGATAAGCTATCTTATCGCCCAAAAACATTGTTTTTTTTGAGAAAATTGTTGCAAAGCAAATCAAATTTTGTTGTCAATAAAGAAAAAAAAAAAAAAATTTGGTATGTAGGTTCCTGGGCACTCATCTCAGATCGCTATTTAAAATGAACGAAATCGGACTATAAGCACGCCCACTTTTTTGATATCGAAAATTTTGAAAAACCCAAAAAGTGCGATAATTCATTACCGAAGACGGATAAAGCGATAAAACTTGGTAGGTGGGTTTACCTTATGACGTAGATTATAAAATTAGTAACATTTTGGACAATGGGCGTGGCACCGCCCACTTTTGAAAGAAGGTAATTTGATAGTTTTGCAAGCCGTAATTTGGCAGTCGTTGAAGATATCATAATGAAATTTGGCAAGAGCGTTACTCCTATTCCTATATATATGCTACATAAAAATTAGCAAAATCGGATGACGAACACGCCAACTTTTTAAAAAAAAATTTTTAAGTCAAATTATATAAATAAATTGTGTAAAGATATTCAATATAGGTTAATTATGTCAACATTCAACTCAAGTAATGATATGGTGCAACAAAATACAAAAATAAAAGAAATTTCAAACTGGGCGTGGCTCCGCTCTTTTTCATTTAATTTGTCTAGACTACTTTTAATGCAATAAGTCGAACAAAAATTAACCAATCTTTGCGAAATTTGGTAGGGGGTAGATTCTATGACGATAACTGCTTTCTGTGTAAATGGGCGAAATCGGTTGAAGCCACGCCCAATTTTTATACACAGTCGACGGTCTGTCCTTCCGCTTGGCCTTTAACACGATAACTTGGGCAAAAATCGATATATCTTTACTAAACTTAGTTCACGGACTTATCTGAACACCCTTTATCTTGGTATAAAAAATGGCCGCGCCCACTTTTCGATATCGAAAATTACGAAAAATGAAAAAAAGCCATAATTCTATACCGAATATGAAAAAAGGGATGAAACATTTTAATTGGATTCGTTTATTGACGCAAAATATAACTTTAGAGAAAACTTTGTAAAATGGGCGTGACACCTTCCATATTAAGTAGATTAAAATGGAAAAGTTCTGCAGGGCGAAATCAAAAGCCCTTGGAATCTTGGCAGGAATACTGTTCGTGGTATTATACTATATATAAATAAATTAGCGGTACCCGCAGATGATGTTCGGGGTCACCCTGGTCCACATTTTGGTCGATATCTCGAAAACGCCTTCACATATACAACTAAGGGCCACTCCCTTTTAAAATACTCATTAACGCCTTTCATTTGATTCCCATATCGTACAAGCACATTCTAGAGTCACCACTGATCCACTTTTATGGCGATATCCCGCAATGGCGTCCACCTATAGAAATATGGCCCACTCCCTTTTAAAATTCTTTTTAATGCCTTTCATTTGATACACATGTCATACAAACACATTCCAGGGTTACCCAAGGTTCATTTTCCTACATGGTGATTTTCCGTTATTTTGTCTCCAAAGCTCTCAGCTGAGTATGTAATGTTCGGTAACACCCGAACTTAGCCTTCCTTACTTGTTTTCAATATAAGACGTACTTTATCTAAAATGAGGATTAAATCTGCAAATGCAAAAACATTTTCGGGCAAATTTGCCATTAATTTCTATAAATAAATTTAGTTAGTTTCAACAAAAGTTATCTCATTATTTGTGATTTCATGTTTTTTTAAAGCAACTAAAATAAAAAACAAAGAATTTGTTAAATAAACACCTATGCATTTACGTGTAATTGTGCGCTAACAATTGTTTTGGAACAATTATTTTAGGATTTTGGTACAGATCAATATAGGTAAGTGGCAACAATGGGAAACCATGTTTTATTCTTTCACCGTCTGGCGCTTACGTACATATATGTATATGTAGGTGAAACATTTGAACAATACGACTACGCAGCTTTTCGAATTCAATATAATATGTAGGTTTGTGTCTTAGAGCACTAACGTAATTGGTCCTACAGATGGCACACTTTTGGGCACGAAAGTATATTTCGATATTTGCAGAGATTGTTCGAATTTACAAAAACGTTTTCTATTAATTATAAACAAATAGAGTAGCATTTGTTAACAAAAATAGGTCTATGCACTGCGGCTGATCCATACGAATCGATTCATATAACTTTTATATGATTTTACGTATGCTAACTATGCGAAACAGCCTGACAATTGATTGTATGGAAATTTTGTTAGCGTATTAATATATAGATAGTAGCTAATATACGGCGTATGCAATACGACCGCTATAATGCCGGTTGCCTATATCGAGCAAATGAGGAACAAATATACAAATTAGCTTTTCTTACAAATCGCTTAGTTGAGATTTTCATTGTTGATTTAACTTAAGCTGTTATACCGCCATTTTTCAGCCAGCTTATTTTTTTTCAAATAGGTAATTTTTCCAAAAGCAAAATATATTACAGAGTTAGGCAGCCTTAAAAATCAGAATTCAGCGGGGTTACATATGTAGGTTTGTGTCTTAGAGCATTAACATAATTGGTCCTACAGATGGCGCACTTTTGGGCACGAAAGTAAATTTCGATATTTTCAGAGATTGTTCGAATTTACAAACAACTGTTTGTATTAATTATAAACAAATAGAGTAATATTTGTTAAAAAATAGGCCTATGCACTGCGGCTCATCCATACGAATCGATTCATTGAATTAGCATTAGTAATCAATTAATTAGATGCCTTTTTTAATGGCCAATGATTATTTCAATTGTAAAAAAATCAAAAAAACAAAAATCATGATTTTTCCCGATTATTGAAAAAAATAAAAAAAAAAAAAATAAAAAATAATCAAAATGCCTACTTTTGATTATTTTCGATTTTTTCGATTACTTTTGATTTTTTAAAATTATTTTTAATTTTTTTTGATTTTTTAAAATTTTTTTTTTGATTATTTTTCCGCTGTGTTGAAAGAAAAATTCTCCTTTGTTGCATGCACGGGATAATTTCTACATACAAGTACATTTTAGGATAAAAAAATAAATGTAAGGCGCGATAACCTCCGAAGAGATCTAAGGCCGAGCTTCTCTTCCAATTTGTGTCGTGCTCCTCTTGATTTTCCCTACAAATTGGCCGGATGGGACCTACATGTTTTATGCCGACTCCGAACGGCATCTGCAAGGCAGATGAGTTTTCACTGAGAGCTTTTCATGGCAGAAATACACCCGGAGCACTTGCCAAACACTGCCGAGGGGCGACCCCGCTTAAAAAAATTGTCTTCTAATTTAAAAACCTTATTTCTAAAATTTTGATGTTGCTTTGCCCGGGGTTCGAACCCAGGGCATACGGTGTGGTAGGCGGAGCACGCCACCATCACACCACTGTGACCGCCGTGCAATAGTAAATTGTAAGCTCTTATCGAGGCGAATATACACATGCATCATATAGGGCGTTGGTATATGAGCGTTGATCTAAACATATTCTCCTTGAAGTATACACGTATGTGCATATTTTACTACACTCATTATATAAAATAAAGGGGGATCGAAAACGCCGGTTTTTCTAATTGCGGTAATATGTAAAAAAAAGTTCGATTCATAGGTTGGCATCCAAAAGCTTTCATTTAGCAACGATTCTTTATTGTGTCATCCTTAATTCTAGCAAATTTTGTTATATCCAAAATAAATATATCTACTATTTTGGATAACGTTATGGCTATGCACTGATTATTTTGTACATACAAGTACATTGCTGGATGTAACGGTATATCGTGAGCCCTTATCTAGGCATATGGGTACATACATACCCGCCTACAAATTATCGTGTCTATAGATGTATCAGACGAATACATTGCGGGGGAGTGCGTATTGTTTTACGACAAAACTATATGCTCAAACAATATGAGTAATACTACTTAGGTTGATAGCTTCACTTCCAACTGGAGCGATCCTCAAACTTGTCATTCATCATGATGATCAGTTGTCTAACCAAAGGTTGTTATATCCCAAATAAATTTATTAACATATGTCGATGTACATTAGATTGAAATTCTTTTTATTTCCTTATTATTACTTCTAGGATATTTCCTATAAAATTTTAAGTTTTGCACAGTGAGCCATATTTTTATTATTAACAATGGAAATTCCAGGCACATTTGTTTGCCTATCATACATTATTTTTTTCGACATGGTTGGATATTTTCCAAGAATATATATATATATACATTTTAAAAGTCTATAACAGCGGTCGGCTGCTAATACGTGCCCTAAAAGACTTAGATTGGCCTCAGTATTAATAATCCGAAGGCGGAAAACAAAAATTTTGAGTCGGTCAAAATATATTAACGAAGAAAAATGCTTATATATGATAAAGCTCTCTAAACACTCACATAGTGGCGATGATATGAAACCACTATTACTAAAATAAAGCGAACATTATGACAAACTTTGATTAAACAAGTAAGGAAGGTTAAGTTCGGGTGTAACCGAACATTACATACTCAGTTGAGAGCTATGGTGACAACATAAGGGAAAATAACCATGTAGGAAAATGAACCGAGGGAGACCCTGGAATGTGTTTGTATGACATGTGTATCAAATGAAAGGCATTAAAGAGTATTTTATGAGGGAGTGGGCCATAGTTCTATAGGTGGACGCCATTTAGGGATATAGCCATAAAGGTGGATCAGGGTTGACTCTAGAATGCGTTTGTACGATATGGGTATCAAATGAAAGGTATTAATGAGTATTTTAAAAGGGCGTGGACCTAAGTACTATAGATGGACGCCTTTTCGAGATATCGCCGTAAAGATGGACCAGGGGTGACTCTAGAATGCGTTTGTACGATATGGGTATCAAACGAAAGGAGTTAATGAGTATTTTAAGAGGGAGTGGGCCTTAGTTCTATAGGTGGACGCATTTTCGAGGTATCGCAATAAAGGTGGACCAGGGGTGACTCTAGACTTTGTTTGTACGATATGGGTATCAAATGAAAGGTGTTAATGAGTATTTTTAAAAGGGAGTGGGCCTTCGTTTTATAGGTGTTCGCCTTTTCGAGATATCGCCATAAAGGTGGACCAGGGGTGACTTTAGAATTTGTTTGTATGATATGGGTATCAAATGAAAGGTGTTAATGATTATTTTAAAAGGGCGTGGGGCTTAGTTCTATAGGTGGACCCCTTTTCGAGATATCGCCATAAAGGTGGACCAGGGGTGACTCTAGAATTCGTTTGTGCAATATGGGTATCAAACGAAAGGAGTTAATGAGTATTTTAAGAGGGAGTGGGCCTTAGTTCTATAGGTGGACGCCTTTTCGAGATATCGCCATAAAGATGGACCAGGTGTGACTCTAGAATGCGTTTGTACGATACAGGTATCAAATGAAAGGTGTTAATGAGTATTTTAAAAGGGAGTGGGCCTTAGTTCAATAGGTGGATGCCTTTTCGGGATATCGCCATAAAGGTGGACCAAGAGTGACTCTAGAATTTTTTTTGTACGATATGGATATCAAATGAAAGGTGTTAATGAGTATTTTAAAAGGGCGTGGGTCTTAGTTCTATAGGTGGACGCCTTTACGAGATATCTCCATAAAGGTAGACCAGGGGTGACTCTAGAATTTGTTTATACGATACAGGTATCAAATGAAAGGTGTTAATGAGTATTTTAAAAGGGAGTAATCCTTAGTTCCATAGGTGAACACCGTTTCGAGATATCGCCATAAAGGTGGACCAGTGGTGACCCTAGAATTCGTTTGTGCAATACGGGTATCAAACGAAAGGAGTTAATGAGTATTTTAAGAGGGAGTGGGCCTTTCTGGACCAGGGGTGACTCTAGACTTTGTTTGTACGATATGGGTATCAAATGAAAGGTGTTAATGAGTATTTTTAAAAGGGAGTGGGCCTTCGTTTTATAGGTGTTCGCCTTTTCGAAATATCGCCATAAAGGTGGACCAGGGGTGACTCTAGAATGAGTTTGTACGATATGGGTATCAAATTAAAGGTATTAATGAGAGTTTTAAAAGGGAGTGGTGGTAGTTGTATATGTGAAGGCGTTTTCCAGATATCGACCAAAATGTGGACCAGGGTGACCCAGAACATCATCTGTTGGATACCGCTAATTTATTTATATATGTAATACCTGCCAAGATTTTAAGGGTTTTTTATTTCGCCCTGCAGAACTTTTTCATTTTCTTCTACTTAATATGGTAGGTGTCACAATCATTTTATAAAGTTTTTTCTAAAGTTATATTTCGCGTCAATAAAACAATCCAATTACCTTACCATATTTCATCCCTTTTTTCGTATTTGGTATAGAATTATGGCATTTTTTTCATTTTTCGTAATTTTCGATATGGAAAAAGTGGGCGTGGTCATAGTCGGATTTCGTTCATTTTTCATACCAAGATAAGGTGAGTTCAGATAAGTACGTGAACTGAGTTTAGTAAAGATATATCGATTTTTGCTCAAGTTATCGTGTTAACGGCCATGCGGAAGGACAGACGGACGACTGTGTATAAAAACTGGGCGTGGCATCAACCGATTTCGCCCATTTTCACAGGAAACAGTTAACGCCATAAAATCTATGCCCCTACCAAATTTCAAAAGGATTGGTTAATTTTTGTTCGACTTATGGCGTTAAAAGTATCCTAGACAAATTAAATGAAAAAGGGCGGAGCCACGCCCATTTTTAAATTTTCTTTTATTTTTGTATTTTGTTGCACAATATCATTACTGGAGTTGAATCTTGACATAATTTACTTATATACTGTAAAGATATTAAATTTTTTGTTAAAATTTTACTTTTAAAAAACTTTTTTTTTAAAAGTGGGCGTGGTCCTTCTCCGATTTTGCTAATTTTTATTAAGCGTACATATAGTAATAAAAGTAACGTTCCTGCCAAATTTCATCATGATATCTTCAAAGACTGCCAAATTACAACTTGCAAAAGTTTTAAATTACCTTCTTTTAAAAGTGGGCGGTGCCACGCCCGTTGTCCAAAATTTTACTAATTTTCTATTTTGCGTCATAAGTTCAACTCATCTACCAAGTTTCGTCGCTTTATCGGTCTTTTGTAATGAATTATCGCACTTTTTCGGTTTTTCGATATTTTCGATATCGAAAAAGTGGGCGTGGTTATAGTCCGATATCGTTCATTTTAAATAGCGATCTGAGATGAGTGCTCAGGAACCTACATACCAAATTTCATCAAGATACCTCAAAATTTACTCAAGTTATCGTGTTAACGGACGGACGGACGGACGGACGGACGGACGGACGGACATGGCTCAATCAAATTTTTTTTCGATCCTGATTATTTTGATATATGGAAGTCTATATCTATCTCGATTCCTTTATATATGTACAACCAACCGTTATCCAATCAAACTTAATATACTCTGTGAGCTCTGCTCAACTGAGTATAAAAACAATCAGTGCATAGCCATAACTTAATCCAAAATAGCGGATATATAAATTTTAGATACAAAACAAAATTGACTTGACTTAAGGATGAAACCATTATTATTTTATATAATGAATGTAATAATGCGCATGTGTATATACTTACCTGAGAATATGTTTGAATCAACGCTCATATACTATTCGCCCTATATGTTGCATGTATATGTTCGCATCGGTAAGCGCTTACGATTTACTATTGCATCCTAAAATTTACTTGTATGTAGAAATTATCCCGTGCATGCAACAAACGAAAATCTTTCTTTCAACAAAGCGGAAATATAATCAAAAAAAATTAAAAAAAAGTTTTTTGATTATTTCTGATTTTTTTTATGTTTTTCAATAATCGGAAAAATCATGATTTTTTTTGATTAGTTTTTAAATCAATTGAAAAGTAATCATTAAAAATATAAAATAATGCAAGTAATCATTAAATGGCGTTTCAAGAAAATAATCAATGGAACGGCTAATCATTACCATTAGTAATCATTATTTAACAGGTCTGGATTTTACGTATGCTAACTATGCGAAACAGCCTGTCAATTGATTGTATGGAAATTTTGTTAGCGGATTATACTTGGATTATCTAGGAAACTTTTTCCACGTCGATGGCATACGCTACCGACTGTCTTTCATCCAAAAATACTGGGTATGACGTTTGATCAAGACCTATATTTTGGCGAGCATTCAGGCGAAGTTGTACCCAAAGTCCAGAGCAGTAACGATTTCCTCAGGTCTCTTGCCGGCAGCACTTGAGGCAAAGATAAAGAAATACTCGTAACTACTTATAAAGCAACTGGGCGACCCATTGTAAGCAACGTCGAGCTTAAACGAAGCACGAAGGAGAAAATTGCAGGCCTACCAAGACACCGTACTCCGAACTGCCATGGGATATCTTCTTATGTCTCCAGAACATCATTTGCATAGTGAGGCGAGAATACTCCACAGTTTCTGCCAAATACCTAGAAATCTGGGCTTAACAACGGACATTTGATTGAAGAGGCGCCGCCTTCCAGGAATTTAAGAAGCCATCTCCGTAAGGCCTATGAAGTAATTCGACTCTTAAGAACTCAAGCGTATGAAGAAACAAAAGCATGATATGGCCCTCTGACACATTAACAAAAAGACGTCGGACTACTATGTGAGGGGTCTCTTGGTGAATTCCGTTGTTGTTGTTGTAGCAGTGCTTCGCCCCATCCAATTGACGCTACCACTCACAAATTGTCATTAATATCGTTTAAAGGAAGCCCAAGGAAACTTGCACAGAGGTGGACCAGAGTGAGAGGGGTATTGGAGGCGTCGGCTCCACATTGCAATTAAAGAGATGGTTGGTGTCAAGTTGGGACACATTGCAAGCAGGACATACATATGTACATTATGTAAATCGGAGTTGAGCTAGAGTGGTGTAAGAAAAAATCGTACAGATCGGTCGTATATAAAGCATATATCCCATGCAACCGATTGCTCACGTAAGAATCTTTTCATAATTTCCACCCCATTTCAACAACTAGAAGCTTCAAATTTTATCAATGAGATAAGTGATTCATGGCCAAAGCTATATCATGCAGACAACAAGAAACATAAAACTTTGTGTGAGGATTACCAATCTATTATTTGTTTCTTATATTAATCGAAAATGTCGCTTATGTACATCCCTTTTCTATATGTTACACATATAATACAACCGATTATTCGGATATAACGGACTGTCCGAACTTGTTATATTTGAAATTATAATGAATTGTTCGATTGATTGCCCTATTTCCACAGCACATTATTAAACAAACTTCTTGATATATCCAGTACCCGTCTGTGTACCCGTCTATATACTCACATTGTACGACCGCAAATTTTCCCTAACTTACCGAATTTACCACGTACTTACTTGGTATTTTGCAGCTGTTCCACCATTTTTTCATGGTAAATCGTTAAAACTTTAAATCGCAAAACAATTTCATATTGAATGCTTCCTTTTTTTTACTAAAAAACCAAACGCGGTGTGCGACCTATTAGAAATGAAAAAAACTCGTGAGATACACAAAGTTTTAGAAAATTTGTGTTTCTTTTATTTCAAACAAAAAAAAAAATATTAAAAGCTAAAGATTTTGTCAATAAGAAATTGCACATTTTTCTACGCCTGAAAACAACAACACTTATAAGTGCATTATGTTAAAATGCAATTGAAGCAATGAATTTTATTTGGGCATTTTGGAGTTTTCTGTTTAAGTCCAAAATTGTTTGATTGCATTGATATTTTTTTCCACCATTTAATCTTGTCTGTTTTTTGCAAAATAAATTACTGTAATTTGTTTTTCGATGTCGTGTCGTTCAGATTGCGCCTTTCTTTTTTTATTTAGTGAAAACAAGAAAAACGTTTCTGCGACCACAACTTGCAATCGCTATAACACCGCACCTCACCCACTTTCCAACCCACTTTTGATCCACCAACATAAAAACCGCCAACTAGTCTGCTGAGTGGCTACTATAAATTTTATTGATATACGCCAGCGGGCTGCTCGATCGATCAGAGTTAGTCGTCCACTTATTCCGCCGTTCGATTGGATTTGTTGGTTTATTTGTTGAAACAGTCGATAGGAGTTGCATTATCACCGCTATTGCCTTCGCCACCGTTAACGTCATCGTCATCGTCGGCGCCGCCAATATAAAATTAATCTCACTACCCGTCACACCGACAACCTAAGGCCAAATTCTTCTTAATGTTTGTTGTTGTAAATTTTTTTGGTAGGCGGACACCAGGGTTGGCGTGATTATGTGCGAAATTACATTGCGCCTCGAAACGCATTTATTTTTCACAATTTTATTTATTTATATTTGGTTGGTCAAACGGGCACGTCCATTTTAAAGAAAATGGCTTAAGTATTTTTTTTAAATTTAATTTTAGATCGTTTAGTTATGTGTGTTAGATGAGGATAATACGATCTGGATACCGTATTGTTTTAGTTCGCGAAAAACTTGATATTATAAGCAAACCATTCCGGAATTTCTGTGTTGCTAATCTCATACTAATAAAATGAAATTTAAGAAGACTAATCAAAAACCTAAACTAAATTAGGTAATGTTTGAGTATACTATGCCTGAAATACTAAAACGCTTTTTCCGCGTAGTAAGATCACAATTAAACGCTTTGCTTTGAGGTGACTAAGTGTTATGTAAATCCGAACCACTTATCCACATTGGAGTGTTTAAAAAAAATTACCGCTATATAGACGAGGCTTGCACAAAATTAGGTCGAAAAACAGTGAAATAGTTAGTTATTTTTTAACTCTAGATAGTCATCCACATTTTTTGTATATTGACGTCATCCCTCTTCATTATGAAGACGACTTATTTCATGTTCAAAAGGGTGTGAGTATAAATATTGTAGGCAATTTTTTTAAATTATTGATAAATATAACGGCCTTTCCTTTTCTGGAAAAAATGTTACCCTCATGTTGCACTCTTACATTCTAACTTTTGAACTAGGTCACCTAGCGCTATGTAAAATAGCTCTATTTGTAGGGTAGGTATGCGACTCAGAGTATATTAACTTTGATTGGATAACTGTTGCTTGTGCAGGTATAAAGGAATCGAGATAGATATAGACTTCCATATATCAAAATAATCAGTGTCGAAAAAAAATTTGATTGCGCCATGTCCGTCCGTCCGTCTGTCCGTTAACACGATAACTTCAGTAAATATTGAGATATCTTCACCAAATTTGGTACACGAGCTCTGGACCCAGAATAGATTGGTATTGAAAATGAGGGAAATCGGATGATAAGCACGCACACTTCCTATATATATAACATTTTGGAAAACACAAAAAACCTGATTATTTAGTAAATAATACACCTAGAATGTTGAAATTTGGCGTGTGGACTGATATTGAGACTCTTGATAAAAATTTTAAAAAATTTTTTAAAAAGGGCGTGGCACCGCCCACTTGTGATAAATTCAAATTTACAAATATTATTAATCAAAAATCGCTAAACCTATCATAACAAAATTCGGCAGAGAGGTTGCCTTTACTATAAGGCTTTGAAGAAAAATTAACGAAATCAGTTAAGGACCACGCCCACTTTTATATAACAGATTTTTAAAAGGGTCGTGGACGAATAAAATAAGCTATATCTTTGCAAAAGAGAGCTTTATATCAATGGTATTTCATTTCCCAAGTGGATTTATAACAAAAAATAGGAAAAACTTCTAATTTAAAAAAATGGGCACCGCCCCTTTTATGACTAAGCAATTTTCTATGTTTCGGGAGCCACAACTCGAAGAAAAATTAGTTCACAATAGAACCATATGTATATGTATTATGCGCAGCCTTGTAACACTATTAAGCACACAAAACAAACAACAACAGCATTTCAAGTGTTCAGCTGGGTATGTAATGTTCGGTTTTACCAGAACTTAGACTTCCTTACTTGTTTTAAACTTATTTTATTATTTTGTTACGAGTTAATATAGGATAGTAGTACAGTAGAAATACAGTTTTATTTATAGTAAAAAGTGAATCCGTTATATGAAATGAATTCGAATGAGAGTTAAAATCATGACACAAACACAGAAAAGGTTCATTTTTAATTCGAGATTAGTTCTGCACTGCCTCAAAAGAAGAGGTTTGTAATGTCTTGAAGCTCGTTGAAGTTTACTTCGTTCAAAAGAAAGGAGCTAGAAATCAGTCCATTCAGTAGTTGGTGGAAGATACACTGATATTAGGGGGTTTCCACTGGGGCAGCAGGTGGCAGGAGGGATGTAGATATTGATGATTTCTAGGTTTACATCGTCTGACCAGAGAGATAAGCCGTGACGTTCTAAGACATTGTCCCTGCTGCCAATGCGGGATCAAATATATGATATTGCACTGGGTGGTGTATGATAAACGCGAGACCGCCTCCATTTCCGCTCTCGCGATCTCTTCTGTGGACATTATACATAGAACAGGTTTGCAGAGCATATCTTGCTGTGAGTTTAGTCACTTGAATCGCAGCAATGCGGATGTTGTGCCGCTTCATGAAATCGAATATCTCCGTGATTTTTCCAGTTAATCCATTACAGTTTAACTGCAGAATTCTGAAGTGCAGCGGGGGAGACGTCGTCACTCTAGGGGTAAGTGACGGGTGGCTACGCCTGAGTTGTGAAAGGCTAGGACGCAATTGCTGTTGTGGCCCTGAGACTGGACGTCCCTGGGTAAGGGGTACCCGGTGTATTTGGGTTTCGGCCTGGCAACATGACGCAATGAAATCCGTCGGGGGGTTGCCGTCGCGGAGACCAGAACATCTAGGAAAATGGCACCAGCCAAGGCAAGAGCTGCATTGGGCGGATGTCGCAAACATATATATTCTGTGCTGGCAAACGGTGCAAAAGGTGGTAGGGACTAAGAGTCTGTTTCGCTGACCTACACGATTGCTGCCGGAAAAGGGGGGGGGGGGAGACAGGGGAGGGGGCTGATGCTCGGCATTGCTACCCACTCTACTACGGAGATTGTAGTTATGAGTTGGAGCGGCCGTATGAGATGGTGGAGCCGTAGGGCGCGCAGCAGCGGGTATTTGTTGTGGCTTGCTGAGCAGCAGAGCTGCTGGAAGGTAGTGGGGGAGGCGCTAAGGTGTAGACTACGGGGCGCCCTTGGGCGTGAACAGCAAGGAACCACAAAAGATTTATAAAAGTCCGATGCAACCATCCCTTGCACGTGACACACTGACAGGAGTATGACCGTCCTAAAAAGATTCTTTTCCCGCAAAACGCAGGAAAACGATTTCTCAGGACCGGGGTCAGTAGACGGACCCGGATTGGGTTCGATACCTTTCCGAAGCAGGAGAGTATGGCATAGTCCCGCTGCAAGGAGCTGCGGGGAGGATAAAAATTTGTGGCAGGGACAACAAATTAAACACCTATCGCCATTTGTATTTCAGCTTCTGCATGGCTATTCCGTCCAGGTCTACTGCTTTTGAGAGCTTTGCCATTATGGCTGGGTGAGCAGGCCCCATGTACATTTCCCCTCCTGCGTTTTCTTTGTGATTTGGTGGTTAACTTATTCTCTTGTATTGCGGCGATGGGGATGTTATGCCTATTCATGTAGTCTGTTATCTTTATCTGGTTAAGCCGTTACATTTCAGTCTTGGTGGACTGAGGCTTTTACGCTCATGCTGGTGCTGTTGTGTTAATCTATGAGGACCGTGCAACACATCATGGTTACCCTTCTTTAGCATAGTGTATGTAGGAAGTTGGCATTGAGCCAGGAATGAGCTGCGCTGGACCGATGTCGTAGCCGTATGTGTATACTCTAAGCAGGAATACGAGCATGTGGCATGAAGGACCAAGAAAAGGAGGGGAGACGGGGCAGGGGCTGCTAGAGCTGGGTTGGAGCAACAGCGGGAGTCCGATGTGGTCGACTGACCATCATTGACGCTATAAGGCGACGGAGGTACATTTAAGGTTGAACGGCGAAGTAACACTGAAATGGCTGCACCTGGTCGGGTAAAATGCCGAACCACGTAGAAACGGCTGACGAGGGAAGAGTTTGCCATAAGGTAGGTACTGTTTTCTTCGATGCTTAGACAGGTTCCGGCAGAGCGATTCGAGTAGTCTGGCAAATAATTAGATATTTTGTCATTGCCTGTCAGGACATGGTCTGTATGTTATTAAGACATTTAAATGGAGATATTTCAAACCTCCTATGAAGAGCATTGCCGATATTATTTGGCTATATTTTCCGCACGTTTCAAATATTTTATTGCTTAATAAATACTAATAAGAATAACAAATAATATTCATTTAACGCAATGACAGCTAGATAGAAGAAACAAAATTGCCTTGTCAATGTGTCTAAAAAGTATTTGCTGGACAAACGAAATAACTAAATAAAATCTTAATTTAAAAGCCAGCCAAGCACAGAATTTTTTTAAATATCCCCGTTTTTACTTTTGCCATATAGATATTTATGTTAGGGGTACTTACATACATATATGTATGTACTTATATACATATTCAAGGCGTTTCTATTTAAATTAAAATAGACACATTCGCGCCTGCGCAACGTTACCAACAATCACACACCAATCAACCAACCAACAGCTAATAAACTAGACAGTCAAACAAGCCAAAGTGCCTACACTGTAAAACTGAAAAGTAATAAGAAATCCACCAATAAAATACAATAAACGAATGCAATCTGTAAATAACAGCACAATGCCAGTGGCAAAATGTAAGGAAAGATGAACATATTGGGTGAGGGGTCGTGTGGGCTAACAAACAACACATTTCCATTAAATTTATGAGGAATGAGTGCATGTAAATAACTGGTCGGCGACGATTGTCTCGTTTTTCCTGCTCCTTCCGAAGATCATTTTAAATTTGCAGAGGTGCGTCTGCGTGCTGTCGCCTCGAATAACTATTCAATTTGCAGACTAACTGATTGACTTTGGGTTTTCCTTGGTTATATTAAAGTTGCGTTTTTCTTATGTAGGTGATAATTGACGGCTAGGTCCTCCACAAGGTGTGACAACAAAAATTTACTATGTTACGGAGCCCCTTGAACACTTAAATGGATGAATAATAAAAACAATCAGCATACGGTTGAAATAAGTTGGACATTTATCTTTCAATATTAATAGGACGTGCACTTTTGAATAAGTATAAGATTGGTATGCTGTAAAGGGGAATACACTCTAGCGTAATGTGGAAACAATGTATATAGTAGAGTTGATATCAGCGAAAGCAGTCAGAAAATTAGTTAACAGAAACTAACGAGAACATCATTCTAAATAAATGCCGATTTATAACCCCAAACAGTGACGTGGCTGTCAAGGCGCGAATGCGCCGATTCTTTCTTGAATGACAGCTAGTACTGCGCCTTGTCTTCATTCACCGGAAGGCCGACTTTTTTGCATCTTTTTCTAATATTCAAAAGGCAGAACACACGGCGCATTTGTTAATTGTTATAATAGATTCCGCTATCATGGTTTAGTTCTATTGCTAGAACTATATTCTCCAACGTTATGGTAAAGAAATCGCACGCAGGAGTTTTGTGTTGTCCGAAGCGTCATTTTGTTTCAAATGGCTTGACGAAGATGGTGGTGTTGCTCTACCCCTTAAAAGGGTTGCGCTAAACAACCCCTTGTATCAATTTGGTATTTTAGTCCCCACTTATGATAGGCATAACTGCCACGGGTATATTCTACGCCCCCTATTCCGCTGGAGGTAGATTTACCAGGCCTGAAGCCGCGCTGATAATGTCCAGTCAGTTCGTCGACTTTAGGTCTCAGTTTTTCGCATAGAACGCTTGAGAGAACCTTATACTACACATTCTCCCTGCCATTTCTTTCTATCTTTCTTTTTAAATTTAACTTTCTAATACTCCCACTTGATATGTATTGCAGTCCAATTAATACAATACAATAAATGAATAATAAGAGCGCTATTTTTTAAAAACCAACCAATTACACCAATACATATACCATCTTAAAAGATGGGTGCGGGTGCGTATACGTAACATTTTATTATACTCAGCGTGCTTTGCACACATATACTCTTAAATTGGATGGTGGGTTGTACATGTATAAAGGAATCGAGATAGATATAGACTTAAACTATATCAAAATCATCAGTTTCGAAAAAAAATTTGATTGAGCCATGCCCGTCCGTCCGTCGGTCCGTCTGCCCGTTAACACGATAACTTGAGTAAATATTGAGATATCTTCACCCAATTTGGTACACGAGCTTATCTGGACCCAGAATAGATTGGTATTGAAAATGAGCGAAATCAGATGATAACCACGCCCACTTTTTATATATATAACATTTTTCTTGATAAAAATTTGAAAAAATTGTTTAAAATGGGCGTGGCCCCGCCCACTTGTGATAAAATTAATTTTACAAATATTATCTAATATATATTATAAATGGGAAAGTTTGGATGTTAAGATGTTTGGATGTTTGGATGTTTAGATGTTTGGATGTTTGGATGTTTGGATGTTTGTCCAGACGTTTGTCTTTGTGACTCAATAACGCAAGAACGGCTGGACCGATTTGGATGAAATTTTGCACACATATAGCCAATAGTCTAGAAGGATCTACTAGCTATATATTTTTCAAAAGGGGCGTGGTCCCCGCCCCCTAGGAACAGTTATAATGTAATTATTATATTTTTTCGTCTTTGCGACGGAATCACGCCAGAATGGCTACACGGATTTTGATGAAATTTGGGACACAGACAGTAGTCTACTAGCGAAATTTTTTTCGAACATGGAAAGAGGGGTGGGGTCCCACGACCCTTCGAGAAATTATTTTTCATAATTTTTACACATTATAACTTTACGTATACTGGCCTTCACCAATATCACAGACTCAAAGGGTCAAATAAGTCGAGGGCTTACAAAGTAAGCAGTGACACCCTCCGCCCGCCCCCCTTTATCTCCCCTCTGGTGTAAAATCCATAAATTGTTATAACTCAATCTAAATTTTCTCCTAAATCAATAGTTTTTGGTATCTGGTACATACAGAACGAGATCTAGACAATTTTGGAGGAACGATCAGTGGTCCTCTCCTCTACTCCCGCCATCCGCCCTCCATCAATTGTTTTTATTAGCACGCTTTTATTAGCTTTACCTGTATGTTTCTATCTAACTTTTTATTCGCTCCAATGCGCCTGCTGCCTTATTAACATGGTTTTATAATTAGCTTCACCTTATTTGTAATCCCGTAAGGGTCATATCGAGACCCTTCCGGGATCATTTCTGGATGGTTTTCGGGATCGGTCCGGGATTACGCCGGGGTAATTTCGGGACTTTTTCGGGATAATTTTGGGACCCTTCCGGGATCATTTCTGTATAGTTTACGGGATCCGTCCGGGATCCCGTCGGGGTTATTTTGGAACATTTTCGGGACTATTCCGGAATCATTTCGGGACTATTTCGCGATCATTTGGGGACCCTTCCGGCATCATTTCTGGATGGTTTTCGGGATCCGTGCGGGATCTCGTCGGGGTCATATGGGGACTTTTTCGGGATCATTTGGGGGCTCTTCCGGCATCATTTCTGGATGGTTTTCGGGATCCGTCCGGGATATCGTCGGGGTCATTTGATGACTTTTTCGGGATCATTTGGGGGCTCTTCCGGCATCATTTCTGGATGGTTTTCGGGATCCGTCTGGGATCTCGTCGGGGTCATTTGGGGACTTTTTCGGGATCATTTTGGGGCTCATCCGGCATCATTTCTGGATGGTTTTCGGGGTCCGTCCGGGATCCCGTCGGGGTCATTTCGGTACTTTTTCGCGGCTAATACGGGATCATTTGGGAACCCTTTCGGCATCATTTCTGGATGGTTTTCGGGATCCGTCCGGGATCCCGTCGGGGTAATTTCGGAACTTTTTCGCGACTAATACGGGATCATTTGGGAACCCTTTCGGCATCATTTCTGGATGGTTTTCGGGATCCGTCCGGGATCCCATTAGGCTAATTTCGGGACTATTAGGGGATCATTTGGGAACCTTTCCGGCATCATTTCTGGATAATTTTCGGGATCCGTCCGGGATGCCGACGAGGTCATTTCGGGACTATTTCGGGATCATTTGGGATACCTACCGGCATCATTTCTGGATGGTTTTTGGGATTCGTCCGGGATCCCGTCGTGGTCCTTTCGGGACTTTTTTCGACTAATACGGGATCATTTGCGGACCCTTTCGGCATCATTTCTGGATAGTTGTCGGGATCCCGTCACGGTCATTTCGGGACTATTAGGGGATCATTTGAGGACCTTTCCGGCATCATTTCTGTATTGTTTTCGGAATCCTTTCGGGATCCCGTCAGGGTCATTTTGGGACTTTTTTGGGGCTAATACGGCATCATTTGGGGATCGTCTAGGGGTCGTTTCGTGACTTTTTCTGTTTTATTTCGGGATCATTTGGGGACCCTTCCGGCATAATTTCTTGATGGTTTGCCGGATCCATCAGGGTCATTTCGGGACCATTTTGGGATCATTTGGGGACCCTTCCGAGATCATTTCTGGATCCGTCCGGGATGCCGTAGGAGCCATTTCGGGATTTTTTGTTACTTTTCCGGGATAGTTTTTGGACCCTTCCGGGATCATTTCTGGATCTGTGCGGGATCCCATCTGGGTCATTTCCGGACTATTTCGGAATCATTTTGGGGTCCTTCCGGAATCATTTCTGTATGGTTTTCGCGATCCGTCGTTGATTCCCTCGGAGCCATTTCGGAACCTTTTCTGGAGTATGTCGGGGTCATTTGGGGACTTTTTCGGGATCATTTGGGCTCTTCCGGCATCATTTCTGGATGGTTTTTGGGATTCGTCCGGGATCCCGTCGGGGTCATTTCGGGACTTTTTCTCGACTAATACGGGATCATTTGCGGGCCCTTTCGGTATCATTTCTGGATAGTTGTCGGGATCCGTTCGGGATCCCGTCAGGGTCTTTTCGGAACTATTGGGAGATCATTTGAGGACCTTTCCGGCATCATTTCTGGGCAGTTTTCGGGATCCTTTCCGGGTCCCATCAGGGTCATTTCGGGACTTTTTCGGCATCATTTAAGATTGGTTTTTAGGATTCGTCCGGTATCCGTCAGGGTAATTTCTGGACTTTTCCCAGACTATTTCGGGATAATTTTGGGACCCTCCCAAGATCATTTCTGGATGGATTTCGGGATCTGTCCGGGATGCCGTCAGGGTCATTTTGGGACTATTAGGTGATCATTTGAGGACCTTTTCGGCATCACTTCTGGATGGTTTTCGGTATCCGCTCAGGATCCCATTAGGGTAATTTCGGGACTATTAGGGGATCATTTGGGAACCTTTCCGGCATCATTTCTGGATAATTTTGGGGATCCGTCCGGGATGCCGACGAGGTCATTTCGGGACTATTTCGGGATCGTTTGGGATACCTACCGGCATCATTTCTGGATGGTTTTTGGGATTCGTCTGGGATCCCGTCGTGGTCCTTTCGGGACTTTTTTTTCGACTAATACGGGATCATTTGCGGACCCTTTCGGCATCATTTCTGGATAGTTGTAGGGATCCCGTCACGGTCATTTCGGGACTATTAGGGGATCATTTGAGGACCTTTCCGGCATCATTTCTGTATTGTTTTCGGAATCCTTTCGGGATCCCGTCAGGGTCATTTTGGGACTTTTTCGGGGCTAATACGGGATCATTTGGGGATCCTCTAGGGGTCGTTTCGCGACTTTTTCTGTTTTATTTCGGGATCATTTGGGGACCCTTCCGGCATAATTTCTTGATGGTTTGCCGGATCCATCAGGGTCATTTCGGGACCATTTTGTGATCATTTGGGGACCCTTCCGAGATCATTTCTGGATCCGTCCGGGATGCCGTAGGAGCCATTTCGGGATTTTTTGTTACTTTTCCGGGATAGTTTTTGGACCCTTCCGGGATCATTTCTGAATCTGTGCGGGATCCCATCTGGGTCATTTCCGGACTATTTCGGGATCATTTTGGGATCCTTCCGGAATCATTTCTGTATGGTTTTCGCGATCCGTCGTTGATTCCCTCGGAGCCATTTCGGAACCTTTTCTGGAGTATGTCGGGGTCATTTGGGGACTTTTTCGGGATCATTTGGGGCTCTTCCGGCATCATTTCTGGATGGTTTTCGGGATCCGTGCGGGATCTCGTCGGGGTCATTTGGGGACTTTTTTGGGATCATTTGGGGGCTCTTCCGGCATCATTTCTGGATGGTTTTCGGGATCCGTCCGGGATATCGTCGGGGTCATTTGGGGACTTTTTCGGGATCATTTGTGGGCTCTTCCGGCATCATTTCTGGATGGTTTTCGGGATCCGTCCGGGATCCCATCAGGGTAATTTCGGGACTATTAGGGGATCATTTGTGGACCTTTCCGGCATCATTCTGGATAATTTTCGGTATCCGTCCGGGATGCCGACGAGGTCATTTCGGGATTATTTCGGGATCATTTGGGATACCTACCGGCATCATTTCTGGATGGTTTTTGGGATTCGTCCGGGATCCCGTCGGGGTCATTTCGGGACTTTTTGTCGTCTAATACGGGATCATTTGCGGACCTTTTCGGCATAATTTCTGGATAGTTGTCGGGATTCGTTCGGAATCCCGTCACGGTCATTTCGGAACTATTAGGGGATCATTTGAGGACCTTTCCGGCATCATTTCTGGATAGTTTTTGGAATCCTTTCGGGATTCCGTCAGGGCAATTTCGTGGCTTTTTCGGGATCATTTAAGGATGGCTTTCAGGATTCGTCCGGGAACCCGTCTGGGTAATTTCTGGACTTTTCCGAGACTATTTCGGGATCATTTTGGGACCTTCCCAAGATCATTTCTGGATGGATTTCGGGATTTGTCCGGGATGCCCTCAGGGTCATTTTGGGACTATTAGGTGAGCATTTGAGGACCGTTCCGGCATCACTTCTGGATGGTTTTCGGTATCCGTTCAGATTCCCGTCGGAATAATTGCGGGACTTTTTCGGGATCATTGGGGTCCCTTCCGACATCATTTCTGGATGGTTTTTGGGATTCGTCCGGCATCCCGTCGGGGTCATTTCGGGACTTTTTCTCGACTAATACGGGATCATTTGCGGGCCCTTTCGGTATCATTTCTGGATAGTTGTCGGGATCCGACCGGGATCCCGTCAGGGTCTTTTCGGAACTATTGGGAGATCATTTGAGGACCTTTCCGGCATCATTTCTGGTTAGTTTTCGGGATCCTTTCCGGGTCCCATCAGGGTCATTTCGGGACTTTTTCGGCATCATTTAAGATTGGTTTTCAGGATTCGTCCGGGATCGTCAGGGTAATTTCTGGACTTTTCCCAGACTATTTCGGGATAATTTTGGGACCCTCCCAAGATCATTTCTGGATGGATTTCGGGATCTGTCCGGGATGCCGTCAGGGTCATTTGGGACTATTAGGTGATCATTTGAGGACCTTTTCGGCATCACTTCTGGATGGTTTTCGGTATCCGATCAGGATCCCCTCGGAATCATTGCGGGACTTTTTCGGGATCATTTGGGGTCCCTCCCAAGATCATTTCTGGATGGATTTCGGGATCTGTCCGGGATCCCGTCAGGGTAATTTAGGGGTGCGTTTGAGATCCCGTCAGGGTCATTTCGGGACTTTTTCGGGACTATATCGGGATCATTTCTGGATGGTTTATGGGATCCGTCCATGACCCCTTAAGGGTCATTTCGGGACTATTAGGTGATCATTTGAGGACCTTTCCGGCATCACTTCTGGATGATTTTCGGTATCCGTTCGGGATCCCGTCGGAATCAATGCGGGACTTTTACGGAATCATTTGGGATTCCTTCCGGCATCATTTCTGGATGGTGTTCGGGCTTTGTCCGGGATCCCGTCGGGGTTAATTCGGGACCTTTTCGGGGCTAATACGGGATCATTTGGGGATCCTCTAGGGGTCGTTTCGTGGCTTTTTCTGTATTATTTCGGAATCATTTTGTGACCCTTTCGGCATAATTTCTTGATGGTTTGCCGGATCCATCAGGGTCAATTCGGGACCATTTTGGGATCATTTGGGGACCCTTCCGAGATCATTTCTGGATCCGTCCGGGATGCCGTAGGAGCCATTTCGGGATTTTTTGTTACTTTTCCGGGATAGTTTTTGCACCCTTCCCGGATCATTTCTGGATCTATGCGGGATCCCATCTGGGTCAATTCCGGACTATTTCGGGATCATTTTGGAATCCTTCCGGAATCATTTCTGTATGGTTTTCGCGATCCATCGTGGATCCCCTCGGAGCCATTTCGGAACTTTTTCTGGAGTTAGTCGGGATAATTTAGGGACCCTTCCTGGATATTTTCTGGATGGTTTTTGAGATCCGCCCGAGAGCCCGTGAGGGTCATTTCGGAACCTTTTCGGGATCATTTTGGAACACCTTCAGGGATCATTTCTGTGTGGTTCTCTGGATACGTCTAGAATCGTGTCGCTCTCATTTCGGGTTTTTTTGGGACTATTCGGGTAACTTTTGGAGACCCTTTCGGGGCATTTCTGGATGGTTTTCGGGATCCGTCCGCGATAGCGTTGGGGTCATTTCGTAGCTTTTTCTGGATAATTTCGGGATCATTTGGGATCCTATCAGGTTATCAGCTCAGTTAGTGCTCAATTACAAAAATAAAATGCATTAGACAGAAAACAAAATTTTAAACAGATAATAAGCAGGCTAACGCGAATAGCCCATATATTTAAAATTTTCCTTGCGGACGGGGCCGCGGGTAAAGGCTAGTTAATTATAAATCAAAAATCGTGGAACCTATCGTAACAAAATTCCGCAGAGAGGTTGCCTTTACTATAAGGAATGCTTTCAAGAAAAATTAACGAAATCGGTTAAGGACCATGCTAACTTTTATATAACAGATTTTTAAAAGGGTTGTGGACGAATAAGATAAGCTATATCTTAGCAAAAAAGAGTTTTATATCAATGGTATTTAATTTCCCAAGTGTATTTATAACAATAATTAGGAAAAACTTCAAATTTTAAAAATTGGGCGTGGCACCGCCCCTTTTATGACTAAGCAATTTTCTAAGCAATAACTCGAAGAAAAATTAACGGACCGTAATAAAATTTGGTACACAAATTTTCCCTATAGCAGGAAATATTTCTAGAAAAATGGACAGATCGGTTAAAGACCACGCCCGCTTTTATATAAAAGATTTTTAAAAAGGTCGTAGACGAAAATAATAAGCTATATCTTAGCGAAAAGAAGCTTTATATCAATAGATTTTACTTTCTAAATTGAATTATAACATTAAATTGACTAATCAATTGTCTATGCTTCGGGAGCCATAACTCGAAGAAAAATTAACATATCGTAATGAAATTGTGTACACATATTTTCTTTATAGCACAAAAAATTCTAGTAAAATGGACGGGATCGGTTAAAGACCACGGCAACTTAGATATAAAACAAGTTTAAAAGGGTCGTCGACTAGAATAATAAGCTATAACTTAGCCAAAAATAGTTTTGAACCAATGATATTTCACATATTAAGTTTTATTGTAAGAGGAAATGTCAAATCACGTTTATTTTTGTGTTTCACCTTACTTTATTCTTGTTTCACCTCACTTAATATTTTCTCACTTCACTTAATCGATAACTTCATTTTATTGTTTCACTGCAAATGTTGCAAATTGTTGCTTTTGGTTCCAAATGCAATAAACACTATTAAATTAAGTTATTTCTTTCGTCGAAATTTCACATAAATATGTACAAACAAAAGGGGCTAAGCCTATCTCGCTTTCAAAAAATGTAAGGCTAGCGTACTAAAGGGCCCATTACTCATACTTAGCATAGACTTGACTTGACTTGAGAACTGTTACTTACAGTTCGGTTAAATGAACATTGACTTAGAACTCTGTTGAATTTTGATTTTCTATGTAAGTTCTAAGTGACGTTTACATTTTGAGATGCCATTTGTTTGTTTCCATTTCATTTTGACATTTCGTCATAAAAATTGACATTTATTTAAAAATAAATTTCAATGCAGATTATGATGCTAGACTGTATGCGCTAAGTATGATATAATCGTGGCTAAGTTGCCAAGTTTACGCCAAGTCAAGTCAAGTCTATGCTAAGTATTAATAATGGGCCCTTAACGCCAAGAGACACACTACTTGTTTAGTAGTGTGTTTGTAGGGTATCACCCCGCTTAGCGGCATTGATTTGAATTGTTGACTAGGGTAATCTTTCGATTACTGAATCAACTCAATAACTCAACACTGAATCTTCATTGGCCTCTGAGCTTTGCTCAAAGTTTCAGGTATATAGCGACTTAAAACTCAACCGCAAAATTTTCCAAATTCTGACAAGATTTTTAAATATCTCAATCCATGCACCACTTACCGGAGTTTTGCTACCCTTTCATTTATTGCCACCGACATCTTAACTATGTACGAAGTTCCAAGATTGTAGCTTAATGGGGAGTCTCTTAAAATTTGATCGTAATATTCACCCGTTCCGTACGATTTTTCGCCCCCTATAGAAACTTTTTTGTATTATGTTTTCACTGTCATCGACCTCTACATTACTTTTGGAATTTAAAGTCTCTAGCTCACCAAGAAGTTACTTAAAAACCGATCTCTTAATTCCCAATTTCGAAATTCGTATCAAAATATTTATTATCTAATTATTTTGATCCGTGCGCTACCTTACGGAATTTTTTTCTCCTTTTGTTCCTTTGTCACGGCGTCTTAACCTATCTATGAAGTTTCATGTTTGTAGCTCAATGAGAAGTTACTTAAAAATCGATCTCAAAACACCAAATTTCCAAATTGTTGTCTAAATATTTCGAGTCGTGCGCCACCTAACGGAATTTGTCTCCTTTTCTTACATTTTCTCGGTGTCTTAACCTATCTGTTAATATTTACGCTTGTAACTCAATGAGAACTTACATAAAAATCAATCCCAAAATACCCTCCGTTCCGTTTGATTTTTCTAAATATGTCAGTCCGTGCGCCCCCTAGCGAAACTTTTTGTATTGTACCATCGGCTGTCATCGACCTCTGAATTAAGCTCCAAATTTTTACCCTCTTGCTCATCGAGAAGTTACTTAAAACCCGGTTTCAAATTTCCAAATTATTATCTAATTTTTTCGATCCGTGCGCCACCTAACGGATTTTTTTCTCCTTTTGTTCCTTTGTCACGGTGTCTTAACCTGTCTCTGAGGTTTGATATTTGTAGCTCAATGAGAAGTAACTTTGAAATCGATCCCAAAACACCAAATTTCTAAATTCTTATCTAAATATTACGATCCGTGCGCCACCTACGGAATTTTTTCTCCTTTTCTTAAATTCTGTCAGCGTCTTATCATATCTGTGAAGTTTTACAGTTGTAGCTCAATGAAAACTTACATAAAAATCAATCCCAAAATTCCCTCCGTTTCGTAAAATTTTTCTGAATATCTCATCCCGTGCGCCCCCTAGCGAATCCTTTTATATCGTGTCATCGGATGTCATCGACCTCTGAATTAAGCTTGAAATTTCAAGTCTCTAGCTCATCGAGAAGTTACTTAAAAGCTGGATTGAAAAATTTTCTATTTCTTATCCAATTATTTCGATCCGTGTACCACTTAACGGATTTTTTTCCCTTTGTTGCATTGTCACGGTGTTCTAACCTATGTGTAAAGTTTCACGTTTGTAGGTCAATGAGAAGTTATTTAAAAATCGATTGCAAGATTTCTATGACAAGCGGAAAAACACTCAACAGACCTAATATAAAGGAAGTAAAATAAAAGTGAATGTAATATACTTAAGTGTTAAAAATAGATAAATAATACTAGGTACAAACACACACCAAATTGGGAATTTATACCATTTGGGCAATTTATTACGCAATTAATCATATAATAAATTGTAATAACAAATTGCCAATTAAAAAAAAAAATTTTATAATAAATTGTTTCAAACTGCAAATACAACCTTGTAAAGTGTGTTTATTTAGTAGATGTAAACGTCAGTTGCGCATGGCTCAACTATATGGTTGGCTCATCTCATCAGCTGATATTATTTTTTTCATTTCACTGGTGTAGGAATTGTCAAAAGAGGATGGCAAACTCAAAATGAAACAAAACATTGAACGCATTTTCTTACAACACACAAAAAATTCAAAGTTTTATGTTTTCATTCCATTCCATTCGCCTAATCCCAACTCGCACATGTTGACATTCTGAACAAAGGTATGTTGTTGCTGTAGAGATGAGCCAACCGGCTACCAAATTACTATTGTGTAAGCTAAATTGAGTTGTATGAACACCACTCAATTTCAATTGAAATTGCCTCAATTTATTTTTCTGTTTGAACATAGTATAAAACAAACTTTAAGAGAATAAAAAACGTCTTTTGTGGTGGCAAAGCATGGACTCACACATAAGTATTTACTAGCTGCGTTTTTTTACATGTAAATACTTATGCACTTAAACATTATATGTACTGCTAAGTGTGTAACTTTATATAGACTTATGAAATTTTAGTTTTATTGATTATTTTATTATACTCAGTTGTAACTGAAATGTGTCTCTTCATTCTCCATTCTCCATTTCTATGACCGAAAATGGTGTTTGTCCACAATTCATCGCAACCGATTCAGCTCTATGTTATTTACCATGCCACCCTGTTTTGTAGCGAGCTATTTACCACAGCCGCGAGTCTTCAATAATTGCCGCTAAATGGGTCTCCTAAACGTTATATTAGTGATGATAAGCGTTATTTTTACCCGCAAATGTTGATGTATATACATGTAAAATAAGCTACTATTTTCAATCATACTTATTCACTCTCTTTAATACTGTTAAAAATCACTGTTGCCACTTTGGTCCATTTGGACTAAAAATGGTTCCTTTTTTCAATTTTGGTCCTTTTTAGACAAGAGCCACTATGTGATATTTTTTTTTTAGACGTAAAAACGCGGATTGCGTCCCAAAACTTGCCTGATTAAACAGCGTCTTAATTGCAATCGATTTCCTTCAACCCACATATGGTCTTCCCATTACTTAAATTGCTATCTACATAACTATGTTCACTAAGCTGGGTTGATTTGCATGGACGAAAGTTAACCCATATCGCACCATCGATTTTTCGATAGGTTTTGGGCTCAGGAAAAAAAAAGTTCCACTAAGCATACCCAAAAAAATTATTTTCGAGCCTGCAAAATTTGAGTTTTTTGACTTTTTTTCTTTGATTTTTAAGGTTTTTTCATGACCTACCTGCCGGCAAACTATTAATTTAGGTTAGCTACGAATATTCAAATAAGCAGCCCCTGCTCAAGAGCTTCTGGCGAGGTGGGTTTAGCTTAAGAGGCCTCATGCACCCTGTGAACCCCCACGGACGGGGCGAGTAGATGCCGCCCGTAATTTAAGCATCCACAACCCACATCGAGGCTCCACGGAGGGAATACCTACCGAATATAGGGAGGCAACTACGCGGCGAGGGATACACTTTCAGGAAGGAAGAAAGCTCAATTCTTAATTATTACGAAAGCTTATAATTGATAGTATATTAAGACTGAGCCCGGTAAAGTCTTAATTAAGGTATATAGGAATAACGATTTGGATATGTTTGCTAAGGGCTGGCGAGTGTGACATTCGGAAATCTTAGTACACGGCTTGACACCCCGTCCAAACGACTTTCCGGCTAATGTGACACTCGTCTCCGTCCCGTTAAAATCTTGGCGGGCCTTGGGGTACATTCGAAGTCCGTCATCATTAAGTTGTTGGTACAGGTTCGGTTGAGATTCTCCCGATTAACGCTGATCTGGCTCTGAACGCAGGTTTCATAAGGGATTGCGTCAACCTTCACGTGGCCTTCCTGCCTTCGCATAACCATGGGATCATTCAAGTTGACTGGAAATTTGGACTAAGATAGCGGCCCCAAGTGGGGACCCAATCACATAAATGAGTAACCCAAACAAAAATAAAAATCAAGATAAGGAAGGTACGTTCAACCCATTTATGGGACGAAAGCTACTTCGTTCCCCAGAAGGACCTGGTCTATCGGCCGTAGGTAAAAATATTTCGCTGCACACGGGCACAAAACCAAAAGGAGCGAAAGCCAAGGGCAGACAAGAAGCTTCTCCGGCTGTTACTCCAAGGGCAAGACAGGAGAAGGCTAAAACCGGAACTCCTGCATTAAGTGACTTCACTAAGAAGGCTGCAGAAGATCTTCAAAATCCTCAGGCCTCAGGAGAGATCGAAAACAAGATGACCAAGTTAGGGAGATCAAATGATGATCTATTTGAGTTTTTTAAAGCGCGTAATAATATAAACGCATAAATTAAGCGCCTAGCCTCCATAATCAAGGCATTGTACATACAATCCGCGCTGGAGGTAAAGGACTTAAAGAAGAAAACAATTTCCAATGATACGGCTTAGGATGGAAGCTCGTCACCCCCAGGAAAGATACCTAGGAAGAATTCGACAAGGGAAAATTAAGTAGCCAAGCCCACGATCTCAGCCACGGACATGACGCCAAGACATGAGGAGAGTAACAAGCGAGCAAAATCGCAAGCGCCACTGAACAAGAGAAAGGTCGAAAGGAAAGAAGACGCCACAGCTCAAAAGTCGAGAGAGTGGCAGGTAGCCAAACCCAAAAAGGCGAATAGGAAGAAAATTATTAAAGCCAGGCCAGATGCAATCATAATTTCGAAGGCTGGAGATGCTACATATGCTGACATACTGCGAAAAGTGAGGAGGTGCGATGAACTAAAAGCCCTAGAAGGGAGGTGGATGGGTATTTTGATCCTTAGGCATTGGCTTACAGAACGGTGATGGCGAAAATTAAATGGCGGAAATCAGAGCAGCCTACATGCCCGATATTAATGAGAAGAATCGTAGAAACTCTTTTTCCGACACAAGATTACTGGACCTATCAAAATGAAGACCTGGAAGGTATGGAAATCCCAGAAATAACGGAGCAGGAGGTACTGGATGCAATACAAAGAGTTGACGATAGTAAGTCTCCAGGGCCGGATGGAGTGCCAAATATAGTCCTTAAATCAGCGATAAGGTCTAGAACATCGGTCTCTTCAACGCTTGTATCCAAGAAGGCGCCTTCCCCCGCTCAAGGAAACGTCAAAGACTGGTTCTTTTGCTGAAACCTGGTAAGATGCTCGACCAGCCACTTGTATGTTGGATTCAATAGGAAAGATTCTCGAACGTATTATTAGTGAGCGTCTGCAGCAGACCCTGGAAAACCCAGGTGGCTTGTCAAATAGTCAGTTTGGATTTCGAAAATCGAGATCCACGATAAATGCATAACAAACAGTTGTCAGTATAGCCCGCGGAGTCATAACCGGAGGCCAAAGTAAAAGGAAGCTCTGTGCACTGATAACTTTGAATATTAGAAATGCTTTTAACACCGCAAACTGGATGCAGATAATGACAGCACTATGAAACTTTGGCACTCCTGCTTACCTGCTCAGAATAATTGGTGGCTATCGACAGCGTACTCCTTTTTGATACGGATGAGGGACCAAGAAAGCACAACATCGTGGGGGTGTCCCTCAGGGATCTGTTCTAGGTCCAATGTTATGGAATGCGATGTATGACGGTGTGCTAAAAATCGACCTTCCCGGAGGCACGGAAATTGTCGGCTATGCAGATGATATTGTCGTAGTAGCAGTGGCCAAGAAACTTGATCTGCTCCAAACGTTGTGTAATGACGCCGTGGGAAGAATAAAGGAATGGTTTTGGTGAGCTCAAAGCAGACTTGGATGAGTTAGTCCTAACCATAGGAGAGTATCAAATAAATTCAAAGCCCTTCTTGGAATATCTAGGAGTAAACATTGACTCAAAACTAACTTTTAAGGAGCACTTCAGGGCGGTGGGGGAGAAAGTTTCTAGAGTTAGTGGAGCCCTAACGCGAAGCTACACGTCAGCTATTATCTAACGTAACAAGCTCGATAATATTACATGCAGCACCAGTATGGCACGGGCCAAAAATTATCCAACAAAAAGATATACTAGCAGCCTACCGTATTACTGCTATACGAATAGCATGGGCGTATCGAACGGTGTCTGACAACGCAATCCATGGTTTGTCCAGCAAAATCCCAGTAGATATACTCTCACGTGAAATGACCGATCTGTATGGCATTGAAATCAGCCGACCATCTGAAGATGCTAAGAAAAGCGCAAGGTTACGAACAATAGTTAGGTGGCAAGAACGGTGAGAAGAATCGAGAAAAGGGCGCTAGGCCTTCATGCTAGTTCGGAATATAGTGGAATGGTACGAGCGAAAACAAGGATCACGCAGATATTGAGCGGGTACGGCGGCTTCAAGGAATATCTACATAAGCGTGGGATAGAGGAGGATTCTTTCTGTCCACACTGTCCCTTCGAATTGGAAAGCGCAGAATATGTAATATTCCATTGCCATCGTTTTCATGGCGAAAAACTCTCTGTACACAGAGTTTTTGGAGGGGAGCCTTCCATTAGGATAAGTCCGAATGTGCGGACAAATAGATTATAGGTGCGACCACTCACAAATTGTCAACACTATCCTCTAACGGGAAAATCGACAGTTTGAGTTTTTATATTTCATATTTAACATACACGACTACCGCCGGTATGGTGCTAGCATGCTCGCCTACCTAACCGAAGGTCCTGGGTTCACCTCCCAGGCAAAGAAACATCAAAAATTTAGAAACAAGCTTTTGCATTTAGAAAAAAATATTATAATCGGGGTCGCCCCTCGGCAGTGATTTCGCAAACATTCCAAGTGTATTTCTGTCATGAAAAGCTTCTAAATGAAAATTCCTCTGGCTTACAGATACCGTTCAGAGTAGGCATAAAACATGCATGACCCGTCCAGCCAATTTGTAGGGAAAATTAAAAGGAGCACGACGCGAATTGGAAGAGAAGCTCGGTCCAAGTCTCCTCTCAGGTAAATCGCGCCAAGTATTTATTATTTTTCATATATGATAAATAGGCTACCAGCTTTAAAGAGCTTTGACTATGAGTATGCCTTCTTGTCCTACACTTTAAAGCCTTTCCACTGATTCCACTATTCCCACTAGTTCTGGATAAAACCGTACTAGAAGCAACAAAAATTTGAAAACAAGTTTTTCTAAGCGGGGTTACCCCTCGGTAGTGATTTCGGGTGTATTTCTGCTATGGAAAGTTTCTCAGTGAAAATCCATCTGCTTTGGCAAATGTCGTTCGGAGTCGTCGTACAGCATATGAACCAGTTCCTCCAATTTGAAGGAAAAATGAAAAGGAAAACGACGCAAATTGGAAGAGAATCTCGACCTAAATTCTCTTCGGAATATATCGTGCCTCATATTTTATATATACATAAATCAACTGAGTATAAAAATTATGCAGTGGTTATTTAAGGCAATGTTTATACATGGAAATTTACTCCAGTTTACTTATACCTATTCACATACATATCCCATGTACAGTAGGCCGGGTCGATTTGTGGGGAGGCAAAAAAATCGCCCATTGCTCTATGAAAATCCTATTCTAGGGATCAAAATAAGAAACTTTGCCGAAGGAACCATACCTCTAAAACGAATTCTGATGTCCCCCAATTTGGGTCGAACTTTTGGGTAGGGGCAAATTTTGAAAAATCCCCCTTTGACCCATTTAGAGTGCTCCAATCGAGTCCAAATGTATGACCGACCCCCACTACCTTTGAAGGCCCGATCCACCGATGCCAGTGGCACACCCCCTGGAACCCCCCTGGGGGTTCACCATACAAACATTTAAAAAAATCGCCGGTTTTGCACTTTACATGAAAAAATCAGCTAAATGGCTATGTGGTAATAACGCCAATTGACCTTATGGCCGTTGACCTTATGTCACCACACCATCATGTTAATGCATTGTCATCGAGCCTTGATAGGTGTGCAAAGTTGCAATCAAACTTATCGCCATTCAAACTGGTGATACGGCCAATTGACCTTATGGCTGTTGACCTTATGTCACCACACCATCACATTAATGTATTGTCATCGGTCCTTGATACGTATGCAAAGTTTCAAATTAATCAGACTTCTATAAACCGGTGAAAATTAAGCTCAAAGATTCCGTTACATACAGGCCAAGCTAATAAAATCGTGCTAACAATGAATTTAACTTCGTAATAGAAAAGAAATTTAAAAAAATTATTAGAAATTAGCGTTTTTACAACCCTTTTAAAACCAAGGCATCACTGTGATGCATTTGCATGTCGTAAACATAGTTGTGTGGGTTTTTTATTCAACCGTTTTAAAAAATGTGATACAATTGCAGATAGTAAAATTGCTTGTGTTGTTTTTTTAAGCCACCTCAAGACACAGCAGGTAGAATTGAAATTACCACTTCATTCTTATTACCTCGTCTCGTAGACCATATATAACGCAACAGTTTTTGTGAATGCATTAAGTCGTTGTGAAGAACTCAAAGTGTGAAGTGCTAATTTCAGATAAAAAAATATTTCAAAAAAAATAATAAGTGAAGTGACCATTCCAAATCAAAAAGTTTACAATGAATCCACCATCCTCTACACCGCAAGATGAAGCAACTACATCAACAACTATCGAAAACCCAATGAGTCATATACCCAAGCATGATGTTACTGTTTTTGGTGTGTCTACTGATTTAACTGATCTTAATTTACCAACCCATCTGGATATCTTGAGATACTATTTTTACTTAAGCGAACGTGCTAAAACAGAACAAAAAAAGTTTTCCCATAAATCATTCACTATTCAAGTACAAGATAATTTGATTGGAATTTGGGAAAAACTTGGTATGGAAATAATGCTGAAAAAAGTGTATTTAATAAATTGAATAAATTGCTTGACAAGTACCAAGAGCAAATCAAGGGAAGAAACGATGAGAAGTATCATACTAGGATGGTAAAAGGACCTCATCCTGTTATTTTGAGAGAACCCAATTCTGAATTGATTGGTTACGTAAGACTGTAACATCATGCTTGGGTATATGACTCATTGGGTTTTCGATAGTTGTTGATGTAGTTGCTTCATCTTGCGGTGTATAGGATGGTGGATTCATTGTAAACTTTTTGATTTGGAACGGTCACTTCACTTATTATTTTTTTTGAAATATTTTTGTATCTGAAATTAGCACTTCACACTTTGAGTTCTTCACAACGACTTAATGCATTCACAAAAACTGTTGCGTTATATATGGTCTACGAGACGAGGTAATAAGAATGATATGGTAATTTCAATTCTACCTGCTGTGTCTTGTGGTGGCTTAAAAAAAACAACACAAGCAATTTTACGACCTGCAATTGTGTCACAGTGATACCTTCATTTTTTAAAACGGTTGAATAAAAAACCCACACAACTATGTTTACGACATGCAAATGCAACACAGTGATGCCTTGGTTTTAAAAGGGTTGTAAAAACGCTAATTTCTAATAATTTTTTTTTAATTTCTTTTCTATTACTAAGTTAAATTCATTTTTAGCACGCTTTTATTAGCTTGGCCTGTATGTAACGGAATCTTTGAGCTTAATTTTCACCGGTTTCTAGAAGTCTGATTAATTTGAAACTTTGCATACGTATCAAGGACCGATGACAATGCATTAATGTGATGGCGCGTTGACATAAGGTCAACGGCCATAAGGTCAATTGGCCTTATTACCACATAGCCATTTAGATGATTTCTTCATGTAAAGTGCAAAACAGGCGATTTTTTGAAATGTTTGTATGGTGAACCCCCAGGGGGGTTCCCGGGGGTGTGCCACTGGCATCGCTGGGTCGGGCCTTCAAAGTTAGTGGGGGTCGGTCATACATTTGGGCTCCATTGGAGCACTCTAAATGGGTCAAAGTGGGATTTTTCAAAATTTGCCCCTACCCAAAAGTTCGACCCAAATGGGGGGACATCAGAATTCATTTTAGAGGCATGGTTCCTTCGGCAAAGTTTCTTATATTGATCCCTAGAATACGATTTTCACAGAGCAATGAGCGATTTTTAAATCGACCCGCCCTAATGTACAGGCTTAGTCTCTTTTCAGATATGAATATTCTGAATTTTTTCAGATGATTAATATGAATGAATAAAAGAACTATTGCTAAAGAAATTTTGAGGAATATTTGATTTTTAAATTGTTTTTTTCTTTTTTTCTATACCAATTTTTAATAATTTTTTTTTTACATTTTTCTCTCGACTAATACTAGTTTTAAAGTCTTCGTCTTTGGTACATTAAGGTGTGATATGATCTAAACGCCGCTAGCATCTCCAAATGTACCACTCTTCTACTCCGTGGTTTCCCAATGCTTTGTATGCGGTAGATGGTATCACTGATCTTCTTCACAACCTTGTACGAGCCTTCCCAACTGCGCCGAAATTTGGCTGGAACACCTTTCCGCCGGTGAAAGTTGTTTAACAGTACCAAATATCCCTCCAAGAAACCTTCCGAATTTTTGTTCTCATTGTACCTGCGTTTCATCTTACTACTCATTATTCTTGATCGTTCCCTCGCACTCTGTTGTTTGGCCAGTGAACTTCTTCGCAGAGCTTGCACTTGACGGATTGACTTTGCATCATCATTATCGTCTGGACGTTTCACAACAGTAGTGCGCGCTGGATTGAAACCACCCTTGCATTCTTTCTGAAAAATTCTTTCAGTTGTTATAGTGCGTCCATTAGGGTTTGTCAATGCCGGTCTTTTTCTCGCAGGTACTTTTAATTTCGCTTTATTTGGCCAATTCGATCCATCAACCTTTTCTTTTGACTTTCGTGGCCTTTGTCGAGTCTTCTCCACCATTACTCGAATACTACTGAACCCTTTCTCCAACTTGAAGTTAAGTGGTATATCCTGGTTCTCATAACGCATCACCCTTCTCTGCATATCGATCTTGATGTCATGGTCAACCAAGAAGTCCACTCCCAATATGACTTCATCAACGATCTCCGCCTTAACGAATTTGTGTAAAACCATGACCTTCCCAATTAAGACTTCACAGATCACTTCTCCCCGGACTTGGTTATACTCGCCAGTGACCGTACCCAACCTCGCTCCAGGTAATGACTGTACTCTCCTGTAGACCAAATCAGATCGAATCAAGGAATGAGATGCGCCCGTATCTAGAGTCAGTACATGTTCTTTACCATCCACGTTCCCTCTTACGGTAAGACTGCTCGATTTTCCACCAATTTGCAACACAGATATTACAGGGCATTCAATAGCTGGATCTAGCTCTCGATCTCTACCTCTTACTCGCTCTTGCTCATCTCCTCCAGCTTTGCGTTTACGGCCACCCACATTGTTGGAACTATTAGGACCAAGATCGCAATGACGTGCAATGTGACCGGACTTCCCGCACTTAAAGCATTTGACTGCATCATTATTTTTCTGCTGCGTACCCTTCAATGCTTCCAAAATTGCGTCTACCCAGTCTGGCCTTTCCACTTCCACGCGATGAGCTTTGTACGCTGGCTTACTCAAAAGTGGGGCTGTTTCCTGAGTCAGTGCGTGCGATACCATTTCAGCAAATGTTAGTTTTGGATTCGTATATGTAGCCCGCTTCGTTTCCACATCTCGTATGCTATTTATGAAACTCTGGATTTTTACCCTTTCAGTGTATTCCACGAGTGCGTCCGCATTTGCGAGATGAGCCAATCTTTCAATATCTGAAGCAAACTCCTGCAATGTCTCATTTGCTTTCTGGTAGCGGTTTTGCAACTCTATTTGGTGTATCTGCTTCCTGTGTTCGCTTCCGTATCGCCTCTCTAGAGCGCTCATCAATGTTTCGTAGTTGTTCCGCTCTCCCTCAGGAATAGTCTGTAAGATTTCAGCAGCAGATCCTTTCAATGCCACGAATAGTGCAGCAACTTTATCTTCAGCACTCCAGTTGTTCACTGCTATGGTCTTCTCAAACTGAATCTTAAACACCTGGAAAGGAACAGAACCGTCAAAGGATGGTGTTTTTACCTTTGGATTGCTTGCTGAAACAGCTGGGCGATTTAGTTGTAACTGCTCCATACGACCTTTTAAATCATCTACTTCTGCCTGAAATTGAGCCATTTTTGCATCCTGCGCTTCCAGTTTTGATGATACCTGTTCCAAAACTTCTGCCGACATTTCAGATATACGTGCCTCTTGCACTTCCAATTGAGATGCCATATATGTCTTTTAGTCTTCCGGTTGAGATGACACTTGCGACGTCATTTCTGAAATACGTGCCTCCTGTGATACCAGTTTGGATGCCATATATGTCTTCTGCTCTTCCAGTTGGGATGCCATATATGTCTTCTGTTCTTCGAGCTGTGTTTCCATCTTGGGCGTAATCTGTGTCGACATTTCTTGTGCTTCAATCTCCGATGTTATGTGTGTCTCCTGCGATTCCAATTATGATGCCATTTGTGACGACATTTCTGATATTTGCGACGACATTGATGCTACTGTCGATGTTTGTGCAGATATTGCAGCCAATATCATGTTCAAGTCTGTGCTGGTAACCGTCTGCGATGTTTCGTTTTTCTCTTCAATTTTTGTTGTCTCCTCGCCATCAAGATGAAAGACATACTCTTCCACATCAATTGCTTCTGCTTCCATTGCCTCTCGTAGCCTTGCCTGAAGTTCAAGTTTAACGCCGCTTGTATTCAATCCACGGCTCTCCAACTCCTTCTTTAGTTACTGGATCTTCAATTCACTGAACTTTGCCATGTCCTTGTTGTCCTCTGGAATTTATTCAACAATTTCTCTTCTGACACCAATTGTAACGAATTTACTTGAAAATCTTCTTATCTGCAACCCTCTGCTAAGTTCGAATCACTAAACTGTTGAATAAATAACTCCAATATGTAATAATGCAAAATGGCCTTTATTAAAGTACTTCAAAATAACACTCAAACTGTGCAACGAATAGCTTGATTAAGACCAAACTGATTGATAGCTCAAATGAAACTCTACTATTGCCCGCTGCGTGCTTAATCAATAACTGCTTGATAGCTCAAATCAAACTGAATTCCAGCGCCTCTGCATTTTTTGCCTTTTATACTCTCTGATTTCAACGTTCGCATCTTCTAGGCGCTTCCAGAATCTACTAGTCCATTAGCTCTCAAACTTCTCAGCTGTAAATACAATTGCACGATTTATAGCTTCTCTCATTGCATACTTTCAGGAGTATCTCAGATATGTGCATGTATTTGTGCATTGATTCTCCGATGCTCGTGTACGTACATGGCACATATGTGTAGACGCAATTATTGTTTCGTTTATGTAGATACATAATGATTGAATTATTGATGTGAATTCACGTCACTGCTTAGCATCGGCTTTGCTAATATTCGTAACAATATATTGGCATTGAAAGTTATTAAGGCGAGTAATTCGAAAATCTGCAATAATTAACGGATTTCCGTGGAATGCTCGTACGATATATGTACTTTGTCATTGTACCTCTAAGCCATACTTTTATTCGCCTTACGTGAGCAAAATACGTTTAAGCACTACCGGCCGTGGGTACCAATTTGCAAAAGGCAAAGACAGTGCCAGGAATTGCCCGGTGAACCCCGTTCTTAAAGATAAATACCCTGAACTCGAAGAAGAAAAAAGTATTCTCCTTAGGGAGACGCGCGTAACTCTAGCTCGATCTGAATACTGTAACAGGTTAAACTTTTACCTATATAGAAACAACCCCGGCATACATATTACACGTCCTACTTGAAACGTGTCCCCACATAACACTAAGCATCTTTTTAATTGCAATGTGGAGACAACGCCTGTTAAACCCCCCTCTCACTTTTCTTTCCCCCCTGTTGAAACTGCAAGTTTCCTTGGACTCTCGTTAAAGGATAGTGAGAACAAATTGGGAGTGGTCGCAGCTATTGGATGAGGCGAAGCACTGTTACAACAACAAAATCAAGGAAAACAAGTAAGCAAGGTTAAGTTCGGGTGTAACCAAACATTACATACTCAGTTGAGAGCTATGGTGACAACATAAGGGAAAATAACCATGTAGGAAAATGAACCGAGGGTAACCCTGGAATGTGTTTGTACGATATGGGTATCAAGTGAAAGGTGTTAATGAATATTTTAAAAGGGGTGATCCTTAGTTCCATAGGTGGACGCCATTTCGGGATATCGCCATAAAGGTGGACCAGGAGTGACCCTAGAACTTGTTTGTACGATATGGGCATTAAATGAAAGGGGTTAATGAACATTTTAAAAGGGAGTGGGCCTTAGTTTTATAGGTGGACGCCTTTTCGAGATATCGCCATAAAGGTCGACCAGGGGTGACTCTAGAATGCGTTTGTACAATATGGGTATCAAACGAAAGTTGTTAATGAGGATTTTAAAAAGGAGTGGGCCTTAGTTCTATAGGTGGACGCCTTTTCGAGATATCGCCATAAAGGTGGGCCAAGGGTGACTCTAGAATGTGTTTGTACAATATGGGTATCAAACGAAAGGTGTTAATGAGTATTTTATAAGGGCGTGGGGCTTAGTTCTATAGGTGGACCCCTTTTCGAGATATCGCCATAAAGGTGGACCAGGGGTGAATCTAGAATGCGTTTGTACAATATGGGTATCAAACGAAAGGTGTTAATGCGTATTTCAAAAGGGCGTGGGGCTTAGTTCTATAGGTGGAGGCCTATTCGAGATATCGCCATAAAGGTGGACCAGGGGTGACTTTAGAATGTGTTTGTACGATATGGGTATCAAATTAAAGGTATTAATGAGATTTTTAAAAAGGAATGGTGGTAGCTGTATAGGTGGTCGTCTTTTCGAGATATCGGCATAAAGGTGGAGCAGGGGTGACTCTAGAATGCGTTTGTACAATATGGGTATCAAACGAAAGGTGTTAATGAGTACTTTAAAAGGGCGTGGGGCTTAGTTCTATAGGTGGACGCTTTTTCGAGATATCGCCATAAAGGTGGATCACTAGAATGTGTTTGTACGATATGGGTATCAAATTAAAGGTATTAATGAGGGTTTTAAAAGGGAGTGGTGGTAGTTGTATAGGTGGTCGCCTTTTCGAAATATCGGCATAAAGGTGGACCAGGGGTGACTCTAGAATGTGTTTGTACAATATGGGTATCAAACGAAAGCCGTTAATGAGTGTTTTAAAAGGGAGTGATCCTTAGTTCCATAGGTGGACGCCATTTCCAGATATCGCCATAAAGGTGGACCAGGGGTGACCCTAGAATTTGTTTGTACGATATGGGTATCAAATGAAAGGGGTTAATGAGCATTTTAAAAGGGAGTGGGCCTTAGTTCTATAGGTGGACGCCTTTTCGAGATATCGCCATAAAGGTGGACCAAGGGTGACTCTAGAATGCGTTTGTACAATATGGGTATCCAACGAAAGGTGGTAATGAGTATTTCAAAAAGGAGTGGGCCTTAGTTCTATAGGTGGACGCCTTTTCGAGATATCGCCATAAAGGTGGACCAGGGGTGACTCTAGAATATGTTTGTACGATATCGGTATCAAATTAAAGATATTAATGAGGGTTTTAAAAGGGAGTGGTGGTAGTTGTATAGGTGGTCGCCTTTTCAAGATATCGCCATAAAGGTGGACCAGGGGTGACTATAGAATATGTTTGTACGATATGGGTATCAAATGAAAGGTATTAATGAGGCTTTTAAAAGGGAGTGGGTGCTAGTTGTATTTGTGAAGGCGTTTTCCAGATATCGACCAAAATGTGGACCAGGGTGACGCAGAACATCATCTGTTGGATACCGCTAATTTATTTATATATATAATACCACGAACAGTATTCCTGCCAAGATTTCAATGGTTTTTTATTTCGCCCTGCAGAGCTTTTTCATTTCATTCTACTTAATATGGTAGGTGTCATACCCATTTTACAAAGTTTTTTTCAAAAGTTATATTTTGCATCAATAAACCAATCCAAATACCATGTTTCATCTCTTTTTTCGTGTTTGGTATAGAATTATGGCATTTTTTTCATTTTTGTAAATTTTCGATATCGAAAAAGTGGGCGTGGTCATAGTCGGATTTCGGCCATTTTTTATACCAATACAAAGTGAGTTCAGATACGTATGTGAACTGAGTTTAGTAAAGATATATGGATTTTTGCTTAAGTTATCGTGTTAACGGCCGAGCGGAAGGACAGACGGTCGTCTGTGTATAAAAACTGGGCGCGGCTTCGACCGATTTCGCCCTTTTTCACAGAAATAAGTTATCGTCCCAGAATCTAAGACCCTACCAAATTTCACAAGGATTGGTAAATTTTTGTTCGACTTATGGCATTAAAAGTATCCTAGACAAATTAAATGCAAAAGGGCGGAGCCACGCCCATTTTAAAATTTTCTTTTATTTTTGCATTTTGTTCCACCATACCATTTCTGGAGTTGAACTTGGACATAATTTACTCATATACTGTAAAGATATTAAATTTTTTGTTAAAATTTGACTTTAAAGAAATTTTTTTTTAAAAGTGGGCGTGATCGTTCTCCGATTTTGCTAATTTTTTTTAAGCATACGTATAGTAATAAGAGTAACGTTCCTGCCAAATTTCATCATGATATCTTCAACGACTGCCAAATTACAGCCTGCAAAACTTTTAAATTACCTTCTTTTAAAAGTGGGCGGTGTCACGCCCATTGTCCAACATTTTACTAATTTTCTATTCTGCGTCATAAGTTCAACTCATCTACCAAGTTTCATTGCTTTATCCGTGTTTGGTAATGAATTATCTCACTTTTTCGGTTTTTCGAAATTTTCGATATCGAAAAAGTGGGCGTGGTTATTGTCCGATATTGTTCATTTTAAATAGCGATCTGAGATTAGGGCTCAGGCACCTACATACCAAATTTCATCAAGTTAACTCAAAATTTACTCAAGTTATCGTGTTAACGGACGGACGGACGGACGGACATGGCTCAATCAAATTTTTTTCGATCCTCATGATTTTGATATATGGAAGTCTATATCTATCTCGATTCCTTAATACCTGTACAACCAACCGTTATCCAATCATAGATAATATACTCTGTGAGCTCTGCTCAACTGAGTATAACAAGTAAGGACAGGACCTCATACCTTTCATGAATGGGGCTGAACAATAATCTTATCCCATTCGTAATCTCCAAATAATGCGCTGTGTAAGATAAGAAATATATAGTGAACAGATGTAATACCTAGACGATTTTAAGATAAATATAAAAAAGATAAATATAAAAAAACGATCGGTTGTGTGGGATATATATATACTATATACATATAGCTCCGATCAAAGTGATTTTTTTAGGAAATCTTCTATGATATATTAGAATAAATATCACCAAGTTTAACATTTTTATATTGGAAATTAAGGGAGAAATGGCTAAAAATCTTTCTATCTGAACGATCGGTTGTATGGGATATATATTATATATAGCTCCGATCGAAAAGATTTTTACAGGAAATCTTCTATGATATATTAGAATATATATCACCAAGTTTAACGTTTTTATATTGGAAATTGAGGGAGAAATGGCTAAAAATCTTTCTATCTGAACGATCGGTTGTATGGGATATATATTATATATAGCTCCGATCAAAATGATTTTTACAGGAAATCCTCTCTGATATCTTAGAATAAATATCACCAAGTTTAACGTCTTTATATTGGAAATTAAGGGAGAAATGGCTAAAAATCTTTCTATCTGAACGATCGATTGTATGGGATATATATTATATATAGCTCCGATCGAAATGATTTTTTGATGAAATCTTCTAATGATATATTAGAACAAATATCACCTAGTTTAACGTTTTTATATTGGAAATTAAGAGAGAAATTGCCAAAAATCTTGCTATATGAACGATCGGTTAAAAATAAAAAAATAAATGTAAGGCGCGATAACCTCCGAAGAGATCTAAGGCCGAGCTTCTCTTCCAATTTGCGTCGTGCTCTTCTTGATTTTTCCCTACAAATTGGCCGGACGGGACCTACATGTTTTATGCCGACTCCGAACGGCATCTGCAAGGCAGATCAGTTTTCACTGAGAGCTTTTCATGGCAGAAATACAATCGGAGCGCTTGCCAGACACTGCCGAGGGGCGACCCCGCTTAGAAAAATTTTCTTCTAATTGAAAAATCTTATTTCTAAAATTTTGATGTTGCTTTGTCCGGGAGTTGAACCCAGGGCATATGAACGATCGGTTGTATGGGATATATACTATATATACCTCCGATCATAGTGATTTTTTTCAGAAAACCTTCTATGATATATTAAAATATTCTATATATCTAATCTAATATCTAATCTAATATATATTATAAATGGGAAAGTTTGGATGTTAAGATGTTTGGATGTTTGGATGTTTGGATGTTTAGATGTTTGGATGTTTGGATGTTTGGATGTTTGGATGTTTGGATGTTTGGATGTTTGTCCAGACGTTTGTCTTTGTGACTCAATAACGCAAGAACGGCTCGACCGATTTGGATGAAATTTTGCACACATATAGCCAATAGTCTAGAAGGATCTACTAGCTATATATTTTTCAAAAGGGGCGTGGTCCCCGCCCCCTAGGAACAGTTATAATTTAATTATTATATTTTTTCGTCTTTGCGACTGAATCACGCCAGAATGGCTACACGGATTTTGATGAAATTTGGGACACAGACAGTAGTCTACTAGCGAAATTTTTTTCGAACATGGAAAGAGGGGTGGGGGTCCCACGACCCTTCCAGAAATTATTTTTCATAATTTTTACACATTATAACTTTACGTATACTGGCCTTCACCAATATCACAGACTCAAGGGGTCAAATAAGTCGAGGGCTTACAAAGTAAGCAGTGACACCCTCCGCCCGCCCCCCTTTATCTCCCCCTCTGGTGTAAAATCCATAAATTGTTATAACTCAATCTAAATTTTCTCCTAAATCAATAGTTTTTGGTATCTGGTACATACAGAACGAGATCTAGACAATTTTGGAGGAACGATCAGTGGTCCTCTCCTCTACTCCCGCCATCCGCCCTCCATCAATTGTTTTTATTAGCACGCTTTTATTAGCTTTACCTGTATGTTTCTATCTAACTTTTTTTCGCTCCAATGCGCCTGCTGCCTTATTAACATGGTTTTATAATTAGCTTCACCTTATTTGTAATCCCGTAAGGGTCATATAGAGACCCTTCCGGGACCATTTCTGGATGGTTTTCGGGATCGGTCCGGGATTACGCCGGGGTGATTTCGGGACTTTTTCGGGACTATTTCGGGATCATTTTGGGACCCTTCCGGGATCATTTCTGTATAGTTTACGGGATCCGTCCGGGATCCCGTCGGGGTTATTTTGGAACATTTTCGGGACTATTCCGGAATCATTTCGGGACTATTTCACGATCATTTGGGGACCCTTCCGGCATCATTTCTGGATGGTTTTCGGGATCCGTCCGGGATCCCGTCGGGGTACTTTCGGGATCATTTGCGTACATTCGAGAGATAAATTCTTGATGGTTTCCGGGATCATTACGGGACTTTTTCGGGGTCAGTTTGGGTCCTTTCCGTAATCATTCCTGGATGGTTTTAGGGATCCGTCCGGGATCCCGTCGGGACCATTTCGGGGCTATTTCGGGATCATTAGGGGTATCTTCCGGCATCATTTCTGCATGGTTGTCGAGATCCGTCCGCGATCCTGTCAGGGTCATTTCGGGACTATTTCGGGATAACTTGGGGTACCTGCCTGCATCATTTCTGGATGGTTTTCGGTATCCGTCCGGGATCCCGTCGGTGTCATTTTGGGACTTTTGCGGGATCATTTGGGGTCTCTTCCGGCATCATTTCTGGATGGTTTACGGGATCCGTCCGGGATCCTGTCGGGGTCATTTTGGGACTTTTTCTCGACTAATACAGCATCATTTGGGGAACCTTTCGGCATCATTTCTGGATGGTTTACGGGATCCGTCCGGGATCCCGTCGGCGTCATTTTGGGACTTTTGCGGGATCATTTGGGGTCTCTTCCGGCATCATTTCTGGATGGTTTACGGGATCCGTCCGGGATCCTGTCGGGGTCATTTTGGGACTTTTGCGGGATCATTTGGGGTCTCCTCCGGCATCATTTCTGGATGGTTTACGGGATCCGTCCGGGATCCTGTCGGGGTCATTTTGGGACTTTTGCGGGATCATTTGGGGTCTCTTCCGGCATCATTTCTGGATGGTTTTCGGGATCCGTCCGGGATCCCGTCGATGTCATTTCGGGACTATTACGGCATCATTTGGGGTACCTTCCGGCATCATTTCTAGATGGTTTTCGGGATCCATCCGGGATCCCGTCGGGGTCATTTCGGAACTTTTTCTCGACTAATACAGCATCATTTGGGGAACCTTTCGGCATCATTTCTGGATGGTTTACGGGATCCGTCCGGGATCCCGTCGGCGTCATTTTGGGACTTTTGCGGGATCATTTGGGGTCTCTTCCGGCATCATTTCTGGATGGTTTACGGGATCCGTCCGGGATCCCGTCGGCGTCATTTTGGGACTTTTGCGGGATCATTTGGGGTCTCTTCCGGCATCATTTCTGGATGGTTTACGGGATCCGTCCGGGATCCTGTCGGGGTCATTTTGGGACTTTTGCGGGATCATTTGGGGTCTCCTCCGGCATCATTTCTGGATGGTTTACGGGATCCGTCCGGGATCCTGTCGGGGTCATTTTGGGACTTTTGCGGGATCATTTGGGGTCTCTTCCGGCATCATTTCTGGATGGTTTACGGGATCCGTCCGGGATCCTGTCGGGGTCATTTTGGGACTTTTGCGGGATCATTTGGGGTCTCTTCCGGCATCATTTCTGGATGGTTTACGGGATCCGTCCGGGACCCTGTCGGGGTCATTTTGGGACTTTAGCGGGATCATTTGGGGTGTCCTCCGGCATCATTTCTGGATGGTTTACGGGATCCGTCCGGGATCCTGTCGGGGTCATTTTGGTACTTTTGCGGGATCATTTGGGGTCTCTTCCGGCATCATTTCTGGATGGTTTACGGGATCCGTCCGGGATCCTGTCGGGGTCATTTTGGGACTTTTGCGGGATCATTTGGGGTCTCTTCCGGCATCATTTCTGGATGGTTTTCGGGATCCGTCCGGGATCCTGTCGGGGTCATTTTGGGACTTTTGCTGGATCATTTGGGGTCTCTTCCGGCATCAATTCTGGATGGTTTACGGGATCCGTCCGGGATCCCGTCGATGTCATTTCGGGACTATTTCGGCATCATTTGGGGTACCTTCCGCTATCAATTCTAGATGGTTTTCGGGCTCCGTCCGGGATCCCGTCGGAGTCATTTCGGAATTTTTTCTCGACTAATACAGGATCATTTGGGGACCCTATCGGCATCATTTCTGGATGGTTTTCGGTATCCGTCTGGGATCCCGTCGATGTCATTTCGGGACCATTTGGGGTCCATTCCGGCATCATTTCTGGATGGTTTTCGGGATACGTCCGGGATCCTGTCGGGGTCATTTTGGGACTTTTGCGGGATCATTTGCGGTCTCTTCCGGCATCATTTCTGGATGGTTTTCGGGATCCGTCCGGGATCCCGTCTATGTCATTTCGGGACTATTACGGCATCATTTGGGGTACCTTCCGGCATCATTTCTAGATGGTTTTCGGAATCCATCCGGGATCCCGTCGGGGTCATTTCGGAACTTTTTCTCGACTAATACAGCATCATTTGGGGAACCTTTCGGCATCATTTCTGGATGGTTTACGGGATCCGTCCGGGATCCCGTCGGCGTCATTTTGGGACTTTTGCGGGATCATTTGGGGTCTCTTCCGGCATCATTTCTGGATGGTTTACGGGATCCGTCCGGGATCCTGTCGGGGTCATTTTTGGACTTTTGCGGGATCATTTGGGGTCTCTTCCGGCATCATTTCTGGATGGTTTACGGGATCCGTCCGGGACCCTGTCGGGGTCATTTTGGGACTTTTGCGGGATCATTTGGGGTCTCCTCCGGCATCATTTCTGGATGGTTTACGGGATCCGTCCGGGATCCTGTCGGGGTCATTTTGGGACTTTTGCGGGATCATTTGGGGTCTCTTCCGGCATCATTTCTGGATGGTTTACGGGATCCGTCCGGGACCCTGTCGGGGTCATTTTGGGACTTTTGCGGGATCATTTGGGGTCTCCTCCGGCATCATTTCTGGATGGTTTACGGGATCCGTCCGGGATCCTGTCGGGGTCATTTTGGGACTTTTGCGGGATCATTTGGGGTCTCTTCCGGCATCATTTCTGGATGGTTTTCGGGATCCGTCCGGGATCCTGTCGGGGTCATTTTGGGACTGTTGCGGGATCATTTGGGTCTCTTCCGGCATCATTTCTGGATGGTTTAAGGGATCCGTCCGGGATCCTGTCGGGGTCATTTTGGGACTTTTGCGGGATCATTTGGGGTCTCTTCCGGCATCATTTCTGGATGGTTTTCGGGATCCGTCCGGGATCCCGTCTATGTCATTTCGGGACTATTACGGCATCATTTGGGGTACCTTCCGGCATCATTTCTAGATGGTTTTCGGGATCCATCCGGGATCCCGTCGGGGTCATTTCGGAACTTTTTCTCGACTAATACAGCATCATTTGGGGAACCTTTCGGCATCATTTCTGGATGGTTTACGGGATCCGTCCGGGATCCCGTCGGCGTCATTTTGGGACTTTTGCGGGATCATTTGGGGTCTCTTCCGGCATCATTTCTGGATGGTTTACGGGATCCGTCCGGGATCCTGTCGGGGTCATTTTGGGACTTTTGCGGGATCATTTGGGGTCTCCTCCGGCATCATTTCTGGATGGTTTACGGGATCCGTCCGGGATCCTGTCGGGGTCATTTTGGGACTTTTGCGGGATCATTTGGGGTCTCTTCCGGCATCATTTCTGGATGGTTTACGGGATCCGTCCGGGATCCTGTCGGGGTCATTTTTGGACTTTTGCGGGATCATTTGGGGTCTCTTCCGGCATCATTTCTGGATGGTTTACGGGATCCGTCCGGGACCCTGTCGGGGTCATTTTGGGACTTTAGCGGGATCATTTGGGGTCTCCTCCGGTATCATTTCTGGATGGTTTACGGGATCCGTCCGGGATCCTGTCGGGGTCATTTTGGGACTTTTGCGGGATCATTTGGGGTCTCTCCCGGCATCATTTCTGGATGGTTTTCGGGATCCGTCCGGGATCCTGTCGGGGTCATTTTGGGACTTTTGCGGGATCATTTGGGGTCTCTTCCGGCATCAATTCTGAATGGTTTACGGGATCCGTCCGGGACCCTGTCGGGGTCAATTTGGGACTTTAGCGGGATCATTTGGGGTCTCCTCCGGCATCATTTCTGGATGGTTTTCGGGGTCCGTCCGGGATCCCGTCGATGTCATTTCGGGACTATTTCGGCATCATTTGGGGTACCTTCCGCTATCAATTCTAGATGGTTTTCGGGCTCCGTCCGGGATCCCGTCGGAGTCATTTCGGAATTTTTTCTCGACTAATACAGGGTCATTTGGGGACCCTTTCGGCATCATTTCTGGATAGTTTTAGGGATCCGTTCGGGATCCCGACGGGGTCATATCGGGACCATTTGGGGTACCTACCGGCATCATTTCTGGATGGTTTTCGGGATCTGTCCGGGATCCTGTCGGGGTCATTTTGGGGCTTTTGCGGGATCATTTGGGGTCTCTTCCGGCATCATTTCTGGATGGTTTTCGGGATCCGTCCGGGATCCTGTCGGGGTCATTTTGGGACTTTTGCGGGATCATTTGGGGTCTCTTCCGGCATCATTTCTGGATGGTTTACAGGATCCGTCCGGGATCCTGTCGGGGTAATTTTGAGACTTTTTCGGGATCATTTGGGGTCTCTTCCGGCATCATTTCTGTATGGTTTTCGGTATCCGTCCGGGATCCTGTCGAGGTCATTTTGGGAATTTTGCGGGATCATTTGGGGTCTCTTCCGGCATCATTTCTGGATGGTTTACGGGATCCGTCCGGGATCATGTCGGGGGTCATTTTGGGCCTTTTGCGGGATCATTTGGGTTCTCTTCCGGCATCATTTCTGTATGGTTTACGGGATCCGTCCGGGATCCTGTCGGGGTCATTTTGGGACTTTTGCGGGATCATTTGGGGTCTCTCCCGGCATCATTTCTGGATGGTTTTCGGGATCCGTCCGGGATCCTGTCGGGGTCATTTTGGGACTGTTGCGGGATCATTTGGGTCTCTTCCGGCATCATTTCTGGATGGTTTACGAGATCCGTCCGGGAGCCTGTCGGGGTCATTTTGGGACTTTTGCGAGATCATTTGGGGTCTCTTCCGCCATCATTTCTGGATGGTTTACGGGATCCGTCCGGGACCCTGTCGGGGTCATTTTGGGACTTTAGCGGCATCATTTGGGGTCTCCTCCGGCATCATTTCTGGATGGTTTTCGGGATCCGTCCGGGATCCTGTCGGGGTCATTTTGGGACCTTTGCGGGATCATTTGGGGTCTCTTCCGGCATCATTTCTAGATGGTATTCGGGATCCGTCCGGGATACCGTCGATGACATTTCGGGACTATTTCGGCATCATTTGGGGTACCTTCCGGTATCAATTCTAGATGGTTTTAGGGATCCGTCCGGGAGCCCGTCGGAGTCATTTCGGAACTTTTTCTCGACTAATACAGGATAATTTGGGGACCCTTTCGGCATCATTTCTGGATAGTTTTAGGGATCCGTTCGGGATCCCGACGGGGTCATATCGGGACCATTTGGGGTACCTACCGGCATCATTTCTGGATGGTTTACGGGACCCTGTCGGGGTCATTTTGGGACTTTAGCGGGATCATTTGTGGTCTCCTCCGGCATCATTTCTGGATGGTTTCCGGATCCATCCGGGATTCCGTCGGCGTAATTTCGGGACTATTAGGGGGTTATTTGGGGACCTTTCCGGCATCATTTCTGGATAGTTTTAGGGATCCGTTCGGGATCCCGACGGGGTCATATCGGGACCATTTGGGGTACCTACCGGCATCATTTCTGGGTGGTTTTCGGGATCCGTCCGGGATCCCGTCGGGATAATTTCGGGACTATTTCGGGATCATTTGGGTACCTACCTTCATCATTTCTGGATGATTTTCGGGATCCGTACGGGATCTCGTCGGGGTCATTTCAGGACTTTTTCGGGATCCGCCCGTGATCCCGGCGGGGTCATTTCGGGACTATTTCGGGATCATTTGGGGTACCTAGATGGATAGTTTTCGGGATTCGTCCGGGGTCCCGTCTGGATCATTTCAGGACTTTTTCGGGATCATTTGGGGTATCTTCCGGCCACTTTTCTAGATGGTTTTCGGTATCCGTCCGGCATACCGTCAGGGTAATTTCGGGACTATTTGAGGATAACTTGGGAACCTTTCCGGTATCATTTCTGGAGAGTTTCCGGGATCCTTCGGGGATCCCGTCAGGGTCATTTCGGAACCCGCGACTAATGCGGGATCATTTGGGGACCCTTTCGCCATCATTTCCGGATGGTTTTCGTGATCCGTCCGGGATACCGTCAGGGTAATTTTGGGACTATTTGGGGATAACTTGGGAACCTTTCCGGCATCATTTCTGGATGGTTTACGAGATCCGTCCGGGATCCTGTCGGGGTCATTTTGGGACTTTTGCGAGATCATTTGGGGTCTCTTCCGGCATCATTTCTGGATGGTTTACGGGATCCGTCCGGGACCCTGTCGGGGTCATTTTGGGACTTTAGCGGGATCATTTGTGGTCTCCTCCGGCATCATTTCTGGATGGTTTTCGGGATCCGTCCGGGATCCTGTCGGGGTAATTTTGGGATCTTTGCGGGATGATTTGGGGTCTCTTCCGGCATCATTTCTAGATGGTTTTCGGGATCCGTCCGGGATACCGTCGATGTCATTTCGGGACTATTTCGGCATCATTTGGGGTACCTTCCGGTATCAATTCTAGATGGTATTAGGGATCCGTCCGGGATCCCGTCGGAGTCATTTCGGAACTTTTTCTCGACTAATACAGGATAATTTGGGGACCCTTTCGGCATCATTTCTGGATAGTTTTAGTGATCCGTTCGGGATCCCGACGGGGTCATATCGGGACCATTTGGGGTACCTACCGGCATCATTTCTGGATGGTTTACGGGATCCGTCCGGGACCCTGTCGGGGTCATTTTGGGACTTTAGCGGGATCATTTGGGGTCTCCTCCGGCATCATTTTTGGATGGTTTCCGGATCCATCCGGGATTTCCGTCGGCGTAATTTCGGGACTTTTAGGGGGTTATTTGGGGACCTTTCCGACATCATTTCTGGATAGTTTTAGGGATCCGTTCGGGATCCCGTCGGGGTCATTTCAGGACTTTTTCGGGATCCGCCCGTGATCCCGGCGGGGTCATTTCGGGACTATTTCGGGATCATTTGGGGTACCTAGATGGATAGTTTTCGGGATTCGTCCGGGATCCCGTCTGGATAATTTCAGGAGTTTTTCGGGTTAATTTGGGGTATCTTCCGGCCACTTTTCTAGATGGTTTTCGGTATCCGTCCGGACCCTGTCGGGGTCAATTTGGGACTTTAGCGGGATCATTTGGGGTCTCCTCCGGCATCATTTCTGGATGGTTTACGGGATCCGTCCGGGATCCTGTCGGTGTCATTTTGGGACTTTTGCGGGATCACTTGGGGGCTCTTCCGACATCATATCTGGACGGTTTTCGGGATCCGTCCGGGATCTCGACGGGGTCATTTGGGGACTTTTGCGGGATCATTTGGGGGCTCTTCCGGCATCATTTCTGGATGGTTTTCGGGATCCGTCCGGGATGCCGACGAGGTCATTTCGGGACTATTTCGGGATTATTTGGGATACCTACCGGCATCATTTCTGGATGGTTTTTGGGATTCGTCCGGGATCCCGTCAGGGTCATTTCGGGACTTTTTCTCGACTAATACGGGATCATTTGCGGACCCTTTCGGCATCATTTCTGGATAGTTGTCGGGATCCCGTCACGGTCATTTCGGGACTATTAGGGGATCATTTGAGGACCTTTCCGGCATCATTTCTGGATAGTTTTCGGAATCCTTTCGGGATACCATCAGGGTCATTTCGGGATCATTTAAGGATGGCTTTCAGGATTCGTCCGGGAACCCGTCAGGGTAATTTCTGGACTTTTCCGAGACTATTTCGGGATCATCTTGGGACCTTCCTAAGATCATTTCTGGATGGATTTCGGGATCTGTCCGGTATCCCCTCAGGGTCATTTTGGTACTATTAGGTGATCATTTAAGGACCTTTCCGCATCACTTCTGAATGGTTTTCGGTATCCGTTCAGGATTCCGTCGGAATAATTGCTTGACTTTTTCGGGATCATTTGGGGTCCCTTACGGCAACATTTCTGGATGGTTTTTGGGAATCGTCCGCATCCCGTCGGGGTCATTTTGGGACTTTTTCTCGACTAATACGGGATCATTTGCAGGCCCTTTCGGCATCATTTCTAAATAGTTGTCGGGATCCGTTCGGGATCCCGTTAGGGTATTTTCGGAACTATTAGGAGATCATTTGAGGACCTTTCCGCATCACTTCTGAATGGTTTTCGGTATCCGTTCAGGATCCCGTCAGAATAATTGCTTGACTTTTTCTGGATTATTTGGGGTCCCTTCCGGCATCATTTCTGGATGGTTTTTGGGAATCGTCCGGCATCCCGTCGGGTTATTTCGGGACTTTTTCTCGACTAATACGGGATAATTTGCGGGCCCTTTCGGTACTATTTCTGGATAGTTTTCGGGATCCGTTCGGGATCCCGTCAGGGTCTTTTCGGAACCTTTCCGGCATCATTTCTGGATAGTTTTCGGGATCCTTTCGGGGTCCCATCAGGGTCATTTCGGGACTTTTTCGGCAACATTTAAGATTTGTTTTCAGGATTCGTCCGGGAACCCGTCAGGGTAATTTCTGGACTTTTCCGAGACTATTTCGGAGTCATTTTGGGACCTTCCAAAGATCATTTCTGGATGGACTTCGGATCAGCCAGGGATGCCGTCAGGGTCATTTTGGGACTATTAGATGATCATTTGAGGACCTTTCCGGCATCACTTCTGCATGGTTTTCGGTATCCGTTCAGGATCCCGTCGGGACTTTTTCGGGATCATTTGGGGTCCCTTCCGGCATCATTTCTGGATGGTTTTTGGCATTCGTCCGGTATACCGTCGGGGTCATTTTGGGCCTTTTTCTCGACTAATACGGGATCATTTGCAGGCCCTTTCGGCATCATTTCTAAATAGTTGTCGGGATCCGTTCGGGATCCCGTTAGGGTATTTTCGGAACTATTAGGAGATCATTTGAGGACCTTTCCGGCATCATTTCTGGATAGTTTTCGGGATCCTTTCGGGGTCCCGTCAGGGTCATTTCGGGACTTTTTCGGGATCATTTAAGGATGGCTTTCAGGTTTCGTCCGGGGACCCGTCAGGGTAATTTCTGGACTTTTCCGAGACTATTTCAGGATCATTTTGGGACCTTCCCAAGATCATTTCTGGATGGATTTCGGGATCAGTCAGGGATGCCGTCAGGGTAATTTTGGGACTATTAGGTGATCATTTGAGGACCTTTCCGGCATCACTTCTGGATGGATTTCGGTATCCGTTCAGGATCCCGTCCGGAATCATTGCGGGACTTTTTCGGGATCAATTGGGGTCCCTCCCAAGATCATTTTCTGGATGGATTTCGGGATCTGTCCGGGATCCCGTCAGGGTCATTTAGGAATGCGTTCGAGATCCCGTCAGGGTCATTTCGGGACTTCTTCGGGACTATATCGGGATCTTTTCTGGATGGTTTACGGGATCCGTCCAGGATCCCTTAAGGGTCATTTTGGGATTATTTGGTGATCATTTGAGGACCTTTCCGGCATCACTTCTGGATGATTTTCGGTATCCGTTCGGGATCCTGTCGAATCATTGCGGGACTTTTTCGGAATCATTTGGGATCCCTTCCGGCATCATTTCTGGATGGTTTTCGGTATCCGTCCGGGATCTCGTCGGGGTCATTTGGGGACTATTTCGGGATCATTTGGGGTACCTACCAGCATCATTTCTGGATGGTTTTCGGGATTTGTCCGGATCCCGTCGGGGTTATTTCGGGATCATTTGGTGATCCTCTAGGGGTCGTTTCGTGACTTTTTCTGTATTATTTTGGGATCATTTGGGGCCCTTCCGGCATAATTTCTTGATGGTTTGCCGGATCCATCAGGGTCATTTCGGGACCATTTTGGGATCATTTGGGGAACCTGTCGAGATCATTTCTGGATCCGTCCGGGATGCCGTAGGAGCCATTTCGGGATTTTTTGTTACTTTTCCGGGATAGTTTTTGGACCCTTCCGGGATCATTTCTGGATCTGTGCGGGATCCCATCTGGGTCATTTCCGGACTATTTCAGGATCATTTTGGGATCCTTCCGGAATCATTTCAGTATGGTTTTTGCGATGCGTCGTGGATCCCTTCGGAGCCATTTCGGAACTTTTTCTGGAGTATGTGGGGATAATTTAGGGACCCTTCCTGGATATTTTCTGGATGGTTTTTGAGATCCGCCCGGGAGCCCGTCAGGGTCATTTCGGAACCTTTTCGGGATCATTTTGGAACACCTTCAGGGATCATTTCTGTGTGGTTCTCTGGATACGTCTAGAATCGTGTCGTTGTCATTTCGGGTTTTTTTGGGACTATTCCGGGAACTTTTGGAGACCCTTTCGGGGCATTTCTGGATGGTTTTCGGGATCCGTCCGCGATAGCGTTGGGGTCATTTCGTAACTTTTTCTGGATAATATCGGGATCATTTGGGATCCTATCAGGTTATCAGCTCATTTAGTTCTTTTTTTTTACTCAATTACAAAAATAAAATGCATTAGACAGAAAACAAAATTTTAAACAGATAACTTGATAAGCAGGCTAACGCGAATAACCCATATATTTTAATTTCTCCTTGCGGACGTGGCCGCGGGTAAAGGCTAGTATATATTATAAATGGCAAAGTTTGGATGTGAAGATGTTTGGATGTTTGGATGTTTGGATGTTTGGATGTTTGTCCAGACGTTTGTCTTTGTGACTCAATAACGCAATAACGGCTGGACCGATTTGGATGAAATTTTGCACACATATAGCCAATAGTCTAGAAGGATCTACTAGCTATATATTTTTGAAAAGGGGCGTGGTCCCCGCCCCCTTGGAACAGTTATAATTAATTATTATATTTTTTCGTCTTTCCGACTGAATCACGCCAGAATGGCTACACGGATTTTGATGAAATTTGGGACACAGACAGTAGTCTACTAGCGAATTTTTTTTCGAACATGGAAAGAGGGGTGGGGGTCCCAAGACCCCTTCAAGCAATTACTTTTTAATAATTTTTACACATTATAACTTTACGTATACTGGCCTTCACCAATATCACAGACTCAAGGGGTCAAATAAGTCGAGGGCTTACAAAGTAAGCAGTGACACCCTCCGCCCCCCTTTATCTACCTCTCTGGTGTAAAATCTATAAATTGTTATAACTCAATATATATTTTCTCCTAAATCAATATTTTTTGGTATCTGGCACATACAGATCGAGATCTAGACAATTTTGGAGGAACGATCAGTGGTCCTCTTCTTTTACTCCCGCCATCCGCCCTCCTTCAATTGTTTTTATTAGCATGCTTTTATTAGCTTTACCTGTATGTTTCTATGTAACTTTTCATTCGCTACAATGCGCCTGCTGCCTTATTAACATATAATTAGCTTCACCTTATTTGTAATCCCGTAAGGGTCATATCGAGACCCTTCCGGGATCATTTCTGGATAGTTTTCGGGATCGGTCCGGGATTACGCCGGGGTAATTTCGGGACTTTTTCGGGACTATTTCGGGATCATTTTGGGACCCTTCCGGGATCATTTCTGTATAGTTTTCGGGATCCGTCCGGGATCCCGTCGGGGTTATTTTGGGACATTTTCGGGACTATTCCGGAATCATTTCGGGACTATTTCGCGATCATTTGGGGACCCTTCCGGCATCATTTCTGGATGGTTTTCGGGATCCGTCTGGGATCCCGTCGGGGTACTTTCGGGATCATTTGCGTACCTTCGAGAGATAAATTCTTGATGGTTTCCGGGATCATTACGGGACTTTTCGGGGTCAGTTTGGGTCCTTTCCGTAATCATTCCTGGATGGTTTTAGGGATCCGTCCTGGATCCTGTCGGGGTCATTTTGGGACTTTTGCGAGATCACTTGGGGTCTCTTCCGGCATCATTTCTGGATGGTTTACGGGATCCGTCCGGGACCCTGCCGTGGTCGTTTTGGGACTTTAGCGGGATCATTTGGGGTCTCCTCCGGCATCATTTCTGGATGGTTTTCGGGATCCGTCCGGGATCCTGTCGGGGTCATTTTGGGACCTTTGCGGGATCATTTGGGGTCTCTTCCGGCATCATTTCTAGATGGTTTTCGGGATCCGTCCGGGATCCCGTCGATGTCATTTCGGGACTATTTCGGCATCATTTGGGGTACCTTCCGGTATCAATTCTAGATGGTTTTCGGGATCCGTTCGGGATCCCGTCGGAGTAATTTCGGAACTTTTTCTCGACTAATACAGGATCATTTGGGGACCCTTTCTGCATCATTTCTGGATAGTTTTGGGGATCCGTTCGGGATCCCGACGGGGTCATATCGGGACCATTTGGGGTACCTACCGGCATCATTTCTGGATGGTTTACGGGATCCGTCCGGGACCCTGTCGGGGTCATTTTGGGACTTTAGCGGGATCATTTGGGGTCTCCTCCGGCATCATTTCTGGATAGTTTCCGGATCCGTCCGGGATTCCGTCGGCGTAATTTCGGGACTATTAGGGGGTTATTTGGGGACCTTTCCGGCATCATTTCTGGATAGTTTTAGGGATACGTTCGGGATCCCGACGGGGTCATATCGGGACCATTTGGGGTACCTACCGGCATCATTTCTGGTTGGTTTTCGGGATCCGTCCGGGATCATTTCGGGATTATTTCGGGATCATTTGGGTACCTACCTTCATCATTTCTGGATGATTTTCGGGATCCGTACGGGATCCCGTCGGGGTCCTTTCAGGACTTTTTCGGGATCCACCCGTGATCCCGGCGGGGTCATTTCGGGACTATTTCGGGATCATTTGGGGTACCTAGATGGATAGTTCTCGGGATTAGTCCGGGATCCCGTCTGGATCATTTCAGGACTTTTTCGGGATCATTTGGGGTATCCTCCGGCCACTTTTCTAGATGGTTTTCGGTATCCGTCCGGGATACCGTCAGGGTAATTTCGGGACTATTTGGGGATAACTTGGGAAGCTTTCCGGCATCATTTCTGGACAGTTTCCGGGATCCTTCGGGGATCCCGTCAGGGTCATTTCGGAACCCGCGACTAATGCGGGATCATTTGGGGACCCTTTCGCCATCATTTCCGGATGGTTTTCGTGATCCGTCCGGGATACCGTCAGGGTAATTTCGGGACTATTTGGGGATAACTTGGGAACCTTTCCGGCATCATTTCTGGATAGTTTCCGGGATCCGTCGGGAATCCCGTCAGGATCATTTCGGAACTATAAGGGGATCATTTCATTTTTCATCTTTCTTTAAGGGGATCATTTTACCTTCCAGCATCATTTCTGTATACTTTTGGGGATCCGTCCGGGATCCCGACGGGGTCATTTCTGGCCTATTTCGGGATCATTTTGGGGTACCAACCGGCATCATTTCTGGATGATCCGGAATCCGTTCGGGATCCCATCGGGGGAATTTCGGGAATTTTTCGGGATCATTTGGGGTCCCTTCCGGCATCATTTCTGGATCGTTTTCGGGATCCGTCCGAGATCCCGTCGGGTTTATTTTTTTACTTTTTCGGGAAAATGTCAGGGAATTTCGAGACTGTTCTTGGATCATTTGGGAATCCTTCAGGGATAATTTCTGGATGGTTTTCGGGATGCCGTCGGGGTAATTTCGGGACTTTCACGACTATTTCGGGGTCAGTTGCCCTTAAAGATCATTTCTGGGTGGTTTTAGGGATCCGTCCGGGATCCCGTCAGGGTTATTTCGCGCCTTTTCGGGACTATTTCGGGATCATTTTGGGACCCTTCCGGGATAATTTCTCTATGATTTTCGGGATCTGTTCGGGATCCCTTCGTAGTTTTTTCGCGACTTTATCTGGTGTAAATTGCGGACCCTTTAGAGATCAATTCTGGATGGTTTTCGGTATCGGTCTGGGATCCCCTCAAGGTCATTTCGGGACTTTTTCGGGACTATTTCGGAATCATTTTGGGACCCCTCCGGCATAATTTCTGGGTGATTTTCGGGATCTGTCCGGGATCCCGACAGAGTTTTTTCGGGACTTTTTCCGGACTATTTCTGGATTATTTGCGGACGTTTCAGAGCTCAGTTCTGGATGATTTTCGGGATCTGTCCGGGATCCCGTCGGAGTTATTTCGGGGTAATTTTGGGACCCTTCCAGGATAATTTCTTCATGATTTTCGGGATGGGTCTGAGTTTTTCGTGACTTTCGGGACTATTTCCGGATCATTTGCGGAACCTTCAAAGATCAATTCTGCATGGTTTGTGGACTTTTCCGGGATCATTTGGGGATCCCTCCAGAGTCATTTCTGGATGGTTTTCGGGATCCCGTCAGGGTCATTTCGGGCCTTTTTCGTGACTACTATTTCGGAATCATTTTGGGACTCCTCCGGGATAATTTCTGGGCGATTTTCGGGATTTTTCCGGGATCCCGTCAGAGTTTTTTAGGGACTTTTTCGGACTATATCGGGATCATTTACAGACCGTTCAGGAATCAAATCTGGATGGTTTTCGGGATCCGTCCGGGATCCCGTCAGGGTCATTTCGGGACTTTTCGTGACTACTTCGGGATTATTTTGGGACCCTTCCGGCATCATTTCTGGATAGTTTTCGAGATTTGTCCAGGATCCCGTCGGCATCATTTCGTGACTATTTGGTGTCATTTAGGGACACTTCCGGGATCATTTTAGGTCTCTTCGAAACCGGTAATTCAGCACACATGGCCGTGGATTTACGGCAAATTATTCGTAATTAAAATTCGGTATGTTTTATCTTTAATATATCACAGCTTTTTCGTTCTATGTTTAAATGAATCCTGTAACGAACTATTACAACTATAATTAAAACTTTTTTAAAATTTTAACCAACTAAATACCCGAAAAAGCAACACTGCTTTTATTTAAAAACTTCTTTTTGGTTTTAGCTAATTGTAGTTTCACTCCTTTGTTCTATGAGTAGTAATTCTTTCACCCCTGTCATATCAATTAATTTAACTTAGAAACAAAATGTATTTTTTTTAATTCGAAAAAAGTGTATTGTATTATTCATGTAAGCGTGCCCATCAGCTCAGTTAGTTCTTTTTTTTTTACTGTATTAAAAAATAAAATACATTGACAGAAAAAATTTTTAAACAGACAACTTGATAAACAGGCTAACGTGAATAGCACATATATTTTATTTTCTCCTTGCGGACGGGGCCGCGGGTAAAGGCTAGTATATTATAAATGGGAAAGTTTGGATGTTAAGATGTTTGGATGTTTGGATGTTTGGATGTTTAGATGTTTGGATGTTTGGATGTTTGGATGTTTGGATGTTTGGATGTTTGTCCAGACGTTTGTCTTTGTGACTCAATAACGCAAGAACGGCTGGACCGATTTGGATGAAATTTTGCACACATATAGCCAATAGTCTAGAAGGATCTACTAGCTATATATTTTTCAAAAGGGGCGTGGTCCCCGCCCCCTAGGAACAGTTATAATGTAATTATTATATTTTTTCGTCTTTGCGACGGAATCACGCCAGAATGGCTACACGGATTTTGATGAAATTTGGGACACAGACAGTAGTCTACTAGCGAAATTTTTTTCGAACATGGAAAGAGGGGTGGGGTCCCACGACCCTTCGAGAAATTATTTTTCATAATTTTTACACATTATAACTTTACGTATACTGGCCTTCACCAATATCACAGACTCAAAGGGTCAAATAAGTCGAGGGCTTACAAAGTAAGCAGTGACACCCTCCGCCCGCCCCCCTTTATCTCCCCTCTGGTGTAAAATCCATAAATTGTTATAACTCAATCTAAATTTTCTCCTAAATCAATAGTTTTTGGTATCTGGTACATACAGAACGAGATCTAGACAATTTTGGAGGAACGATCAGTGGTCCTCTCCTCTACTCCCGCCATCCGCCCTCCATCAATTGTTTTTATTAGCACGCTTTTATTAGCTTTACCTGTATGTTTCTATCTAACTTTTTATTCGCTCCAATGCGCCTGCTGCCTTATTAACATGGTTTTATAATTAGCTTCACCTTATTTGTAATCCCGTAAGGGTCATATCGAGACCCTTCCGGGATCATTTCTGGATGGTTTTCGGGATCGGTCCGGGATTACGCCGGGGTAATTTCGGGACTTTTTCGGGATAATTTTGGGACCCTTCCGGGATCATTTCTGTATAGTTTACGGGATCCGTCCGGGATCCCGTCGGGGTTATTTTGGAACATTTTCGGGACTATTCCGGAATCATTTCGGGACTATTTCGCGATCATTTGGGGACCCTTCCGGCATCATTTCTGGATGGTTTTCGGGATCCGTGCGGGATCTCGTCGGGGTCATATGGGGACTTTTTCGGGATCATTTGGGGGCTCTTCCGGCATCATTTCTGGATGGTTTTCGGGATCCGTCCGGGATATCGTCGGGGTCATTTGATGACTTTTTCGGGATCATTTGGGGGCTCTTCCGGCATCATTTCTGGATGGTTTTCGGGATCCGTCTGGGATCTCGTCGGGGTCATTTGGGGACTTTTTCGGGATCATTTTGGGGCTCATCCGGCATCATTTCTGGATGGTTTTCGGGGTCCGTCCGGGATCCCGTCGGGGTCATTTCGGTACTTTTTCGCGGCTAATACGGGATCATTTGGGAACCCTTTCGGCATCATTTCTGGATGGTTTTCGGGATCCGTCCGGGATCCCGTCGGGGTCATTTCGGAACTTTTTCGCGACTAATACGGGATCATTTGGGAACCCTTTCTGCATCATTTCTGGATGGTTTTCGGGATCCGTCCGGGATCCCATTAGGCTAATTGCGGGACTATTAGGGGATCATTTGGGAACCTTTCCGGCATCATTTCTGGATAATTTTCGGGATCCGTCCGGGATGCCGACGAGGTCATTTCGGGACTATTTCGGGATCATTTGGGATACCTACCGGCATCATTTCTGGATGGTTTTTGGGATTCGTCCGGGATCCCGTCGTGGTCCTTTCGGGACTTTTTTCGACTAATACGGGATCATTTGCGGACCCTTTCGGCATCATTTCTGGATAGTTGTCGGGATCCCGTCACGGTCATTTCGGGACTATTAGGGGATCATTTGAGGACCTTTCCGGCATCATTTCTGTATTGTTTTCGGAATCCTTTCGGGATCCCGTCAGGGTCATTTTGGGACTTTTTTGGGGCTAATACGGCATCATTTGGGGATCCTCTAGGGGTCGTTTCGTGACTTTTTCTGTTTTATTTCGGGATCATTTGGGGACCCTTCCGGCATAATTTCTTGATGGTTTGCCGGATCCATCAGGGTCATTTCGGGACCATTTTGGGATCATTTGGGGACCCTTCCGAGATCATTTCTGGATCCGTCCGGGATGCCGTAGGAGCCATTTCGGGATTTTTTGTTACTTTTCCGGGATAGTTTTTGGACCCTTCCGGGATCATTTCTGGATCTGTGCGGGATCCCATCTGGGTCATTTCCGGACTATTTCGGAATCATTTTGGGATCCTTCCGGAATCATTTCTGTATGGTTTTCGCGATCCGTCGTTGATTCCCTCGGAGCCATTTCGGAACCTTTTCTGGAGTATGTCGGGGTCATTTGGGGACTTTTTCGGGATCATTTGGGCTCTTCCGGCATCATTTCTGGATGGTTTTTGGGATTCGTCCGGGATCCCGTCGGGGTCATTTCGGGACTTTTTCTCGACTAATACGGGATCATTTGCGGGCCCTTTCGGTATCATTTCTGGATAGTTGTCGGGATCCGTTCGGGATCCCGTCAGGGTCTTTTCGGAACTATTGGGAGATCATTTGAGGACCTTTCCGGCATCATTTCTGGGCAGTTTTCGGGATCCTTTCCGGGTCCCATCAGGGTCATTTCGGGACTTTTTCGGCATCATTTAAGATTGGTTTTTAGGATTCGTCCGGTATCCGTCAGGGTAATTTCTGGACTTTTCCCAGACTATTTCGGGATAATTTTGGGACCCTCCCAAGATCATTTCTGGATGGATTTCGGGATCTGTCCGGGATGCCGTCAGGGTCATTTTGGGACTATTAGGTGATCATTTGAGGACCTTTTCGGCATCACTTCTGGATGGTTTTCGGTATCCGCTCAGGATCCCATTAGGGTAATTTCGGGACTATTAGGGGATCATTTGGGAACCTTTCCGGCATCATTTCTGGATAATTTTGGGGATCCGTCCGGGATGCCGACGAGGTCATTTCGGGACTATTTCGGGATCGTTTGGGATACCTACCGGCATCATTTCTGGATGGTTTTTGGGATTCGTCCGGGATCCCGTCGTGGTCCTTTCGGGACTTTTTTTTCGACTAATACGGGATCATTTGCGGACCCTTTCGGCATCATTTCTGGATAGTTGTCGGGATCCCGTCACGGTCATTTCGGGACTATTAGGGGATCATTTGAGGACCTTTCCGGCATCATTTCTGTATTGTTTTCGGAATCCTTTCGGGATCCCGTCAGGGTCATTTTGGGACTTTTTCGGGGCTAATACGGGATCATTTGGGGATCCTCTAGGGGTCGTTTCGCGACTTTTTCTGTTTTATTTCGGGATCATTTGGGGACCCTTCCGGCATAATTTCTTGATGGTTTGCCGGATCCATCAGGGTCATTTCGGGACCATTTTGTGATCATTTGGGGACCCTTCCGAGATCATTTCTGGATCCGTCCGGGATGCCGTAGGAGCCATTTCGGGATTTTTTGTTACTTTTCCGGGATAGTTTTTGGACCCTTCCGGGATCATTTCTGAATCTGTGCGGGATCCCATCTGGGTCATTTCCGGACTATTTCGGGATCATTTTGGGATCCTTCCGGAATCATTTCTGTATGGTTTTCGCGATCCGTCGTTGATTCCCTCGGAGCCATTTCGGAACCTTTTCTGGAGTATGTCGGGGTCATTTGGGGACTTTTTCGGGATCATTTGGGGCTCTTCCGGCATCATTTCTGGATGGTTTTCGGGATCCGTGCGGGATCTCGTCGGGGTCATTTGGGGACTTTTTTGGGATCATTTGGGGGCTCTTCCGGCATCATTTCTGGATGGTTTTCGGGATCCGTCCGGGATATCGTCGGGGTCATTTGGGGACTTTTTCGGGATCATTTGTGGGCTCTTCCGGCATCATTTCTGGATGGTTTTCGGGATCCGTCCGGGATCCCATCAGGGTAATTTCGGGACTATTAGGGGATCATTTGTGGACCTTTCCGGCATCATTCTGGATAATTTTCGGTATCCGTCCGGGATGCCGACGAGGTCATTTCGGGATTATTTCGGGATCATTTGGGATACCTACCGGCATCATTTCTGGATGGTTTTTGGGATTCGTCCGGGATCCCGTCGGGGTCATTTCGGGACTTTTTGTCGACTAATACGGGATCATTTGCGGACCTTTTCGGCATAATTTCTGGATAGTTGTCGGGATTCGTTCGGAATCCCGTCACGGTCATTTCGGAACTATTAGGGGATCATTTGAGGACCTTTCCGGCATCATTTCTGGATAGTTTTTGGAATCCTTTCGGGATTCCGTCAGGGCCATTTCGGGGCTTTTTCGGGATCATTTAAGGATGGCTTTCAGGATTCGTCCGGGAACCCGTCTGGGTAATTTCTGGACTTTTCCGAGACTATTTCGGGATCATTTTGGGACCTTCCCAAGATCATTTCTGGATGGATTTCGGGATTTGTCCGGGATGCCCTCAGGGTCATTTTGGGACTATTAGGTGAGCATTTGAGGACCGTTCCGGCATCACTTCTGGATGGTTTTCGGTATCCGTTCAGATTCCCGTCGGAATAATTGCGGGACTTTTTCGGGATCATTGGGGTCCCTTCCGACATCATTTCTGGATGGTTTTTGGGATTCGTCCGGCATCCCGTCGGGGTCATTTCGGGACTTTTTATCGACTAATACGGGATCATTTGCGGGCCCTTTCGGTATCATTTCTGGATAGTTGTCGGGATCCGACCGGGATCCCGTCAGGGTCTTTTCGGAACTATTGGGAGATCATTTGAGGACCTTTCCGGCATTATTTCTGGTTAGTTTTCGGGATCCTTTCCGGGTCCCATCAGGGTCATTTCGGGACTTTTTCGGCATCATTTAAGATTGGTTTTCAGGATTCGTCCGGGATCCGTCAGGGTAATTTCTGGACTTTTCCCAGACTATTTCGGGATAATTTTGGGACCCTCCCAAGATCATTTCTGGATGGATTTCGGGATCTGTCCGGGATGCCGTCAGGGTCATTTGGGACTATTAGGTGATCATTTGAGGACCTTTTCGGCATCACTTCTGGATGGTTTTCGGTATCCGCTCAGGATCCCGTCGGAATTATTGCGGGACTTTTTCGGGATCATTTGGTGTCCCTTCCGGCATCATTTCTGGATGGTTTTTGGGATTCGTCCGGTATCCCGTCGGGTTCATTTCTGTACTTTTTCTCGACTAATACGGGATCATATGCGGGCCCTTTCGGCATCATTTCTAGATAGTTGTCGGGATCCCGTCAGGGTCTTTTCGGAACTAATAGGTGATCATTTGAGGACATTTCCGGCATCATTTCCGGATAGTTTTCGGAATCCTTTCGGGGTCCAGTCAGGGTCATTTCGGGACTTTTTCGGGATCATTTAGAGATGGCTTTCAGGATTCGTCCGGGAACCCGTCAGGGTAATTTCTGAACTTTTCCGAGACTATTTCGGGATAATTTTGGAACCTTCCCAAGATCATTTCTGGATGGATTTTGGGATCAGTCCGGGATGCCGTCAGGGTCATTTTGGTATTAGGTGATCATTTGAGGACCTTTCCGGCATCACTTCTGGATGGTTTTCGGTATCAGATCAGGATCCCCTCGGAATCATTGCGGGACTTTTTCGGGATCATTTGGGGTCCCTCCCAAGATCATTTCTGGATGGATTTCGGGATCTGTCCGGGATCCCGTCAGGGTAATTTAGGGGTGCGTTTGAGATCCCGTCAGGGTCATTTCGGGACTTTTTCGGGACTATATCGGGATCATTTCTGGATGGTTTATGGGATCCGTCCATGACCCCTTAAGGGTCATTTCGGGACTATTAGGTGATCATTTGAGGACCTTTCCGGCATCACTTCTGGATGATTTTCGGTATCCGTTCGGGATCCCGCCGGAATCAATACGGGACTTTTACGGAATCATTTGGGATTCCTTCCGGCATCATTTCTGGATGGTGTTCGGGCTTTGTCCGGGATCCCGTCGGGGTTAATTCGGGACCTTTTCGGGGCTAATACGGGATCATTTGGGGATCCTCTAGGGGTCGTTTCGTGGCTTTTTCTGTATTATTTCGGAATCATTTTGTGACCCTTTCGGCATAATTTCTTGATGGTTTGCCGGATCCATCAGGGTCATTTCGGGACCATTTTGGGATCATTTGGGGACCCTTCCGAGATCATTTCTGGATCCGTCCGGGATGCCGTTTCGGGATTTTTTGTTACTTTTCCGGGATAGTTTTTGCACCCTTCCCGGATCATTTCTGGATCTATGCGGGATCCCATCTGGGTCAATTCCGGACTATTTCGGGATCATTTTGGAATCCTTCCGGAATCATTTCTGTATGGTTTTCGCGATCCATCGTGGATCCCCTCGGAGCCATTTCGGAACTTTTTCTGGAGTTAGTCGGGATAATTTAGGGACCCTTCCTGGATATTTTCTGGATGGTTTTTGAGATCCGCCCGAGAGCCCGTGAGGGTCATTTCGGAACCTTTTCGGGATCATTTTGGAACACCTTCAGGGATCATTTCTGTGTGGTTCTCTGGATACGTCTAGAATCGTGTCGCTCTCATTTCGGGTTTTTTTGGGACTATTCGGGTAACTTTTGGAGACCCTTTCGGGGCATTTCTGGATGGTTTTCGGGATCCGTCCGCGATAGCGTTGGGGTCATTTCGTAGCTTTTTCTGGATAATTTCGGGATCATTTGGGATCCTATCAGGTTATCAGCTCATTTAGTGCTCAATTACAAAAATAAAATGCATTAGACAGAAAACAAAATTTTAAACAGATAATAAGCAGGCTAACGCGAATAGCCCATATATTTAAAATTTTCCTTGCGGACGGGGCCGCGGGTAAAGGCTAGTCTATTATATATATCTATTATATATTAGAATATATGTGGGACGGGCACACCGCAGTGGACGAAAGACCTAAACTTACATACCTTAAAATACAACCTTAACATAGCAACTAAACAACACTGCTTAACGAAGCGTCTTTTCAACAGAACAGTTTTGCAAGTTCAATTTTAAACAGTTTCAGTTCTGTCCAGCTCGCGAATCATCACGCTTCAACACTCACATAAAATAGACATTAAAAATAGTTTAAACCCTTATCTAAGTGCGTATTAAATACATTTAAATATAAAAATAAACATTTAAATATGAAATAAACATTTGAACATTAAATAAAGATCTATTTTACTACAAATTGGTGTCAGAAAAGGGATTCGGTTCCTTTCGCGAGTGGCCATGAGTAAATCGAGTGGCAAGAGAATAAAATACTTAACAATTTAAGTGACAGTGGCATGAATAAACGAAATATTCGTGTAGATTGCGGAAAATTTTTTCCCGATACGCTAATATCGTATGCAGTCGAATTTTACCTACATACATATGTACATATATTGGCAGTGTGCTACATATAACTTTGTTCAAAAGTACAGCGTGGCAGTGGCCGTATAACGCGTGTTTGTGAGGTTGTGTGAAGATGCTAAAACGCATACAATCCTTGTTGTTGTTGATGTACTAGCGTGGCAGAGGCCGAATAGCGCTAATTCTACAAGCCTTCCGCGATTTACAACCAGATTGACTGAATTTTTGTATGTTTGCGTGTCGGGTATTTGACGCTTGCCCCGCGACTATCAAATAAAAAGCCATCAATCAACATTTGCATTGAGAAACCGTAGCTTACGGACGTGAATATGCCGTCATCGGATGATGAATTTTTTTACTTGCAACTACAGCAGTTTTATTAAACAATAAAAAAATTAATAAAAATTGTATTAAATAATAATAAAAGCTTTACATTCCATAAAGCTGCTAAACATTGATAATTTTCAATAAATTTTAATATGAATTGCTGTTCTTCCGCGCACTTGTTCATTTAGAATGTCGACACAAACTAAATACAACACTGCGTTTTGTCAATCACACCCCGCGACTATCAAATAAGCTAGCGTCAAATGAAAAAATCAAAAATTTTTGATTTTCATCAACGTGTAGCCGACAACAAATACGTGTGTCACGAAGCCACCCGACTGCACTAACACACACAAAATTCAGTCAATCTGGTTGTAAATCGCGGAAGGCTTTACGAATGGTGATTTGTGTGGCAGTGGCTGAAAACACAAAAACGAGTGCATATTCGCATCAGCCCAAAGCTGTAACAGCGATTGTGTCGTTAATTCAAAAACTGACGAGAAATTGTTATTGTTTCGATCAATACGTTCGTGCGGAGTAACACAAGTGGTGCTAGAACAGAGTAGCTGTTGATTTGAGCAAAAGTCATTTGGCAGGTTGGCGAATACGAAGTCAGAAGAGGCGAACAGCAGATGAGTATCAGTAGAGTAGTAGATAAGAGAGTAAATGAAAAGAACATTAAATTGAAATGTTGTGCTTAAAGACTGTATTTCTGTTTCACTTTATTTAACGTAATTTTGATATTGGTAGAGTAGCTTATAATAAGACAAAACAGAAAATTCGAGTATCAACGAATTTCATATGCAAACCTTGTTCTCATTTTTTTGGGTCTATGTAAACATTTCAAACCCCATATATACATATTTACATACGTAAAATAATTTTGGTTAACAAACCATAATAAAAGCGGATGGTGAAATTATATGTATTAATAATGAGTAAGGATTTAAAGTTTGTGTTCATTATATTAACAAGGAAGTACATATAAACGAATCGAGTTGTAAAATTTTTTACGTATTGCGAAATATTTTGATTGTTCAATTAGTTTGAAAGAGAAAACCATAGCAAGACAATTGTTGATTTGGGGAAGAAGCACTTTGTAACTGAGGTGAATAAAAAATTATGGCACAGCGAACATTTGTAACTAAGGTGAGTTAAATTTATAACAAAACATACATACGTTTTGAGGTGAACTAATTGTGGTAACTCATAAATACTTGTACACTCTTGTGAAAGAAAATAGTTTTTTAAAAGTTGTACGGTGAATATTTCAATATTCGTGTTCACTATAGCATTGTATAATTTTAAATCGAAACAAATTTAATCATAGTCGATAGTTGGAGTGTGACGAGTCACAATGGATAGGGACGATATTTTGAAGTTAAAAGTAGACGAATTAAAAGTAAAGTTAGCTGAGTTAGGGTTGTCGACTACAGGCCGGAAGATGACGTTACAAGACAGATTAATGGAGCATTACGGCCTAACTGTAGATGATGGCAACGGTGTCGAAGGCTCTGAATATGGCGATGCTGGTTCGTCACCTCCAAGTGAAACCCAGTTCCAAACATTATATCGTACGCCATTTACATTACGCGATATTGCAGATTCATTAACGTCTTTTAGTGGTTCAGGGTCTTTGTCGGTCGAAGATTGGTTGGAAGATTTCAATGAAAATGCAGAGGCTGTTCATTGGAATCCGCTACAAAAATTTATATATGCAAAGCAATTGCTTAAAGGTGCGGCTAAACTTTTTATACGAAGTCAAAGAGGAATTGTTAGTTTTGATACATTAGCGCAGGCCTTAAGAGCTGAGTTTGGTATTGCAGTGTCCGCAGCTGAAGTGCATCGTACGCTAAGAAATCGCCGGAAGCGTCAGAACGGAGATTATAAATAGTACCTTTATAGTCTCATGGAGTTAAGCAAACCAATTAAACTAGACGATATTAGTTTAATTGAGTACTTTATAGAGGGTATACCTGACTCACGGCAAAACAAAGTTAATTTGTATCAGGCAAAAACAATATCAGAGCTAAAGGAGCAAATTCGGGTCTACGAAAAGGTAAGATCTAGTCGCCATCAAGTGGTTAGTTCAAGCTTTGGCCAAACAGCCGATAAAATGACCTCGAATTCCAAGTCAGATGAACAAAAAGTAAAGATCAAACGATGTTTTAAGTGCGGTGATACTGCACATATAGCAAAAGATTGTAAACAGGTACAGATCAAGTGTTTTAAGTGTGGACAACCAGGTCATCGTGCCGCTGATTGCAGCGATACGAAACGTTCGGTCAAAATCGAAAACGGTAGCGTAAATACGTTGGGGGTGAGTCATGCCCAACAGCAGGTGAAATAGGACGATGCATTTTTAAGGATTTGGTGTACAATAGTATAACCTTGTAGGCATTAATCGACACCGGTTGCGACCTTTGTTTGATACGCTATGACATCTTACTTATGTTCGGTGGGGATATCGAATTGAGCAAGGATAGACGTAAGCTAAGAGGTATAAGCGGTAGTGTTCTTAATACATTAGGTAGCTTTATAATTCCCGTTCAAGTTGACGATTTACAGCTTGAAATTACTTTCCATGCTGTGAGAGAGCGTGACATGCATTACTCGGCGATAATCGGCAACACCATACTCAAGAAGGTAGATATAATTGTGTCGGAGGAGTCGGCTAAATTTAAAGCCAAAAGTGAAACTGAAAATAAGTCACAAAGCGGTAGTATTTTAGGAGATCCGGATACGTGCGTTAGTGAAATTGAGGGGAAGGAAAAGCAGCAAGGAAAGCTGGAAGTGCTAGAAGAATTTAAGAGTATGTGCTACATAGTAGAAGAATTTGAGACTAGTGAACCAGATGTCGACTTGTCACATTTGCAGATTTCCGAGCTCAATGTTGTGAAATCGTTGATTGTTAGTTATAAGCCGGAAATGGTGAGTGAATCTCCAGTCAAAATGAAAATTATACTTACCGATGATATTCCGATCTATGAAAGGCCTAGGCGTATGTCTTTCGCAGACAAGAAATGCGTAGATGACCAGGTAGCAAAATGGCTAGAAGAAGGTATAATTCAACGGAGCACATCAGAATATGGATCCGCTATTGTGTTAGTGTCCAAGAAGGATGGTAGTAAGCGCCTTTGTTGTGACTATAGGCGGCTAAACGCGAAAATCGTTAGAGATAATTTTCCAATGCCCCTATTAGATGACGTTATTGAGAGATTGCAGGGTGCTCTTGTTTTTACTACTCTCGATTTAGCCAACGGATTTTTCCATGTACCGGTCGAGGATAGTTCTAGAAAATATACGGCTTTTGTAACCCACAACGATCAGTTTGAGTTTTGCTATGTCCCATTCGGAATTTCAAATTCGCCTGCCGTGTTCTCGCGATTCATATTCGCCGTCTTTAGGGATTTGATTCAGAATGGCACACTCGTGGCTTATATGGATGACCTCATTATTCCCTCCAAGGATGTAGATGAGGGCACCCAGAAGTTAGAGCGTGTGCTAAATAGAGCGGCAGAGTACAATTTAAAAGTAAAATGGAGTAAATGTAGATTTCTCGTGCGTAGAGTGGACTTTTTGGGGTACATAGTGGAAAATGGTACCATAGCACCATCAGAGGCAAAAACTCAAGCCGTTGCGAATTTCCCTATACCTCATGATAAAAAGTCTTTGCAGCGTTTTCTCGGCTTAACGTCGTATTTCCGGAGATTCATAGAAGGTTACGCGGTGGTAGCTAAACCCCTTTCGGATAACCTTAGAAAAGATTCAAAATTCGAATTGAGAGATGCGGAGATAGCCGCTTTTCAGCAGCTGAAGGCAGCTCTGATGAAAGCACCCGTTTTAAAACTATACAATCCTAAGGCAGTTACTGAAGTGCACGCAGATGCCTGCATCTTTGGTTATGGCGCTGTTTTGATGCAAAAAGACACAGATGACCAGGCATTTCATCCTGTGCAGTTCATGAGCCGTAAGTGCAAGCCAGCTGAAGAAAGATACCATTCGTATGAGCACGAAGTGTTGGCTATAGTAGTGGCCCTCAAGAAGTGGCGCGTTTATTTACTGGGTATCAGATTCAAGATCATAACTGATTGCAACGCCTTCACGATGACGATGAAAAAGCGCGATATTCCGTCAAGAGTATCTCGCTGGGCAATGTTTTTGCAGGACTACAGTTATGAGATTGAACACCGCAGTGGCTCGAAAATGAAGCACGTGGATGCACTGAGCAGAGTGTCGTGTTTGATGCTCGAGGATACGTTGATACATAGGTTGCGGCAGGCACAAAATGATGACCATTGGGTAAGGGCAGTTTGTACAGTGTTGGGAAAGGATAGCTACGAAGATTTTTATCTTAAGTATGACATCCTCTACAAGGATCCCATCAAGGAACTAATAGTCGTCCCATCGGCTATGGAGGATGAAATAATTAGGATGGCACATAGGCAAGGTCATTTTTCTATTGCAAAAACAAAAGACGCACTTGAAAAAACGTATTATATTCCTCAAGCGACCCCTAAAATCACCAGGATTGTAAGGAGCTGTGTGGAATGTATTGTAGGAGAGAGCAAGTCAGGTAAAAAGGAAGGGTTCTTAACCCCGATAGATAAGCAGGACAGACCTACCATGTCGACCACGTAGGCCCAATGGAGCAGACCACTAAATACTATAGTTACATATTTGTGGTTGTTGACGCATTCTCTAAGTTTGTGTGGCTTTATCCAACCAGAAATACTGCGGCAGATGCTGTCATAGACCGACTCAAAAGGCAGGCTTCTGTGTTTGGAAACCCAGGACGAATTGTATCGGATCGAGGAGCCGCATTTACCTCAAATTCGTTTCAGGAGTATTGCGAAGCGGAGGGTATCGAACACCTTTTGATTGCTACCGGCGTACCCCGTGGAAATGGTCAAGTGGAGCGCATCCATAAGATCATTATATCGATGCTATCTAAGCTTTGTTCAGAAAACCCAGGTCATTGGTACAAACACGTAGAGCGTGTTCAGCAGACCGTAAACAACTCTCCACCAAGAAGCACGAAATTTTCACCATTTAAGCTGTTAACTGGAGTCGAGATGCAAGTGAACACTGAACCTAGGCTGGCTGAATTGCTGGAAGATGCAGCTATACAAGAGTTAGACGAAGAGCGTGAGAATATACGTAAAGAAGCACAAGCAAATATTAGCAAGATTCAAGAAGAGAATAGGAAGACGTTTAATAAAAACAGGAAAGAAGAGAACAGGTACCGTGTAAATGATTTAGTAGCCATTAAGCGAACACAATTCGGTGCTGGATTAAAGTTAAAGCCGAAATTTCTAGGCCCGTATAAAATCAGTAAAGTTTTAAAGCATGGGAGGTATGAGGTTGTAAAAATAGGAGACCACGAAGGCCCCGGCCGTACAATTTCTGTTGCTGAATTTATTAAGAAATGGGAGCCTTCGGTTCAACCCGAGCAACCATTCGAGCCGAATGAAGCGTCAGGAGGGCCGAATGTGGGACGGGAACACGGCAGTGGACGAAAGACCTAAACTTACATACCTTAAAATACAACCTTAACATAGCAACTAAACAACACTGCTTAACGAAGCGTCTTTTCAACAGAACAGTTTTGCAAGTTCAATTTTAAACAGTTTCAGTTCTGTCCAGCTCGCGAATCATCACGCTTCAACACTCACATAAAATAGACATTAAAAATATTTTAAACCCTAATCTAAGTGCGTATTAAATACATTTAAATATAAAAATAAACATTTAAATATGAAATAAACATTTGAACATTAAATAAAGCTCTATTTTACTACATATATACCACCGAGTTTTATGTTTATACTTTCTAAATTGCGGCAGGAATGACCAAAATCGTCTTATCTGAACGATCGGTTGTATGGGAGATATATGTTATATTTGTCCGATCCAACCGTATCCGACAAATGTCTAATATAAAACAAAATACATCCTTTTGCCAAATTTCATTGAGATATCTCAAAATTTGCGGGACTAGTTTGCGTTCAAACAGACTGACGGACGGACGGACAGATGGACATGGCTATATCAACTCAGTTCGTCGCCCTGATCAATTCGGTATACTTAATGGTGAGTCTATCTACCATATTTCTCAACGTTACAAACATCGGACCAAAGTTAATATACCATTTCATGTTCATGAATGGTATAAAAATTAGCCAGGAGCGGATAGTAATATTCTTTTTCTTCTAGAGTCACGTACACAAGTGTCTATTTGGTTCAAACTGACTGTATTTCAGTACATATAACTGAGTTTTGAGAAAAGTGGACCGTGCGACGCCCTACTATTGTTATTTTCGCTATATCTCTACAACTGGAGCAAATATTCTATATATAGGCATAGGTTTGGAAGTGATATCGGAAGCGAAAGCGGCAGAGGGAGTGAAAGTGGTAGATACTGGTAGTGGGACTGAGAGTTGGAACTGAATTGAAATTGGAAGAAGTCCTGAGGTGATTTTTTGCTTACACTGAATACTTCAGTATTCTGAAAACAGGGTAAGCTTGTCCTATTTTGGAATAGTTCGATTCTTATTAAAAAGTTTTGATTTGGTGTTTGACTTCAGGTATGTAAGTAAGCGAATGCGTTGTTGAATTGCCACTTATTCATATGCTCAATTGCCGTTCGACTTAAGTAGAATTTAAATGAATGCAAAAATGGAGTGTTTCGACAAAAATACAAATGAAAAGAACAAAGAATTGCAAGCGCCGTTAAAACCACAAGCACATAAGAATGTATTTCGAAAATAATAAATCATTTTGCAGACAATAAACAAATAAAAACCAATTTCGTTTATTGGTAGCACCACGAGACAACGATAAGTTGGAGATGCAGCTGAAAGGTACTTCTGTGATAACCCTGCAAAAAGAATAGAGCGGCTAATCCCTAAAAAGAGTGGTCTACGATTGATCTCATTTTTCTACATTGGGGCATAATTGATCTCCCCTAGTCCCTTTTAGGTACTGTTGGGATTAGTCAGGTTGAAATCTGTGTAGTACATTTTAAGAAACATAAAAGAAAGCGGCAACGAAGTGAGTTAAATAAAAAAGATTATAGGTGATTGATTCAAATTATTTAAGACAAATGAACCTAAATGACTTGGACCATACATATTTTATTTACTTATTTATTTATTAGTCTACAATTTAAAATTTATACAGACAAAAATGTTAAATTTATTTAAAATATGGAGTATATGCGATATAAATAACATATTTATTCTACAAATTTATAAGAAGGATAGATTGTTGTGCATCAATTCTTATACGTATGCCCAAGCAGGCAGCCGCCGTGAGGATCTCTGAAGGACGAGAATTGCTCAGAAAGGAGCTGTGTGCCCATTAGGGAGCCGACGTGAAGCGCTCATAAAGGAGCCATCGCGAAATGCTCATGAGGGAGCTGTTTGCCCAGTAGGGGGCTCTCTTGAGTTGTAATGTATGTTGTAGATGACGCAGTGACCAGTAAGTTTTTGTAATATATTTATTAGGCGTATGATCTTACACACTTTTATGTGCTTTGATTTGCCTGTGCTTGCATTAGATACGTATTTTCTAATTCATGTTAAATAGTATACTTTTCTTTATTAAGAAAAACGAATCTGAAATATCGAATTTTTGCCCATGCTTGCATTAGATAAGCATTTTCTAATTTAGGTTAAATAGTATACTTTTCTTATTAAGAAAGGCTAGTCTGAAATATCGAAATTGATGCAGTGCTTGTTGAAATCCAGACACAAACAACGAAAAGCTTCGTGCATTTCAAAATTAGATCTGTATGTACTCAGGAAGAGTGGTTGAAAATGTCTTGATGGCCTCATAAGGACATTAATCTTTATCTCACTAAGTAAAAATGGGCTATTCACAATCCCTCCCAATAATTTCACTATGAACAATACACCCAACATTTCCCTGCGGCTCTCAAGGGATGGAAGGTTAATAAGCTTCATATGCTTATGTTCCATTATAATCGACCTATATCTCTTGGAATGAGGTGGCGACTTAGTAATTTTTTTACACAGATGTATCAAATAATTTTTTGCAAGTTTTAATATTGCGTTTAAAATGTACATAACCTAGTACCATACGAAAACTAACACTTTTTTATAATGAGATTAGTCTCCATTCGTTCCCATATGTGTACAAAGGGGATTGATCCTATTGATCCCGTTCGGGCATAAATGGGTACAATTAGTCTCGTCATAGGACATGCTCAAACAAAATTGAACAGTTCAACGCATACAAAGAGATCAAAGCTGGCATTAGTCGCATACTCCTCTGCGACTCAACCCTAACTCAACCTAGACTAATCGCATTTTTGCTGGGTAGGTAAAGCATGTCTTTACACATACATATGTAATTGTGTTTCTTCTGTCTTTAGTAGCGGTATTTTCCCACCTTATGCACTACATTCATACGCACAAACACACATCACATTCAATTTAAACCCTTTTTCTTCCATTCTCCCTCACTACCGCATTCATCCACTTAAAGTATTGACTCCTTTTGGCGCTCTGTTTGCCATTTGTTATTTGCTTTTTGAGCCAATAAAATAAAATTTATTGGCACATTTGTGGCTAACAAAAAACAATCCCGCCGAATTCGTCGAAAAATGCCATCGGCTAAAGCATAAAGTTGAGAACAAATCTACGAATAAAATGAAAACACGTAAGTAAATTGAAGAAAAAATATACATATAAACAAATAAGGACGGGACTGTCTTCAGCTGTGCCGAAGACTTCATACCTTTCATGAATGGGGCTGCGCAATAATCCCGTTCGTAATCTCCAAATAATCGGATGTATAAGATAAGAAATATATAGTGAACAGATGCACATACCTAAACGATTTTTAAGATAAATATAAAATAAACAAGTAAGGAAGGCTAAGTTCGGGTGTAACCGAACATTACATACTCAGTTGAGAGCTGTGGGGACAAAGTAAGGGAAAATCACGATGTTGTAAAAAGAACCTAGGGTAACCCTGGAATGTGTTCGTATGACATGTGTATCAAATGGAAGGCATTAAAGAGTATTTTAAGAAGAAGTGGGCCATAGTTATATAGATGGACGCCATTTAGGGATATCGCCATAAAGGTGGACCAGGCCTGACTCTAGAATGTGTTGGTACGATATGGGTATCAAATGAAATGTGTTAATGAGAATTTTAAATGGGAGTGGGCCTAAGTTCTACAGGTGGACGCCTTTTCGAGATATCGCCATAAAGGTGGACCAGGGGTGACTCTAGAATTTATTTTGTACGATATGGGTATCAAATGAAAGGTATTAATGAGTATTTTAAAAGGGGCGTGGGCCTAAGTTCTATAGATAGACGCCTTTTCGAGATATCGCCATAAAGATGGACCAGGGGTGACTCTAGAATTTGTTTGTACGATATGAGTATTAAATGAAAGGTGTTAATGAGTATTTTAAGAGGGCGTAGGCCTTAGTTCTATATGTGGACGCCTTTTCGAGATATCGCCATAAAGGTGGACAAGGGGTGACTCTAGAATTTGTTTGTACGATATGGGTATCAAATGAAAGTTGTTAATGAGTATTTTAAAAGGGAGTGGGACGTAGATGTATAGGTGGACGCCTTTTCGAGATATCGCCATAAAGGTGGACCAGGGGTGACTCTAGAATTTGTTTGTACGATATGGGTATCAAATGAAAGGTGTTAATGAGTATTTTAAAAGGGCGTGGGCCTTAGTTCTATAGGTGGACGCCTTTTCGAGATATCGCCATAAAGGTGGACCAGGGGTGACTCTAGAATTTGTTTGTACGATATGGGTATCAAATGAAAGGTGTTAATGAGTATTTTAAAAGGGCGTGGGCCCTAGTTCTATAGGTGGACGCCTTTTCAAGATATCGCCATAAAGGTGGATCAGAGGTGACTCTAGAATTTGTTTGTACGATATGGGTATCAAATGAAAGGTATTAATGAGTATTTTAAAAGGGAGTTTGAATTAGTTCTATAGGTGGATGCCTTTTCGAGATATCGCCATAAAGGTGGGCCAGGGGTGACTCTAGAATTTTTTTGTACGATATGGTTATCAAATGAAAGGTGTTAATGAGTATTTTAAAATGGAGTGGGCCTTAGTTCTATATGTGGACACCTTTTCGAGATATCGCCATAAACGTGGACCAGGGGTGACTCTAGAATGTGTTTGTACGATATGGGTATCAAATTAAAGGTATTAATGAGGGTTTTAAAAGGGAGTTGCCCTTAGTTGTATATGTGAAGGCGTTTTCGAGATATCGACCAAAATGTGGACCAGGGTGATCCAGAACATCATCTGTCGGGTACCGCTAATTTATTTATATATGTAATACCACGAACAGTATTCCTTCCATTCCTTCATTCGGACTTCGGCCATTTTTTACACCAATATAAAGTGAGTTCAGATAAGTGCGTGAACTGAGGTTAGTAAAGATATGTCGATTTTTGCTCAAGTTATCGTGTTAACGGCCGAGCGGAAGGACAGACGGTCTAAAAACTGAGCGTGGCTTCAACCGATTTCGCCCTTTTTCACTGAAAATAGTTATCGTCCTAGAATCTAAGTCACTACCAAATTTCAGAAGGATTGGTAAATTTTTGTTCGACTTATGGCATTAAAAGTATCTTAGACAAATTAAATGAAAAAGGGCGGAGCCACGCCCATTTTGAAATTTTCTTTTATTTTTGCATTTTGTTCTACCATACCATTTCTGGAGTTGAGCTTGGACATAATTTACTTATATACTGTAAAGATATTAAGTTTTTTGTTAAAATTTGACTTTAAAGACATTTTTTTTAAAAGTGGGCGTGATCGTTCTCCGATTTTGCTAATTTTTTTTAAGCATACGTATAGTAATAAGAGTAACGTTCCTGCCAAATTTCATCATGATATCTTCAACGACTGCCAAATTACAGCTTGCAAAACTTTTCAATTACCTTCTTCTAAAAGTGGGCGTTGCCACGCCCATTGTCCAAAATTTGACTAGTTTTCTATTCTGCGTCATAAGTTCAACTCACCTACCAAGTTTCATCGCTTAATCCGTATTTGGTAATGAATTATCGCACTTTTCCAATTTTTCCAAATTTTCGATATCGAAAAAGTGGGCGTGGTTATTGTCCGATATCGTTCATTTTAATTAGCGATCCGAGATGAGTGCCCAGAAACCTACATACCAAATTTCATCAAGATACCTCAAAATTTACTCAAGTTATCGTGTTAACGGACAGACGGACGGACATGGCTCAATCGAATTTTTTTTCGATACTGATGATTTTTATATATCGAAGTCTATATCTATCTCGATTCCTTTATACCTGTACAACCAACCGTTATCCAATCAAAGTTAATATACTCTGTGAGCTCTGCTCAACTGAGTATAAAAATGGCAAAAAACCCCTTATCTGAACGATCGGCTGTATGGGATATATATTATATATAGCTCCGATCGAAATGATTTTTACAGGAAAACTTCTATGAACATTAGAATATATATCACCAAGTTTAACATTTTTATATTGGAAATTAAGGGAGAAATGGCTAAAAATCTTTCTATCTGAACGGTCGGTTGTATGGGATAGGTATATACTATATACATATAGCTCCGATCAAAGTGATTTTTTCAGGAAATCTTCCATGATATATTAGAATATATATCACCGGGTTTCACGTTTATACTTTCTAAATTGCGACAGGAATGACCAAAATCGTCTTATCTGAACGATCGGTTGTATTGGAGATATATGTTATAGTGGTCCGATCCTACCGGATCCTACAAATGTCTAATATAATACAAAAATACATCTTTGTGCTAAATTTCATTGAGATATCTCAAAATTTGAGGGACTAGTTTGCGTTTAAACAGACAGACGGACGGAAGGACAGATGGGCATGGCTATATCAACTCAGTTCGTCGCCCTGATCAATTCGGTATTCTTAATGGTGAGTCTATCTTCTATATTTCTCAACGTTACAAACATCGGACCAAAGTTAGTATACCACTTCATGTTCATGAAAGGTATAAAAAGCCAATCACCAAAAAATCGCAATCTAGTTATGCTATTCAAATTCGCACGCCGCAACAAAGTGATGAAGTATGGGCACAATACGCGTTCGAATTGCTCAATTGTATCTTGCTGTTGCCTTATTTTTTGAAGATTCATTGATTGTGGTATCTTCCATCTCTGAATCAGTTTCATCTACGGCATTTATCATGCTAAGCATGCTTAGCACAGAAGCGCGCCTCACGTCGTTGTTGTTTATCTTTAATGTTGCTAAAATAAACTTACCCCTTTTAAGATTATTGGCGCTTCATTCTAAGAATCGAAAAAAATGTTGATTTGGGTCTACTATAGTGGTGATATATGTGACAAAAATAGCACTTCAATTCGGTGTATAAATGAATTCATTTAGGTGTGGGACAAAGTCATAGTCATTTACTTATCGTTAAATACCTGAAAACAAGCCATTAAGAATACTTGAAACAATTAAAAAAAAAAATGGTAGAAACTCAAACAGTGGTTATTTTCTTACTAGGGTAAGCACCTTGCCGTTTATGTGAGTGCTAAACCTAAGGCTTGCATCTACGCCGCTTCGCCCTATTGGAGGCGGAGGGATATCGATGACCAAGAACTGCAACCACCCGTGTTATGCAGACCGTGTCTATTGGGCTATTCGTCTTTTCGGGCAGGTGGTCGTAAGACCGAGATGTTGATAAATAGGGCGAGAGGGGAACATCTGAGCCGCAAGCCAGGAAGGACCAAAGCGCCACAAGCGATGAACTCGGATACTGAAAGCAGCGGGTTAATACTGAGTTCCGTGATGGAACGGGAGATGAATAAGAATGGAGAAGGGTACATAGCAGAGAGGGTAACAGAGCCCTCTGAAAGTACTGTGTCACACTTAGAACTGTCCAAGGCTAAGGAGCTTTGACCGACCCAAAAGACCTGAAGAGTGAGAGCTTGGAAATTGGGAGTGGGCGGCAGAATGAGGAGACTACGTTCGACTGAAGAAGAAACGCCTATTTTTAGGAGGCAGAAAGGACACAGTTCCATGGCCGTGAGGCAGGCCAGCCAGCCAGCCACAAGTGGGTCTAAAGATGTAGAACATATGGACCCCAAAAGCGAAAAAGCAAGTACCTCAAAAGCTGCAGGTTAGAGAGAGGATGAAAATGGAGTAGCATTTGACGATATTCGCCCTCATAACTTTAAATGTTGCTGCTAGACTTATCTGAGTATTGATTTTTTCGGTATCACAAAAAAATACTACATTAATGCCTCTCTGGAATATGAAGTAACGTGCAGGATAACACAGCGTGTGGTCTGTATTTCCTTTTGTGGGAGAGTTTATTTCCTTTCCCTGAGTTGAAATGGAAAAGTTTAGTCACCGCAACTGAATGGCTGGATCTTCAGAGTATCCCACTGTCCACAACAAAGGAATATGGGAACATACTTTTGACGTTAATGAGATGATTGCCGATCTGGAACATAGTCGTGAAATTGCAGATGCGTATCTGGGAGGCTTGTTATACGAAAACTAGGGATTAGCGGCACACGGTCACGAGATCCAACATTTATCTATGTATATGAAGCGTGAAGAGGTACACTCAGAGAAAAACGCTGTTCTAAAATCCAGCACCACCGGACTCAATTCAAGCTTTTCATGTTCTTACTTTTTTGTTCTTGAAAAACGAATGACCTGTTCTCAAACCAACAACCTTGTTTTTGAACTGATAACCATTTTCTTGAAAAGAAAACGCCTGGTCTTAAAATATGAACAAATGTTCTATTAATGAGAACAATGTTCTTAAATTAAGTTCACGAAAAAAGAAACGGTATAATTCGTGTGCACTACAATGTTAAATACAACATTTGGCGCAAGCTATCAAGCAGTTGTAGTGGTCCAGCGGCTATGATATTGCGTTTGCGATCGTGTGGCGCAAGTTCAATCACCGTCAAACTTTGAATTTTTTTATGTTCTATTTTTTTAACTATTATTTTTCGTTCAATTCCATTCACATATGCACAGGTAATTGTCAAACTTGTTATGAAATGTCCTCTCTCGGCGAACGAAAATCATACTCTACAAGTCACTTATCGTACCCGTCCTGCTATATGGGGCAGAAGCATGGACCATGACAACAGCAGATGAAGCGGCTTTGGGAGTGTTCGAGAGAAAAGTTCTTCGAAAGATTTATGGACCTCTACGCGGTGGCGATGGCGAGTACCGAAGAAGATTTAATGATGAGCTGTACGAGCTATACGCAGACGTTAACATAGTCCAGCGAATTAAAACGCAGCGGCTGCGCTGGCTAGGCCATGTTATGCGAATGAAAGATGATGCTCCCGCCAAGAAAGTGTTTCTATCGGAACCCGCCTATGGAAGCAGAGGTAGAGGGCGGCCCCCACTCCGTTGGAAGGACCAGGTGGAAAACGACTTAAACTCCCTTGGTGTGACCAATTGGCGCCGGTTGGCGGAGCGAAGGAGCGACTGGCGCGCCTTGTTGGACGGCCATAACCGTTTAGACGGTTAATCGCCAATTAAGTAAGTAAGTAAGTGTTATGAAATGTTTTAAATATATATTCAGATTGCATCATCAAATAAGAAGAATATCTCAATAAGAGAAATTTATGAAAAAATGCATGTTATGCGATTTTCTCATTTTTTGGATTTTAATAATAGTTCTCTTGTTATTAATATTTTTATTAATGACAAAAAAATTATTATTAATAAAAAAATAAATAAGCGGGTACTAATGTTGGCCGATCCCGTGAGTTTTGAGGAACAATATTATCTGTGATTGTGACCTCTCAGTCACAGCGGCTTTTAACTGTGACTGTGACTGACAAAAAAAAAACAAATACCGCTAACAGGAATCATTTTTATATTTTTCCCTGCGGATTGTGTTGCGAATAATAAACTCTGCGTAGGTTTTTGGGACATCTACTGTTATTCAGTAGCAGCTTAAGTAACTTGCTCATTGTATTGGTTCATAGCATAGAAGCGATCATGATTCAATTACAAGAGGTTTGCCCGACAGACAAATTTTTTGACAATTGCAGCCATTTTGCTCCAAAATCGAGTTCACATCCGTTAACTGTATTGTTTCTTTGCGAATTTTCGAAAAGTATTAGTAGTAGAAATAGGAAGCAACCAGTTTACAAATACCCGATGAGTAGTTAAGTGCATAATTCCTTAGAACATTTATTTTAATTTTATGATGAATTTATTAACTATGCCATGATCTATTAGTGTGGCTAAACATAGGTTTTATGAAAGGTACGAACACCAAGGAATCGTGTACTTTCGTAAACCTATGAACATACGAAACCTAAACCAATTCAAATTTCATCGTTCAACGTCAAAACCTCGACTATTAAATCGATGCACGTAAAAATGTCATTAGTAGATAATGGAGATGCCATAACGAAATGTACTCATTGGGCATGTTAACTTATTCAGGTAAAAGTACAGAACAGGAGTCTACTGCTAATACGCGTCCAAAAATATCGAGAGAGGTGACCTCGACAACAATAATCCGAAGGCGGAAAAGAAAAATTGTATCTCTGTCCGGAGATATTTGAAGTTGAAGTTGGCAATTTTCATGTGGTTGTTGTAATGTTTTTGTGCACTTAAAAAGATTTTGTGTACAAAGGGTATTGCATGCATTTAATTTTGATCCCACCTCATTGGTGAACCGGCCAGGGCAATTTTTTATAAGCTTGGCTGAAGGCCTCCAACGCGACCCGGGGCCATTTTTCGGTTTTTCGTCAATATCTTTTGAACGAACTAAAATTTTTATTTCCGTCTTCGAATTATTGTTATCGAGGTCAGTACGCGTCTTTTGATACTTCTCTCGATATTTTTGGGCGCGTATTAAAATTCGACCTGCTGTTCTATTAATGCCGTATGTTCGGAATATTCGTCTCCATTTAAGAATTTGGAGAAACGGTTTATATTTGGAATATTATGCATATTCGGACTCATTGAGGTAGTATCAAATGAAAGTATTCCGAACGTTCTAAATTAAAGGCTTATACGGAACGCTTCCATGAAAACTTAACGGAAAAGAGCTTTCCGAAATTTCAGAATAAAAAGGTGAATACTCCCTGTGTAGCAGGACCGCTCAAAAGCTTAACTTTTCTGTCCAAGTCAAGGTAGGAATATAAAGGTCTAAGACATTAAGCCATTTTCTTTTATTTTTGTTTTTGTCCGTTAATTGAATAGCTGTTGAGTAGCGTATCACTCCATGTCGGCTGCCTGTTCAAAAACATGCTGTCTTAAAATATTTTTCAAAAATTTCCCAATTCAGGATTTGTCACAAAAACGCCCTATATAATAGAGTTAGATTGAAGAACGCTTCATCTCAGATCACTTTTCATTAACTTCCTCTTATGACAAAATGCATTGAACTTATGCTCATGTAGGGCGTTTTGGAAACAAATTTTGAGATAGTGCATTTTTGAATAAATTTCTAACGTACGGCATTCTTCAAACAATTTCTGAAAGAATGACCAAACCAACATAAATTTACCAATTCACGAAATATTTAGTAGAAAATGAATTGTTTCCCCAAAAACTTTTGGCATTTACAAATATATTATCACTACTAATATACTACCAAAGATACTTGTCTACTACAATTTCACTGAAGCGAACTGAATTATGCCCCGTTTTCCTTACTTCGTAAACGCAACAAGTCCAAATTTTTCAATTTGGGAGTGTCAAAGATCTGTCATCATTGAAGAACAAACCTCTAGTAATTGAATCATGAGAAGCGATTTGTTCCTGTGATGAGAGCTATGTTTGAGTCTGTGATTGGTAACGGGAAATAATGCTCTCACAGGCAATCAGTCACGAATATTCCTTGTAAGCTGTCGCTGAAATGTAACGTGATATTTCAGTAGTTGTGACAAAATCACAGGTACACGGCTATTTTCCAACTCTAATGGGTACTAGGTGGAAAAATTACCTTCCCACTCCCCCCAAAGATAAAGCACAAACCGTTCTTGAATTGAGACCGAAAAATGTTAAATCGACCACAAATCGTTCTCGAAGCGTGAGAACGAAAAATCTTAAATCAAACCAAAGTAGGTCTTGAAATGAGCACAGAGGTTCGCACATCAATACCAAACTGGTCATAAAATACGAACGGTGTGCTTGAAAAAAATGTTCTTAAACCAAGCTCATCGGTCACGAGTTAAGAAAAAACGTACTTAGCTGACTTTTGTCAACGAATGTTCTTAATTTTGAACTTGTTTCGTTCGTTTGAGAACGGTTTTTTCTATGAGTGTAGGCTCATTGAGCAGAAAAATGTGGCTGTCGTAGAATATGAGGTGGCTTTATTTTAAACAGCTCTTTCTGATCCTGGAAGCGTTTAGGCAAACATGAACTCATAGTATGATCAAATCTGACATACATGGTTCTTACTCTCCCTTTATCTATCCACCTGCTTCTTAGTTGACTAACGCTTTTCGTCCTATATAGAAAACCAGCGGCACAATAATACATAAATCCTTGAACCACCTACAAAATCATAAAAATTCACCATTAAAACACTTGGTACATAAACTTGAAATAACACCTGAAGCATGCAAGGGAGAGCCAGCAGTAATATAGTAAAACATTGTTGCAAATAACGGATATAAAGAACTAGAAACAAAACAGAAATAATGAAAAGGAAAGTACAAACACTTGGAGAACAATAACATCTCGAAGGACAACTTATAAATTGGCAAACTTTACAAAAACAAGTAAGGAAGGCTAAGTTCGGGTGTAACCGAACATTACATACTCAGTTGAGAGCTATGGAAAGAAAATAAGGGAAAGTCACCATGTAGGAAAATGAACCTAGGGTAACCCTACTACTACCAGGTACTAAAGAGTATTTTAAGAGGGAGTGGGTCATAGTTTTATAGGTGGACGCCATTTAAGGATATAGCCATAAAGGTGGACCAGGGCTGACTCTAGAATTTGTTTGTACGATATGGGTATCAAATGAAAGGTGTTAATGAGTATTTTAAAAGGGAGTGGGCCTTAGTTCTATAGGTGGGCGCCTTTTCGAGATATCGCCATAAAGGTGGACCAGGGGTGACTCTGTAATGTGTTTGTACGATATGGGTATCAAATTAAAGGTATTAATGAGGGTTTTACAAGGGAGTGGTGGTAGTTGTATATGTGAAGGCGTTTTCGAAATATCGACCAAAATGTGGACCAGGGTGACCCAGAACATCATACGTAGCGTACCGTTAATTTATTTATATAAGCAATACCACGGACAGTATTCCTGAAAAGATTCCAAGGGCTTTTGATTTCGCCCTGCAAAACTTTTTCATTTTCTTCTATTTAATATGGTAGGTGTCACACCCATTTTAAAAAGTTTTTTTAATAAATAAATAAATAATAATAATAAACCAATCCAATTACCACGTTTCATCCCTTTTTTCGTATTTGCTATAGAATTATGGCATATTTTTAATTTTTCGTAATTTTCTATATCGAAAAGTGGGCGTGGTCATAGTCGGATTTGGCCATTTTTTATACCAATACAAAGTGAGTTCAGATAAGTACGTGAACTGAGTTTAGTAAAGATATATCGATTTTTGCTCAATTTATCGTGTTAACGGCTGAGCGGAAGGACAGACGGTCAACTCTGTATAAAAACTGGGCGTGGCTTCACCCGATTTCGCCTTTTTTCACAGAAAATAGTTACCGTCCTAGAATATAAGCCCCTACCAAATTTCATAAGGATTGGTACATTTTTGTTCGACTTATGGCATTAAAAGTATCCTTGACAAATTAAATGAAAAAGGGCGGAGCCACGCCCATTTTGAAATTTTCTTTTATTTTTGTATTTTGTTGCACCATATCATTACTGGAGTTGAATGTTAACATAATTTACTTATATACTGTAAAGATATAAAATTTTTTGTTAAAATTTGAATTAAAAAATTTTTTTTTTAAAAAGTGGGCGTGGTCGTTCTCCGATTTTGCTAATTTGTATTAAGCATATATATGGTAATAGGAGTAACGTTCCTGCCAAATTTCATCACGATATCTTCAACAACTGCCAAATTACAGCTTGCAAAACTGTTAAATTACCTTCTTTTAAAAGTGGGCGGTGCCACGTCCGTTATCCAAAAATTTTACTAATTTTCTATTCTGCGTCATAAGTTCAACTCACTTACTAAGTTTCATCGCTTCATCCTTCTTTGGTAGTGAATTATCGCACTTTTTGGGTTTTTCGAAATTTTCGATATCCAAAAAGTGGGCGTGGTTATAGTCCGATTTCGTTCATTTTAAATACCGATCTGAGATGAATTCCCAGGAACCTACATACAAAATTTCATCACGATACCTCCAAATTTACTCAAGTTATCGTGTTAACGGACGGACGGACGGACATGGTTCAATCAAATTTTTTTTTCGATACTGATGATTTTGATATATGGAGGTCTATATCTATCTCGATTCCTTTATATCTGTACAACCAACCGTTATCCAATCAAAGTAATATACTCTGTGAGCTCTGCTCAACTGAGTATAAAAATATAACATTAGCACAGCGTTCAAAACATCCCAACAGTTTAAGGCGAAAGCTCAGAACTAACACTTACTCAGAGATCCACTTAGCAGCCGCGATGTATATTAGATTATCTGCGAATGCCAACACTGTTACATATAACGAACAGAACGGCAAGTAAGAACGAGGCTCAGAGAACAATTTAGAAATTACAACAAAAAAGTATGGAATCCAACCATCAAATCAGAGTCCAAGTTTTCGAATGAGATGGTCGGAAATAAATGCTCCCCAGTAAACATCAATAAAACAGTCAATATCCTTCTCATGGCGGAACAAGTAACAGGTGACTGCCAGAAATCAGCTGGTTGGTCCATCGATTTAAAAAACCTTGATGAAATGAATATTCGGGCTATGATGCAATTACAAGGTGACTCACGTTGGCAGCTTCTCTTTCTAATCCGCCATCTTGAACACCCACTATGAAATTCAATTTGCCACACAAATAATTTTTTTGGAAAATTATACAACGGTATCACTTTTTTCTCTAATTCTATTTTGTGTTGACTTTTATATGATTCGAAGTTGTGACAATTTTCATAAAATAATTTTGTTTATCTAACTAAATTATAAAAATTTGAACATTTTCGATTCAAAATGAAGGTATTTTGTTTGAAATAATAATTATAATACATATTTAAACGATTATCCTAATTTGGGTCGTTTTCTTTTCTTTTCCAGGTGTTTTTTTTGTTTTCGCCGTTCTAAGGCGTCTTCCGAAAGTACTTCTTCTTCAGCCTGTCGCAACATGGTCGGAAGACGAAACTATCGCCTTGCCAATATTTCAAATGTTGCAAAATTGAATTGCCAATTCATTGAGTGGGATATCGTTCTAGAGGCTATATTTTTATTGAGTCGAGTACACCTTTGTTAACCCTCGCGTTAAAGTCGGCAAGTGTGGGGTGTTATATACAAGTAAAAGTGATGTTATATAGTGGCAGAGGTAGCGCTTGTATGTGCATTGCAGCCGTTTGAACAGTGCAATATTCTTCGTCGGTAGTGCGTAGGTTAATGTAATAAAGAACTACCCCCGGATCCCACACCAAATTTAAGCTTATCTAGCTCGGCCTGCGAGCAATATTGTTAGATTACACATTGTAATGCAGCCCATCAGAAAACCTTCAAATAGTTTATGCTTGAGTGACCTTGCCTGGGTTTAGCCTTAAACACATCTTCATACTGATGGCCAGTTTACCCGCAGGCTATTCGATGGTGACGTTTAGAAAGTATCATACTTGTGTGCACTCTTTATAGAGCTTCAACATTCTTTAATTTTTATCCCCGCTGATTAGGGGTTGTTGTTTTTCTAGCGACACTCCCCGAAGGCCCTGGGGAGTGTTATCGATGGTGATGGTCCTTTGCCGGATGCAGATCCCGTACGTTCTGGTAACAGGCACCATTAAGGTACTAGTCCGGCTATCTCGGGGACGATTTGGTATAACCACATGAAACCTTCTGTGCCGTTCCGCCCTCCCTCCCCCTAGATCCATGACGAGCCTTGGCTGTTAAAGAAACACGGGTAGGTGGTGTTGGGTTGGAGAAGCTATAAATTGCGCTGGCAACCCCTTGAAAGGGTTGCGCTACACAACCTCCCGCGAGTATATTCCAAGCCCCCTAATCGGAGGGTGGGGGGGGGGGGGGGGGGGGGTGTGCTTAGGGGTGAATCTCAGATGGGGCAGTGAGACGTTTTTCGGAACTACATTGATCACAGATTTTGCGTAATGCTCTGGTATCTGAGTTTTTGGGTACTCGAGTAATACCCGGTCAGTTGGATCCCTGACACCTGCCTGGTACCTCATTACTCAGGTAAAATTGTCAGTAAGAAGAATGGCAAACTATAGCAGCCCACTGGTATTTTCATCGTCAGCTCCTCGATATGGAACCTTCTTCCCTCACTGCATCTACAATCATACGTCATCATGAAAAGGAGCTCTCGCTGCTCTTTAAAAACGTCCGAGATAGCGAAAGTTATTTCAGCAAAATAGCTAAATCTACTATTTAAACTAGGCGACAGCTTTAAGGCAGGATTGTGGTCTTCATTAAGTTGCCCCATACAGTGCGCTATTTAGTCTTCTTGTAATTGATTTTGCCCTTCGGAACACAAACTAAGCGAAGCATCTCTGGTTTTGCTATAAAAAGTTTCTGAGAGAGAACTCAGCAGACCTAGCAGATGCAATTCGGAGTTTGTATAAAACATGCAAGGCCGACCACTTAAATATATATAACTATCCTTTCTTCAAAGGCTTCTTGTACCTAATGTTCTTGAATTCATGTGTAGTATGGCAAACTTGAAGTATATTCGGAGAGCCTGCCATAAACTTGTATTAATATTTTCATGAAAAATGTAAAAAAATGCACTTAGTGCTTTGATAAAAAAAAAAATACTAAATTTTATACTATTTCACAAAAGAGCATCTTCTTTTCTTCCCCTTTCTCTCATGCTTCGTTTAGGATGGGAGTTTTCAAAATGAACTGTCACTACATAGAACACCTGGCTGTACTACATCATAATTCAGGCGTTCTCATCCTGTTCACGTTTTCCCTTATTCTGACAAGTTCGGCATGCATATTTTAGAGGGTTGTCTTTCATACATAACTGCCTTTGAATTCTACTACGATCGGAGTAGATATTTTTTTATACGTTTATAAATATAATACTCTATATAAGCCGCTACCAGAATTTTTCAGACAGAAAGAGTAACTTTGTATTTCTCAAAAGAATATAGAGATCAAATTACAGAAAACTAATTTTTTTGCTGAAATTTGTACAAAAAATGAAGCAACCAAAATTTATTACTTTGGTTATATAAGTAAATAATGGCAATAGAGCTATCTTGTATGGTTCTGCCATGTTTCTTCACATGCAAGCAAAGACGGGCGTCTGAACGTACTCGAAAACATGGAAATCTACAAACAAAAAACATTCGACGGTAGAATAATTAACGAACATACAAACACTATTTCTGACAAACAAAGTAATAATAAACACAAAACAATAAGCCAATCACAAAAAAAATTCAAAGGACTAAAATTACTGTCTTCCACTTGCATCAGCTAACCACACTCGCTGACAATTGAAAAACTACTCCCGTTTCTGAATGAACACATAACACACATATATCCATACATATAAATTTAATTTGACAATACCTGCTCTTGCAGGCAAAACAAACGACAACAACAGATCAGAACGAAAAATTATACTGAAACCGGTTTGTCTCCAAACCAAGGCATGAGGTCAATATAATAAAATATATAAGACACTACCAGAGATTTTCATGTAAAAAGATTAACGCTCCTTTTATTCTTCAACAAAATATGTAACACATGTTTCAGAAAACTTATTTATTTGAGGTGATTTGTACGAAATATTAAACCATCAAAATTTATTTTGTATTACGCGTAAATAGAGGCAAATAATAAATACAGGCAATATTATTGCACTATGTCTAGCCCTTAAAGAAATATAAACACCGGCAACCTTAAATAATGACTTTTGATAAACGACAAAAAATTCCCTCCGGTTGTTATTTAATTTCTTTATTACTTTTTTAATATTTTTGGCTACATTTGAAGTATACATACATAAATATATTTCGACCTTATATAAATATATTTCGATCTTATAAAACAAAAACAAAAACGATCTTATATAAATTAAAAAATTTAAGCGTTCAGTTTTACATTTATTAGCGCTAGAATGAGGTTGGCTGAAAAGAAGCGAAGAAAAATTGCGGAAGAATACAAACAAATGCTCCTGTCTGTCAAACCTCGGGTAGATGATTCACCGCCAAAACTCAATGTCAGAGAAGTTCTGAGAGCACCAAATTTGCGAGACGATTGCAATGCTTTTGAACGTATTCGACGCATGAACAATGAGCTACTCCGAAGCGTAAATATGATATCACGTATAGGTGGAAAACTGGATACATTTCGCGATGGAAAAGGGGGCCATTCTCCACGATCTCGCATCCCCTTAATGGTTGTTCGAAATCGTAGTATAGAAAAGGAAAACACCAAAATGGGTAATATGCTGAAAGCCATCGGTCCAACTTTGGACACCCATCTTTCACCACATTTGTTACGTCAAGTGCGGAAGAATTCTTTTGAGTTTGTTGTGCCCGCACAGATATTAGCTAAATACAGAGAAATTCAAATGCCGCCCTACTCACAGCTACGTCAGCTGTTACGTCCTGTTATTTACTTTGACCTTTACGTAAAAGGTCTGCGGCCAGCCGGTCGCATAACCATACAACTGTATACAGAAGCTTGTCCTCAAGTGGTCTTAGCGTTTGTACGTATCTGCCGTAATAAAGATAGAAACAAAATTCTTATTAACCGTCTTTTTCCTGGACTATGGTTGGATTGTTGTCTTCAATTACCAGAAGAAGAGAAGCTAATACCAAAGCGTACTGAGTACGATATGCGTGCTTTGGATCATAATCGGCCGGGCACCTTGGCTTTCTCATTGGATAGTCAAGACGATGCATTAAACCAGAACTCTTTAAAATTTCAAATAAGTCTTAAACCATTACGGGTATTGAATGGTAGACGCATCGCATTCGGAGTGGTGAGCAGCGGTACTAAAGTGCTTGACTCCATGCAAGTGTTTGGCATGAAAAAAAGTGGAAAACTAACTAAGGAAATCATTTTAAGCGATTTGGGGTTGCTCGTATAACAGCCATAGGGAATGAAATCCAAGTCAATGTATGTGGTTCATTACTCTTATTAAATTTTGAAGCTGTGAAGATATAGTCTGCAAGAATCAGAGTTTAACTTTGATTTGCAACAAATAAAAAAAATTTATAAAATTGTCTGAATTGAATTTAATCGAATTTAGTAAGTATTCTTTGATTCTTAAAAAAAAAAAACAATGGTCAGCTTAAAAAAAAATGGACTGAAATAAATTATGCAATAAAGCTGCATACGAGAAAAGTTTCTGAGACAACCAAAGCAAGGTAACTGACGTACAGAGTACTGGAACACTTCTCCTCATAGCTAGTTAGAGAGGGAAAAGACGAGCCCAGTACCCCAATCAACCTTGAAAACACATTCCGGCACCCGACTATAACGAAGTGAGAATGACTACCCGGCTAACCGGGATATCCGCCAGGCTGTTCAAACACGGAGGAGAAGTTGGTAAAGAGTGATTGGACCTTATCAGTGCGGCTTCAGACCTGGTAAATTCACTATCGACCAGATCTTCACGATGCCCCATATCCTGAAGAAGACTTACGATCAGAGAATCGACATCAAGAGAGGCACGACGCAAATTGGAAGAGAAGCTCGGCCTTAGATCTCTTCGGAGGCTATCGCGCCTTACATTTATTTTATTTTTTTTCAATGAGGACAAGACGAAGTACTTGCTGTCAATCAAGAAATAATCTTCGCCTTGACAGCCACGCCACTGTTGGCGGATATAAATTCGAGACTGTGAAGGATTTCGTCTATTTAGGAGCCAGAATTAACAGCAAAAACAACTCCAGCCTAGAAATAAAACGGAGAATAACTTTTACCAACAAATGCTACATTGGACTGATTAGGCAATTGAAAAGTGAAGCCCTCTCTCGATGAACAAAAACCACGCTCTACAAGTGGCTCATAATAACTGTCCTGATATATGGCTCGGAATCATGGACGGTGTCGAGTGAAGATGAGAGGGCTCTTGGAGTGTTCGAAGGAAAAGTTATCCGGAAGATTTATGGCTCTGTCCGTGATGCCGCCGGCGAGTATGGAAGGAGGTATAATGATGAGCTATATAAGCTTCACGCATATACATATGGTGATAGTGAAGCGAATAAAAACCCAAAGGCTTCGCTGGTTAGGTCATGTTAAATGAATGAACGAAGACGGTCTGCCAAGAAAGTATATCAGTGGGCACCGCAGTTTGGAAGAAGAGGAAGGGGGAGACTTACACTCAGTTGGCAGAGGTAACTGGAGAAAGACTTGGCCTCCATTGGTGATCCCAGTTGGCGTCAGATATCGCGAGGCAGGCATAGCTGGCGGGACTTCTAACGAAACGGCCTAAATCGCCTAGGCGGTTAAGCGCCAATTAATGATGATGATGATAAATTGAGAGAAATATCTTTTGAATTGATCGGTAATTTGGCTGATTTTGTCAGTTTTTTATCTTTCAGTGTATACAACTGGCCTGACACATTGAAGACATCACGCTATAACTCTTTCAGCCACTTAATAACATGCATATGTAAGTGGTGGAGTATGGAAATAGCCTTGATAATTCCAAATTAGCAAATGCCGCCACGTATATGTTTGTTTAGATGTACTTCACGGTGCCCCATTACTCATGCCCATTGCAACAATAAATCAAAGCGACGTGCTTGCAATAATTTTATTCATTTATTTGCATAGGAGCAATTCGGAGCAGCAACTGGTAAAACAGTTAAACAATTGTTGCGTTATTGCAATTTTACAGTGCTTTACATTTTACTTATTGTATTGAAATGTGTATTTTGTAAGAGATAGAAAAAAAAATTTTATACCTAAAAAGCACTTATGCATTCGCTAAGAAGCGAGTTATGCGAATATGTGACTTCAACAGAACGCAAGGAAATTGCTACTAATCTTAGAATATATTTATGGTTTCGCGTAATAATCGATTTCGTTAATATGTATATAAATTTGAGCTTTAAATATGTATGGCTGAATCTAATAGGCTCTGAAAATTAATTCGATTGAGCGAGTAGTCGGACTGAACTACACTAAAATAAACAACTCTCTATTTCATTCCATACTCTCAGCGCAGCTTACGGTGGTATTGCGAAGCTCCGTCAAATAAGCAGTTTTTCATATAGATGAGTTTAACACAAGCTTACGAATGATGTGTTGTTTGTATTTTTATGGAGAACGACACTGACGCCATCTGACATAAAAAAGTAGCCAACTCTTAAATTTTGTTGCAAGCATAGCATAAGAAGAAGAATTTCGCATTTGCTTTAGCTAACGGTGCTGGCACACTTTGCAAGTGAAATTATTTTTCCCACGGGTAAGTTTTCTAACATTGTTCGCAATTAAAAACTGCAATATAACAAATGAATACGACACAAAATACGTCAGCAAGTATTTTTGTTGTATAGGGAGAATGTTTGAAACAGTACTTCGAAAATTCTGAATGTGAATGGGCAAGGCGAAATAAACTTCAATTGCCAAGTCTGAAGTTCCTTCGTATTTATAAACGCAATATCTTGGCTGATTGTGGCGATGTTACTGGAATGCATAAGCTTGTGTTAAACGCATCTATATGAAAATTTTCAATGTGCCGCGGCCTTTATGCATTCCAGTAATATTGCCACAATCACTCAAGACGTCGCGTTTGTAAATATGAAGGAACTTAAGATTTTGGCCATTGAAGTTTATTTCGCCTTGGCCATTCATATACAAAATTTTACAAATCACTGTTATAAACAATGTCAATATACAATAAATATACTTTCTAACATATTTTGTGTTCTATTCATCTGTTAAATTACAGTTTTTAACTGTGAAAAATGTTAGAAAAGTTACCAACGTGTGCCAGCACCCTTTGCCAAAGCAAACGTCAAATTGTTCTTCTTATGCTTTGCTAGCAACAAAAGTTGCAAATTGGCTACTGGAATTTCATAACAGATGGTTTAGCTCAATCTGTCGTTCTCCAAAAAATACGTGCCATCTACTCATAATGCATAAGATTGAGTTAATCGCATCTATTTGAAAAACTGCTGATGTGGCGCGGCTTTAAATCTCACGTTAATCAAGAAATATCATTCGCATCCGTTGAAACACCTGCGCATGTGAAAGGCCCGTCACATAAGATTTTTGAAGCAGAACCGTGCGTTTACCTATAAGTAGATTGTATGTGTTTGTATGGGGAGTGACAACTGGGCTATGTAATCTACTCAGGTATAAACGCACGATGCTGAATTTAAAATCTTATGTGTTTCGGCCTTTATTGTTGAAGCAGCTATCAAAATAAATTTCGTTCCGTTTTTAACTGAAACAAAATGAATTAGTTTATGTTGAAACGTTAATTTTTATTTGTTTGTTTAATGATGTGTTCAATTTATACTTATTATTTAAGAATTCATGAGCTTAACACCTGCGTATAATAATCGAATATTCAATTATTATGTTTTCTAAGAGAAACTGAAAAGAAAAAAAGAAACATTTACTGGCATATCGCGATGGTACCATTTCGAAAACTGCGACGTAATCATCATCAGGAAATTTCGTAATGTTATCAAAGGTTTCACCGAGATTCGAACCGTGAATCACACGGTGAAACTGCAGGGGCCTTAACCACCTAGGCTATACTGCTTGTATTTGTTTCCTTGCCTATTTCAGTTTACACTAACAACACAATTGAGACATTCTGTCTATTAATAATAACGTTAAACTTTGGCACAAAGTGTGCTATCAAAGCCATAGCACGCGTTCGGTTGTGTGTGTGTGAAACTAGCGTTACGGTTGTGCGTTTCATAACGTTAACGAAGTGATGTTGTTTCGCGACGAAACCGAAATAATTTCGTTAAGTTACTTTTGATTTTAAACACAGCGAAATGGTATTGTTGCGTTCGTTGAGCATCCCTGCTCTAAACAGACAAGATTTGAGGCTCATTAATGCGTACTAACAGAACATAGCCTTCTGTCATCTTCTCTAGCTGATATGAAGTAATCAATATATTTTTCACTCCTAAGAATGAAATTAATATACTCGGTGTGATATGTACTGCTTAATATATTACACCTAGATCCGCCGATGTTTTGAATTATTGGCCACCACTAATGGTATATATCAAGAGACCCGAACCGAACTGTTATAATGGTAGCGATAGATATTACATAAAAATGTGACGCATACGAATATGTTGAACACGTAGTTTATTTTGCAAAACCATAACTCCCAACGGCCAACTACTGCTGAAAAATTATGTTAATGTAACTTTATGCTGATCGTGATAGTTAAGTTTTTGTTGGTTGCAAGTGTTGCTCAATTGCTATCTCATAACTATGCCACTTAAGTGTCCATACGCGAAGATATGCAAATGGCAGACACAGTGGCAGAAACGAAAACACATATAAATGGATTTGGGTAGACCCCTACAAATTTATTAACTTTAGTTCAACGAATTCAATAACAGCTCATAAAATAAAATGTAGAAGTACAGAGAAACCTCTCCTAACGGACACCTCTAATAACCGGACACTTCCCTTGGGCGGACATTTTTTCATGCACCAAGTTTTAAGTGCATTCTTCAGAACAAATGCCCCTCTCTTATCCGGACACTCTCTTGGCCGGACACGGACATTCATTTGTCATTTCATAACAAATCAGAGAAAAACCTCTCTTGAGCGGACGTGAACTCCCCTTGAGCGGACAAAACTTTACATACATAAAAATGCAAAACGTTCGTTACAATTATACTGAATTTAAAAAAACGTGTTAGTGGTTGTGTACACACATACGATGTGAGTAAATAAAAATAGGGGATTCCCGTGTTTGTTGAAAATATTTTTTAAGGCGCATGCTTAGTTTGGTTTGCTCAGTTAAGTGTGCTCAGTGAAAGTGAAAAGACGTAAAACAATGTCGCGGTCGAATGTGAGTTTGAAAGAAAAAATTGCAATCATAAACGCTAGTGAAGAAAACAATTTGTCCGCACGAGCATTAGCCAAAAGGTAAGTTTTACTAAAAAAAAACACCGTTCAAATTTATATTCGGAGTGAAAAAACAATTTTCAATGAAAAACAAAATCGACTTAATTATGTACAGAGTCCTTATATTATCTGTTTTAAGGTTCAAAATTGGAAAAACCCAGGCTGCGCACATCGTTAAAAATAAAGAAGATATCCGAGCGAAATGGATGGATGGAAGCAATATTCAAAGTAGAAGGTCCTTTATGAAAGTAGATGGAAAAAAAATTGACGAGGTGTGTTACGAGTGGTTTTGTAGGGCCCGAAGTCAAAATGTTCCAATATCCGGGCCAATAATTCAGGAAAAGGCTAGGGATATCGCTTTAAAACAGGGTGTCTATAATTTTGTAGCCTCTAACGGCTGGTTACAAAAATGGCGAACCAGACATAACATAACTTTTCCGTACATTTGTGGTGAAAGTGCTGCTGTTGATATGCAAGATGTCAAGCAATTTTTGGAAAAACTACCATCAATGCTAATTGGATATGGCCCCAGGGATATTTATAATGCTGATGAGACAGGCCTTTTCTTTAAAGCTTTGCCAAACAAAACTTTGGCTCTAAAAAGTGAGGTATGTCGAGGAGGCAAAATTTCGAAAGAGCGCCTGACTGTCCTATTTTGTGCCAATATGGCAGGAGAGAAAGAAACACCACTTGTTATTGGGAAAGCTGCACAGCCGAGAGCGTTTGCATCAATTGATTTTAAAAATCTGCCAGTACATTGGTATTCAAATAAGAAGGCATGGATGACCCGTGAGGTGATGTCACAGTGGTTGACAGATTTTAACAAAAAAATGGAGTTGCAAAATAGGAAAGTACTATTATTTCTTGATAACGCGGCATCTCATCCACGTGATATGAGTTTGAAAAATGTTATGGTCATTTTTCTTCCCAGTAACACAATGTCAGTTTGCCAACCTTTGGATCAAGGAATTATCCAAAATTTTAAAATTCATTATCGAAACTTTCAAGTAAAAAATATCTTGGTTAGCATGGAGACAGGTTCGCCAAACAAAAATATAAATGTTTTAGAAGCGATACATTTTATAAAAGAATCATAGGCGAAGGTTCAACCGGAAAACGTGAAAAATTGCTTCCAGAAAGCAGGTTTTGACAAAAATAACAATGTTCCAGCTGAATTCGAGCCCGAAGATGATTTGCCCTTAGCAACGCTTGCTTCTATTTGGGAATTATCAAAAACCCTTGGAGAGTCTAGTCACTCAAGTTGCGATGACTTCGTAGCAATTGATAATAATGTATGGACCGAGAGCTATGAGATAGAGCTGGACGTTGTAATGGATGAAAGTTTTGAAACGATTGATGATACTGATACTGAAAGCGTTCACGAAGAAGCTAACCCAATTAACTCAAACGAAACTGCTTTGGGGGCTGTTTCAAATTTGAAAAGATTTTGCAGCGAAGATCTGGTTGCTTTTGAATTGGTGAAAAAATTAGAGAGCCATATGCAAAATATTTTCCTTGTAAATAAACAACAAAATTTACGTCAATCGACAATTTCCCAGTTTTTTAAATAATCAAACAAAAAATTCCTTGCTCTAAATGGAATATTTATTTTTATTTTTGTTATTACTTTATATAAATGAAATATGTATGCATTGTCCGAAGTGGAATATTTATTTTTATTTTTGTTATTACTTTATATGAGATATGTATGCATGTGTATGAATTTTGGAATTAATAAACACAAATCTTGTGTGAGCAATCTAATGAATATATTTTATTTAAATGAGCAAGTGGTAAGCATTTAATTAATTAAAAATTCAAAACTTCACAAAACAGCTACCCACTCCCATAACCGGACACCTCTCTTGACCGGAAAAAAATCAGCCGACGGTGAGTGTCCGCCCAAGTATTAGGAAATGGCCAGGTGATTATTATTTACGCTTTATGCAGCTCCCTATTTCGGGTGCTTGCACCCAAGTATCCTTTAGCTGGCCACTGAACATCCGTATGGTAGGGATCTAATGTGAGAACCTTTCAATACCACTTCAACCTAGCCGGCTTAAGGTATAGGTAGGAGATTCCATCGTCAGCGTCTTATCGCCATGACGGATGGCTGCAAACGGGTGTCTGTATAGCACCCCCTTCCCCATTCCTCATATAAACTACGCTTCAATGAAAACTAACAAAACTCCTCGGATTATTGGATTTCCTTTTTATTCTGGCCACTGTCAACATTTGAAGTAAAAGATTTGAGGGCTTTCATGGTGATGGTATCTCGGTTGGTTAATGTCTCCGTGACGGCATAACCCAACATTCTGAAAGATGGACGGGGCAAGGAAATATTACCTTCACTCATTGTGACCATTAATGTATTTGCGGTAAAAGAAAGTTTTCGTCACAAAGTACTGTAACAATTCTTCATTATCACATTAATCTGCGCCCATGCGCCGAGAGAATAATAGAACCAACAAAACAACACATTCTACGAGTGCCCTAGGTGCACATACGTACCGTGGACCCACCAAGATAAAAGTGCTTGTGACTTTGACGGCAAAGAATTTGTCGGAATCTTGTTGAGAATCTACGACGAAGCCTCACCTTACGGATAAAGTCTTATATGTCCAGAATACTAAACCCTACATCAGCCTCTAAACCTGCGGGAAACTAAATTCACAAGAAGGCTAGACATATAAAGCTCGCAACCGCAACAGACTGAGAATGCATTTGCAGCTCGACTCTCTGAGGGCAAAACGTGACGGAAGTGGGAGTGCACCCCTAGACTACTTCACACCGCTACTGAGGCAGTAAATTTATGAAGAAATACTAGATACGATGAAGAACATGGTGTTGCAACGGAAAAAGCTGGAGGGCCAAGATGTGAACGAAAGCAGGAGCAGAGCTACTTTGAGTTGAAAGAAAAGCGGGACGCATGAAAGTGTTCTTGCAAATAGAGATACTGGCTAACGGGAATAACGCCCCAAAATTATACAAAAAATTCCGCGAAAGACGGAAGGTTTCAATTCTGTAGCGGATTGTTGTAATATGGAAAATGGCGATGTTGTAGCCAATGTTCTGAGAATGTTTACCCAATAATTTAGACATTTCTCTGCTGTTTTAAGCAGAGCCGACGCTAAGGCACCAACACAATCTTGAAAAAAAAACACGTGAAACGTGAAAACAGAATTCACACACAAAACATTTTAAAGGCGTTTTCGATAGCTCGAAATACAGCTGCTTTTATGTAGCAGAATTGACTATCGGAAATTATTTTTACTACGAAAGAGTTGATAAAAATGCTTTTAAACTTCTGAAAGTTGAAAAACATGGGGTTTTTCCACATTTTTAAGTGTAGATCCTGACTTTTTATGCTCAGCTATGAAAAGCTCACAGAGTATATTAACTTTGTTGACAGAACGGAAGCTTGTAACGGCATAAATTAAATACAAATAAATAACAACAAGGTGCGATAGCCTCCGAAAAGATTTTAGGCCGACCTTTCTTCCAATTTGCGTCGTGCTCCTTTTAAATTTTTTCCTACAAATCGGCAGGACGGGACCTATGTACATTTTTTAAGCCGACTCCAAACGGCATCTCCAAGGCAGATGAGTTTTTACTGATAAGGAGAATATAATTTAGCCATGTTCGACCGTCTGTCACCACGATAAATTTAGTAAATTTTGAGATATCTTGTTGAAATTGGCATACAAAATTTGGAAAACGCAAGAGCATAATTATCCAACAAACGAAGCAACCAAAGTTCATGCACTGGTGGAAATACGAACCTCAAAAATATTGTTTTTTTAAATTTTCAAAAAGGGGCGTGGCACCGCTTACTCCATACAAAATCAGTTTTTGCAAATATTATTGGCCATAAATCAAAAACATTTTAAGTTGTCATCACAAAACTTGGAAAATTGATTAACCTTGTCGTAGGGAATGAATCTTTCAGGTAAATATGCTATAATCGAACTTGCTTATTCGAAATTCTTATGAAAAAATGTGAAACCAATGGATTTGTTGTGTAACTTCATCTCTTACAAAGCGCATTGCACGGAGCACGAAGTTACTCCAATAACACCGTTACATCGCAAGACGCTCCAATGCTGAACAGGCGCTATTGTAAGAGGCGCTACAAAAAGTTTGGATCTATACTCGCACCTGGAATAGACGCATTGGATATAAAGGCATTTAACACCACTAAAAGCATTAAAAGATTCCTGTCCATGGTATATATAGTCAAGAACATACACCTAAATATGTGAATATAAATATATATAAATGCACATAAAAGTGTAAAAAATTCATGTTTATATATGAGGCAATGCTACATAAATATATAGGTATATTGGAAGCTTGCATTAAACCCTTTGCATCTTTTTATAAAAAAACTGAGGATCCTACCAATCTAAATATATGACATATAGACAAACCCCATGCGTTGTTTTAAATATGTGCCACTTTTGAAATTTGTTTATGAAGCAAACCCGTTAAAAACATCCCATACGATCAAGGGTGCAAAACGGGTTTCACTCAATGATAAATAGTTTTGAGTACAGCTCGACCGATTAATCGGCATCTGCATCGGCATTTTTTGACGGATTCTTCTCAACAGATGTGCTTCTTACATTATTTGATGTTAATGAGATATTATTGCTTAAATAATTTTACATTCCTAATTTAGAAACTTTTTCAGATTGACGAAAAATTAAAACCACACTATATTTTTACTTTGTTAAGTATATTTAGTTTAATTTTTTAGAGCTGTAGGCCAAATTCAAATAAAAACCACAATTTTGTAGACTGTAATTTATTCTGGAGTTATTATCAGGATTATCTAAATGTTTTTCGTCGATCGATGGCCTTCAGTTCAGCAATATTAAACAAAATATACAATCATTTTACTTAAGAAACATTACATCTAACTTAATCCATCTACATTATTAGACTTAAGTTGCTGGAAGTCAACAAGTTTCGGAAAATGTTGAGCAAACAATGCAAACATTTTCCTGAGGGATAAAAAAATATGCGAATTACAAATTGTTTCGAAACTTTTTGACATTAAATATATGTTTATACCCAACTGTACTTGTACACATGGTATTATAACTTTGATTGGATAACGGTTGGTTGTATACTGTACAGGTATAAAGGAATCGAGATAGATATAGACTTGCATATATCAAAATCATCCGTATCGAAATAATTAAGCCATGTCCGTCCGTCCGTCTGTCCGTTAACACGATATATTGAGTGAATATTGAGAAATATTCACACCGACGTTATATACACCGATTTTGGTAAAGCATTCGATAAAGTATGCCACTTTTTACTTGTATATAAAAACGACATGCTTGGGTTTCAACCTAGTCTCACGCGTTGGATTTCCTTCTATCTCTGTGGCAGAACACAAAGAGTAAAAAAAAAAAATAAATGTAAGGCGCGATAACCTCCGAAGAGATCTAAGGCCGAGCTTCTCTTCCAATTTGCGCCGTGCTCCTCTTGATTTTTTCCCTACAAATTGGCCGGACGGGACCTACATGTTTTATGCCGACTCCGAACGGCATCTGCAAGGCAGATGAGTTTTCACTGAGAGCTTTTCATGGTAGAAATATAATCGGAGCGCTTGCCAAACACTGCCGAGGGGCGACCCCGCTTAGAAAAATTTTCTTCTAATTGAAAAATCTTATTTCTAAAATTTTGATGTTGCTTTGCCCGGGAGTTGAACCCAGGGCATACGGTGTGATAGGCGGAGCACGCTACCATCACACCACGGTGGCCGCCGATATTTATTAAAAATATTAAATATTAAAAATATGCTTTCGAGTATCATTAGTGTCACCTCTGGTGTTCCTAAGGGCAGCCATCTTGGCCCGATTATGTTTTTGCTATTTATAAACGACATCTCTATAACTATAAAATATTCTAAAATATTGATGTATGCTGATGATGTAAAACTTTTTAGGACTTACGAATCGATTGAAGAACGTTCTTTACTTCAGACGATTTAAATTGCTTAGCTGCTTGGTGCAATGTGAACCACATGCCGCTTAATCTTCAGAAATGTAAATTTATATGTTTTTCGCGTAGGGGTTTCAACAGGGGTGGACCATAATGAAAGCGGTGTTAGAGGCGTTGGTTCCACCATTACAATTAAAGGGATCGTTGGTGTCATGCGGGGACACATTGCAAGCGGGGCATACATTTTGTATGACGGGGTGGATTCTGGATAGGTAAGAGTTTAACCTGTTATAGTATCCAGAACGAAGTTGAACTAGAGTGACTCGCGTTTCCCTGGGGAGTATGCATTCCTCTTCCGCAAGTTTTGGGTATTGTTCTTTGAGTACTGGATTTACCGGGCAATTCCTGGCATAAAGGTCCTGTTGGGCCTGTTTGTGGAGTTCACCAAGGACCTGCTTGTATTTGTTTGCTTCATACGGCTGAGTTCTCAGGTGCCGTATTTTCTCAAAATGCTTGCGGAGATGACTCCTTAAGTCCCTAGGCGGTGTTGGCTCATCAATCAAATGTCTGTTGGGATGCCCATGTTTCTGGGTATTCAACAGGAACTGTTTGGTTAGGATCTCATTTCTCTCCCTGATGGGGAGTATTCTCGCCTCATTATGTAGATTGCGTTCTGGGGACATAAGAAGACAGCCCGTGGCGGTTCTGACAACAATATTTTGGCAGGCCTGTAGCTTCTTCCAGTGGGTAATTTTTAGGCTTGGCGACTATATAGGGGACGCGTAGTATGCAATCGGCTGGCCAATTGTTTTGTATGTGGTAATGAGCGTTTCTTTGACTTTTCTCCAAGTGCTACCAGCAATGGATTTAAGGATTTTATTACGGCTCTGGATTTTCAGTACAATTGCGGCTGCGTGCTCACCAAAATGTAGATCCTGATCAAACGTTACACCCAAGATTTTGGGGTGTAGGACAGTCGGCAGCGTAGTGCCATCGACGTGGATGTTAAAAATGGTCGACATTTGCGACGTTCATGTTGTAAATAAGGTCGCGGAGGAGTTAGTTGGTGATAATGCCAGGTTTCGCGAGGCGAAAAAACCGGAGAGATCAGGGAGGTAGCCGTTTATTCTGTTGCAAAGCTCATCGATCTGTGGGCCTGGGCATGTGTGCTGTCGTCGGCGTAGGAAACGATAGTAACTCCTTCTGGTGGCGAAGGTAGCTTAGATATGTAGAAATTAAACAAAAGTGGGGATAGGACACCACCCTGTGGCACCCCTTGTTTAATTCTTCTTGGTTTTGATGTTTCATTTCTAAATTGCACCGATGCCTGCCGACCACCCAGATAAGCTGCGGTCCACCTTTTAAGACATGGGGGAAGGGTAGACCCTTCCAGGTCTTGCAGTAACGTGCCATGGCTGACCATATCAAAAGCTTTTGATAGGTCTGGCGCAACGAGTACTGTTCTGTGGTGGGGGTTTTGATTTAAACCGCAAGTTATCTGGGTGCTGATGGCATTTAACGCGGTGGTGGTGCTATGGAGTTTTCTGAAGCCATGCTGATGACAGGCTACCTGCAAATTTGCTTTGAAGTAGGGAAGCAAAATGTCTTCAAGCTGGCGTTAGGAGAGATATCGGGCGATATGACTCTCATATGTTAGCTGGTTTCCCAGGCTTTAGTAGCGGGACCACCTTGGCCATTTTCTATTTTTCGGGTATGACAAAGGTGGAAAGAGACCGGTTGAAGACATGTGCTAAATATTTGAAACCCTCTTTCCCTAAGATTTTAAGCATCGGCATGGCTATGCTGGCTGGGCCCACTGCTTTGGATGGTTTAGCATGACCAATGATATCCTCAACCTCTTTGGCGGTGATGGTAATTGGTGACGCACTGAATTTATGTTTATGTGCGTGTCTGTTGGCCCTCCGTGTATCTTTGTCGACCGTAAAATGCATTATATATTGTCGGAAGAGAGCGCTCGCGCATTTTCCGAGAGCACTTTATCGCCAAAGGCGATGGAAACTCTGTCATTGTGCCTAGACGGATTCGATAAGGACTTTACGGCGGACCAAAGTTTACCTACACCGGCAGAGAGGTTACAACCGCTTCGGTGCTCCTCCCATTTCGCCCGCTTGTGTTCATCCACAAGCAATATGATGCGTTGGTTTATATCCCTTATGTGGGGGTCGCCGGGATCGAGCTGTCTTATAAGGTCACGTTCTCTCGCTAATCTTGCGGCCCCCGCCGGGAAATGGGGCCGAATTTCGGGAATTCTACCGGCGGGAATGAAACGAGCCGAGGCGAATGCATTGACCTTGCGGAAAGCACGCTCCCCTTGGAGGCATCAGTCGGGATAGGGAGGTCAGCAAAGCGGTTGTCTGTAAAGGATTTGTATTCGTCCCACTTTCCTTTTTTAAAGTTAATGAAAGTGCGCTTTTCTGTGACCATGAAGTCGGCGGTACGCTCGAGCGAAATAAGAATAGGCAGGTGGTCGGATGCCAATGTTACCATCGGCTGCCAGTTGACGCAGTTTACGAGTTCTGCGCTCACGATTGAAATATCCGGCGAACTGTGACATCTTCCTACCATACGTGTGGGGGCGACTCCGTTTATTGTGTAGAACGTCGTTTCTTCTATTTGATCAGCCAACATCTCACCCCTACTGTCCGCCCGCAAGTTTGAATGCCATAGATCGTGATGGGCATTGAAATCGCCTAAGATAATGCGATTATAGCCAGTGAGTAAGGCGCTGATATTAGAGCGGTATACGCGGGGGCAACAGGTGGGAGGAGGGATGTAGATGTTGATGATTTCTAGGTTTGCATCGCCTGACCGGAGAGATAAGCCTTGACGTTCTAAGACACTGTCCGATGTTGGCATCAAATATATGATATTGCACAGAGTCGTGTATGATAAACGGGAGGCCGCCTCCATCTCCGCTCTCGCGATCTTCGTGTGGACCCAGAACAGGTCTGCAGTGCAGATCTTGCTGTGAGCTTAATCTCTTGAATCGCAGCAATGCGGATGTTGTGCCGCTTCATGAAATCGACTATCTCCGTGATCTTCCCAGTTAATCCATTACAGTTTAACTGTAGAATTCTGAGGTGAATACGGGGAGACGTCGGCACTCTGGGAGTAAGTGACGGGTGACTACGCCTGGGTTCTGGAAGGGTAGGGCGCGACTGCTGTTGTGGCCCTGGGACTGGACGTCCTTTGGTAAGCATTGGGGTACCCGGTGTATTTGGGTATGCGGCCTGGCAACATGGCGCAATGAAACCCGTCGGGGGGTTGCCGTCGCGGAGACCAGAACATCTAGGAAAGTGGCACCGTCCATGGCAGGAGCTGCATTGGGCGGATGTCGCAAACATATATATTCGGTGCTGGCAAACGTTGCAAAGGGAAGTAGGGACTAAGAGTCTGTTTCCCTGACCTACACAATTGCTGCCGGAAAAGAGGGGGTGAAGACGGGGGCAGGGGCTGATGCTCGGCATTGTTCCCGACTCTACTACGGAGATTGTAGGTATGAGTGGGACAGCCGTGTGAGTTGGTGGCACCGTGGGGCGCGAGCAGCAGTGGGTACTTGTAGTGGCTTGCTGAGCAGCGGGGCTGGTGGAAGGTAGCGGGGGGGGGGCGGGGGCTAAGACAGCTGTATCACTCCTAATAGCCGGAGTCTTAGCCTGGCAAGCGCAGGGCACGAGCACAGAACGTGCTCGATCGTTTCCTCCTACAACCCGCACCTCCTACATCTGCTATCACTGACCAAGCCTAATTTGAAGGCATGTGACGCCAGAAGGCAGTGCCCAGTCAGAATACCCTTCATGAGTATACAGTTCCCTCTTTTTAATGATAGGAGCAACTTAGTTAGTCGAAGGTTGTAAGACCTGCACATAATCTTCGACACTTTACAGCCCCGCGCTTGAACCCAAGCCTTTCCTGCTTGGTCGATCATGTGCACCTCTCGCTTTCGTTTAATCTCGCCCAGTCTAATTGGACGTCTACGGAATAAGCTTCAAGGGATGCGCCCTTGTTAGCTAGTTCATCCGCTTTTTCATTCCCATCTATTCTCATATGCCCTGGGACCCAATATAGATCTATGCTTCTCCCTGTCCCGATTCTATCTAGGGCAGACATCGGCGTTTCATACATCTTAAGATGGTAAGCAACTCACACAGATAGCCTGCGCTCTTTGTTTAGTGAATGGTTCAGTCTGCAATGAGCAATTGGCGTGTCAACATCGAGTGTTGGTATCGCTAGTTGTGCAGCGAAAAATATATGCAAGTATTTACGTAAATACATTTTATTAGTATGAATTAATTTAACTAATTTAATACGAAAAAATGCAACAGGATCCAATAGAGAAACTGTTAATTTTATTTGAAAATAATACTAAAAATTCGGTGGATTTTCATCAAAATTCTTAATTTTTTAGTGTATATGGGGTATTCCATGGGATGGATATATAGGTTTGTTGCCCATTTATTTCTAGTACAATCAGGTGTCAGTCTTAAATTTGTAAATATTAATAGTAATAGTAAAAAACGTATGTATTTATTAGGAAAATTATAGGGATCTATTTGTATATGCAAGTGGAATTTAAAGTAGTAAGTAAAAGATAATAAAAAACATTTTAAGGACTACCTTTATAAAAATTGATCAAAAAGCAGGCCTTTTTGAAATTCCTATCAAGCAGCATCCTGTATCTGTAGATTTGATCCGGGCATTGAATTTTCCCAAAGGCGTTGTTCAACATAAAATATTCGCTTGCCATTGTGCGCATCAATAACTTATTATTTATTGCGTGCTTAGCCGTTGCAGTTTAACAAGAGAATGATCAGTGAATAAATTGATTCGTGCGATCAAAGCGCTCTCACTAATACATCCACACAACATTTTTGCCGACACTTGATCTAGGGACTGCCTAAACTCTAACACGCATTTAAATGCTGTGCTATGCGATATTATTGCCTTAATTGCTGCTTGACTGTCAATATACAAGTTAACACGATCGCAGCTTAGGCTATTTTCTTCCAGGGTTTCTACTGCTTTGGCTACGGCTACTATTTCCACTTGGAAAAGGCTACAGTAATCCGGCAGCCTGTAGGATGTGTTTATTTCCGGATCATCACAGTATACCGCAAACCCTATTCCGTCCACTACTTTGGAACCATCTGTGTACACATGTATCGCCTCGTCCTCCATTTGAGCACCCTTGCGCCAACTGTCCACCTCTATTATGGCCTTAAGATCGCCCTCGAAGCGCAGGTAGGGAATCAAGTAGTCTGTTCGTCTTGATAATTTTCAATGGGACTCTTCATTTAATTTTCCACCTTATACTAATCGATTAAAACTTATCAATCTTCCAACTCTTGCTAGTCGTAGAGAAATGGTTGGCGTAATATTTATGAAAAAAATACTGTATAGATCGATTTCAAGCCCATTTCTTCTGAACGACGTGAACTTTAGTGTTTCCTGTCGAGCTACGAGACACTACAAACCTCTTCTTTTAAAACAATGTAGAACGAATTTCGAACATAACGAACCTTTCCGGTGTTTGTGCCAAGATTATAACTCTCACTCAAACACATTTGGTATCTCCGACTCCTTTTTTCTATAAAAAAGACTGTCTCTATCTCTCTTAATCGTTAATGCTGTATATGTTTATTTCTATATTCTATTAATTTAAGTTTTACCAAAGATTTATCGAAGAGTAAAGATGTTGCAGGCGCAAACTTCGGTGGAAAGCAGCGGAGGGTAACAAAATTCTAGTATGTCACTTCCACCACACCAAAAACTTTAACACAATTTTTAACATAATTTAAGCACAGAAATACACTGATTGGAGTTTTAGGGAGTAAAAGTTAAAATGCTGAACACATTAGCTGAATAAAAAGTGTACAAATAATTGTTAAATAATAAATACAGACAATGGTAATTAACAAATTCTGCTGTGGTAAGTGGTGAATGTGACCTACTAGAGGTTTTGTGAAGCTTGCTTCACGCTATTTTTCGTCCCTGCAATATCTTTACTCTTGGATCAATCTTTGGTTTTACCCTCAGCTGATGATATTTCTTCAGTAGCTGAGCAGTTTTAGATCTCGACGCTTGACAAGCCACTACCCATCAATGACTAGGCCCCGAAAAAAAAAAAAACAAAAAAAAAATATATTCATAAATATTGTTACGAATTTACTGCAATTCCCCTTATTTGCAATCTTCTGCTAACGTTCGTATCGCTAAACTGGTGAATAAATAACTCCAATATTGAATAATGGAAAAATGGCCTTTATTAAAGTACTTTACAATAACACTAATACTTTGCAACGAATAGCTTGCTTAATTAAACCAAACTGATTGATAGCTCAAATGAAACTGTCTACTGTTGTCGCCTTTTTATACCGTCTGATTTCTTCGTTGCATAATTCTAGGCTTTTCTAATTCCAGAACTTACTAGTTAGTTATAAATTTCTCAGCTACAAATACAGATGTATAATTTTTATAGCTTCTCTCATACCCCATGCGCTTGTATGTGTGAGCGACACTTCCACAATCACAATTGCATACCTTTAGGAGCATTTCAGATAAGATATCTGCATGTGCTTGTGCGTGGCTCTCAGCTGCGTGTACCTACATATGTGTAGACGTAATGCTTGATTCGTTCATGTAGATACATAATGATTGATGTGCATGCAAGGCGCTGCTTAGCATCGGCTTAGAGATGGCAGCACCCCTTAGTTTTGCTAATATTCGTAACAATATGTTACAAAATTAATAAATAAAAAAATAATGAACAGGATTAGCCTGGTGTCATTGGGCCACTTGAGGGCAGTGCGCTGCCACAACGTCCATTATAAAATTTGGTACACGAGTTTATCTGGACCCAGAATAGATTGGTATGGAAAATGAGCGAAATCATATGATAACCACGCCCACTTTATATATATATAACATTTTGGAAAACACAAAAACCTGATTATTTATTAAATAATACACCTAGAATGTTGAAATTTGACGTATGAACTAATATTGAGAGTCTTGATAAAATTTTGAAGAACAAAAATGTGTAAAATGGGCGTGGCACCGCCCACTTGTGATAAAATCAGTTTTATAAATATTATTAATCATAAATCAAAAATCGTTAAACCTATCATAACAAAATTAGGCAGGGAGTTTGCCTTTACTATAAGGAATGCTTTGAAGAAAATTTACTGAGATCGGTTAAGGACCACGCCCACTCTTATATAAAAGACTTTTAAAAGGGTCGTGGACGAATAAAATAAGCTATATCTTTGCAAAAAAAGCTTTATATCAATGGTATTTTATTTCTCAAGTGGATTTATACTCGTAACAATAAAAAGGAAAAACTACAAATTAAAAAAATGGGCGCGGCACCGCGCCTTTTATGACTAAGCAATTTTCTATGTTTCGGGAGCCACAACTCGAAGAAAAATTAGTTCAGAATAGAATCATATGTATATTGCTTGAAACACAATGCCGAGCGACGACGATATACGCCGCGTCGGGCGATGACAATTTTCAAATTACGGCCAGACATTTCGTCTACTTAAAACACAATGCCGGGCGAAATTGACGCTGTTTATTCAGAGTGGCCATTATTTAGAAATAAAGATGAAAAAAAATTAAAACTGTTTTAATTCTCTGCTTTAGCACTTGACTGCTAAAACACGCCCAAAATGTTGAGAAATTAACAAAACAAAACAAAAATGTTAAGAAATTAAATTGAAAATTATATGTAAAGAAAAAAAAACGTTTTTGGATATTATGTTTTCTTTTTTTATTCTTAAAAAATTGAACAGCAGCAACCCTTGGGATGTTTGTCGTCATCGCCCGGCGGCGACGATAGAAATAAATCTATCGTCGCAAAATGACGTCGCGTAAATTTCGCTCTTGGCGTTTATTGTGTTCACCTTCACGTAATTATGGGGATTCTATTTTTGACCAGGCGATGTCCGTCGCGTTTATTTCGCGGCGTCAGGGCATTGTATTTCAAGCTTATGTTTATTGCGCAGCCTTGTAACACTATTAAGCACACAAAGCAAACAACAACAGCATTTCAAGTGTACAGCTGGGTATGTAATGTTCGGTTTCACCCGAACTTAGACTTCCTTACTTGTATCTAATGTTCTTTGAAATGTGTAAATGCAAAATAACAGTCTAGAAAGGAAGGTACTAAGTCTTTCAATTTCGCGAAAACTGCTTTTGTAAGAAAAGTGAGGGAAGACAGCCTTCCCAAATGTTTGTGCCCAAAACCATTTGTTAAAATATACACGTATGGCAGGTGCTTGTACGAAGCAGTAAAGATCTACCAACACCAGAATTTTTATAGAACTTGGAGTACTTTAGGGACGACGCCGCTTAGAAATTGAACAAATGTTCTTCTAAATTTTCGATGTTAATTTTCCCGGGCCAGGGCCCAGGATCTTCGGTGTGGTAGGCGGGGCACGCTAAGCTAGTATGCACATACATCGTGCTAAAACATATTATTATTATCCACGAAATGCGCAAATTTTTCTTCAAAAAGTAATGGCAAAAATCATCAAATACGTACGACAAACATTTTTTATTTGAACAACATACCTATCTGAACATGCAAATACGTATTGTAACGAACTTACTGCAAATCCTCTTATTTTCAATCCTCTGCTAAGTTCGAATCACTAAACTGTTGAATAAATAACTCCAATATTGAATAATGGAAAAATGGCCTTTATTAAAATACTTCACAATAACAGTCAAACTGTGCAACGAATAGCTTAATAACCAAACTGATAGCTCAAATGAAACTCCACTATTCAAAATAATACTGCTATTTCTCGCTAGATATCGTCTTAGTCGTAACTGCTTGACAACTCAAATCAAACTCCAACTCCTCGCCTTTACTGTCGCGCCTTTTATACTTTTTGATTTCTAATTGCATACTTCTAGGCTTTTCCATTCCAGAACTTACTAGTTAGTTTCGGCTACAAAATCGCCAGCCACAACTACGTGCACAAATTATTGCCCTCTCTTGTGACAACTCAGATAAGATATATGCATGTGTTTGTGCATTGCCGCTCCGCTGCTCGTATACGTACATATGTGTAGACGCAATTATTTATTCGTTTATGTAGATACATAATGATTGAATTATTGATGTGAATGTTTGTAGTTTACAGTCTCTCGAGTACACATAGGCGTATAAGTAAATGCATCTGTGTGTGACATCTCTCTCGGCTGCCTTATATATGTGTTTACTTGATTTGATTATTGACGTAAATACTGCTTAGCATGGCCTTAGTGATGGTATAGCTTAGGAATTACCCTGGGCCGTTCCTTCACACTCTGTTGTTTGGTCAATGAACCACTTCGTAGAGCTTGCGCTGGACGGATTTGCTTTGCATAATCGGTATCGTTCCCACATTTCACAACAGTAGTGCGCTCCGGCTTGAAACTACCCTCGCATTCTTTCTCGGAAATTCGTTGCTTCGTTTCCTGCGTCTTTTAGGTTTTGTCAATGCCACTGTTTCTCTCGCAGGTACTTTTGATTTTGATTTATTTGGCCCATTCGATCTATCAACTTCTATCGTTGCATTTCGTGGCCTTCGTCGAGTATTCTCCACCAGTACCCGATTACTGCTGAACCCTTTTTCCAAACTAAAGTTAAGTGGCACATCTTGGTTCTCATAACGCATCACCCTTCTCTGCATATCGATCTTGATGTCATGGTCAACCAAGAAATCCATTCCCAATATAACTTCATCAACAATCTCCGCCACAACAAATTTGTGTAGAACCATGACCTTCCCAATCAATACTTCACATATCACTTCTCCCTAAACTTGGTTATACTCGCCAGTGACCGTACGCAACTTTGCTCCAGGTAACGGTTTTACTCTCCTGTTGACCAAGTCAGATCGGACCAAGGAATGAGATGCGCCCGTATCTACAGTCAGTATACGTTCTTTACCATCCACATTCCCTCTGACGGTAAGACTGCTTGATTTCCTTCCAATTTGCGACACAGATATCACAGGACATTCAATAGCCGGGGCAAGTTTTCGTTCTTTACATTCGACACGCTCTTGCTCATTTCCGCCAGCTTTGCGTTTACGGCTACCCACATTGTTGGAACTATTAGGACCAAGATCGCAATGACGTGCAATGTGACCTGAGTTGCCGCACTTGAAACATTTAATAACTCCGGCATTCTTCTGTTGAGATCCCTTCAGTGCTTCCAAAATTGTGTCTACCCACTCTGGCCTTTCTACTTCCACACGGCGTGCTTTGAAAACTGGCTTACTCAATAGCGACGCTGTTTCTTGAGTCAGTGCATAGGATACCGTTTGTGCGAATGTGGGTTTTGGGTTTGCATATGTCGCTCGCTTCGTTTCTACGTCCCGTATGCCATTTATAAAACTCTGGATTTTTACCCTCTCGGTGTACTCCATGGGTGCGTCCGTATTTGCCAAATGTGCTAACCTTTCAACATTCGCGGCAAACTCCTGCAAAGTCTCATTCGCTCTTTGGTAACGGTTTTGCAACTCAATTTGGAATATCTGTTTCCTATGCTCGCTTCCATAACGTCGTTATACAGCAGGCATCAATGTTTCATAACTGTTCCGTTCGTACTCTGGAATCGTCTGTAAGATTTCCGCTGCAGGCCCTTTCAATGCCACGAACAGTGCAGCAACTTTATCTTCCGCATTCCAGTTGTTCACTGCTGCGGTCTTCTCAAGCTGTAGCTTGAAGACCTGGAAAGGAACAGAACCGTCAAATGATGGTGTTTTTATCTTCGGATTGCTTGCTGAAACAGCTGGGCGGTTTAGTTGTAACTGCTCCATACGACCTTTTAACGCTTCTATTTCGGCATCAATTTTGTCCTCGAGTTGTAAAATTTTTGCATCCTGCTCTTCCAGTTTCACAAAGAGCTGCGATGATACCTGTTCCGAAATTTGTGCCGGCATTTCAGATATACGTGCCTCTTGCGCTTCCAGTTGAGATGCCAAATATGTTTTCTGTTCTTCCAATTGTGATGTTATACGGGTTTCCTGCGATTCCAGTTGGGATACCATATACGTCTTCTGTTCTTCCAGTTGTGAAGAAATTTGTGTTTCCTGTGCTTCAATCTTTGATGTTATGCGTGTCTCCTGCGATTCCAGCTGAGATGTTATATCTGTCTTTTGTACTTCGAGCTGTGTTGACATATCGGTTGATATTTGTGACGACATTTGCTTCAGCACTGCTAGTATCGCGTTAGTGTCTACACACGCCAATGGATTCGAGGTCTCTATCTTCTCCTCCAATTTAGTCGCTGGCTCTCCCAAATCAGGATAAAAGACATACTCGTCCACATCAATTCCTTCCAACTCCATTACCTCTCGTAGCCGTGCTTGAAGTTCGATCTTATTGCCGGTTGTATTCAATCCACGGCTCACCAACTCCTTCTTCAGTTGCTGGATTTTCAATTCACTGAACTTTGCCATTTTCTTGTTGTGCTCTGGAATTTATTCAACAATTCCTCTTCTGACACCAATTGTAACGAACTTACTGCAAATCCTCTTATTTTCAATCCTCTGCTAACTCCAATATTGAATAATGGAAAAATGGCCTTTATTAAAATACTTCACAATAACACTCAAACTGTGCAACGAATAGCTTAATAACCAAACTGATAGCTCAAATGACACTCCACTATTCAAAATAATACTGCTATTGCTCGCTATATATCGTCTTAGTCGTAACTGCTTGACAACTCAAATCAAACTCCAACTCCTCGCCTTTACTGTCGCGCCTTTTATACTTTTTGATTTCTAATTGCATACTTCTAGGCTTTTCCATTCCAGAACTTACTAGTTAGTTTCGGCTACAAAATCGCCAGCCACAACTACGTGCACAAATTATTGCCCTCTCTTGTGACAACTCAGATAAGATATATGCATGTGTTTGTGCATTGCCGCTCCGCTGCTCGTATACGTACATATGTGTAGACGCAATTATTTATTCGTTTATGTAGATACATAATGATTGAATTATTGATGTGAATGTTTGTAGTTTACAGTCTCTCGAGTACACATAGGCGTATAAGTAAATGCATTTGTGTGTGACATCTCTCTCGGCTGCCTTACATATGTGTATACTTGATTTGATTATTGACGTAAATACTGCTTAGCATGGCCTTAGTGATGGTATAGCTTAAAGCCTTCCGCGATTTACAACCAGATTGACTGAATTTTTGTATGTGTGCGTGTCGGGTATTTGACGCTTGCCCCGCGACTATCAAATAAAAAGCCATCAATCAACATTTGCATTGAGAAACCGTAGCGTACGGACGTGAATATGCCGTCATCGGATGATGACGTTTTTTACTTGCAGCTACAGCAGTTTTATTAAATAATAAAAAAATTAATAAAAATTTTATCAAATAATAATAAAAGCTTTACATTCCATAAAGCTGCTAAACATTGATAATTTTCAATAAATTTTAAAATGAATTGCTGTTCTTCCGCGCACTTGTTCATTTTGAATGTCGACACAAACTAAATACAACACTGCGTTTTGTCAATCACACCCCGCGACTATCAAATAAGCTAGCGCCAAATGAAAAAATCAAAAATTTTTGATTTTCATCAACGGGTAGCCGACAACAAATACGTGTGTCACGAAGCCACCCGACTGCACTAACACATACAAAATTCAGTCAATCTGGTTGTAAATCGCGGAAGGCTTTTAGTTATGCTAGTATCCGTGACAGTATTTTATGCCCTGCCGCTATATTGCATTACGGTGAATCTTCACTACCGTCTTCTAAGTTTCTACATAATTACTCTCACATTGCAACGTTTTTGGCAACGTACTTTACTGCTATATAATGGCCGCTATATAGCGGTACGGCTTTGGAGGAAACCGATCCTAAACGCTATTCGTTCATGACCGGAGCTGCGCTACAAAAACTCATGTCCTCAGTGCCATCCTCGACATGAAAAGTTATGCGCATATGAAATCGGTTTTTCTTATTTCCAAGATACTTTAATTTAATTTTTGTTGTAATTTTTAAAAAACAAAAAGAAATAGAAAATCAAGACAAGTGATGTATAAAAATGAGTGTTGTTAACAAAATTCAAACAGGCCCGAGTTCGTAAACACAGTGCGAAATTCCTGTTCTGAAAGGTACTGAATGAGTTAAAAAAATATCATTTTGACTCCGATACTCGCTGTTACCACCTCGTGAGGGTAGTAAATCTATCGAAGTACTTTTCTCTCGTACACTCTCAGAGCCGCCTCATAAGATTTTGGCAGTATCCATGCTTCTTCACCACATATCAGGACGGGTACGATGATTGAGTTGCAGATTATGATTTATATATTTTCGATCTTTTGGATAAATCTTTTTGGTACACTATACAAAACGAGTTACATTTATTTCAAGCTGTCTGCAAAAGCATCTGAAACAAGTAAAGGTGTCTAAGTTGGGGTGTAACCGAACATTATATACTCAGCGTGAGCTTCAATTGCACATTTCATTTCAGATAAATTACTTTTCTACATAACACGTGGCACCGCCCGTTTAAAAAAAAATGTCTCCCCATTTCCTCTTACAATGAAACTTGATAAGTGAAATATCATTGATTCAAAACTATAGCTTATTTTTCTAGTCTACGACTTTTTTAAACTTGTTTTATATCTAAGTAGAAATATTTTCTGCTATAGGGAAAATATGTGTACACAATTTCATTACGATATGTACATTTTTCTTCGAGTTATAAATAGAAAATTGCTTAGTGATAAAAGCGGCGGTGCCACACCCATTTAAAAAAATTATAGTGTTGTCCAATTTAATGTTATAATTCAATTTAGAAAGTAAAATACCATTGATATAAAGCTCTTTTTTGCAAAGATATAGCTTATTTTATTCGTCCACGACCCTTTTAAAAACCTTTTACATAAAAGTGGGCGTAGTCCTTAACCGATTTCGTTAATTTTTCTTCAAAGCGTTCCTTGTAAGTAAGGCAACCTCTCTGCCGAATTTTGTTACGATAGGTTTAACGATTTTTGATTTATGATTAATAATATTTGTATAATTGATTTTATCACAAGTGGGCGGTGCTACGCCCACATGTCAAATTTAAACATTCTAGGAGTATTATTCACTAAATAATCAGGTTTTTTTGTGTTTTCCAAAATGTTATATATATTATTTTCAGGTCAAATGAAACTTTTTTCATTTTAAATGAAACTTTTTTCATTTCAAATGAAACTTTTTTCATTTCAAATGAAACTTTTTTCATTTCAAATGAAACTTTTTTCATTTCAAATGAACCTTTTTTCATCTTAAATGAAACTTTTTTCATTTTAAATGAAACTTTTTTCATTTCAAATGAAACTTTTTTCATTTCAAATGAAACTTTTTTCATTTCAAATGAAACTTTTTTTCATTTCAAATGAAACTTTTTTCATTTCAAATGAAACTTTTTTCATTTTAAATGAAACTTTTTTCAAGTCAAATGAAAGCATACTACTAAGGTAATTGTCAAGATATTTTTATATGGTACTTTATAACGCTATTTATCAAATTTTTCTTTAAGACAACTATTTCTAATTAGCCACATTGAAGGCAACATTTTTGCTTAAATTTTCTTTGTGAATTTAAGCTGCAGTTAAGGTCGGCTTAGTTTAGCCTTGCCTTTTGATCGTTTCAATTTTTTAATAGATAAAATAGCAGGGTTATACGCTAGGCAAGTTATATACTATAGTTTAACCACCCACTGAAAATAAGCACCTATATTTTTTACTTGTATCTACTCTTATATGTATACCCTGTCCGACCCAAAAACGTCCGCTAAAAACGTTGGTATAAACGAAAATTATACAATCAAATGAAAATTTTATAGTGTTCATAGTGTTTAATGTGACAAAGTGTACAACAAATCGATGGTACCGATTTTCTATGTAATTAATGGTGTAATTTTTGTAAATTTTATTTATGTTTCATTTGTAATTTTGTGAACCGCCACATATAAAAATATTACGCTCCTGATGATGCCAAGGAAATTTGGCGAAACCTTGTACCGTAAGGTGGAATAAACTTTGTTTTATTCGCACTACAACGAAATAGATCAGAATAGTTTAAAGGAAACTTAATCTCCGAAAATTTTTTTAGTAGGTCATGAAAAAACCCTTAAAAATCAAAGTAAAAAAAAGTACAAAAAAAAATGAAATTTCGCAGGCTCGAAAATAATTTTTTTGGGTATGCGTAGTGAAATTTTTTTTCCTGACCCCAAATCCTATCGAAAAATCGATGGCGCGATATAGGTTAATAAATCGACCCATTATAATATATATATTCTAAGTATTACATTTAAATACAATATACAATGAAAAATAATGGAACAAAAACAAATATATATGTTTTCAAAGGCCCAAAGGAGTGAAGTGCAATGTAACTGCGCCATAGAGTAGAAAAGATCACTTTTTACGGTTATGTTTTTCAGCATAGTTAAAAAAGATCTCTCCGCAGTCCACATGCTCTACTATATAGTTGGTAAAAGTAATGTTTCTCTCAATACCTTGCTATCGTTCTATGTTGTTTGGTGAGACGTTGGTCAAAGAGAAAAGCATAATACAGACGATTCGACCGATGTGTTAGTTGGTGTCAGACAGTGAATAGGAAATACGCTCACAACATGCTCTTTGGTTCCTTCTCTTTGTTCTCAACGTTGCTTTATTCCTACGTTATTAACGAAGTATATGTAGAAGAAGGATGTGCTTTATATATAAGAGGAGTAGATACAAGTAAAAAATATAAGTGCTTATTTTCAGTGGGTGGTTAAACTGTAGTATATAAGTTGCCTAGCATATAACCCTGCTACTTTATCTATTAAAAATTGAAACGATTAAAAGGCAATGCTAAGCCGACCTTAACTGCAGCTTAAATTCACAAAGAAAATTTAAGAAAAATTTTGCCTTCAATGTGGCTAATTAGAAATAGTTGTCTTAAAGAAAAATTTGATAAATACTTAGCGTTATAAAATACGATATAAATATATTGACAATTACCTTAGTAGTATGCTTTCATTTGACTTGAAAAAAGTTTCATTAGAAATGAAAAAAGTTTCATATAAAATGAAAAAATTTCATTTAAAATGAAAAAAGTTTCATTTAAAATGAAAAAAGTTTCATTTAAAATGAAAAAAGGTTCATTTGAAATGAAAAAAGTTTCATTTAACTTGAAAAAAGTTTCATTTGACCTGAAAATGCTATATATTTAAAAGTGGGTGTGGGTATCATCCGATTTCGCTCATTTTCAATAGCAATTTATTCTGGGTCCAGATAAGCTCCTGCACCAAATATGGAGAAGATATCTCAATATTTACTCAAGTTATCGTGTTAACGGTCAGACGGACGGACGTGGCTCAATCAAATTTTTTTCGATACTGATGATTTTGATATATGGAAGTCTATATCTATCTCGATTCCTTTATACCTGTACAACCAACCGTTATCCAATCAAAGTTAACAAACTCTATGTGCAAAGCACGCTGAGTATAAAAAAGTTATTTCTACTCCTTGGGCCTACTTGCAGAACAGTAAGTAACCTTTTTAACTCTGAGTTAACCTAACATAACCTCTACTACAGTTTTGACAAATTTTTTAAATTAACTCTGAGCTAAAATGATTGCCGCTCTGCAAGTGGGCCTTAAAGTTAAAAAAAGTTTTTTTTTCGAAAAAGTTAAAGGTTTGGTGGATTTGGCCATATGTATGTATATTTTGTCACATATCTGGTGGTTCTTCGATACGTGGAAAAATCAACATCGTTTACACTTTGTTTCAGTTTTTATTAATTAAAAATATTTTTAACTGTTTCTTGATTTTGTTGTTATAGTGAATCATATTATTTCCTTTCCCCAAGCATAATAGCTTTCAATGTTCTTCACGTCGTCCTGATCTAAGTGTATTATCATGAAACGCGAACATAAAATGTATAATGGCAGTTGAATTCATTTAATGTTAACATTGAGTTCATTCAAATGCGAGCAACGCTCATAAAAGATAAGGAGGTATTTAAAATAAAAGACAAGTAAGCAGAACGCTATGAAGTCAGATTAAGTGCGAATTTGCAAAGGAGAAAATTAACAAGTAAGGAAGGCTAAGTTCGGGTGTAACCGAACATTACATACTCAGCTGAGAGCTTTGGAGACAAAATAAGGAAAAATCACCATTTAGCAAAATGAACCTAGGGTAACTCTGGAATGTGTTTTCATGACATGTGTATCAAATGGAAGGTATTAAAGAGTATTTTAAAAGGGAGTTCTATAGGTGGACGCCATTTCGGGATATCGCGATAAAGGTGGACCAGGGGTGACTATAAAATGTGTGTTGTACGATATGGGTATGGGTGTTAATGATTATTTAAACCGTAGTGGGTCTTAGTTCTATAAGTGGACGTCTTTTCGAGATATCGCCATAAGGGTGGACCAGGGGTGACTCTAGAATGTGTTTGTACGATATGGGTATCAAATGAAAGGTGTTAATGCGTCCTTTTAAAAGGGAGTGGGCCTTAGTTCTATAGATGATCGGCTTTTCGAGATATCGCCATACTGACTCTAGAATATGTTTGTACGATATGGGTATCAAATGAAAGGTGTTAATGAGTATTTTAAAAGGGCGTGGGGCTTAGTTATATAGGTGGACGCCTTTTCGATATAGTGCTATAAAGGTGGACCAGGGGTGACTCTAGAATGTGTTTTGTACGATATAGGTATCAAATTAAAGGTATTAATGAGGGTTTTAAAAGGGAGTGACCCTTAGTTGTATATGTGAAGGCGTTTTCGAGATATCGACCAAAATGTGGGCCAGGGTGACCCAGAACATCATCTGTCGGGTACCGCTAATTTATTTATATATGTAACACCACGAACAGTATTCCTGCAGAACTTTTTCATTTCTACTTAATATGGTAGGTGTCACACCAATTTTACAAAGTTTTTTCTAAAGTTATATTTTGCGACAATAAACCAATCCAATTACCATGTTTCATCTCTTTTTTCATATTTGGTACAGAATTATGGCATTTTTTCAATTTTCGAATTTTCAATATCGGAAAAGTGGGCGTGGTCATAGTCGGATTTCGGCCATTTTTTATACCAAGATAAAGTGAGTTCAGATAAGTACGTGAACTAAGTTTAGTAAAAATATATCAATTTTTGCTCAAGATATCGTGTTAACGGCCGAGCGGAAAGACAGCCGGTCGACTGTGTATAAAAACTGGGCGTGGCTGCAACCGATTTCGCAAATTTCACACAGTTATCGTCATGGAATCTATGCCCCTACCAAATTTCACACGAATTTTTGTTCGACTTATGACCTGAAAAGTATTCTAGACGAATTAAATGAAAAAGGGCGGAGCCACGCCCATTTTGAAATTTTATTTTATTTTTGTATTTTGTTGCACCATATAATTACTGGAGTTGAATGTTGACATAATTTACTTATATATTGTAAAGATATTATATTTTTTGTTAAAATTTGACTTAAATTTTTTTTTAAGTGGGTGTGTTCGTCATCCGATTTTGCTAATTTTTATTTGGCACACATATAGTAATAGGAATAACGTGCCTGCCGAATTTCATCATGGTATCTTCAACGACTGCCAAATTACAGCTTGCAAAACTTTTAAATTACTTTCTTTTAAAAGTGGGCGGTGCCACGCCCATTGTCCAAAATTTTTTATTAATTTTCTATTTTGCGTCATAAGGTCAACGCACCTACCAAATTTCATCGCTTTATACGTCTTTGGTAATGAATTATCGCACTTTTTCGGTTTTTTGAAATTTTCGATATCGAAAAAGTGGGCGTGGTTTTAGTCCGATTTCGTTCATTTCTGAGATGAGCGCCCAGGAACATATATACCAAATTTCTTCAAGATACCTCAAAATTTACTCAAGTTATCGTGTTTACGGACGGACGGATAGACGGACGGGCGGACATGGCTAAATGAATTTCTTTTTACGCCCAGATCATTTGGATATATAGAAGTCTCTATCTATCTCGATTAGTTTATGCCTTTACGGATTACGGTTGTGCGAACAAAGTTAATATACTCTGTGAGCTCTGCTCAGCTGAGTATAAAAACAAAGGAGGGAATAAATGAAACAAAATTAAAAATACCCGACTTAAATAAAAATACGAACAATTTCGCACCTTTGAAACGCATAAAATCGGAGTAAATACAATACATGCCCGGCAGTGAAACTCAATGAAAACAAATATTAATTTTCAACTCCATACATAGAATTGTATGATTGACTACCAAAGTAGTCGGAAAATGAATAAACCTGTACCAAATAAAGTTCATAGTTTTGAATAAAGCTGGTGTATAGGGTGTTCCATTATTCGACTTTTTGTAAAAACCGGTTTTCAAACTATTCGAAAAATTTAAATTATTTATTTCTCAAATCCAGGTAAACCGGTTTTGTAGTTCTTTTCTTAAATAATTAAACCTATGGTCAGCTATTAATTAAACACTAATACACTAAAGGTAAATCGTTTGTTAAAAACAAAGCAAATCCAAAGTTAACTCAGTGGACGGTTAAAAATTTGAGCCTAAATTGTAAACCATTCAACGGCTTAAGCCACTGTTTTAACGTTCTTATACCATTTGAAACTTTTCAGTTTACTACTGTGTTTTTTAATATTATTCGGTTTCAATTTGAAACTTTTTTGAACAATAAGTCTAAACTGTTAAAATTGTTTTAAAACAAAACTAAAATTTTTTAAAAATGTAAAAATAGAAACTTGTATACACGTCTAGTTTTAAGGCAAAAACCAAGAGTTTAAGCTTGGTGATGAAAATAAAAGAAATTTTTTTTCTTTTAAACTGCAAGTGTAGATCCCCTAGTTTCAAATTGAAACCCTCATTTCCAGGAAGACCGGTATAATTTATATTTGAAATATATATTTCAAAAAATTTTCAGATTTAGGCTCAAAGTTTTAAACTTGTGTTAAATAGGATAATATAAATTATTTTTTTATAGCACAGTACATCATTTAAGGTAATAAAAAATCCTCAGATATGAAGACTTTTGCTATAAAAGTAATCTTTTAAGAAATTTTTTGGCAAAATCATTCAAAGTACCTTTGCCGCAATTGTTTGCAAAAGATTTGGGTTTTGAACATCTCGAGACATTTTATCTAACTCAGCCTTTAAATTATTTTCTGAATCTGAAACACTTAGCCTTGCACTAGATTCAGATGCGTAATCTAAAAATTTGTCACGAAAAGTACAAAATCAATAAGGCAATTCATAAGGACTCTTATTCGCCCGTATTTACTTTGCTTTAATCAAATTTTATATTGGAAACCATGGAAACAACTCAAATCTAAACATTTTACATGAAGAGGTTACTCTTGTGGATTTCCCAAATGATTGGGGAAGTTTACCTCGGCGTTCCGTTATTCGTCTTTGTAAGCATTGGATCCATTTTTCGCTAACTTTTGAGTTAGCTTTTCGCTTTCCAATAAACATGTGGCAGACATCTGTTTTTTAGTGCTACCATACAAACACGTAAGCTCACATGTGAATTGTGCTAGCCGCTTCAATAAAAAACAAGATGAGTATATAATTAATTAAACTGTTGCTGTATTTTAATAAACTTTCAAATTCTTTACAAAAAAAAGGGTTATTCGATATTCGGAATTCTAATTTTTTTACAGCCGGTTCGAATAATCCGGATCAATCACCTTACTTGTGTCCAACTAGATCTCTGCATATTAATTTGGTCTTTGGGGACCAGGATGCGGAAATACTGAGAGCGATTAATTGTACATACCCTGAGGTCAAACCAACTACTTGTTGTGAGCTACCACACACTCTATGAATTCCAAGCCGAATCTCAAGCCAACAAGTCAGCCAAATATGATTTTCCGATACACGCAATTGGGAATTAACCTACGAGATATCAATCATGAGATTTTCGACAGACATCTAGGCACACAAAAGAAAAACGAAGTGTTAACACTTTTCGGAGTGATATCAAAACTTATTTGTGGTGTTACTTTCAAATTTAACACCAAATTTAATACTATTTTGTAATCAACACTGTCGCATCAAACATTTTTTTATACTCAGCGTGCTTTGCACACAGAGTATATTAACTTTGATTGAATAACGGTTGGTTGCACAGGTATAAAGGAATTGAGATAGATATAGACTTCCATATATCAAAATCATCAGTATCGAAAAAAAATTTGATGAGCCATGTCCGTCCGTCCGTCCGTTAGCACGATATTTAGATATCTTCACCAAATTTGGTACACTAGCTTATCTGGACCCAGAATAGATTGGTATTGAAAATGAGCGACATCGGATGATAACCAAGCCCACTTTTTATATATATAACATTTTGGAAAACACAAAAAACCTGATAATTTAGTAAATAATACACCTAGAATGTTGAAATTTGACACGTGGACTGCTATTACGACTCTTGATAAAAAATTTTCAAAATGGGCGTGGCACCGCCCACTTATGATAAAATCAATTTTACAAATATTATTAATCATAAATCAAAAATCGTTAAACCTATCGTAACAAAATTCGCCAGGGCGGTTGCCTTTACTATAGGGAATGATTTGAAGAAAAATAAACGCTATCGGTTAAGGACCACGCCGACTTTTATATAAAAGATTTCAAAAAGGTTCGTGGGCGAATAAAATAAGCTATATCTTTGCAAAAAAGGGCTTTATATCAATGGTATTTAATTTCTCAAGTGGATTTATAACAATAAATAGGAAAAACTTTCACACTAAAAAAATGGGCGTGGCATCGCCCCTTTTACGACTAAGCAATTTTCTATGTTTCGGGAGCCATAACTCGAAGAAAAATTAACGGATCGTAATAAAATTGGGTACACAAATTTTCCCTATAGCAGGAAATATTTCTAGGAAAAATGGACGAGATCGGTTAAAGACCTCGCCCACTTTTATATAAAAGATTTTTGAAAGGGCCGTAGACGAAAATAATAATTAAACCTTAGCGAAAAAGAGCTTTGTGTCAATAGAATTTTACTTTCTAAATTGAATTATAACGTTAAATTGGATAACACTAAAATTTTCGAAAATGGGTGTGGCACCGCCCCTTTTATGACTAAGCAATTTTCTATGTTTCGGGAGCCATAACTCGAAGAAAAATTAACATATCGGAATGAAATTGTGTACACATTTTTTCCTTATAGCAGAAAATATTTCTAGTAAAAATGGACGGGATCGGTTAAAGACCACTGCAACTTAGATATAAAACAAGTTTAAAAAAGTCGTAGACTAGAATAATAAGCTACAACTTAGCAAAAAATAGTTTTGAATCAATGATATTTCACTTATCAAGTTTTAGTGTGAGAGGAAATTCCCCCCATTTCCTATTTCCCATTTTTTTTTAAACGGGCGGTGCCACGTTTTATGTAGAAAAGTAAATTATCTGAAATGAAATGTACAATTGAAGCTCACGCTGAGCATATAATGTTCGGTTACACCCGAACTTAGACACCTTTACTTGTTTAAGGAGAGGACAGCGCTTTTCAAAAGTTTTTTTTAGTATAGGCAAATTCGATTACTTTTGAACTAGTTCGATATGAGTTATATAATTTTAGTTCACACTTGGTCTGATTAGTTCGTTACAGTGTAGTTGTGTTATTTGCTTTGGATATGTATATGACCCTTGCCCTTCACTTCGCTTCGCAACTGCTTTCAATTTACGCTCCAATAATTCGCGACATTGCGTTTTCAACGCGCGTCTATAGGATCTGCTGAACGGAGAAGGAAGGCACGTGAGTATTTGGGCGCTTCTTTGAAAAGGCAAACTCTATCGTACGCAGATGCAGGGGGTAAATGCTGCGTGCTTGCCCTGAAACTGTCCTTTCCACGCTGGTGTTTTCGTGTGTGTGATTGCTGTTGTTGTAGCAGCAGCATAAGCACCGCTTATGTTTAATGCTGCTCCATTACGCAGAATGCCGGGCACATCGCATTTTGATGCACTCAACGAGTTACGATGTTATGTTAAATTCTCGGTGCCCTTTGCGACTCTACTTGTGCTTCCTGGTACCACTTTTTTTTTCTGGTAATGTAACGCGCTAAATATTTGATTAAGGATTTTTTATGATCCCCGATTTGAGTGCTTTAGTATCATTCGCGTTGGGTGAATACCCTATAGCCAAACAAACTAGTAGTTGTAAACTAGTTAAACAAGCAAATGGAATGTTCTACGACATGTCAATTACGAGATTTCTATGTACTTCGATGGCATTTATATTGTTTGTAGCTATAAATGATTTTGACTAAACTCTTATTAGCAAGGCATTTCAAATTGGCTGGACGGGACCTACATGTTTTATGCCGACTCCGAACAGCAGATGACCTTTAACTTAGAATTTTTTTTGCAGTAATACATACCGAGTGCCTGCCCAAGCGGTGCAGGAGGCGACCCGACTTTAAGGTTTCAAGTTAATACTACCGTACACTTCTCCAGGCAATAAAGCCATCTTGAAAAGATACCATGTCGATGGGGTATGAGTTTGTCCCATCCGGCTTGCAACATGGTCGGTATCAATCAATTCGGGTGCGCCGATTTCATTGCCCATAGTATTTTATCCTCGTCTCCGATGTTTGTGATGACGTTTTCCGGATAATATGCGCTGCTTCTTGGCAGAGTGATGCTAGTCGCATCCGTGCATTCCGGAAAGTGTGTCTCCATTTAGATTCTTACCGGAAACTGTCCAGGAGCCACCAGACTTCTTTATACGCTATTTGGGGCTACATTTCGCCCATACATTATTTTGCGAAGTTGAAATGAGGCATCAATCATTTGTTGTCACCAGAGTTTCACAATATTGTTCCCACGATTACTTTTTTGACTTCAGATTATTTTGCCCAGCTTGTGTTTTTCGGATCTCTAAGCCGCCGAAAGACTTCCACTTCAAAATCAATGGTGAGTGGTGGTTAAATGGTGATTCTGATTGTGGGAGAATCGGTGGCCAAAACGGTATATACAGCGTCCTCTGTAATTCTCCTCCTTCTCCTTGATGATTTCCCTTGTTACATTCAATTAGGTTAGTTGTAAGTAGGTAGCCGAAGAAGGGCTCACACCCTGCATTTTTATCGCTTCTGCCCCATAACTCATTATGTTCGTTGACCTCGCAACCAACAAATAGGACCATCTCGTGTGACCCCGCAAAACGGGTCACCGGCCTGGTTTCCGCGTTGGCATGACCTTCTTGTACGGGAAGTATACGGTCGATGGCAACAGGTTACGCCGTCGCTCTTATTCGCATGCTACTATAATGAGGTCTTCACTGCAGTGTTGTGTTAAAGTAAAAAAAAAAATCATACTTTTTCGCTACAAAGCATGCCTTGATTTTACCCTCTTGTGTTGTATGTAAACGATAGCCGTCCAATTCAATCCACGAACTCTGTCTCTAACCAGCCAGAGATCTTGAACAAATCAGCCTTATGTAAGACAGATAGTTTTTAAAAGGTAGTTCTCATTCAAATCTATGTATTCGTATGTGTCTGCGTGCCACTTACGAAGGTGTTTGAAATGTTTTCGCTGTTTTATTTGTTGTTGCTTTTATTTTAAAATTTTTTGTGTGTTTCGATTGAAGCCCACCTATTTGTTTGTTTTTCTTTATTTTCTGTCTGTCGCTGCACACTTTGGTGTGGAATTTTAATGAGCTTGCAAATGCTTTTTGACAAAATTCTTTATTTCGCGCCGCAGCACTGGATCACCCAGGACACTTCTTGTTCTTTTTGTTAAAGATTTAGCAAAGAAACACCTTGTTTTTCGGTGTGCTAAAAGCAAATACAAATACTCGTAGAAACGCATAAATATTTAAGTATGTGCTTCTCTGTGCTTATTTGTGTGTGTGTATTTTGCGACAGTGGATAACTCCAAGGTTAATTTGAGCTTATGTATTTGCTTTTAACTCGGGATGTAATTTTCTTCTAACTACTATTTGCCTTTAGATATGCTTTATTTATTTTTGTTGTTGTGAGTTTGTGTACATTTCCCATAAGAAGCGATGCTAAAATCTGCATCTGCCGCAGCTAGATACGCAGTCCTGCAGTGTAACATACTTTTTTTCAAGAACTTAGTTTATTTTCTTTTAAAAATGAGTAGATCCGGCAGACTTTATCCTGACTGTACTTTGATCTAAGTTTCTTTCCCTACATCTAACCGTATACATCTCTTACTCTTGCTTGCCTCCGGCATCGTCTTTTCCCTCTCTTTTCTTGTTAGCATTGCTTTTGTAACCAAAAACTCGATTTCTCGCTCTGTGGTACTCTTCTATGCAAAATACTTACTGGGTACCATAGTTAGAGCAAATCGAAAACAATTCGATCGATTAGATTAGTCCCGCTATAGAATCCAGCGGTTTCGTGAAGTTTGTTTTCTAAAAGTTGAGCATTGGCACAAGCCGGTGAAGTATAATATTGGACAAGAAATCTATGGCCAGACTCTGGAGTAGCGGAACAATCAGGCTGTTGTTTTTCTTATTAATCTAATAAATTGATTGACAGCTTTTTTCGAAACAAATTATTTTAACGAAATTCTATTAGTTAAACCAGTACTTGATTTGTAGAAAGATGAATGAAAGAATGGTACTAAGAATGCACTGAACCAAAAATATGCCAAAAACTTCCGTAAAAATAACATTTTTTGGTTACAAAAGTCATCCAACATTAAAAAATGTTAAAATTGATATTAAGCCATTATCATTATAACATTATTAATATTACATTAAGAAATGTAAAATCAATAACATTTTAATGCAAAACTGACACGAAAAATGAAAAACAGTCACTATTATGTAATGTAGGGTTTACATATTAAATGTTAAATTTATATTAAAAATATGTCAACTTGATATGACACTGAAAATAGTTTTGTTTAAAATTTTATTAACTCGAAATGTTTTTATAAAACAATTTAATTCAAAATATTTTATTTCTTATTAATACAGTTCCGTCAGGAATGTAATATAAATGTATAGGTGGACCAGTAAAAGTTTTTATATTAATAACTAGCATACCCGGAAGACGTTGTTCTGCCCTAAATTTGGTCTATCTGCATACATTTTAATAAGCTTTTTCCGTCTAACTCTGCCCTCGCCCCTCTAAACTTTTTGCTAATCTTTGTATTTACTCCTCCCTCCGGTTTTTTCACTTCATCTATCTCCATCTTCGCCTCATTCTATATCTTTCTCAGTCTCATTCTCCTTCTCTCTTTTCTCTTATCTCAAGTTTTTTCTCATTGTTCTTATTTCCAGTCCCAGAGGGTGGTATGTATTTTGTTCCAGTCCCACTCCGAGTTTCAGTCTCAGTCTCAGTCCCAGTCCGTCTCTCGTCTACTTCCCGGAAAAAAGCATCGTAAATACTAATATAGGCAAATTTATGTACCAAATTTCAGGCAAATCGAATAGGACGTATGTAAATAGGTATGTGGGTATTATTAATTGATGTCTTTATTCCGGCTTCGCATGCATACTTATCAGTTTTTCCAGGTTGATGGGACTAAATCGAATATCACAATGAAAATTACTTTAAAGCTCTCAGCAACAGCCTTCATTTGATATCCATAATACATACACATTGGAGGGGTATCCGGGTCTTATATCTCCAGACCATAGTCACCCAGCGCTGTAAAACTTTATCTGTACTAAAGCACACATCAACAGCTTCAATTTGATACGCATAATGTAAAAACACATTCTAGGTGTATCCGGGTCCATCTTTTCGCCTATATCTGGAGACCCTAGTTACCCAGCGATGCCAGACTTACTTTGTACTAAAGCGTAAAGCAACAGCTTCAATTTGATACCCATAATGTAAAAACACATCCTAGTGTTACCCTGATCCACGTTTTGGCCTATATCTCGAGACCCTAGTCAGCAATAGGTATGAAAACTACCCTGTACTAAAGCACTCATCAACAGCTTCAATTTGATACCCATAATGTAAAAGCACCAGCTAGGCGTTCACGTGCTCACGTTTTGGCATATATCTCGAGACCCTAGTCACCCAGGGGTATGAAAATTACCCTCTACTAAAGCACTCATCAACAGCTTTCATTTGTTATCCATATTCCATAAACACATTCTAGGGGTACCCGGGTCCACGTTTTGGCCTATATCTTGAGACCCTAGTCATCCAGGGGTATGAAAATTACCCTCTACTAAAGCACTCATCAACAGCTTTCATTTTATATCCATATTGTATAAACACATTCTAGGGGTACCCGGGTCCTCGTTTTGGCCTATATCTCGATACCCTAGTCACCCAGCGGCATAAAACTTACTCTGTATTAAAGCACACATCAAGAGCTACAATTTGATATCCATAATGTAAAAACACATCCTAGTGTTACCCTGATCCACGTTTTGGCCTATATCTCGAGACCCTAGTCAGCAATAGGTATGAAAACTACCCTGTACTAAAGCACTCATCAACAGCTTCAATTTGATACCCATAATGTAAAAGCACTATCTAGGCGTTCACGTGCTCGCGTTTTGGCATATATCTCGAGACTCTAGTCACCCAGGGGTATGAAAATTACCCTCTACTAAAGCACTCATCAACAGCTTTCATTTGTTATCCTTATTCTATAAACACATTCTAGGGGTACCCGGGTCCACGTTTTGGCCTATACCTCGAGACCCTAGTCATCCAGCGGTATGAAAATTACCCTCTACTAAAGCACTCATCAACAGCTATCATTTGATATCCATATTGTATAAACACATTCTAGGGATACCCGGGTCCACGTTTTGGCCTATATCTCGAGACCCTAGTCATCCAGCGGTATGAAAATTACCCTCTACTAAAGCACTCATCAACAGCTTTCATTTGATATTCATATTCTATAAACACATTCTAGGGGTAACCGGGTCCACGTTTTGGCCTATATCTTGGGACCCTGTGCGTCGATCCTGAAAAAACCTCACGAAGCCCGAGACCTTTCCAACGAATGCAAAACCGTGGAAATCGGTACGAGCGTTCTGGAGTTATAGCATCGGGAAGGAAAACCCGACTTATTTTTATATTATAGCTTTCAAAAAAAGTATGTTTTGCCTTGCGTTATAAGACTGAACGTTTTTTGAAAATTCAAGTAATTTATATTCATTTACAATAAAAAAAATTGTATTGCTATTGTAAATTAAAATGTCCAAAACTTCGTACAGTTTAATGACTTCATTGTCTATTTTTGTCAAAAAGTAGCCTTTCTTATATTTGCAACCTTTGTGAGTTAAACTCAGGCATGCTTAACCAACGAAACGATATCATTTCGTTACGATAATTAACGTTAATAAACGAAACGAAGTCATTTCGTTTCGTTTATAACGTTAAGATCGTCAAATTAACGAAATGATTTCGTTTCGTTTTCTGCCATATCAAAACGAAATCAAATCGTTTATGTTGATTATTAATTTCAAACTATGCTGGCAAAGCTGATTGATGGCGGAGTCATTAAAGGTGAAAGCATTAGCCAAGCTGATTGCAACTTTTCTCATGAATTTTGACAGTACGAACATTTCTCAGAGTATTTTTGACATTACCACCAACGAATTACACAAACAAATTACATAGTGTTTGTGTGTGTATGTGCGCTCGTTGTTACCACCTTACGGCTTCACCATGGCTATAGCATTGCCAGCACAATTCAAACATAAAGTAACACGTTTTTGTTAACGTTTTTAACGTTAACGAAAGCTTTTCGTTTCGGTTAAAAACGAGATACAATTTATCTTGATAATTTCTTTATCGATAATATTTCGAAGTGTTTCAACGGAAACGGTGGAAATTTTTTGATAAACGATTAGCTTAACGTTAAGGTGCATCCCTGGTTAAACTCATGACTGATACGTTTGTTGAAACTGTGTGATGTCAGGATTTCAAAATGTTTATTGCAGCTGCGGAAGATTTTAGAATGCTGCCAACACTCTAATCCATTAAAGGGATATAAAGCATACACATTTATAAAAGAACGATAAATAATTGACAAGTCGGTTACCGCTAAGGATGTTGAAGTAATACAGCTACTCTCACAATCTTGGGAATTACTGAAACTGCGCATGGAACTTGAGCTGCTTGAAGGTGTATCCAAGTCCGAAAACTGAGTAAAATTTCATGTGTATATTGCATATATTTTGTATTAAAAAGAAAAAAATAAATATGTTACTATTCTTGTTCTCCAAGCAGCAATTGTTTCCCTGAGTTCGGCCCTGAGCCCAATATTTCCGTTTCCAGGAAAAATCTGCTCGAAATCGTCGTTATTTAAACATTTTACCCTGTTGTAGGTGAATCCGCAAGCTACATGTGTTGTGCAAAATATATTATTTGTATATTTATGAATGAATTTAATTAATATTATTTACTTACCGGTGTAAATGCTGCTAAAGTGTACTCCACATTTAACTCTTTGAGCAGTTCCTTTAACTGGTCATCTTCTTTTTGATCGCTATCAATTGCTTCCAATCTTTGCTCGGCGTCAATTGGATGATCCGTATTTTCAACAGCGAAAACAATGTCGTCTTCTGAACTCAACAAAATAGGAATCAAAGTTTCTTCCATTTTTAACATCTACTGACTGTTTTTACTTATTATTATTTAATTACTTCTAAAAAATTTCTCACCAAAACGCGACGTATAACGAAGGCATGTCGACACAAACTGACACGATCATGCGTTCGTATTATTGCATCATACCAAACGACGAAGAAAGTACATTACACATAGTTATATACAAAATTTCATATCATATCAACAATTTAATGTAATACTAATTTCACACAGACGGCTTATTGAATAATAAAGGCAATTTTCTACATTAAGACGCTTATTGAGCTCAATCTTCCCTACAAAATTCGAATCTATTATTATTTCATTAGTAGCTAATCGAATGCCTAATGAAGTCAAAAGCACAATGCAACTCTGTTGGCAGCGTTCCGCTTCCGTTTCCACTTCTTAGTTTTCAAAGCAAATGTCATTGTCTGCATGGCGGAACGATACAAGGTGGCCGCATCGAACAGCTGATTATAACCTTTTTTAATTGATTTGATACATCAACTGCCGGCGCAGTACGATTTTGACATTTGTCCATCGAATTTACAAGTACATGGAATTTTTTTTGTTTGTAGGTATGTCACCATGCTCCCACCTTGTATCGTTCCGCCATGATTGTCTGTATCATCCTTCATACTAATCGAGCAGTTACTTCTGTGTGAAAGCAAAAAATTTACGATTTCATTAGCAGGTGAAATGAGATCATTAAGTTTCTGTGTGAAAACAGTATAAAACTCTGCGAAGAAATACATTATACCTTGTTAATGCAACAAAATATCAAATCATTTCCACAATTTATTGTTAATGTCGACTGATGAAATTGTAATTTAATTTTTACATTAAAATTTGATATTGCAACGTAGTACATTGCAATATCACTTTGATAATTTTATTTTAAAAATGACTACAATAACGTGGATTTAACCATTTTAAATGTGAAATTAGCACTATTTCGTTTAAATTGCAAATAACATTGTAAAATGTTAGTTTTACATGGCAACATTTTTTTCGGTGTGCACTTTAAGACTCAATTTAATTTTTTTACTTAACGTATTTAAAATTTTTACTAAAACTTAATTGTTGATCTGAGGCCTACTTGAGAAATTATTTTCGTACGAACGTCGATTTCTTCATAGGAATTTTTATATGCATTTTTGTCTTTTTATTGAACGACAGAAGTTTGAAATTTGTCAAAAATATACGTAATTAGCTCCTCGTTAGAAACTAACTCTGGCAAAAAAGTTAACTCTTTGTGATGCAAGTGAGTTGTTAGACGTTTTATATAATTTGGTTTTATCTACTTCGAAAAAAGTCCGCTATTATTTTCAGTTCTCACTAGCATATGCTCGTTTTTTTCACGCACGGAAACCAATGGCGTGTTATGCAACCATATACAACATGTTTGTAAACAAGTGCTTTTCAAAAATGCGACTGTGTTGTTAAGAATACTATGTTCTTAGTGATATGGGTTAAGTCGTTGATCAACGAGCAACGTAGCAAGCTAAATGCACACACTGTTTGCTTACATTCAAAAAATATTTAGAAATATGCTATGAAAATAGAATTTTATCAAATCAGAGTACCACGAAGAATTTAAACAAAATATAATGGTAACATGAAAAGTTTAAATACTGCGCACTTGAACTTTTGTTTTTAAAATATGTTATTTTGAAATGCGTGAATAAACAAAAAGATGATGGAACTCGCTTGATGCAATTGTGCTACGAGCTTAGTGTAAACGTCAAACCGAAAAGTCACACAGAACAAAAATTGGAAGTCCAGTTAGGTTCATTGTATATATAGTTTGGCAGCTTAAATTGGCGTTATGTTGCGAATAGAGTAGAAGATAGTAAAAAAAAGGCAGCCGAATTGAGTGGAATGAAGAACAGAAGGAAGTGCAGAGTTGCTCCCCCAGCGGGTTAGGGGGTCAGAATATACCCGCGGTAGATATGCCTGTCGTAAGAGGCGGCTAAAATACCAGATATAATAAATCGTTCCCGAGATGGTCGGGCTAGCATCTTAATGGTGCTGTGTTACCGGAGCGTACCGGATCTGTATCCGGCAAAGGACCATCACATCGATAACACTCCCCAAAGCCTTCGGGGAGCAACCATTGCATCAATATACCTCAATCTTTGTATGAATATTGAAGATAAATGTAGAAAAAATAACTGAATACTTAATACAAGCAAACATTGTCTCTTAGTTACTGAAAATAAGGTGTCCCAAATGCTACATATTCCAAAATTATCACAGTTTATATCTGTTTAAAAATTTCTTTCAAGATTTTCGTAATATGAGAATTAGAGATGTTTGTATGTGTGTGCTAATTTTAAGCGATCAGCTGTTAGTTGCGCTACTAGTTAAGGTTTACAATGGGTAGGTTTTTACGCAATAAATTCAATTTAGGTTACTTTCGAACAAGTTGCATGTGCAACATATTTGACAGAAAACTGCCGCATTGCGCTTTTATAAGATTTGGGTGCTACCCCTTAAGTGTGACATGAAACACAAGAAAATATCTGCAACTCAGCTTCATTTTTACACATGTTTGTCGAGCTACTCTGTTGCGCCGCGGGTTAGGGGGTCAGAATATACAGGCGGTAGGTATGCTAGTCGTAAGAGGCGACTGAAATACCAGATTAAAGGGGTTGTGTAGCGCAACCCTTTCAGGTTGCCAGCGCAATATATATATCATTAATAATCGAAGCTCTGGCGACCCCGAAATCCTCATGGATCTAGGAGGTGGGAGGGCGGGATGGTCAAGAAGGTCGCATCTGGTCATAAAAAATCGTTTCCGAAATGGTTGGGCTTGGTACCGGAACGTACCGGATCTGCATCCGGCAAAGGACCATCAACATCGATAGCACTACCCAAGGCCTTCGGAGAGCGTACTTATCGCTACAACGACAACAACAACAATCAATCAATCACGAAAGTCGTTGTAGCCAGATTAAACCTAATTCTATTTTTGGGAAGCGACAGTGAGTGACGTCCTTTTTATTTTGTCAATAAAAACTAAAATAGTAGTAAACAGCAGATGATAAAAGCTAAAATCATTCTTTTGGACGTTTCTTAAATAAATTAATGTTTTTTTATAATTTTTTCGCTACTGCTTGCTATCTTATATATTACTTCTAATTGCTGTTTTTATGTGCAGGTCTCTTTTTCGCTCTTATATAGAATTTAAATCTACAAATAAAGTTTTGGTTTTAAAGATGGAGATCATGCTATTAGCGAACTTTGGGCATTACTGGTTATACTACTTTCGTTTAGCTATATTTTATTTAAATAATTTGTTACAAATAAACGATTGTGAGCACACAAAAAAATCTATTTGTACTATGCCACTATTGTGAATATTTGATTAGAACTAACACTGCATTACCGGCAGTTGTTAACATTCGCCAGTGTAGGGTTATATTTATATTCAACTTTAAATGTACCTACTTTAAATAAATTGAATTTTTTTGTTCTTGTTAATTTTTATTTTACAATTGTAAAATATTGTCTTTCAAAAATTTTCATTCGGTTCAAATATTTAAAAACGTTTTGTAACATACTTTTAGGAGCGGTTAAATAAAAATATTTTATAAAAATAAATAGTGCTTATTATTATATAGTGATTTATATATTAAATAGCACATTGGCGATCTAGCCAGCCAAACATAAAAACCGTCCTTCAAAAAGAACGAATCAAATTTTAATTCTTGTATGCTGTATGAAATAATAACGCCACCAGTTGATGCTCAGCAAAAATCGATTTATTCTCTTCCTAGTTATATATTATGCGAGTGGAAACCATATTGACTTCCGAAAACGATACTATAGTTCTGTTTACTATATCCAACTTATTACGTTTTTATCAGCAAGTTCTTAAACAAATTGTTAAAGGTGGTGCACTTGAACAAACTTTAATTGATTTACAAAAGACCAGTGAAGAGATTTATTTAAATTCACTTTCAAATAAAGTGCGTAACATCTTTCAACGTCCAGCTCTAACTCGCTAAAAGTTTTGTAATTCGTACCTTTAAACTAGTGTGAAGTGTCCTCACTACTCGAAGAATTATCTGAAAAACAAGTTGAAAATATATACCAAACATATCGTGAACATCACAAGAGCCCTCTCTAACGCGTATTTGACGTAGACGTGATGGTCCAAAAACTAGATTCACTTCTATAAAATTAGTTTATTTTCAACTGCACGACGTCGTCTTCGTCGTATTTTTGGATTGTCATTATTTCAGACGTTACCGCTGCATCATTAACATCAGCCTTTCAATCAAACATTGCAAGAGCAACAACAACAAAAGCTACAAATACAAAACAATTAAAGCCATTGCACAATACATTGTCCAATTTCATCAATCAATTTTAAAGCCATTGCACAATACATTGTCTAAATTCATCAATCAATTTTAAAACCATTGCGACAAATATTTGGTGAGCTGTATCTAGTATTAATATTATTTATATGTATCTGTATATGTATCAAAATAGATTAATAATTTGGGTTTTGTAAACGCTCCTTTCCGGACATTTTTATTTCTTCCTATAATATAATTTTTGTAGTTATTTCTATTAACAATGTTTCATTCACCATCAAATAATATACGTACATCTACACCACGAAATCAAGTAAACGATTCACTTATTGATTTGGATAATGAAAATTATCAAAATGATTTAACAAATCCATATGTGAATCAAAATAATGAAATTTTTGCTACATCGGTAAAACTTCCCCAATTTTGGACTAATTGCCCTGAAGCATGGTTCATCCATGCTGAAATGCAATTTAGTCGAAAGAAAATTACTCAGGAAGGGACAAAATATGAATATGTCATAACTGCACTTCCACAGGATGTAATTATGACAATTCTTGATTTTATTCAAAATCCTCCTGAAAATGACAAATTTTCTGCATTAAAGAAAATTTTAATTGAACGGCACTCATTAAGTGAGAATGCCAAATTAGATCGAGTGTTATCCGATTCAGAAATGGGAGATCGTAAACCTTCTGAGTTTTATCGGTCTCTAGTGCTACTCTCTGGAAAGAATTTTAGCAAAGAAATTCTTAAATAGCTTTGGATAAGGAAGTTGCCCAAAAATTTAAGTATTATTCTTACTAGTTCGAATTTGAATGAAATAAGTGAATTAGTTAAATTAGCCGATAATATTTGGGAAGTTTATAATAAAAATGAAATAGCCTCAGTTAGTAATTTTCCAAATTCTAAAAGCGAAAATGCAATTATTTCAAATTTGGTTCAAACAACTAACATGATGTGCAAAAATTTTGAAAAATTGTCATTAGAGATCAGTGAAATTAAAAATCAGATGAGTCAAAATTATTCAAGGTCCCGATCTTTTAGTAGGAATCGTTTTAGAAGTCCTTCTAGATATCGATCAAAGCCTCGAGACAACCCAAATTGGCTCTGTAGGTATCATTATAAGTTTGGTAATCAGGCTTTGAAGTGCGAACAACCATGCGCTTTTAAAAATAATAGTTCGTCAAACTAAAGTTATCCGTTGTTACGGCGACAAACAACGGACATTTAGACACCTTTACACATCGCTTATTTATTTTTGATAAAACAAACAAACTTAATTTTTTAATAGATAGTGGAGCAGAAATTTCAGTGCTTCCGGTTTCAAAATCTTCAAGTTCGAAAAAGTCATCAGATATTATTTTAACTGCAGCTAACGGTTCAACGATTTCGACATACGGTAAAAAACTTTTAAATATTAATTTAGGACTGCGTCGCGAATTTCCGTTCACGTTTTTAATAGCGGATATAGCTAAACCACTTGACGGTGCTGATTTTTTGTGTAAATATGGTCTCTTAGTTGATGTTAAACGCAAATGCTTAGTAGATCCGATAACAAGTCTTTCAGTTAACACAATTTCATGTGATTGTAATGTTTCGCTACCAAAAGTTTTCGCTGTTGATAACAAATTTACAAAGTTACTAAAAGAATTTCCTTCTTTATTTTCGGAACCAGATTATTCACAACCAGTTAGACATACAACAGTTCACAGATTATTCACTGAAGGAAATTTGCCATTTTCTAAACCAAGACGTTTAGACCCCATTAAATTCAAAGTAGCTAAAACTGAATTCGATTTTTTAGTAAAGACAGGGATATGTAGACCTTCTAATTCAGCAGTAGCATCTCCTTTACATCTTGTACCCAAGAAGGAGTTAAATGACTGGCGTCCTTGTGGAGATTTTAGAAGATTAAATGTCGTAACAGTTCCTGATCGTTATCCTTTGCCCCATGTTCATGACTTCAACATGAATCTAAGAAATAAGAAAATATTTTCAAAATTAGATTTGGTAAGAGCTTATCACCAAATTCCAATGGCAGAAGAGGATATCTATAAAACTGCAATCACTACGCCTTTTGGCATGTTTGAATTTGTACGAATGCCTTTCGGACTTAGGAACTCCGCGCAAACTTTTCAACGATTTATTAATGAAGTAGTTAATGATTTAGACTTTGTTTTTACATATATTGATGATCTCTTAGTGGCAAGCGAAAATGAGGAACAACATTTCAAAGATCTTCGCGTACTATTTCAGCGCCTAACGGAGTACGGTTTAAATATAAAACCAAGTAAATGTACTTTTGGCGTAACAAATGTTGACTTTTTAGGACATAATATTTCTGAAACGGGAATTAGACCCTCAGAAGAAAAAGTTTTAGCCTTTCGAAATTTTGATCGTCCAAAATCTATTAAGCAGGCACAAAAATTTATTGGTATGGTTAATTATTACCATCGATATATACCAAAATTAGCAGAGTTTACGACAGTTATCTATGATTTAAATCATAGAACAAATAAGAAGCGAGACAAGATTTTAATTTGGGACGATACATCTAATAAAGCTTTCGAATGCATTAAAGAAAAGTTTGCATCTGCGATATTGTTAAATCATTTTAACAAAGATGCAAAACTTTCTTTAAATGTAGATGCATCCAATACGGAAATAGGTGGTGTTATACATCAAACGTTTAATAATAAGTCAGAACCACTTGCATTCTTTTCAAAGAAATTGTCTCCATCCGAAATTAAATATAGTGCATTTGATAGGGAACTATTAGCTATTTATTTGAACATTAAACATTTTCGTTAACTTCTAGAAGGACGTGAATTTACAGTTTTCACAGATCACAAGCCTCTTGTATTTGCTTTAAATTCAAAAACAGAACGCAGTCCAAGACAGACTAGACACATGGAATACATTGCTCAGTTTACGAATGACATTAGGTATATTAAAGGACAAGAAAATGTAGTAGCTGATACATTATCTCGTGCGTTTGAAGTAGAAGCAATTAATAATTCGGACATTAATTTAAAAATTTTACAAAGCGAACAACAACAAGACAGTGAATTAAGCAAACTTACCTCAGAGCAAACATTTTTAAATTTGAAACTAATAAAAATTCCTGTTCTTAACTTTAATATATGGTGCGAAGTGTCAGGGGAAAATCCTAGGCCTTTCATTCCAAACAATTTAAGAAAAATAATATTTGATATGTTACATGGGATTTCACATCCTGGTAGTAGAGCTACACGTCGTTTGATAGTAAAGAAATATTTTTGGCCTAAAATGAATAAAGATATTAATACTTGGTCTAAAGAATGTATAAGTTGTCAAAAATCGAAAGTACATCGTCATACAAAATCTCCAGTTATGAAAATTCCAATTCCAAAATCTGGATTTGAACACATTCACTTAGATATTGTTGGACCCTTACCTGTTTCAAAAGGATATCGTTACATATTAACTATAATTGATAGATTTACACGTTGGCCAGAGGCATTCGCACTAAGAGATATTTCTGCAGTTACGGTTGTAAATAAATTCTTAAAGAATATATTTCACTTTTTGGAGTTCCGTTAGAAATAACAACAGATCAGGGATCTCAATTTACTTCAAACTTGTTTTCAGAATTAACGAAACTTCTTGGAAGTCATCAAATAACAACTTCTCCTTATCATCCCCAAGCTAATGGAATGATAGAACGTTTTCATAGACAGCTTAAATCTTCAATAATGGCTAGGAATGGATCCATAGATTGGTATGAAGAGTTACCAATAGTACTTATGGGTTTGCGATCGATTTTTAAAGAAGATATTTCAGCAACCCCGGCTGAAATGGTTTATGGATAAAATTTAAGATTACCTGGTGAATTATTTGTTTCAACTACAGAGAATATAACTTCAACGGATGTTTTAAGTAGTTTGCGTGAACATTTTAAAAATTTTAAATCAAATTTGGAACATCATCAAAATTCTAGTGGTATTTTTGTTCCAAAAGATTTAAAAGATTGTCATTTTGTTTTGGTACGTGTAATAAACAAACATTCCTTGCAACATCCGTATGAAGGTCCTTATAGAGTTATTGAAAAAGATATTAAAAACTTTAAAATTGAAATAAACAATGAAATTAAATCTATTCCTATTGATCGTTTAAAACCAGCAATGATTGATAAATACAGATACCTAACACAAAAACAAAAAAGAAAGTTACTTTTAATTTATTTAACATAAAATCTCCGGAAGGGGGAGTATTGTAGGGTTATATTTATATTCAACTTTAAATGTACCTACTTTAAATAAATTGAATTTTTTTGTTCTTGTTAATTTTTATTTTTCAATTGTAAAATATTGTCTTTCAAAAATTTTCATTCGGTTGAAATATTTAAAAACGTTTTGTAACATACTTTTAGGAGCGGTTAAATAAAAATATTTTATAAAAATAAATAGTGCTTATTATTAAATAGTGATTTATATATTAAATACCACAGCCAGATGGCATCGCAAGGGCATGTAAGATTTTATTGATAAATGATTGATAGATAGAACAGCTGATTTCTGTTGATATTTATATATTCAAGAAGCCAAAGCTTGGCTACGGTTACCGTCAAGCTTTTCTTTATTGTGGTTGTGCTCTGTAGACGCCGTGTTGAATGTAATTAGCCCTTATGAATGGGACAGACGCTTCCACTGAAAATTGAGCGCACTACGGAATTGGAGAACTTACCCGATAACTGCAAAAGAAACCAGTAAGGAAGGTTAAGTTCGGGTGTAACCGAACATTACATACTCAGTTAAGAGCTATGGTAACAACATAAAGGAAAATAACCATGTAGGAAAATGAACCGAGGGTAACCCCGGAATGTGTTTGTATGACATGTGTATCAAATGAAAGGCATTAAAGAGTATTTTATGAGGGAGTGAGCCATAGTTCTATAGGTGGACGCCTTTTCGAGATACCGCCATAAAGGTGGACCAGGGGTGACTCTAGAATGTGTTTGTACGATATGGGTATCAAATTAAGGTATTAACGAGGGTTTTAACAGGGAATGGTGGTAGTTGTATAGGTGGTCGCCTTTTCGAGTATCGCCACAAAGATGGACCAGGGGTGACTCTAGAATGCGTTTGTACAATATGGGTATCAAACGAAAAGTGTTAATGAGTATTTTAAAAGGGAGTGGGCCTTAGTTCTATAGGTGGACGCCTTTTCGAGATATCGCCATAAAGGTGGACCAGGGGTGACTCTAGAAATTGTTTGTACGATATCGGTATCAAATGAAAGGTCTTAATGAGTCTTTTTAAAAGGGAGTGGGCCTTCGTTCTATAGGTGGTCGCCTTTTCGAGATATCGCACTAAAGGTGGACCAGGGGTGACTCTAGAATATGTTTGTACGATATGGATATCAAATGAAAGGTGTTAATGAGTATTTTAAAAGGGCGTGGGGCTTAGTTCTACAGGTGGACGCCTTTTCGAAATATCGCCATAAAGGTGGACCAGGGGTGACTCTAGAATGTATTTGTACGATATGGGTATCAAATTAAAGGTATTAACGAGGGTTTTAAAAAGGAATGGTGGTAGTTGTATAGGTGGGCGTCTTTTCGACATATCGCCACAAAGATGGACCAGGGATGACTCTAGAATATGTTTGTACGATATGGATATCAAATGAAAGGTGTTAATGAGTATTTTAAAAGGGCGTGGGGCTTAGTTCTACAGGTGGACGCCTTTTCGAAATATCGCCATAAAGGTGGACCAGGGGTGACTCTAGAATGTATTTGTACGATATGGGTATCAAATTAAAGGTATTAACGAGGGTTTTAAAAAGGAATGGTGGTAGTTGTATAGGTGGGCGTCTTTTCGACATATCGCCACAAAGATGGACCAGGGATGACTCTAGAATATGTTTGTACGATATGGATATCAAATGAAAGGTGTTAATGAGGGTTTTAAAAGCGAGTGGCCCTTAGATGTATATGTGAAGGCTTTTTCCAGATATCGACCAAACTGTGGACCAGGGTGACCCAGAACATCATTTGTCGTGTACCGCTAATTTATTTTTATATGTAATACCACGAACAGTATTCCTGCCAAGATTTCAAGGGTTTTTTATTTCGCACTGCAGAACTTTTTCATTTTCTTCTACTTAATATGGTAGGAGTTACACCCATTTTACAAAGTTTTTTTCTAAAGTTATATTTTGCGTCTATAAACCAATCCAATTACCATGTTTCATCCCTTTTTTCGAATTTGGTATAGAATTATGGAATTTTTTTTCATTTTTCGTAATTTTCGATATCGAAAAACTATGCGTGGTCATAGTTGGATTTCGGCCATTTTTTACCAATTCAAAGTGAGTTCGGATAAGTACGTGAACTGAGTTTAGTAAAGATATATCGATTTTTGCTCAAGTTACGACTGTCTATAAAACTGGGCGTGGCTTCAAACCGATTTCGCCCTTTTTCACAGAAATAAGTTATGGTCCCAGAATATAAGCCCCTACCAAATTTCACAAGGATTGGTACATTTTTGTTAGACTTATGGCATTAAAAGTATCCTAGACAAATTAAATAAAAAAGGGCGGAGCCAATCCCATTTTGAAATTTTCTTTTATTTTTGTATTTTGTTGCACTGGAGTTGAATGTTGACATAATTTACTTATATACTGTAAAGATATTAACTTTTTTGTTAAAATTTTACTTTAAACATTTTTTTTGTAAAAGTGGGCGTGGTCGTTCTGCAATTTTTCTAATTTTTATAAAGCATGCATATAGTAATAGGAGTAACGTTACTGCCATATTTCATTATGATATCTTCAACGACTGCCAAATTACAGCTTGCAAAACTTTCAAATTACCTTCTTTTAAAAGTGGGCGGTGTCACGCCCATAGTCCAAAATTTTACTAATTTTCTATTCTGCGTCATAAGTTCAACTCACCTACCAAGTTTCATCGCTTTATCCGTCTTTGGTAATGAATTATCGCACTTTTTCGGTTTTTCGAAATATTCGATATCGAAAAAGTGGGCGTGGTTATAGTCCGATATCGTTCATTTTAAATAGCGATATGAGATGAGTGCTCAGGAACCTACGTACCAAATTTCATCAAGATACCTCAAAATTTACTCAAGTTATCGTGTTGATGATTTTGATATATGGAAGTCTGTATCTATCTCGATTCCTTTATACCTGTACTACCAACTGTTATCCAATCAAAGTTAATATACTCTGTGAGCTCTGCTCAACTGAGTATAAACATGTATGCTCACGAAATGCGCATCTTTTCGAAAGACATGTCGCATGTACATCTACAATGTGTTTATTCTTACACTTTTGTCACATTGTTGAAATAGCATTTGTTCAGAAAACACCTGATTTTAATGTTTAATATATGTTTTCGCACTATAACCGTGCATTCATATGTATTTACATATACATACGTATATATATATACGTACATACATATAATTACATTAAAACAAACACATACTTAGCATACCAAATTTTTAATGATAAAGATAATTCAAATGTACATTGTTGAAAAACAAGAATGTTTTTAAGGAGCTAATAATTTTTCTTTAATCTGAAGTATTCAGATTTCTTTTAAAATAAATAAAAACGTTTGAGTGTTAGTTTTCTTATTTCTAAAGATTTTCTTATTTGGCTTAAGCTGGTAGAGTTAACGATGAGCCGACATAAACTTTTGTAAAGTAGTCAGCAGGAAGTGCATATGGTTACACAATGCAAAGTATTTTGCAGATAGCCTGCAATGGTAGTCTCCCCACATATGTTGGTCCAATATCCAGAAATGTCTTGATATCACATTCAGATCTGAAAGTGATATATCGAGGTGTGATTGGAGGATCCTTTACAGGCCATCCTTCTAAGACCATGGGTATATCAGCCCGGCGAACAAACTGGACCGAATTCCGTGAGCTTTAGAAAACACTAATGGAACTCGATGAAATCAATAACTTCCGGTCAAAGATTTATAACAGAGCTTGTCCTCTTAGAAGATGTAAAAGGAAAAGCAAAGCCACCATGGCGGAACAAGGAGCTGAGTCTTCATAGGAGGTGGCTATTAACATAGCTTCTCGGCGATAGTGACTATCCATTGCAGGTACAGTTTGTTTTATGTTTTTATGGTAAAACGAAGAGCGTTACAATGTGTCTTGAAAGGTGCACTGGTGTAATAATTGTCGAAGGAAAACTCTCTTTTTACAGTCCCGCAAAAGCACGACTTGTTTGATTCTTTACAATTATTTCAATCGATCAAGGGTTCTATTGGAAGAGTGTCTAGAAGGCTATGAAGAGCCTGATTAGAATATAAATTCGCTTATTAGTATTTCTACTAATGAAATCTTAAATATTGCAATGCATTCCATGACCCATGACATTAAAATATAAAATTAAAATTTTTTTATTTGTGGGTTAAAGCAATAAACTTGCAGTATTTGTTAGCATTAAAAAGAACAGTTGCGGAAATGTAGACCAAAAGATGGATACCAAACATAAAGTGCCGACAGCGGAGTTAGTAGGGTCATGGGCGGGGTAAAAAATAGAACAGAGAAAGTAGGGCAAGGTTAAAGCGAGTGGGATAAAAGGAGACGAATGCAAATGTTGAGATTAGCCATTCTCTATATTTATTATGAAAGGTAAAAAAGTGGTAAAATATAGAATTTTGGTATAAATTTGAAAAAAGTAGTAAAATTTTGACATTTATGAAATATTTCAAAAAAGTAGTAAGATTTTGCATTTTAATATAAGTTTTGAATTTTTTTTATAAAATTGAAAAAATTAGTAAACTTTTTATATTTATTAAACATTTTAAAAAAGTTGCAAAATTTTGAATTTTTTTATAAATATGTATCCAAAATTTTGAATATTATTTTAAATTTGAAAATAATAGTAAAATTTTGAATGTTATTATAAATTTGGAAACTGTATTAAAATTTAAGTTGTTAAATTTTGAGCTTTATTTTAACAAATAGTCAAATTTTAAATTTTATTATCAATCTGAAAATTTTACTTTTTTTTTTGAATTGGACAACAATATCGTAATAAATGTCAAAATTTTACTACTTTTTTATAAAAAAAATCTAAATGTTACTACTTTATTTTAAATGTGTAATAAATGCCAATAAACATTTATATATTTCCTCTTTTATGTTAAAAGTCAAAGTTTCAATATTATTTTTTTATAGTTACTTAAACTTATTGCATAAACAAAGCCATGATATCTTGAAGGGCTACTAAAATTTCGGACTTCAATTCATTGCCTGCCCTTATCGCCTCTGTCTGCCCCTGATAGCATCGATTTCCTCTTATTTTAAGGCATTCGCCAAATCTGCCTTCTTCCACTTTTTTCTCTACATCAAGAAAGAAGTTTTCGGTTACTTCTGCTGCCATTTTCCTTTTTTGGTGCTGACACTTGTGCTGACTTTGCAGCTGGAGCTGGAGCAGGAACGGGAGCAGTACTTGATGCTTCGGCGGTTGCTGACGTTGATTCAATTGTGTCGAGTTCAGCACCAGTATCAGCTGCACTTAAGACAGCGGGCTAGGATCCTAATTCTTCTATCCTATCCTGCTTTATTTATAGTAACTTCAGTTATTCTTTCCTCCAGTGGAGTAAGTAGTTTCAGTTGTCTCATTCCATTTATTTCGCTTCGTAAATATTTTGCGCGATGAGCGTACAATCTAGCGTTATGCGAATGCAGATAAATGCCTTATGGGGTAAGCACGGTATCTAAGTTCGGATGTAACCGTACATTATATACTCAGCGTGAGCTTCAATTGTACATTTCATTTCAGATAAATTACTTTTCTACATAACACGTGGCACCGCCCGTTAAAAAAAAACTGTCTACCCATTTCCTCTTACAATAAAACTTGAAAAGTGAAATATCATTGATCCAAAACTATTTTTTGCTAAGTTATAGCTTATTATTCTAGTCTACGACCCTTTTATAATAATAATAATAATAACTTGTTTTATACCTAAGTTGCCGTGGCCTTTAACCGATCCCGTCCATTTTTACTAGAAATATTTTCTGCTATAAGGAAAAAATGTGTACACAATTTCATTACGATATGTTAATTTTTCTTCGAGTTATGGCTATCGAAACATAGAAAATTGCTTAGTCGTAAAAGGGGCGGTGTCACACCCATTTTCAAAAATTTTAGTGTTATCCAATTTAATGTTATAATTCAATTTAGAAAGTAAAATTCTATTGATACAAAGTTTTTTTTCGCTAAGATATAGCATAATTATTTTCGTCTACGACCCTTTTAAAAATCTGTTATATAAAAGTGGGCGTGGTCTTTAACCGATCTCGTTAATTTTTTCTAGAAATATTTCTTGCTCTAGGGAAAATTTGTGTACTAAATTTTATTACGGTCCGTTAATTTTTCTTCGAGTTATGGCTCCCGAAAAATAGAAAATTGCTTAGTAATAAAAGGGGTGGTGCCACGCCCATTTTTTTAAATTTGAAGTTTTTCCTAATCATTGTTATAAATACACATGGGAAATGAAATACCATTCATATAAAGCTCTTTTTGCAAAGATATAGCTTATTTATTATATATTTATTGTCTACACCCTTTTAAAAATCTGTTATATAAAAGTGTTATATAAAAATGGGTCCTTAACCGATTTCATTAATTTTTCTTCAAAGCATTTCTTATAGTAAAGGCAACCTGTCTACGGAATTTTGTTACGATAGGTTCCACGATTTTTTATTTATTATTAATAATATTTGTAAAATTGATTTTATCACAAGTGGGCTGTGCCACGCCCATTTTAAAAGTTTTTTTAAAATTTTTATCAAGAGTCTCAATATAAGTCCACACGTCAAATTTCAACATTTTAGGTGTATAGTTTACTAAATAATCAGGTTTTTTGTGTTTTCCAAAATGTTATATATATAAAAAGTGGGCGTAGTTGTCATCCGAATTCGCTCATTTCAATAGCAATCTATATAGAAATCTGGGTCCATATAAGCTCGTGTACCAAATTTGGTGAACATATCTCAATATTTACTCAAGTTATCGTGTTAACGGACAGACGGACGGACGGACATGGCTCAATCAATTTTTTTTTGATACTGATGATTTTGATATATGGAAGTCTATATCTATCTCGATTCCTTTATGCCTGTACAAACAACCGATATCCAATCAAAGTTAATATACTCTGTATGCAAAGCACGCTGAGTATAAGAATGAGAAGAAACAAGTAAGGAAGGCTAATTTCGGGTGTAACCGAACATTACATACTCAGCTGAGAGCTTTGGGGACAAAATAAAGGAAAATCACCATGTAGGAAAATGAACCTAGGGAAACCCTGAATTGTGTTTGTATGACATGGGTATCAAATGGAAGGTATTAAAGATTATTTTAAAAGGTAGTGGGCCTTAGTTCTACAGGTCGACGCCTTTTCGAGATATCGCCATAAAGGTGGACCAGGGGTGACTCTGTGTTTGTACGATACGGATAACAAATAAAGGTATTAATGAGGGGTTTAAAAGGGAGTGGCCCTTAGTTGTATATGTGAAGGGCGTTTTCGAGATATCGACCAAAATGTGGACCAGGGTGGCCCAGAACATCATCTGTCGGGTACCTCTAATTTATTTATATCTGTAATACTACGAACAATATTCCTGCCAAGATTCCAAGGGCTTTTGATTTCACCCTGCAGAACTTTTTCATTTTATTCTACTTAATATGGTAGGTGTCACACCCATTTTGCAAAGTTTTTTCTAAAGTTATATTTTGCGTCATTAAACCAATCCAATTGCCATGTTTCATCCCTTTTTTCATATTTGGTACAGAATTATGGCATTTTTTTCATTTTTCGTAATTTTCGATATCGAAAAAGTGGGCGTGGTCATTGTCCGATTTCGGCCATTTTTTATACCAAGATAAGGTGAGTTCAGATAAGTACGTGAACTAAGTTTAGTAAAGATATATCGATTTTTGCTCAAGTTATCGTGTTAGCGGCCGAACGGAAGGACAGACGTGAACTGGACAGAAAACAGTTATCGTCATAGGGTCTATGCCACTACCAAATTTCACAAGGATTGGTAAATTTTTGTTCGACTTATGGCATTAAAAGTATTCTAGACAAATTAAATTAAAAAGGGCGGGGCCACGCCCATTTTGTAATTTTCTTTTATTTTTGTATTTTGTTGCACCATGTTATTACTGGAGTTGAATGTTGACATAATTTACTTATATACTGTGAAGATATTAAATTTTTTGTTAAAATTTGACTTAAAAAAATTTTTTTTTTTAAAAAAGTGGGCGTGTTCGTCATCCGATTTTGCTAATTTTTATTAAGCTTACATATAGAAATAGGAGTAACGCTCTTGCCAAATTTCGTCATGATATCTTCAACGACTGCCAAATTACAGCTTGCAAAACCTTCAAATTACCTTCTTTCAAAAGTGGGCGGTGCCACGCCCATTGTCCAGAATTTTACTAATAACCCACCTACCAAGTTTCATCGCTTTATCCGTCTTTGGTAATGAATTATCGCACTTTTTCGGTTTTTCGAAATTTTCGATATCGAAAAAGTGGGCGTGGTTATAGTCCGATTTCGTTTATTTTATATAGCGATCTGAGGTGAGTGCCCAGGAACCTACGTAATAAATTTCATCAAGATACCTCAAAATTTACTCAAGTTATCGTGTTTACCGACGGACATGGCTAAATAAATTTCTTTTTTCGCCCAGATATATAGAAGTCTATATCTATCTCGATATCTATCTTGGCGGCCACCGTGGTGTGATGGTAGCGTGCTCCGCCTATCACACCTTATGCCCTGGGTTCAACTCCCGGGCAAAGCAACATCAAAATTTTAGAAATAAGATTTTTCAATTAGAAGAAAATTTTTCTAAGCGGGGTCGCCCCTCGGCAGTGTCTGGCAAGCGCTCCGATTGTATTTCTGCCATGAAAAGCTCTCAGTGAAAACTCATCTGCCTTGCAGATGCCGTTCGGAGTCGGCATAAAACATGTAGGTCCCGTCCGGCCAATTTGTAGGGAAAAATCAAGAGGAGCACGACGCAAATTGGAAGAGAAGCTCGGCCTTAGATCTCTTCGGAGGTTATCGCGCCTTACATTTATTTTTTTATTTTATATCTATCTCGATTAGTTTATGCCGTTACGGATTACCGTTATGCGAACAAAGTTAATATACTCTGTGAGCTCTGCTCAGCTGAGTATAAAAAGCCTCTAAGATGGACAAGTATGTTGTCTTTAAGAATTCTGGCATTGTTGCGGCTCTAACAGCTGCCACAAGGATACATCTAAATATTTTACTTATACCTCCGAGGAAACTAGAAAAGTAAAAATCTTAGCACAAAAATGGTAAAACTTACATTGCTACTAGTCGATTGAATTTTGTGTAAATATATTGAGATACTAAACATTGAACTTTAAACAGAAAAAGGAACGGGGGTTGAAAGAACGAAAGGCCACAAAGTCCAAAGATGCAACATATGTTTGATCAGGCATGCTCACGCGGATAAATGCATTCCTTATTTCTGGTGAGTAATGCTTGAGTTGCAGGGACAGTTTCTCACAATTGACTGCAGCAAAGTGTAAATAACAAAGCAAACGTTTAGGGAGTTTGAAGGTTAAGAGACGTAGATATGCTATGAAACCGGCAATGATACGAAGAGGTGCGACATTAAGTGACAATTTCATTGTCATTGCCACCAACGAGCGCATGCCTGCCACCTGTGCGACGCCACACCAACAATAGTGTTTATGATGCGATATGTAGAGCTGTTGATGCAAAGCGAAAAGGCGGGAATGAATTTTCGTCTGCCTTGACCGTTGCTGCTACAACAGAGGCAATAAGATGCCAATGACTCTGCATCTCTTACAACGGAATTCAAATTTCAATTTCGTCTGTGGTATTTAGACTTCTGGCTCTTTATTTTTTTGTTGTTGTGATAAGAATTTTTTCTCAGCGCGTTGCTTTGTCTCACCCTTTTTACCGTCACTCGTAATGATCATCTGCTTCACTATTGTCGTTGATTTTTATACTCAGTTAAGCAGAGCTCACAGAGTATATTAACTTTGATTGGATAACGGTTGGTTGTACAGGTATAAAGGAATCGAGATAGATATAGACCTCCATATATCAAAATCATCAGTACCGAAAAAAAATTTGATTGAGCCATGTCCGTCCGTCCGTCCGTCCGTTAACACGATAACTTGAGTGAATTTTGAGGCATCTTAACCAAATTTGGTATGTATGTTCCTGGGCACTCATCTCAGATCGCTATTTAAAATGAACGATATCGGACTATAACCACGCCCACTTTTTCGATATCGAAAATTTCGAAAAATCGAAAAAGTGCGATAATTCATTACCAAAGACGGATAAAGAGATGAAACTTGGTAGGTGGGTTGAACTTATGACGCAGAATAGAAAATAAGTAAAATTTTGGACAATGGGCGTGGCACCGCCCACTTTTAAAAGAAGGTAATTTAGAAGTTTTGCAAGCTGTAATTTGGCAGTCGTTGAAGATATCATGATGACATTTGGCAGGAACGTTACTCTTATTACTATATGTCTGCTTAATAAAAATTAGCAAAATCGGAGAACGGCCACGCCCACTTTAAAAAACAAATTTTTTTAAAGTGAAATTTTAAATTACAAAACAAAAAGAAAATTTCAAAATGGCGTAGCTCCGCCCTTTTTCATTTGATTTGTCTAGGATACATTTAATGCCATAAGTCGAACAAATATTTACCAATCCTTGTGAAATTTGGTAGGCGCTCAGATTCTAGGACGATAACTGTTTTCTGTAAAAAAGGACGAAATCGGTTGAAGCCACGCCCATTTTTTATACACAGTAGTTCGTCTGTCCTTCCGCTCGGCCGTTAACACGATAACTTGAGCAAAAATCGATATATCTTTACTAAACTCAGTTCACATAATTATCCGAACACACTTTGTATTGGTATAAAAAATGGCCGAAATCGGACCATGACCACGCCCACTTTTTCGATATCGAAAATTACGAAAAATTAAAAAAATGCCATAATTCTGTACCAAATATGAAAAAAGGGATGAAACATGGCAATTGGATTGGTTTATTGACGCAAAATACAACTTTAGAAAAAAACTTTGTAAAATGGGTGTGACACCTACCATTATTAAGTAGAGGAAAATGAAAAAGTTCTGCAGGGCGAAATCGAAAGCCCTTGGAATCATGGCAGGAATACTGTTCGTGGTATTACATATATAAATAAATTAGCGGTACCCGACAGATGATGTTGTGGGTCACCCTGGTCCACATTTTGGTCGAAATCTCAAAAACGCTTTCACATATACAACTACCACAACTCCCTTTTAAAATTGTTATTAATACCTTTAATTTGACACCCATATTGTACAAACATATTATAGAGTCACCACTGGCCCACCTTTATGGCGATATATCGAAAAGGCGTCCACCTATAGAACTAAGGCCCACTCCCTTTTAAAATACTTATTATCACCTTTCGTTTGATACTCATAATGTACAAACGCATTCTAGAGTCAACCCTGGTCCACCTTTATAACGATATCCCGAAAAGGCGCCCACCTATAGAACTAAGGCCCATTCCCTTTTAAAATACTTATTATCACCTTTCGTTTGATACTCATAATGTACAAACGCATTCTAGAGTCAACCCTGGTCCACCTTTATAACGATATCCCGAAAAGGGGTCCACCTATAGAACTAAGGCCCACTCCCTTTTAAAATACTCATTAACACCTTTCATTTGATACCCATATCGTACAAACAAATTCTAGAGTCACCCCTGGTCCACCTTTATATCGATGTTTCGAAAACGCGTCCACCCATAGAACTAAAACCCACTCCCTTTTAAAATACTCATTAACACCTTTCGTTTGATACCCATATTGTATAAACGCATTTTAGAGTCATCCCTGGTCCACCTCTATGACGATATCTCGAAAAGTCGTCCACCTATAGAACTAAGGCCAACTCCCTTTTAAAATACTCATTAACACCTTTCATTTGATACCCATATCGTACAAACAAATTATAGAGTCACCCCTGGTCCACCTTTATATCGATATTTCGAAAAGGCGTCCTCCCATAGAACTAAGACCCACTCCTTTTTAAAATACTCATTAACAACTTTCATTTGATATCCATATCGTAAACAAATTCTAAAGTCACCCCTGGTCCACCTTTATGGCGATATCTCGAAAAGGCGTCCACCTATAGAACTAAGGTCCACTCCCTTTTAAAATACTCATTAACACCTTTCATTTGATACCCAAATCGTACAAACAAATTCTAGAGTCACCCTTGGTCCACCTTTATATCGATATTTCGAAAAGGCGTCCACCCATAGAACTAAGGCCCTCTCCCTTTTAAAATACTCATTAACACCTTTCGTTTGATACCCATATTGTATAGACGCATTCTAGAGTCATCCCTGGTCCACCTTTATGGCGATAGCTCGAAAAGGCGTCCACCTATAAAACTAAGGCCCACTCCCTTTTAAAATACCCATTAACACCTTTCATTTGATACCCATATCGTACAAACAAATTCTAGAGTCACCCCTGGTCCACCTTTATGGCGATATCTCGAAAAGGTGTCCACCCATAGAACTAAGGCCCACTCCCTTTTAAAATACTCATCAACACCTTTCATTTGATACCCATATCGTACAAACAATTTCTAGAGTCACCCCTGGTCCACCTTTATGGCAATATCTCGTAAAGGCGTCCACCTATAGAACTAAGGCCCACGCCCTTTTAAAATATTCATTAACACCTTTCATTTGATACCCATATCGTACAAACAACACATTCCAGGATTACCCTAGGTTCATTTTCCTACATGGTGATTTTCCCCTATTTTGTCTCCATAGCTCTCAACTGAGTATGTAATGTTCGGTTACACCCGAACTTAGCCTTTCTTACTTGTTTTAAATTGTTTTCAGATAATTCGATTTCGTTGACGCTGGACTTGCGATTTCACACGTAGACGCGCCACTGCAACGCATCGCATTTTTTTGCAAAGTCGGCCAGTGCTAACTTCAAAAGAGGCTGCGTTCTATGAGCGCTTGACTTTTGTCGGCAGATTACCTGTATGTACATATGATGGTGCACTTAATTCCACAGCCGTCTGCAATGTGCTCTGGAGTCACTGGTCTTCACAATGGCATTTTCCATACATGCAACGCATTCCTGCCACATGACGCATTACGTGAATCCCTGCGATTCGCGTATCCTCAAGTATTCACTTACTAGCGATGTTGGGACTACTTGAAAGTTGATCTTTAAACTAAAATTTAATGTGCTACAACAATATGGGGTTTTGAATTTAGAAGTTTTTAAAATGTTTCAAAAATGTTTCAAGTTTTTATATTAAACTTTCGTAAGATCGGTGCTGGGTGTACGAAATAGTTGCGGGTAGGGCTATATTTAACGAACCCTTTCTTTCCCCACACGTTGACGACGGCATGTACCGAAGGAGATTTTAAGATGAACTGTACAAGTTTTTGCAGAGGAATAGGACGAGTCACTCTCCGCAGAAAGGCCTAGCTGGAAAACAATTTAATTTCCCCCAGTGTTTCCACTTGGTGTCACTTGTTCCTAAACCTCCTAAAAATAGCTAATTATAAATATGTGCATGTTAAGAAGCATTTTAAAATGAAAGTCGAACTCGTCTTCAAAAATGAACATCAACCTAGTAAAAACACGTCAAAAGAGTAAATTTTAAGTATTTACTATTGTAAGGTTATCTACAAATTGTGGCAAATATTAGAAAGTCCGTTATGTACTATGCCGCTAGTAAGTAAAGACTGCACAACCAAATGTAAGCAATGTAAGCAGGGGAGACAACAAACAGCTACGTATACATGTGCACAGCAGCAAAGAGAATATATGACGTTAACCACACATCCACACATGTAAACAGCAACAAAGAGCGCGTTTGGCTTTAGATAAACTGCGCAAATATGAATAGAAGTCAACAGTAAATATGAAATGCAGCAGATGAGAGAAGTAAATAAACAACTAATCGAGAAGGCTTTTCGCGAAAAGTCTAGACCCTGGGAGAACTTGGCGAACGAGGCAACTTGGAGTACAAAAGCAGCGTAAGATAAAGAATAGTCCATCAGTATGATTTAACAACGCTATAAGTGAAGTACGAGAATACACTAAAATGTGAAGATCTACTACCACAATAGTGCTGTTAATAAAGAGCATTTCATATGCATGTTAATGGTAGTGTTTTTTTTTTGTTTTTGTTTTTTCAAACAGGTTTTTTTTCTCTAGGAAGAAAGACATCTAGGCCAAAGAAAGGTAAGGATAGCAGGCGAAGCAGCTCAGATATCGGTGTTTGGTCTCGACCTCTGCAATGCTTCATATGACAGCCTCCTTCGCTTGCACCTGCAAGAAAGCAGCTAAAATTCAACCAAGTAATGCGCAGGGCCAATAAATGGATGAATGACGATCGACTTTAGCTGGCGAAAATGAAAAATTATGCTAATGAAGAGACGGGTCTTCCTGTAATTAGAATGATGGTGGGGGAACAGCAAATACAAAGATGCAGTTCCACCAAATAAATTGGGTGAGGCTCGATAGCAAGCATACCTTCTCAAAATACTTTCAAGAAGTCGACGAGAAAACTTTTCACACATAGGCAGGCCAAGGACTTACTTTTGTACGGAGTAGACATTTGGGCGGATGCAATGAAATTCCGGAAGTGTAGAGCAGCTATTACCTCAGTCCAACGCACACGGGTGCTATGAATCGCCTGATCTGTGCGGTAGCTCTCGCAGATGCAGACATCTTCTCGCTAAGGAAAGGAAATCAATTAATCACCTCCGAGAAGAAGTAGGCAGACATGTTGCCGTCGCTGGCAACAGCAAAGGAGCTGAAGTGCTGCAGGCAAGTTGACCAGGGAAGGCGATCACTTCGCCAACGAAAAAGGAAAATGTCATGAAATTGCCTAAAAACTCTACTGATGGTATATAGCCAGCAGATACGTGAGGCATATACTCCTGGCTAAACGGGAAAGGGTGGAGGTAACACTAGGCGATCCATCGCCGTGCAGTGTCATCCAGAAGATACGTGAGAATGAGAAACGGAATAACGGTTGTTTGGCACAGTAACGTAAGACTAGCCAAAAAGCTCAGGTGTGCGCTCCCGTACCCGAAGTAATGCAAAACGATGCCCAGGTGCGGAGAATGCGCGGGCCGTGAGAGGTTAGGTTTTAGTGGGCAGCCCATCAAGAGAAGAAGGGAGTCCTACACTCGGATAGGCTTGCTCCTACAGAGTGTAGCACCGAGGATTCAAAACCCAGTTAGTGCCTAAAGCAGTCCCTTCTTTAGGGATGTGCGATTATTCGAAATTTCGAGCTGTTCGGTATACGACTCGAATTTCTAATCGAGTCTAAGGATTTGAATCGATTCGAGTCGAATGGGATTCGCACATCCCAACCCTTCTTTGACGTAACGCAAAATAAAAAAAATAAAAAATATGGATCGATAAATATCAACCGGGTAAAGAAGAGTGGGTTGGAGTGAGAATGAAGGAGACTAAGCTTCTAAATAGTATGTCGTCGGCTTACAGGGTAAGCCTGCCAAGTGCCATACAAATTTTTTTAAAATAACAGGCAAAAACTATTTCAACTTTTTAATTGAAATTGAAGAAGCAAATGGAACATAATGTTGGCTTTCTTTCTCAATAACCACTATATGATGCAACTTATCTGTCTGGTTGATGTAGTATCCCCTCCTCTACGAAACTGCAACAGAAAGTAACTTTTGACATGGAAAGAGTAGCCCAATTTAATAGCAGTCTAAAAATGACGGGCAGAATAATTAATTCCTTTGTTCATTTGATTTATATATATATATATATATCTACACCTAATTTTTTATATAATATTATTCAAACAAATCAGTTCAAGTGCCAAATGCCCGCTATAATTGTGGCTGATCATTGCTTAGTATGGATGTAAAGTACTTGCACTCATATAAAATTTGTTTTTGTATTCGTATGTGCATATGAAGGAACATTTAACTGCTTTACTATGGGTTTCGTTGGCGCATTATCTTCAAAGAGCGAAGTACATACGTGCATATGTATATACATACTCGTATAATGCAATGATTGTATTAAAATGCATGTCATGTTTGCGTTACAAATTGTGTATTCGTAATCATAACAATTGAAACAGGCGTATCAAATAATATTAACTGCAATATCGTTGATTCTTTTGAGATATTAATTTTTACACACATGTAATTGTGGTTATTCACCTTACTTAAAAAAATACAAGGCGCGTTATACCTACCTCTGAGAAGTTTAAGGCCGAGCTTCTTTTCCAATGTACGTCGTGCTACTTTTAAAATTTTCCTACAAACTGGCGGGACGGGAAATTCATGCCTTATGCCAACTCTAAAAGACATCTAACAGAACATAAATTTTCGCTGAGAAACTTTTCGTAGCAGAAATACAATCGGGGTGTTTTTCAAACCGCTTCCGAGCAGCGACCCCGCTTAAAAATTTTTGTTTTCTAATTGAAAAAAAAAAAATGTTCTAAAGATTTTGATGTTGCTTTTCCCGGTTCTTGAAACTAGAACCTTCGTTGTGGTAGACGTAGCACGCAACCCACAACACGGCTGCCACCCGTGGTAGCAATCCGAAACATTAAATTCTTGCTTCCTTTCAATGTTCATGTGCAGATATTTCCCCCTCTTTTTAGCAGCACCACCGTGTCCCATATAAGACCGTGTCCCATATAATACGAAAAATGTATATGACTTAACGATGTATCACAAAATAAATCAAGGTGAAAAAGAATTTGTACTTTCGTGGTAGCCCGAGGCTCAAAATCTTGCTTAGGGAGAGAGGTAACGACAACAGCGTGGCACTTATAGTCTATAGTGCAAAGTATATCATAGACATTTACTTAAGTTTATGAGGTTATATGTGCTAGTTAATCGACGCCGAACTGAGACACTTCTGTTTCCCGAGACTTCTTCAAGCACCAAAATGATATACATATCAGGTACATATCTTTAAACTGAATACTTCTTACCTCTGGCTAGTGTTGGCTTGTGTTCCGGCATGTGTATTGGACTGAAAGATTATCTCTCGGGTAGCCGCGTTTTTCAATTCAAAGATTATTAAATACAAGCTTAATATCAAAGCTAGTACTTTTGAGGTAGCAATATACCCAAATCCTACACCCTGCGTAGCTGTCATCATAAGCAAAGTAGCAGACTTCTAAAAAGTATCAGTACCTCAATACTAGCATTTGAGAAACACAAGTATTACCACTGTAGTACGTGTATTTGAATGTTGCAGTACAAGTACGATAAACACTTCTGAAGTACTTGGTGCTGGTAATAACGGAGATTTTTTTCTTTGAACATTTTTGAAGAAATTCTGCTTTCTTTTGTTGAAAAAAGGACTTTGAAATACTTTTAATTATTTCTTAAATATATGTGCTCGCAAATAAGAAGTAAAAGTACTGAGATACTTGTACTTTGTAGCAAGTACCTTTTCAAGCAAGTACTTCGGTATCTGGCTAGGGTGTTTAGGCCGATGATATCAATGTCATCAGCATATGCCAGTAATTGCACGCTTTCATGGAATATTGTTCCGGAGCGTTTAAGTTCTCCAGCTTGTATAATTTTCTCGAAATAATTATGGGATTATGTGAGCGACTATTTTGGAATCATTTTTGTACTATTTGAGAATCATTAAGAAGGGTGCCTAAAAATTTATTTATGAATACGAAAATTTATCGTTGTTGTTTCCGGATGGTTACCGGCATATTTTTATTTTGCTAACGGCAAGTTATCGATATCATCGGTGAATTAGGGTAGGGTTATCAGTTTATTGTCGAATTCGTCATCGAAAAATATCGATTTGTTATATTTCATCGATGTGTTATAGATAAAAAATGGATTTTTTGTCGAAAAATTATCGATTTCCAACATCAGGCATCAGAATTGCTTTTAGAGGTATGGTTCCTTCGGCAAAGTTTCTTATTTTGATCCCTAGAATACAATTTTCACAGAGCAATGAGCGATGTTTAAATCGACCCGCCCTATTATACAGGTATAAAGGAATCGAGATAGATATAGACTTCCTTATATCAAAATCTTCAGTATCGAAAAAAAATTTGATTGAGCCATGCCCGTCCGTCCGTCCGTCTGTTCGTTAACACGATAACTTGAGTAAATTTTGAGATATCTTGGTGAAATTTGGTATATAGGTTCCTGGGCACTCATCTCAGGTCGCTATTTAAAATAAACGATATCGGACTATAACCACGCCCACTTTTTCGATATCGAAAATTTCGAAAAACCGAAAAAATGCAATAATTCATATTTACTAAAGACGGATAAAGCAAGGAAATTTGGTAGGTGGGTTGACCTTATGACGCAGAATAGAAAAATAGTAAAACTTTGGCCAATGGGTGTGGCACCGCCCACTTTTAAAAGAAGGTAATTTAAAAGTTTTGCAAGCTGTAATTTGGCAGTTGTTGAAATTATCATGATGAAGTTAGGCAGGAACGTTACTACTATCGCTATATATGTGCTAAATAAAAATTAGCAAAATCGGATGTCGGACACGCCCACTTTAAAAAAAATTTTTTTTTAAGTCAAATTTTAACAAAAAATATAAAATCTTTACAGTATATAAGTAAATTATGTCAACATTCAACTCCAGTAATGATATGGTGCAACAAAATACAAAAATTAAAGAAAATTTCAAAATGGGCGTGGTTCCGCCCTTTTTACTTTAATTTGTCTAGAATACTTTTAATGCAGTGAGTCGAACAAACATTTACCAATCCTTGTGAAATTTAATAGGGACATAGATTATATGACGATAACTCTTTTCTGTGAAAATGGGCGAAATCCGTTGAAGCCACGCCCAGTTTTTATACACAGTCGACCGTCTGTCCTTCCGCTCGGCCGTTAACACGATAACTTGAGCAAAAATCGATATATCTTTACTAAACTTAGTACACGCTCTTATCTGAACTCACTTTATCTTGGTATAAAAAATGGCCGAAATCCGACTATGATCACGCCCACTTTTTCGATATCTACAATTACGAAAAATGAAAAAAATGCCATAATTCTATACCAAATACGAAAAAAGGGATGAAATATGGTAAGGTAATTGGATTGTTTTATTGACGCGAAATATAACTTTAGAAAAAACTTTATAAAATGGTTGTGACACCTACCATATTAAGTAGAAGAAAATGAAAAAGTTCTGCAGGGCGAAATCAAAAGCCCTTGGAATCTTGGCAGGAATACTGTTCGTGGTATTACATATATAAATAAATTAGCGGTACCCGACAGACGATGTTCTGGGTCGCCCTGGTCCCCATTTTGGTCGATATCTCGAAAACGCCTTCACATATACAACTAAGGGCAATACCCTTTTAAACCCCTCATTAATACTTTTAATTTGATACCCATATCGTACAAACACATTATAGATTCACCCCTGGTCCACTTTTATGGCGGTATCTCTAAAAGGCGTCCACCTATAGAACTATGGCCCCCTCCCTTTTAAAATATTCTTTAATACCTTCCATTTGGTACCCATGTCATACAAACACATTCCAGGGTTACCCTAGGTTCATTTTCCTACTTGGTGGTTTTCCTTTATTTTGTCTCCAAAGCTCTCAGCTGAGTATGAAATGTTCGGTTACACCCGAACTTAGCCTTCCTTACTCGTTAATAGCTGTTCATGGCAGAAATACACTCGGAGTATTTGCCAAAACACTGCCGAGTGGCGATTCCGTTTGGAAACACTTGTTTGTAATTTAAAAAACTTGTTTCTAAATTTTTGACGTCGCTTTGCCCGGAATTAAGAATCTTCGGTGCGGTAGGCGAAGCAAGCTACCACTTCACCACGTCGGCCGCCCCCAAACCACTGACTAGGAATTTGCTTTACCTCGCTGATGCTACATATTTGTATGTATGTATATAACTATGCACTTATAGTTATCTCGCAAATCGTGTTTGTTGGGACCTTGTTAAGCTTCACTTTTTAAAACATGAGTTCACAGCGCTAAATGGAATAGCTATTAAATTTTTATGAAAGTTATAGATTTGTTGGTTTTTATATCTTAGTATACTAACAAATGTACGATTGGTAGCCGCCCATCACATTTCATCACGTCCTTCTAAGGTGGTTACTGCTGTCAGCCGTCACACATTTCATTTGGCTAAGAATCAAGTGCAAAAAAAGAAGGATGGAAAATTCCCTATCTATTTATATATGTAGGCAGCAGCAGCTCGTCCTCTTGGATGTGTTAATTTGTGAATTTTTTTAATACGAAGCAAATACCTATGTACGAGTATATGAAAATAGTATGGACATAGTATCTCAACTACTTAATAAATGCAGTTATTATGTGGCGGGCAAGGGTTTTATTACCATGCACATCTACCTTTTATTCGAGTAATTTCTTTATTTTTGATGTTTTTTCCACAAATTATTTCAATGTTTTTGTTGACTATAATTGGAATTTTCTTTAATTATTGCAGAGGTCACCATTTGAACTTGTTCCATTAAATTATCGCTTACCAAGAAATCAAGATTGCGCCCCATGGTATCAACCACACTGTGGTTTTTTCTTACATCGTGCATCGCAAAAGAAGTCTATTACAGCCATCCCAACCAACATTTTTGTTTAAGAGCCTTGACACTTTCTGTGATTCGGCCCAGTTTATGGAAATCCGGCCTTAGACAGAACTGCATAAGTAACGTTTTTGATGCCTAATTCAATCATATGTCAAATGTGGCAAAATCCGAAATTTGCGAGGTAAGTAATGCTGTTTTCAAATGCATGGAAGCCACCATTTGCAGCGTTCCCAGGGCAAAATGCACATTTTCACTATGGTACAGATTCATTTCCTATTTTGAAAAAAAAATTTTTATGAGGAAATGAGAAAATTTTACCTAGCAATCAGCTGTTTCTTGTTTATACGAACATAAGACAATTGACTTTGTCGTAGCGATAAATTTTAACCGGTGGATTGACTGCCCGTTAAACTTTCCGACAAGATATAAATATGGCTCCTCAAGAAACGGCCCTTAGGCTAGTGAGGGCAGATTTCGATAGACATATGGACGTAACTGAGAATTCAAATTTTGTTGTTGCTATATGTACGCTAATTTTGACACTCGCAGCGTTCAGCAATTAATATTGTGACGAATATTAGCAACACTAAGGGATACTATCATCTCTAAGGCGATGATAAGCAGTGACTTGTATGCACATCAAAAATCAATCGTTATGTCTACACATGTGTATGTACACGCAGCGGAGAAGAGACGCACAAACACATGCAGATATCTTATCTGAGATGCTCCCAAAAGTATTTGCAATTATAATTGTGGAAGTATCGCTCACAAATACACACGCATATAAGAAGCTATACACGTGCATCTGTAGTTATAATTTTACAGCAGTAACTAAGTAAATTCTGGAAGCGCCTAGAAGATGCAACGAGTTAATCACAGAGTATAAAAGGCAGCAACAGTAGAGGCGCGACAATCAGTTTCATTTAAGCTATCAATCAGTTTCATTTAAGCAAGCTATTGGTTGTGAAGTATCAGTGTTATTGTGAAATACTTTAATAAAGGCCATTTTGCATTATTAAATATTGGAGTTATTTATTCAACTGTTTAGTGATTCGAACTTAGCAGAAGGTTGCAGAAGGTTTGCCAATAAGGGAAATCTTCGTAAAAATCAATGTATGTAAAAAACATGCTGCTTTGCTGGCTGGGTTGTTTATAGGTATGCCTGAATATATGTAAGTGTGCATACCAGTTTTAAGGGGAAGTTGATAACTTCATTATTTTGAATATAAGTTCACATTATCGATTGCAATTGTGTGGCGGTAGCGTGCTCCACCTATTACACCAAATGCCCTAGTTCAAGTCCCGGGCAAAGCAACATCAAAAATTTAGAAAAAAGCTTTTTCAATCGGAAACAAGTATTTCTAAGCGAGGTCGCTCCTCGACAGTGGTTTGGCAAACACTCCGAGGGTATTTCTGACATGAAAAGCCTCTCAGTTAAAATTCATCTGCTTCGCAGATACCGTACGAAGTTGGCATAACACGTGTAGGTTCCGTCCAATTGTAGGAACATTTAAAAAGGAGCTCGACGTAAATTTAAAGAAATTACATTATTAAAGGTGGCAAAGGGTAGAGGAATCGAGATTGTTAGGGATTTTATCAATTCACTGGAAATTTTGACTCAGTACGGCTTTCCACATGCCAGTTAGTTGGCTTGTTCAAACATACACACATTCCGTCTATCTGAAATCTTTGTTGACCTTTAATGTGCTTCTTATTAGTCTTAGTGTTCTAGCAGTGCTTCGCCCCATCCAATAGGCGCGACCGATCACAAATTGTCATCAATATCTTCTAACGGGAGTCCAAGAAAACTTGTAGTTTCAACAGGGGCGGACCACAGTGAGAGGACTGTTAGGGGCGTTGATTCCACATTACAATTAAAGAGGTGGTTGGTATCATGTGTGGACACATTGCAAGCAGGACATGCATTTTGTGATGAAGGTAGCTTCAATATGTAGAAGTTAAACAGAAGTGGGGATAGGACAACCCCTGTTTAATTCTTCTGGGTTTAGGTGTTGTGTTCCTGAATTGCACCGATACTTGCCGACCAGATACATAATTTGCGGTCCACCTTTTGAGACTTGGGGGAAGGGAGACCCTTCCAGGTCTTGCTGTAACATGTCGTGATTGACTGTATCGTTTTTGATTTAATCCGCAATTTATTTGCGTGCTAATGGCGTTCAGCGCGGTGGTAGTGCTATATAGTTTTCGAAAGCCATGCTGATAATTGGCAAGACCCAAATTTGCAGTGAAAAAGGGAAGCAGAATAGCTTCAAGTGTATTGGCTACTGGCGATAGGAAAGATATCGGACGATAAGAATCTCCTATGCTGGCTGGTTTCCCAGGCTTTAATAGCAGAACCACCATGGCTGTTTCCATTTTTTGGGTATGACAGAGAACAGGTTGAAGAAATGAGCTACATAATTAAATCCCTCTTTGCCTAGTTTTTTAAGCATAGGCATGGTTATGTCGTCTGGGCCCACTGCTTTAGATGGTTTTGCACGAATGATAGAGTCTTCAACCTCTTTGGCGGTGATAGTAACTGGACACGCCCGGTCTTCATGCTTGTGTGCGCGTCTGTTGGTGCCGTTCGGCTTTGTGAACTGTAGAATGCATTACATATTGTCGGCAGAAAGCGCTCACGCATTTTTTCGCATCCGACAGCACATTATCGCCAAAGGCGATGGAAATCTTGTCATTGTACTTATTCACGTTCGATAGGGACTTTACGGTGGACCATAGCTTACCTACACCGGCAGAGAGGTTACAATTCTTTAAGTGCTACTCCCATTCATCCACAAGCAATCTGATGCTTTTGTTTATATCTCTTATTTGGGTGGTCGCCGGAGTCATGCAGTCTTATAAGGCCACGTTCTTTCGCTAGAGTTGCGGCCTCCGTTGGAAAATGTGGCTGGATTTCCGGGATTATTCCGGCGGGAATAAAACGAGCCGAAGCGGGTTCAACAATCTTGCGGAAAGTACGCTTTCCTTGACGGGCATCAGTCGGGCTAGGGAGGGCAGCAAATCGCTTGTCAGTATAAGTTTTGTACAGATCGTGGTGGGCATTGAAATCGCCTAAGATAGTGTGATTAGGGCCAGTGAGTAGTGCGCTGATGTCAGGGCAGTATCCACTGGGACCACAGGTGACAAGAGGGATGTAGATGTTGATTATTTCTAAATTTGCATCGCCTTACCGGACAGATATGCCTTAACGTTCCAGGACACTGTCCCTGCGGCCTATGCCGGGATCAAATATATTACATTGCACTGAGTGGTGGGTGATAAATGTGAGACCGGCTGCATTTCCGCTCTCGCGATCTTTTCTGTGGACATTATACCCAGAGCAGCTCTGTAAAGCAGATCTTGCCGCGATTTTGGTCTCTTGGATCGCAGCAATGCGGATGTTGTGCCGCTTCATAAAATCAACTATCTCCGTGATCTTCACAGTTAACCCGTTACAGTATTCTGAAGTGCAACGGGGAAGGCGTCTACACTCTGGGGGTAACACACGGGTGACTACGCCTGAGTTGATGGAGGCCAGGACGCACGTGCTGTTGTGGCCCTGGGACTGGACGTCCCTAAGTAAGCATTGGAGTACTTGGTGTAGTTTGGTTTGCGGCCTGGCAGCATGGCGCGATGAAGCCTGTCGGGGGGTTGCCGTCCGTGAGAACAGAAAATTTAGGGAAGTGGCACCATCCAAGACAGGAACTGCATTAGACAGATGTCGCAAACATATATATTCTGTGCTGGAAAACGGTGCACAAGGTGGTAGGGACTGAGAGTCTGTTTCCCTGACCTACTCATGTGATAATGTCGGAAAGAGAGGGAGAAGAAGACAGGGGCAGGGGCTGATGCTCGGCATTGCTACCTATTCTACTACGAAGATTGTAGTTATGATTAGGAGCGGCCGTATGAGCTGCTGGCTCCTTGGGGCGCGAGTAGCAGCGTGTACTTTTTGGGGCTTGCTGAGCAGCGGAGCTGCTAGAAGGTTGGGGGGCAGCGCTAAGGTGCAGACTACGGGACGCCCTTGGGCGTGAACAGCAAGGTGCCACAAAAGATTTGTAAAAGTTACGACGGGTTTTGGGGTCTAGCCCAGAACATCAAAGATTCTTTTCCAGCAAACGAAGCAAAACCATTTCTCTGGACTAGGATCAGGTGCAGGTCACGGATCGGGTTCAATACCTTCCAGAAGCAAAAGAATACGGCGCAGTCCCACTGCAATTTTCTGCTGGGAGGATGACAATTTGTGGGAGGGACGTAACTAATTAAATGGAGTTACACTGAAATGACAGCCCTTGGTCGGGAAATATCCCGAATCGCTCCGGTACATAGAACCGGCTGCGTTGGGAAGCGTATTAGTGCTTATCGTTTCAGATGCCTAGTAAAACCTTTTTTTGATCTTTTAGGTCAAGATTTTTATTCATATCCCCGAAATCGGTTGGGATTCTTAAGTGAAAGTTTTGCTTGACGCCCACACTGTGGGAGCAGTTTCTAAGATCATCTGGGTCTCACTTTTGGAGATACCTCCGATTGATATATCCCAGTGTAAAACACTAATGGTTGCTAAACTCTCTTGCGTGTCTTACTACTCTTGCTAAATGTACAATGCATCGGTTAATGAAAAATTTATTAGATATTGTTAAAAACTTTGAAGATCTCACGAATTTTATGCACTGTGTTTATAGTTTCGCTTTAAATGATGAGTCCTTCACATAAATAAAAAAAACTGCATAATAAATTTAAGATTTTTGATTAAGCAGGTTGTGATTACTCAGTTTTTATACTCAGCGTGCTTTGCACACCGAGAATATTAACTTTGATTGGATAACGGTTGGTTGTACAGGTATAAAGGAATCGAGATAGATATAGACTTCCATATATCAAAATCATAAATATCCGTCCGTCTGCCCGTTAACAAGATAACTTGAGAAAATTATGAGGTATCTTGATGAAATTTGGTATGTACGTTCCTGGGCACTCATCTCAGATCGCTATTTAAAATGAACGATATCGGACTATAACCACGCCCACTTGAGCAAAAATTGATATATCTTTACTAAACTTAGTTCACGTACTTATCTCAACTCATGATCAACTCACTTTATCTTGGTATACAAAATGGCCGAAATCCGACTATGACCACGCCCACTTTTTCGATATCGAAAATTACAGAAAATGATAAAAATGCGATAATTCTATACCAAATACGAAAAAGGGATGAAACATGGTAATTGGATTGGTTTTTTGACGCAAAATATAGCTTTAGAAAAATCGTTGTAAAATGGGTGTGACACCTACCATATTAAGTAGAAGAAAATGAAAAAGTTCTGCAGGGCGAAATCAAAAGCCCTTGGAATCTTGGCAGGAATACTGTTCGTGGTATGACATATATAAATAAATTAGCGGTACCCGACAGATGATGTTCTGGGTCGCCCTGGTCCACATTTTGGTCGATATCTCGAAAACGCCTTCGCATATACAACTACCACACCATTTTAAAACCCTCATTAGTACCTTTAATTTGATACCCATATCGTACAAACAAATTCAAGAGTCACCCCTGGTCCACCTCTATGGCGATATCTCGAAAAGGCGTCCACCTATATAACTAAGGCCCACTCCCTTTTAAAATACTCATTAGCACCTTTCATTTGATTCCCATATCGTACAAACACATTCTAGAGTCACTCCTAGTACACCTTTATGGCGATATCTCGAAAAGGCGTCCACCTATAGAACTATGGCCCACTCCCTTTTAAAATACTCTTTAATACCTTCCATTTGATACCCATGTCATACAAACACATTCCAGGGTTACCCTAGGTTCACTTTCCTAAATGGTGATTTTCCCTCATTTTGTCTCCAAAGCTCGCAGTTGAGTATGTAATGGTCGGTTACACCCGAACTTAGCCTTCCTTACTTGTTTATAAGCAAATTTATTATGTTCTGATTAACGAAAAATTTTGTATAATCGAATCTGATTGGTTTATGAATAAATTAATAAGCGAATTTTAACTATCTGCGAATTCAGGATATTGATAAGTCGGACATCGCTTATTCGGTATTCTTAACCTAGATACTATGTGTTGTCGCCATCACGATAAAAGCTGCCAAGTCCACTTTTCACTTAAAACGACTTTTTGATACTGAAGAATATAAGAAAGAATTCTGCGCTTGGTTGATAAAAAAAAAAAAAACGTGTGTGTGTGATATTCAAAACCGCTAAAGGTTGCTTAAAAAACTGCTTCGTCCAACAAAATTGTGAAAAGCTGCTACATTTTCAATACCTTTTGAATCTTTCAAGGTTTGTGTAGCTTTCATCCAATTGAGTGTTATAAAATTTTATTGAACGTATGTAGTTAGCAGCGACGATATGTAAAACTTTAAGGAACGAAAAAATGTTTTTCCGCACAATATATATCCCAACTTTACTCAATCTCTTCTTCTTTTATGATGGTGCAGCAAGCGTAACACCACATCTTTCAAAAATTTATTTAATGCATCTAAGATACACCTGTTGCCACTTAATATGTACAAAATGCAGGTGTATCATGTTACATATACCAGTAGAAGACTGCGTATGAAGCTGCAGTAGCAAACCTTCGTTAATTACTTAGCTGTACTGCTAATTAGGTGACTGGTTCCGCCAACTATGTTTCTATTATCACATTTACACGACTAATTTGATCGTATCTCATTACATTTGGCCTGCAAACAAGTATGACGAAGCCTTTCATGGCAGAAATACACTCGGAGTGTTTGCCAAATTACTTCCGAGGGGCAACCTCGATTAGAAAAGCTTGTTTCTAAATTTTTGATGTTATTTTGGCCGGTAGTTGCACCCGGGGCCCTCGGTATGATAGGTGGAGCGCGCTAAACAAAATTCCATTAATAAGGCTGTAGCCAAAAATAGCCAAAAATCATGGCTTAGAATCTAGAGAAACCAAAAGCCAGAAGTGAGCAGGGTGTAGTTTCAGAGAAATGTATGAGCTTAGATAAATGATGTAGTACTAGTACACACCGTAGTTGGGCACTTTGATCTACCATGAAAAATGAGCTAATGGCTGAGCCACAATGAACTTTGTCATATAAATGCGTTCAACGCAATCTTATGCATGATTGCACGTATTTTTATGGAGAACGGCAGATCGAGCGACACTAGCGCCAGTTGGTAATCTTAAGCCTTTGCATCATGTAAAGCATAAGAAAAAGAATTCGACATTTGCTGTGACTATGAGTGCTCTCAAACATTGCAAGTGATATTATTTTTCCCACTCTTCGGTAATTTTCCAACGTTTTTCACAATTAAAACCTGCATTTTAACAAAAGAATAGGAAACAAAATATGTTAGAAAATATCTAGCTACATTAATAACAAGTAAGGAAGGCTAAGTTCGGGTGTAACCGAACATTACATACTCAGCTGAGAGCTTTGGAGACAAAATAAGGAAAAATCACCATTTAGGAAAATGAACATTGGTAAGCCAGGAATGTGTTTGTATGACATGGGTATCAAATGGAAGGTATTAAAGAGTATTTTAAAAGGGTGTGGGCCATAGTTCTTTAGGTGGACGCCTTTTCGAGATATCGCCATAAAGATGGACCGGGGTGACTCTATAATGTGTTTGTATCATATGGGTATCAAATTAAAGGTGTTAGTGAGTATTTTAAAAGGGAGTGGGCCTTAGTTCTATAGGTGAACGCCTATTAGAGATATCACCAGGGGTGACTCTATAATGTGTTTGTACGATATGGCTATCAAATTAAAGGTATTAATTAGGGTTTTAAAAGGGAGTGGCCCTCAGTTGTATATGTGAAGGCGTTTTCGAGATATGGACCAAAATGGGGACCAGGGTGACCCAGAACTTCATCTGTAGGGTATCGCTAATTTATTTATATATATAATACCACGAACAGTATTCCCGCCATGATTCCAAGGGCTTTTGATTTCGCACTGCAGAATTTTTTCATTTCCTTCTACTTAAATGGTAAGTGTCACACCCATTTTACAAAGTTTTTCTTAAGTTGAATTTTGCGTCAAAAAATCAATCCAATCACCATGTTTCATCCCTTTTTTCGTATTTGGTATAGAATTAAATTCAAGAACGGTTTGCGCTTGATCTTTGGGGGGAGTGGGGAAAGTAATTTTTTCAAGTAGTACCCATTTATTAACTTTTTTTTATTAATAATGATTTCTTTTGTCATTAATAAACAATGTTAATACCCAAAAAACTATTATTAAAAAGATGAATAAAAGCGCATAATAGGCATTTTTCCATGTATTTCTCTTATTGATGCAATCTGAATATATACTTAAAACATTTCATAACAAGTTTGAGGATTACCTGTGCATATGTGAATGGAACTGAACGAAAAATAAGAGTTAAAAAAATAGAACATAAAAAAATTCAAATTTTGACGGTGATCGAACTCGCGCCACACGATCGCAACGGCAAAATCATAGCCGCTGGACCACTACAACTGCTTCATAGCTTGCGCCAAATGTTGTATTTAACATTGTAGTGCACACGAATTGTACCGTTTCTTTTTTCTTGAACTTAATTTAAGAACAATGTTCTCATTAATAGAACATTTGTTCATATTTCAAGACCAGCCGATCTTTTTTCAAGAAAATGGTGTCAGTTCAAGAACAAGATTCTTGTTTTAAGAACAGGTCATTCCTTTTTCAAGAAAAAAAAGTAAGGACATGAAAAGCTTGAATTGAGTCCGGTGGTGCTGGATTTTAGAACGGCGTTTTTCTCTGAGTGTAGGCAATTGAAAAGCAAAATCCTCCCTCACTAACGGTATGCATAGAAGCATGCGCGGTTTCAGGGGAGGGGGAACGTTTTTTTGTATTGACTGTAATGAAGTATATAATACTAATCTACATAGTAATGCGCTCCGGTGAAGAAAGTATTTCATTCGACATGGCAGTGTGGAAGCAGAGGAAGGGGAACTTCACTAAAGGCTTGTTAGGGAACGGCCAAAATCGCTTAGGTGGTTAAGAGCCAATCGGAATTTTGTATAAGTTCTATGATGCGATTGTATGTGGATTTGCATTGACACTATAACTATAAAGAGCAAGGTGCCCATCTATGATAAGTTCCAGCACTAGCAAGAACACAAATACTTTCAAATAAAGTGGTACTTTTTATGGTGTATAAATGGAAGGCACTAATGGCAGAGCGTTTGGTGTGGCCTTGACGCGTCATCAGCGGTAAAATCGTAACTCATTTATGTTGGTGCTGAAGTGAGTGAAATCGTCGGTAGTATGATGATTCATATTACTATTAAAAAAAAATCTCGCATACTGGTGGTAATTGCATTCATATGCCAGAGCTAATGCAAACACAAAAGGGTTACGCACAATGCTATCAGTGAAGGTTACTAAGAAGTGGCAAAAGGGCTTAATTACACAACATAATTTAACATATTTGCATATACCTAGATATATGTTTTGTTGCAATTGTAAATTTGTAGGAGCTGGATATCTTCATAACTTTATTTTCAGGATTCAAAATACATTTGAGATATACAATCTGTTTATTTTAGGAAATATCCAGTGTGTGCCAGGCTTCTAAGGAAAATTCGATAGACATACCTACTTGTATGTAAAAGGTTGTGCTGCATACGCAATTCATCGGAGGTACTGTGCGCAAAGTACTCAATTGCTTTGAAGTCCAGGAATTTCTAACACATAGAATAACTGGATCGTAAAATATTTTATGACATGTGCATTTACAAGTACAAGAATTGTAGGTAACAACATTCAGCAATACAAACACACAAATAAATCCTGTGATATTAGTGGCACGTACAAATTTATCAAGCCATTCGTTAACTGCATTTAAAATTTTATTATTGTGTAAGCTGGTCGTGGGATTCGCAGTACGAAAACCCAAAATAGAGCGTGAGGTCGTTGAGAGATAAAGAAGGCAGCTAAGAAATCAACAAGTAGCTTACTTAATAATTCTTCGAAAAGCTGAAGGGTTATATTTTTATGACATATGAGTTTTATTATTTGCATGTGAGCAACAGGAGTAATACTGTTAAATGAGGACTACAAATTGGCAGCGACGTACATATTTATGTGATTACTTAGAATCCTATAAATATGTCAGATTGTATGTCGACGTCGATACAACTGCTCGAAAAGCTAGGGACCTGGCTCTTAAAATATGGCTTAGCCCAATGGAAATGCAATATTTATGATACAAAATTACGCTGATGGGTCAAGGCTCGAGATATTTAGAAAATTCATAAAGAACAGAGGGAATTTTGCTATCAAATTTTAAGTGACTCCCCATTGCGCTTTAAACTTAAAACCTTGATGACTTTTTGCCCTAATATTTTAACAAAAGTCATTGGACAAAATGTATGAGAATCTGAACTATAAAAATGGAATGCACATTACCGAACCTAGGAGAAGCTCAGCCTAAATTGTATTCGGAGGAATATCGCGCATTGTATTTATTTATTTTTTTTAGGTAAACAATCATTTACTGTTCATCCAGATTCGAATTCGCAGTATGTGAAATTATTAAAAGTCAAATTCATCGAGGCCATGGCTTTGCTTAAGGACATATTTTTCATTCCTTTCTGATACATTTAGTATTAAAAAAAAAAAACTTACGTCTTCTTCTGGCCTTAAGGCCATATTTTTGTTAGTTTCAATGAAAAGTTATACTTTTAAAGTTATACTAACTTAAACTTGTAAGTATTGAAGAGGGCTCCCAAATTTTCCCTTCGTCAAATCGTATCGAAAAAGGTAACACAATTTTAGTGCTGTGTTATGAATAGTGAGTCATACTACCTGGACTAGAGTTTCACGTAGTGGACTAGAGTTTCACTCACCGTGAATACAGTAAACTGTTCAATAGTCGGTATAGTTACATCCGCAACTGCGCATAAAAGCACCTTCTATCAGTTTTAAGTCAGTGGACTGTTTATACGTATTTCTCTTTTGATCTCTTCACATCCCATTGCTCAAAATATTGAGTGCAAGTGTTCGAAAACAACGCGGTCAATATTTTATGCAGAACAAGCAATCCACCAAATTGCCCACAGCAACATCCTCTGGAGTTATATTAATCAGTGGTGCATTTGATATCTCAAGGCAATGTTCCCAGAAAAATATTAAAAGGTGCCCAAAAAAGTGAGCCACACAAATGTACAAGTGGGGAAGTGGCATGCAAGGGCAAAAATAAAAGTTTTGAATGCTATAAATCAAAAGGCGTTGGGGATATCATGTTAAAATTTAGCATGGACGGGGGGAACAAACAAAGTCAGTGGAATCTTAACAAAAAGTTTAAAATATTTATGGTTTTTAACTGAATTACCCGTATAATCCAGTTTAGTTTTGTTGATTTCTCTATATGTAACACTAATAATGCCACAACCGCTCCAAACTTTATGAGTTGGTGCTGTGAAAGGGCGAAATCGTATGTACAACATGCCCATACCCAACCGTCGGTCTGTCCTTCCGTCCATTCGTTAATAAGATAATTGTAACAAAAAAGAACATCGCTCATTTACTTCAATAGTGTCATAACTCAAAAAACACGACTTTTGAGTTAATAACATATAAACATACCCAATATCATGATCTAAGTTTGTTAAAAAATGTTTGTGATCAGTTAAAAATTTACCACGTGCTATAAAAATGAAACTAAGTATGCCTTTATATGCGCAACATATGGCAGTTAAAATCTTTGAATGGCTCTCCAGGAAAATTGTGTTTTTTGAGTTATGACACTATTGAAGTAAATAAGCGATATGTATATATTCACACAATTTTTAGTACAATAGCTTATCTGCACACACAATATATTTGTACAACTAGAAAATTAGAGAAATCAGATTATACCCACTCCCAATTTTTCGACATCGAAAACTTATAAAAACGGCGAGTCTTAAAATATATGTTTTAAGCACTGGTAGTGATACAGTGAAGAACCTTGGGGTTATAATGAGTATTAGCCGTACTGCTACTGATCATATCAACTCAGGGGGAGGAAAGGTGTATGGTACTTATGCTCATTTCATATCAGGAAAAAACTTGTCTTCCCACTCTTACCCATTATTATATTCTCGGAGCTGTTCTACAATAAGCTCGACTCGAGATCTTCGTATAAAAGCAGAAAGCCAGTTACAATTTTCTATTTCGCCTGATACTTAGAAAAACACCCGCATTAATGTATAAAAAAAATTTATTCAATGGTCTCTGCGTTCATGTATTCTATCCGTACGGACAATTCAATGATGCACTATCCACTTGGCTGTTCTTTGTCAATACCACACGTCTTAACAACATCTTTTTTAACATAAAACGAAAATTGGTTATTTAAAATAATTTATAATTATGTACTTTGTGCTATACTTACTCTCTTTTTTATTTTTCAATTATCGGTATTGTTTGTTAGTTAATCCCTTCATAAAACTTTTAATGTTCTAAGTTGAATGAAAATCGACCAGTTCTAACAAAATTTGGTAGTTGCAAACACCAAAATTTACAAAGTCCAGACTCAGAAATGAGTGAATAATTTTCGAAAGGTTTTGGGTTTCAATTTTCGTGATATTCTTACATAAGGATACGTAAATCGAATTTTACGGCTCTATTAAATACACAATTTTGCACGAAAACTTGTTTTCATTAAAGATCTATATATGTATGCATGTATCTATAACGTGTGTAAGCACAATCATTTCCCGATGTGTATGCTTAATCACTTCCGCGGGACGACCCCTTTGAATTAGATGATATAATTCATTTTAATTTATATATTTTGTTTTATTTGTTTAATATAATTTTATTTCGAAAATCCATGGTTTGCTGAAGCCGCTAACATGCAATTTTTAAGCACCTAAAGTGCCTGAAATTAGGCTTCGAATTTGTTAAAAAATTGTATACGGAGAAAATATCGCAAACCTAATACAATTAAAAGAATAATGGCAGTGTTATTTTAGTTGAATATACATCCGCGTTTACCACTAAAAACGCTCATCAGCATTTGTACAAAGTAGTAAATGAATATGAAATGGTACATTAAGTTTATCACGAATCAACGTTGTAAGTCCTTTAAGGAGAAGCGATAGACCAACCAATAAGCATATCGAATTGATCAGGATGACGATCTGAGTTGATTTAGCCATGTGCGTCTATCTGTTTGAATGCAAACTAGTCCCTCAGTTTTTGCGATATCTTTCTGAATCGAACCACTATGGCATATATCCCCCATATAACAGATTTAGTAGAAGTTTTTTGTAGTATCAATTTACCACGCATATTTTTGTCTGAAGAACTCGTAGAGGTTGGTCGTTTATATAGCATATATTCCATACAACCGATGGTTCCGACAAAAATATTTTCGTAATTTCTACCCCATTTTCGCCAAATGCTTACGTATACGGCATATATTGCTGTCTGAAAAAATTGTATAGTTCGGTGGTATATATAGCATAAATCCCATACAACCGATGGCTCAAATTTCAGCAAACGATTACATATATAGTATATATTGTTGTAGTATATACCCCATACAAACCGACTGTTCAGATAAGGAGCCTTTTGTAATTTCTGCCCCCTTTTAACAGCTAGAAGCTTCAAATTACGTCAAATACTTACGTAGACGCCATTTATTATTCAAATAAGTGATTCATAGCCATAGCTATCTCATGCAGACCACAAGAAACTTGCATCTTTTATCACCACATAACGTACCGATATATTTCTAGTTTTTTATTTATCGAAAATGTCGCTTGATTATGTACATCTCTGTTTATAACATATCTTATACAGCCGATTATTCGGATATTGCGAATAGGACAAAATTATTGCTCATTTCCATTCATGAAATAAATTTCTCAATTCCAAAGAAAACCGCGCTAGCCTCCATCATTGTCAGTATTCTATATTACATGGAATCATGATAGCTATCGGCTAGAGCTAAAGATTTCTTCTCGAACATAACCGAGTATTTCGTGAACTAAGAACTCTCGATATTCAATTTAGTCCCTACATTGGCAGTATAATAAGCACTCCGTTGTTTTTAAGCTTTCGCTTGTATTCTAGAAAAATTTTTAGCTCTATATAATACTGGGAAGCACAGATTAAATTGGATGACAGGAAGCTTTTGAGCCTTATAAGTATTTCGAGATTCGAGAATTTCACTCAAAGCCGATAGTCTCGAGAAATTTCTTCGGCAACAAAATCGAGAAATCTTTAGCTCTCTGATCGACTACACATAAAAATTGCATCGAAGAATATTTACGCTTAATGAATATGCTTCTGCTAAAATATTAATACCCTGCCTCTGTGGTAGGAGAACGAAAAGAGTGTTCTTTACTATGTTTAGGAGATTAGAAGTTGAAGGAATTGCTGTTAGTATTTAATAGAACAAAAGAGTGGCGACCTTTGCTAGGCTTGGCCAAAGGCGTTCAGTGGGGCTAAACGTCCATAAGCAAAACGAACTACATTCATGCCTTCGCAAAGAATTTCGTAACTGATCTACCAAATATAACACAAATCTACAATATTGAGTTAATCGTAACAGCCAATCGATTACTGGTTGTTAATCTTGTTGACACAAATTATGCGACCATTTCGATACCATAAATCGTAAATCGGTCTGTAGTTAAGAATGGTAAAAACAAGGTGGCACAGAAGCATTCAAAATACATATTTGTACATATGTCGATATAAAATGTAATATAATCAACAATAGTGGCAACCGGTGTTGGACGAACCAAAAGTTGTAAACATACGAGTTGTTATGTTTGTACATATGAATGCAAGCGTGCAGCAGATTGGGGCTCTGCTTCTGCTACGCATGGTAACATAATTTGTCCCTCGAGAATGCAGGCGCGAAAATGATAGAGGAAGAAAACAAACTAGTAAGGTGGTGGTTAGATGGAGACCGGAAAGCTTGTGCTGGTCATACAGCTCGGGCTGGTCGTTCATAGAAGGCGAGAGTGTGGAATATAAAGACAATTTGAGTAACGTTGATGGACGAAAGAATGCACCTGTGCAATGGATGACGTCCGACAGGCGATTGCAACATTGTGCTTTATTATTGATGTTATTGTTTTTTTTTGTTATTGCGCAGTATCATCACTCACATTGGCAACAAGTGTAATTTTTTTATATTGTTGTTGTTACTTTTATGTTTCAAAGATATATTTTTGCCCAGCCATCCTGTCGTAAATTGCTGCTGCACAAGGTTAAAGAGGTAATTTTTTCATATAAATAACAGCAACAAAACACAAATAACAACAATTGCAATAATACCTTTGCACCTCATTCGCACAGAAAAATATTGGCTGCTCCATTCCGTTGAAGGTACCTTAAACGCCAATACTGATGATCGCGCCTCATTATTGCAATCAATTTCAGTTCCTGCAAAGTGATCAACGCTTCACATCAACAACATCTATAGCAGTAGCTGGAGCATTTGCAATAGCAAAACAAAACATCATTATCGTTATCGTCATCATTATCACATTAACGCACCACCGCTATCGTAATCGTCACTGTTCTTGCCCATCGCCAATCGACGATCGCGAAAGGGGCAAACCTGATCAAACTTGCAGATTCATTTTTTTTTGTTATTACTTCTTCTAAGTTTTTTGTACAACGATTCTTTATCTTTACCTGCATCAGGATGCGAAAACTGCATTTATTGCTATTATGACATTGCTATTCTTTTCTACTTACTTATTCGCTGCCTCTTTGCAACAGCACATAGCCATAAGTAGATACATACCAGAGAAATGCATCAAGCTATTCACTTTTTATACTCAGCGTGCTTTGCACACAGAGTATATTAACTTTGATTGGATAACGGTTGGTTGTACAGGTATAAAGGAATCGAGATAAATATAGACTTCCATATATCAAAATCATCAGTATCGAAAATACGATAACTTGAGATATCTTCACCAAATTTGGTACACGAGGTTATCTGGACCCACTTTTTATATATATAGTATTTTGGAATACACAAAAAACCTGATTATTTAGTAAATAATACACATAGAATGTTGAAATTCGAGGTGTAAACTGATATTAAGACTCTTGATAAAAATTTGAAAACATTTTTTAAAATGGTCGTGGCACCGCCCACTTGTGATAAATTCAATTTTACAAATATTATTAATCATAAATCAAAAATCGTTAAACCTATCATAACAAAATTCGGCAGAGATATTGCCCTTACTATAAGGAATGCTTTGAAGAAAAATGGAAATCGGTTAAGGACCAGGCCCACCTTTATATTTTTTTTAAAAGGGTCGTGGACGAATAAAAGTAAGCTTCATCTTTGCAAAAAAGAGCTTTATATCAATGGTATTTCATTTCCCAAGTGGACTTATAACAAAAAATAGGAAAAACTTCAAATTTAAAAAAATGGGCGTGGCACCGCCCCTTTTACGACTAAGCAATTTTCTATGTTTTGGGAGCCATAACTCGAAGAAAAATTTACATATCGTAACAAAATTGGGTACACATATTTTCCTTATAGCAGGACATATTTCTAGTAGAAATGGTTTAAAGGGGTCGTAGACTAGAATAATAAGCTATAACTTAGCAAAAAATGGTTTTGAATCAATGATATTTCACTTATCAAGTTTTATTGTAAGAGGAAATGGGGAGACACGTGCTATGTAGAAAAGTAATTTCTCTGAAATGAAATGTACAATTGAAGCTCACGCTGAGTATATAATGTTCGGTTACACCCGAACTTAGACACCTTTACTTGTTTGTTAGTGCGAACGGCAGATCGAGCGACTCTAGCGCCATCTGACATGCAAAGGTGGCGATCTTCCCACTGTTGTTGCAAGCAAATCATAAGAAGCAGAATTTAACATTTTATTTGGCTAGGGGTGCTTTCACAATTTGCAAGTGAAATTATTTTTCCCACTCGTTGGTACTTTTCAAAAATTTTTCGTAGTTAAAAACTGCAATTTAACAATTGAATAGAACACAAAATGTGTTAGCAAGTATTTTTCTTGTTTAGTGAGAATGTTTATAACAGTGCTTCGCGAAATTTTGTATGTGAATGGGTCGGGCGAAGTAAAATTCAATTGCCACGTCTGAAGTTCCTTTATATTAACAAACGCAACATCTTGCGTGATTGTAGCGATGTTACTGGAATACATAAGATTGCGTTGAACGCATCTGTACGAAAAACTTCATTGTGTCTCTGTCATTTCATCGAGTTCTGGTAAACTAAAACACGATGTTCTTGTTCTTGTAGTAGCATAACCTGATATGCAAACAGTAAATTAACATGTACATGACACGTAGCTTTATATACGCGTACTAGACGCTGCATATGAAATCTGTACGTTTCAATGTCGAACACATGTATTTGAATGGAGACCTGCATACGAGGCGTCATCTACATGTACGCTACAAAACATGAAAGCTTCATGTATGCTGGTTGCTAGGTGTAAGTATAGGGGGGATCTAAGCCAAATTCACTCCGAATCGGTGGCCACCTTTGCTATGTCGCGCCCGGTAAACCCCGTTGTCAATATGCACTATCCAAACATTGTCGAAGAAGAAAGCAGACTACCAAGGGCGACGCGAGTCACTCTGGCCGAACTTCGTTTTGGATACTGTACCAGGCTAAACTCTTACTTGTATAGAACTCCGACATACATACGTAATGTATGTTATGAATACGATCTGTCTCCACATGACATCATCATCTTTTCAATTATAATATGGAACCTACGCCACCAACCCTCTTGAAATTGCTAGTTTTCTTGGACTCCCTTTTTTGCACTTATCCGCGGTGGTGTAATTTTTAAAGACACGGTAATGCACACAACTTTTTTTACCTATATCGTTTTTGTTAAACGGTTTTATTTAGATTGACTTGACAGGCTGGTTGGACAGGCAGCACTTTTTTTGTAATTGAAATTTAAGTAACTTCCCGATAAGCTACAAGCTTGAAACTTGAAATATAGTTCAGACCCCCATGAAAATGCAATAATAAGAAAAAAATCGTCGCTAGGTGGCTCAAGGGTCGAGATATTCAGAAAAATCATACATACATGAATAGAAAGCGATCTATGATGTCCGATTTGGCTCATATTTGGAATAAATATTACATACAGTCCGGTAGAAGTGACATCAAAATATTTTGGAGTTGGAGGAGGGACAAGCGTACGTGGCGCAGAGTCGAGTAAAGTCTTTGGAAGGATTATGTGTTGAGGACTTAGATTGTAACAAATTGTCAGGAAAGAGTCCTTGTAATAATGAGTTACTAAATGAACTAAATAGAATGAGAAATAATAGGCAATTAAATAAAGACTAAAAACTTGGAAATAATATAATAAAAAAATTTTTTTTAGTTAAACGGTTTTATTGAAAACAATATTTACATGAAGTAATAATAATACTAAAAGCTAGAAAATAATTAGGTAGGTCCTAGGTAGTAGTCATCGTACTCCTCATCAATCTAGGGCGTTGATCAGACAATTAAATAAAAGCGTTGGACGCGTAAAATTTCTATTGATAGCCATATATAAGACCAACTGAACCTTACTCAGGTTATGCTACGCCTCATATTTTTAGAAATTTCCCGCGCCCAACGCTTTTATTTAATTGTCTGATCAACGCCATAGATTTATTATTACTTCATGTAGGTATTGTGTTCAATAAAACCTTTTAACTTAAAATTATTATTTTTTAATTATTTTATTTAGATTACGAATATATGTACGAAACTTCAGTAAACGTATTTATTTTAATTTAAAAAAAAAAATTGTGCTTTTTGTAGCGATGCTTGAAATTAGCTTCATGTGCAGATCCTGAGGAATCGTAGCTACATGCCATATCTTCTACGCGTCTGTGACGCTACGACGCGTGTGCATCTGAACTAACAACAACAATTAGTGCTGGTAAATAAAGGAGCAGTACACTGACGGTTTCAGAGTACGAATTTCATACGTCGAAGGAACAACAATGAAAATAAGCAACTTGTACAATAAAATGCAAGTACTAGACGCCGACTAACAACAAAAGAATTGTTGCAATAAAAGTGGTTGTTAGAATAGAAATTTGTAGCATGCTATAAATGGAATAGAAAAAAAATTTATAACTCACACGTTCACACGCACCACGTGGTTTATATGTAATACTTCTATATTTCTACATGTTTTGGCTCCCGAGGCTTGTGGTAAATTTTGGATCGTAATATGTGGTTCCACGTACAAAAACAATTGTTTGGTTTTTTTTTTTTAAATTTCTCTTTATAATAGCCGTGTTTTGTTTTACATGTATACATTTGTGGCTAAAACAAAAATGCTTATTACCACTTAGATAATGTTTAGAGTCTCAACTAGCGGCAATTATTGAACACTCGTGGCAGTGGTTAAATACTTCGCTGCAAAACGTGTTGTGCTTAATAGTGGAAATTTGAACCTCTGTTGGTCATAGTGTATAACCCATAGTTGAATCGGTTGCGATAAGTGGACACACACACTTTTCGGTCATAGAAATGGAGAATAGTGTGAAGTTGGGACAGAGCCTAAGCTTGGAGAGTGGTTAGGTTAAGTTACGTTGAACCGGTCGTTCAATAAAGACCTCACATAGACCGAATGTGTCCATAGTGTTACCAGAATTTGTTTGACCACCAAACGAAAGAACGCCAATCAGGACATATGTCCGTATAACTCCGTCCTCTTGGCAAATACTAGCAGTTTTCTGGGCCTAACTTAATTGCTGCCTCGAGATCTGGCAACTCTGCCGCCTCTTATAGCTAGCGCCTTGACCTGGCGAGCACGGGACACGAACACAGAACGTGCTCAATCGTTTCTTCCTGCAGCTCACACTTCATACACCTGCTGTTACTGACGAGGCCTAACTTATAAGCATGTGAAGTCAGAAGGCAGTGTCCACTCAGTATGCCCATCGTGAGCCTTAAGTCTTCTCTTTTCAGAAATATGAGCCACTTTGTGAGTCTAATATCGTAGAATTTGGACAGAATTTTGCAGCCCCGCGCTTTTGTCCACGCCTTTCCTTCTTAATGGATCATATAAAACTCCTGCATCCTTTTGATTTCTACCAAACGTATTGGGACGTCCTATCGTCGACTCAGCGAGTGTTGCACCCTCCTTTGCCAGCTCATCGGCCTTTTCGTTACCTTCTATCCCTTTATGACCGGGAACTCAGTAAAGCTGTATGGTCCGGCCTGAGCGAAGTTTTTTTAATGCTTCTTTGCATTCCAGAACAATTCATGATGAAGTAATGTTTGAAATTATTGCCTTAGTCGCATCCTGACTATCAATATATAAATTTACGCGACTGCAGCTTAAGCACGCTTCCTCCAGAATATCTGCTGCTTTCTTTACTTCTGGAAGCCTGTAGGATCTACTTATTTCTGGGTCGACACTGTAAACAGCAGACCCAACCCCTTCCATTAATTTGGAACCATCCGTATGCACGTGTATAGCATGTTCTGCCATTTCTGCACGCCGGCACCAACCCTCCGGCTCAAATGTGGCCCCAATATCTCTTTCGAAGCTCAGGAACGGGACCATATATTCCGTTTGCCCGATATTAGATGGCGGTATACTGCTATAGCCATACGGTCTGCACTCAAGTTTCCCCGAGGCCTTAAGCCTTTTTGCCGTTGTTAGCGCGATGTCTTTGGCCGTTAGGTTTGCAGGCGGGATGTATAGAATGGCATGCAATGCTACTTTCGGGGTAGTTTTTAAGGCTCCCGTTATGCTAATCATTGATACTTTGCATACCCCCTCAAGTTTTTTGGTATATGTACTTTTTTGCGTGGCTTGGAAGGGTCCCGCTTCAAGAAAAATGGAGCACAAAATTTCTAGAAGTCAACCTAGATAGTAAGTTGGCGTGGAAGCTCCATGTGGAGGAAAGCCTCAGCGGCACTGTATGCATGCAAGAGAATGCACGTGGGGCCTATCACCCAAATTCTCTCATTGGGTATTTTGCGACGTTTGTCAAACCCACACTTTACTATGGGGTCATTATTTGGTGGAAAGCCGCACCAAAAAGTACTTATACCCAAAAACTACAGAAGGCATTCAGGTTATCAAGGATGAGCATAACGAGAACCCTAAATACATCAGCATTGCATATCATTCTGCACATCCCGGCTGCAGACCTAAAGGCCAAAAATATCGCGTATGCAACTGCAGCAAGGCTTATGGCCTTGGGCAGCATCAGTGCTGGCCGTATGTCCATAGAAGTATAGCGCCATCTAATATCGGGAAAACGGAATATATTGTCCCGTGCCCAAACTTCGAAAGAATTCTCGGGGCCGCAATCGAGCCGGAGGTTTGGAGGTTTATTACTCTTACTAAAACTTAACTTATTAATTTAAGAAATAGTCATTATTGAAAGTTTGCAAAATGTGTTCAAGAATAACTTCCCTTACAAATGTATTTACGTATATTACAGAATAAGATTTGTACTTGCGCATATCTACTCGTACATGTAAATGCGCCTGCGCACAAACAATGAAACTCTGTGCCTATCAGTATACCGTAAGTAATGGAAAATAATTAATTAGTATTGTCATTGCTGTTGTTGTTCAAAGAGTTAAACATGTGCATACGCCTTGTTGACAACAAAACTGCGAACAAGTAAATGCCCAAAGGGGTTAGTGTTTAAATAAATAAAAGCGGTGGACACACGCAATACCGCCTACACAGCGTGACAGTAATTTGATGTTTTTGTTTTTCACGGAAACAAAGAAATGTAGTCGAAATGCCAGTTGGTGTCATAAACTACATTTTTGAGCAATTATCCCCAGACCTTTTTTCATTCATAGATATATATGTACATAAGCATTTATTTTTTTGTTTTTGTTTACTTCCCAAAACAAAATCTTCCCACAACAAACAAAGTGTACACGTCTTAGAGGTCAACCCTTCTTCTATGCCGCTACTCATTGCCTGATGATGACATTTACAACTCGGATCTATTAATATATTTTATATACGTAAATATGTAGGTTTATATGAGCTTACAACTTCCTATTTGAGCATACCCTGCCCGCAGGTAAAACGGGCACTAATTGATAGTAGAAAATATTTGAAAGTCGTTAATGCAGATCTTTACATACTTATTTAGCAGCTGACAGGTTGGTTCAACCCCCAACAGTGACACATGTAATTATGACGAGCAATATGCATCATTTTACCTACATGAGCGTTGCACCTAAAAGGTACAACAAAAACTTAAATTATATGACTCACGCTCTTGGTAAAAGACAATCGATCAATTATTAAATTTTTGTATTAAAAACTATTGAATCGGAAATTAAGCGTTTTGTATAACGTGTAATTTCTTTTGTATACAAGTGCAACGAACCCCTTTTGCTTTATTCAGCGTTGAGTATACCTACACTGAAAGAAATGGAGGTAGTAACATCAACAAATCAGGTTTGTTGTTCTTGAATTAATAATTATCAAGTAGAATTGATCTTATTATGGTTGATGCAAGGGAGTTTTTTGTCAAGAGGACAAACTTGTATAGTCCTTTCTACAGAAGAAAAACTGTTTGCCTTAAACTAACAATATTCTGTTAACATGACAAATTCTCAATCAAACTGATTTTTTCATTAAAACAACTGATTTCATTGATCATTTCAAAAGCGCACAACTGTCATGCCATCCAGTTCTTGATCACGATCAAATCTCATTGGAATAATCCAGATCAGTACTATGAGAGTTGGCAGCACTCAATTAATGTGTACGCATAAAAATAAAAATAAGCAGGAATTTCTGTTCCATGGCCCCGTAATTCGCTAGATTTTAGCAATTTTTTCTTTCAGTGTATGTACATAGTTATGTGTGCATTAGGAATAATAACTTCATTTGTGATATTCACAATTTGAAAGTTTTTCAAATGTGTACATTACACTTTTTAGGCCTTTCTTTGTAAGAGAAATAAATAATTAATTTTTTTGTTTCGTTTGAGAGTTCTTTGTTGTTTGAAATAGTATTTCTCAGTATTCGCAGCTTTTTTAAAAATTGCCGAAACTCCATTTTCTAAGAAAATTGTTTGGCAATCGTGTCGGACACGCTGTTTCATTACACCCATGCATCTTCTTTTATTTAGTGAAGCAATTGGGTTTGAACTTGGCTTGAGCGAGAGCGTGGAAACGTTTGGGTTTTCCTGATTCATTGAAATGTTAATAGTTGTTTGTAACTTTGTGTACGTTTTGTTAGTTGAATTTATTTAACTTTTGTATTCTACTTTTTTTTTATTACGAGAACTGCACTCTATTGTTAAGACTTACAATATATTACCAAAAGCCTTCATGTTGCATTGGTTACGTCATGCATGTCATTATTATAATTTTTACTCGAATGTGCTGTTTGGGTTACTGGGAAGCAATCAGTCAAATTACCCGCCAACTCATTCACCTTTCTTTACTACTCATGCGTGCCTTATACGAGCCTTAATAGCTCTATATTGTACATTTTTTACCTTGTCTGTTATAGCTTATTGAACACTGAAATGATACTGGTATTTTTTTTCCCTTTTAATACCTGTGCTTGACAATGACCCCGTTGGTGCATGCCTAATATTTTTTTGAATATGAGAGGATGGTTGTGTTTTTTACAAGTAATCACATACATACATATATAATATGTGTGTATGCGTAGGTTATATATAAATCCCTTTTCTAAATAACACGTGGCACCGCCCGTTTAAAAAAAAATTTCTCCCCATTTCTTCTTCAAATAAAACTTGATAAGTGAAATATCATTGATTCAAAACTATTATTTTTGCTAAGTTATAGCTTATTATTCTAGTCTACGACCCTTTTAAAAATCTTTTATATAAAAGTCGGCGTGGTCCTTAACCGATTTCGTTAATTTTTCTTCAAAGCATTCCTTATAGTAAAAGCCACCTCTCTGCCAAATTTTTTTACGATAGGTTTAACGATTTTTGATTTATGATTAATAATATTTGAAAAATTGATTTTATCACAAGTGGGCGGTGCCACGCCCATTTTAAATTTTTATCAAGAGTCTCAATATCAGTCCACGTGTCAAGTTTCAACATTCTAGGTGTATTTTTACTAAATAATCAGGTTTTTTGTGTTTTCCAAAATGTTATATATATGAAAAGAGGGCGTGGTTATCATCCGATTTCGCTCATTTTCAATACCAATCTATTCTGGGTCCCGATAAGCTCGCATACCAAATTTGGTTAAGATATCTCAATATTTACTCAAGTTATCGTGTTAACGGACTTACGGACGGACATGGCTCAATCAAATTTTTTTTTTGGTTCTACCTAAATGGTGAATAAAAGGAATAGCAACACTTAGAGACCAATTGCAAAACGAGCAGCGGGGCATTCATATGACTGAGTGGTTAAAGGCATCTGCCTTTACACTAGTATGAATGTTGGAGATTCGAGTTCAATACTCAGTTCCCGAAGAGCTAGCTGATGAAGAAGTGAAATTCAGAAACATGTCCTAGTAACCATCGCCATTTGTAAACTTTGCAATTTTTTCTCTAATATTAATAACGAAATGGAAAATATTTATATTGCGAATGGTAAATAATTCAGTTTCACTTAAACTTATAAAGCCGGATAGTTATCCCTAAGATTTTGCTAAACCTATACGAGTTTTCTTCGTTTTACCGTTTCTTATGTAATTTTGTAGAACAAATGTATAAGAAACTTGTGAAGGCAATTGAGTAGCTATTCAAATGGACCGAACTAAGTAAACTTCTATTAATTCCAACGATTTCAGAAATTTGTAGGGGTTTGTTTTTCTGTTGTCTTTTGAATGTTCAAGTTCTCGTGTAACATCTTGCGAACCATTTCTTTGTTGATGTTTAGCTCGTAAGACAATGCACGTTTTTTAGGCGACGGTAAGACGTGATCAACATGGGCAAATGATCAATTTTTGCGTCGCTACGAGAGATGATCGTCTTCCACCGATTCCTTCCATGAACCGCTTCGCCCATTTACAAGCACGCGTTTTTGGCATGCTTCGTCTCCATAGACAACTAGCGATTTTCGGAGGATTTCTAAGGGTTCACGCCAGATTTTACTAAACACTTAATGACAACACGTTGCTTGCAATGTAGGTCACACAATTTAACTACGTCATTAAAATAGTTACTAGCAACAAAAACGCATACAATACAAACCAAACGTGTTATCTACTTAAACTCTAACTAAAAGGAAGATCGCCCTCTTAGACTTATGATGACGAACGAAAAAAAGAAAAAATTAAGTTATAATTCCCGAAACTTAATTTCCATACCTCGTATATGGCCTTTATATAAGACAAATTTACGTTTTTTTTCGGAAAAGAACAGGAAGTATTTAAACAGAGCAAAGCCTTGAAAGAGCGGACTTCAACGTGTTGGTAAACAATAATAAAATCTTTAAACTTTGAAATGTGCGTTTATGTCTAATGATCTTTATAAATAATCATGCAATAAATACAATACATATCACTGCTTGCCCACTTACCAACTAACAAACCGGATAGAACTCGTCTAGCAAGCGATCATATCAACGAATTGAGCAAGCAACCAACAAGCCATCATCATGACCATACCACGTAGTGAGTGCCATTCTGTATTCAACAAACACTTTGCCGGCCCTACTAAATAAATATTTCCCAACCGCAATGCAATATCTGCAATATACTTAAGGAAATCTATTAAAAAAATTCAAGGCGTTATTATTTATAATATAGTTGTAAAAAACAACGAATGTTATATAGAATATCCCTGCAGATAGAAATAATAAAGTGCTAAAATAAGCTGACTTATAAAATTTGATTTAATTTTGACGAGCCGGACACGTGCCATCTTGCGCAACAAATATAAAAGTCTCATATCCAATATCAACAGCTTGCAACTTATAGTTCAGAACCCGATGACAATGTAATAATACGAAAAAAACTCCGATATGTGGCGCACGGATAGAAATATTTCAAAAAACCCTATTTATGGTCCGAATTGGCTTATATTTGGAACACGTAATGCATACATCAATAGAAAGCGACAAATAAAAAAAAATCATCGGGGTAACCCAGCATTATATACTCAGCGTGCGCTTCAATTGTACATTTAATTTCAGATAAATTACTTTTCTACATACCACGTGGTACCGCCCGTTTAAAAAAAATTTCTCACCATTTCCTCTTAAAGTAAAACTTGATAAGTGAAATATCATTGATTCAAAATTATTTCTTGATAAGTTATAGCCGTCCATTTTTACTAGAAATATTTTCTGCTATAAGGAAAACGTGTGTACACAAAATCATTACGATATGTTAAATTTCTTTCGAGTTATGGCTACCGAAACATAGAAAATTGCTTAGTCATAAAAGGGCGGTGCCACACCCATTTTAAAAAATTTTAGTGTTTTCCAATTTAGTGTTATAATTCAATTTAGAAAGTAAAATTCTATTGATAAAAAGCTCTTTTTCGCTAAGATATAGCTTATTATTTTCATCTACGACCCTTTTACGATCTTTTATATAAAACTGGGCGTGGTCTTAACCGATCTCGTCCATTTTTCCTAGAAATGTTTCCTGCTATAGGGAGAATGTGGTACCCAATTTTATTACGACCCGTTAATTTTTCTTCGAGTTATGGCTCCCAAACATAGAAAATTGCATAGTCATAAAAGGGGCGGTACCACGCCCATTTTTTAAAATTTGAAGTTTTTCCTATTTATTGTTATAAATCCACTTGGGAAATGAAATACCATTGATATAAAGCTCTTTTTTGTAAAGATATAGCTTATTTTATTCGTCCATGCTCCTTTTAAAAATCTTTCATATAAAAGTGGGCGTGGTCCTTAACCTATTTCGTTAATTTTTCTTCAAAACATTCCTTATAGTAAAGGCAACCTCTCTGGCGAATTTTGTTACGATAGGTTTAAAGATTTTTGATTTATGATTAATAATATTTGTAAAATTAATTTTATCACAAGTGGGCGGTGTCACGCCCATTTAAAAAAAATTTTCCAAATTTTTGTCAATAGTTTCAATATCGGTCCACATGTCAAATTTCAACATTCTAGGTGTATTATTTACTAAATTATAAGGTTTTTGTGTTTTCCAAAATTTTATATATATAAAAAGTGGGCGTGGTTATCATCCGATTTCACTCATTTTCAATACCAAGCTATTCTGGGTCCAGATAAGTTATCGTGCTAACGAGCGGACGGACGGACGGGCGGACATGGCTCAATAAAATTTTTTTTCGATACTGATGGTTTTGATATATGGAAGTCTATATCTATCTCGATTCCTTTATACCTGTACAGCCAACCGTTATCCAATCAAAGTTAATATACTCTGTGTGCAAAGCACGCTGAGTATAAAAATTTGTAAGTTAAACGGTTTTATTGAAAACAATACTTACATTAAGTAATAATAATACTAAAATCTAGAAAATAATTAGGTAGTTCCTAGGTACTAGTCATCACACTCCTCATCAATCTATGGCGTTGATCAGACAATTAAATAAAAGCGTTGGGTGCGTGAAATTTCTGTTGATTGTCATAAGTAAGACGAACTGAACTTTAATCAGCTTATACTACGCCTCACATTTTTAGTAAATTATTAAATAAATTATAAATTAAAAATTGGTTCAAATAAATGTTTTCATACATTTAAAGCAATAAGGGTAATCCCCACTTAACTTATACAAATAGACAACATTGGGTAATTCGTTGTAGTTCTATAAATAGAACAAAAACAGCAACAATACCAGTTTCTTTGAAACCGTTTTACCAACAAGCATAACTTTAACACATAATTACATAAGAATTATGTAGCGTGCAAAAGAATAAAATATGCAAAGAAGGCAATTGGGATAAAGTTTACAACAACTAAGGCATGACATGGCTGAATGCGTTTGTAACATTTCAACCATCGTAGGAGTGCTGGTTCAAATCCCACTCCCGGGAGAAAATGCTTTGAAGAGATTTACAAGGTATAATCGAAACAGCTGTCGCCTTGTCCGTCCTGATGTCACGTTGTTTAAATTTTTCCCAAATTATTAAATAAATTATAAATTAAAAAATGCTTTAAATTAATGTTTTCATACATTTAAAGCAATAGTAATAATCATTCAAATAGAAAAACATTTTTAATAGAAGAAAAAAATCCTTCGTGGACTACAAACTCACTTCTACTCGTAACAGAGGTGCCCGCTTATAACTTACCTGAGTGTTTTTTTTTTTTTTGTTTTTCAGAAAGTTTCAAAGTCAGTGTGAAACTTTAACCGTACTAAACTTCCTACCGTCTAAGTAATATTTCCCCATGCGCTACCGTCAACTATTCCATCCGTCGGTAGGTTGAACACTAGGATCTTCCTTTGCCGGGGTAACCTTTCTATACTTTAACAATCGCACGGCATAGTATGAACGGGGCGTAGAACCCGCATTCATATAAGCCGGCTTAAGTCCACATTTACTTACTATATCAATATGTTAACACGCACTGCATGTGTTTAATATTTGCATATGTATATGAATATACTTACGGTGCTTATTGAATGTTTGTTGCAAGTACTATTAACCAGGTGCGCATGCTCGAAAGAACGGGATGTACTTACGTCTTGTTGCATTGTAGAGTTTTTCGTTAATTGATTTCTTTTTTCGTTTTTTCCTCACTAGGGTAGGCAACTTTTCGATGGTGTGAAGGTTTAGCCGAACTCCATGGCGCCCGACTTTGTGGCTGAGCGGCTAAGGAGCTTGCATATACGCCGTTCCGCCTCAGATGGAGGCGACGGGATGTCGGCGACCAAGAACTAACAACCACTACTCCAGCCTGTTATGCGAACCGTGCCTATTGGATGATTTACAGCCAGGCGGTATATTTTTATACTCAGTTGAGCAGAGCTCACAGAGTATATTAAGTTTGATTGTATAACGGTTGGTTGTACATATATAAAGGAATCGAGATAGATATAGACTTCCATATATCAAAATAATCAGGATCGAAAAAAAATTTGATTGAGCCATGTCCGTCCGTCCGTTAACACGATAACTTGAGTAAATTTTGAGGTATCTTGATGAAATTTGGTATGTAGGTTCCTGAGCATTCATCTCAGATCGCCATTTAAAATGAACGATATCGGACTATAACCACGCCCACTTTTTCGATATCGAAAATTTCGAAAAACCGAAAAAGTGCGATAATTCATTACAAAAGACAGCTAAAGCGACGAAACTTGGTAGATGAGTTGAACTTATGACGCAGAATAGAAAATTAGTAAAATTTTGGACAATGGGCGTGGCACCGCCCACTTTTAAAAGAAGGTAATTTAAAAGTTTTGCAAGCTGTAATTTGGCAGTCGTTGAAGGTATCATGATGAAATTTGGCAGGAACGTTACTCCTATTACTATATGTACGCTTAATAAAAATTAGCAAAATCGGAGAAGGACCACGCCCACTTTTAAAAAAAAATTTTTTAAAGTAAAATTTTAACAAAAAATTTAATATCTTTACAGTATATAAGTAAATTAGGTCAACATTCAACTCCAGTAATGATATGGTGCAACAAAATACAAAAATAAAAGAAAATTTCAAAATGGGCGTGGCTCCGCCCTTTTTCATTTAATTTGTCTAGGATACTTTTAACGCCATAAGTCGAACAAAAATTAACCAATCCTTTTGAAATTTGGTAGGGGCATATATTTTATGACGTTAACTGTTTTCTGTGAAAATGGGCGAAATCGGTTGATGACACGCCCAGTTTTTATACACAGTCGTCCGTCTGTCTTTTCGCATGACCGTTAACACGATAACTTGAGCAAAAATCGACATATCTTTAATGAACTTAGTTCGCTTACTTGAACTCACTTTATCTTGGTATGAAAAATGAACGAAATCCGACTATGAACACGCCCACTTTTTCGATATCGAAAATTACGAAAAATGAAAAAATGCCATAATTCTATACCAAATACGAAAAAAGGGATGAAACATGGTAAGGTAATTGGATTGTTTTATTGACGCGAAATATAACTTTAGAAAAAACTTTATAAAATGGTTGTGACACCTACCATATTAAGTAGAAGAAAATGAATAAGTTCTGCAGGGCGAAATAAAAAACCCTTAAAATCTTGGCAGGTATTACATATATAAATAAATTAGCGGTATCCAACATATGATGTTCTGGGTCACCCTGGTCCACATTTTGGTCGATATCTGGAAAACGCCTTCACATATACAACTAAGGGCCATTCCCTATTAAAACCCTCATTAATACCTTTAATTTGATACTCATATCGTACAAACTCATTCTAGAGTCACCCCTGGTCCACCTTTATTGCGATACCTCGAAAAGGCGTCCACCTATAGAACTAAGGCCCACTCCCTTTTAAAATACTCATTAACTCCTTTCGTTTGATACCCATGTTGCACAAACGAATTCTAGAGTCACCCCTGGCCCACCTTTATGGCGATATCTCGAAACGGCTTCCACCTATGGAACTAAGGATTACTCCCTTTTAAAATACTCATTAACACCTTTCTTTTGATACCCATATTGTACAAACAAATTCTAGGGTCACCCGTGGTCCACCTTTATGGCGATATCTCGAAAATGCGACCACCTATACAACAACCACCACTCCCTTTTAAAACCCTCATTAATACCTTTAATTTGATACCCATATCGTACAAACACATTCTAGAGTCACCCCTGGTCCACCTTTATGGCGATATTTCGAAACGGAATCCACCTATAGAAATAAGGCCCACTCCCTTTTAAAATACTCATAAACACCATTCGTTTGATGCCCATATTGTACAAACAAATTCTAGGGTCACTCCTGGTCCACCTTTGTTGCGATATCTCGAAACGGCGTCCACCTATGGAACTAAGGATTACTCCCTTTTAAAATACTCATTAACACCTTTCATTTGATACCCATATCGTACAAACGCATTCTGGAGTCAACCCTGACCCACCTTTATGGCTATATCCCTAAATGGCGTCCACCTATAGAACTATGGCCCACTCCCTCATAAAATACTCTTTAATGCCTTTCATTTGATACACATTCCAGGGTTTCCCTCGGTTCATTTTCCTACATGGTTATTTTCCCTTATGTTGTCACCATAGCTCTCAACTGAGTATGTAATGTTCGGTTACACCCGAACTTAACCTTCCTTACTTGTTTTCATTATTTTGGTTTTTCATTGTTAAATTTTTTTCTCGCACAATACTTTCTAAGTGTTTTGCACTCCGATGTAGGTAGTGTCTTCGGTTGAAGAGGCCTTGTATCCAATCTGTGTTTAAACAATTTCTACATGGGAGCTGCCACGCCTTTACTCCCATGTCATTATTTTTACGGCTGTAGAAGCCTTTTATTCAATCCGTAGGTATGCCTTAATGGTTTCCTTGCTTCTTTCGTTCTTGTGCGGTTGGAAATGCCTTGGTCACCTCCGGGTCTTCGATAGCATTATGAGCCTTACCTGAGTGTACGCATTAAGAAATGATTGCTTTTGACATGCTCCCTGTATAAGTTAGGTAAGTCTACTAACCTTCATTATCCGGTTGGTGCGACAGGGCGTATCACTTGAACTGGTTGTTATTTCACATATTTTTCTGCAATACGTCCCTTGTTATTTGGTGACTGACTTACAAAAGATTGGAATGCTACTAAATGTTTGTGTGGTACGGGACGTTGTAATAGCTAGAGGAACGCTTTGAATTCCTTGTGTTTTGTGCTCCAATAGTAAGTTGTAGCTGCGGCTACGTTCATATTGATCTACAATTGTCCGTCTCCAACTGAGTTTCATCATTGCAGTACAAATGCTGTTTTCAACATACACATTTACATCCATACTTTTATATATTTATATATTAGCTCCAAGAGCAATATCAGAGATACTTTTATAGCCAATCAAATGTACCGACTGCCCCATGACAATCAAGCAAACTAGCGCGCCTTTCGACATTCAACTGATCGACAGACCAAAGAACTGACTGATCGTGCAAGTCAATGATATTTTTATATATTCATACATGAATAGCAGTAAAGTATTTTGTCATTGTGAACAAAATTAACAGATTGTTGATGTGGATTCAATGTGCAAGGCGAAATCTGCAACGTTCACGGGACATTTGACGTGTGATGAACGGCGATTGAGAAGATGACGCTATCAAAAAATTAACTATTATTGTCTATCTGTGCGACTGCGTAACCGACTAGGAAAGCTACCATTTAAATGTCAAATAGGTTGATGAATCACGTACGGCAGCGGCAACATCGAGGCGACAAATCTAAAAATTGCTGGCAGTTCTGAGTTGATGATTTAATTGAAAAATGCAGGTCTATTAAATATACAAACATGTTTTGTTGTCGTCGTGAAGATGTGTGAGAGGGAGATAGGCTGCATCATTTTAACAAATCCATATTTATTTTACAGACTTCTTCAATAAAATTCTGGATTCATTTAGTCTGAAATTATGAACAAAGTACTTTGTAAGTAAGTTCCGTAACCGATAATCGAGTTGGTAGGCACATTATCGAGTTATCGATTACTCATCTCATACGGGCAATTTGCATTGTCTTGCAGAAAATTCAAAATTTGGAAATTTATAGTTCTCATGCAAAAATGCTACTCACCAAACGATAGACTATGAGAGCATCCCCAACAAAACCTGTATAACCGGCGCACGGTTGAATGAACCGTAACGCTATAATTTTTTTCATTTTTCGAAATATCGGTATCGATTCTTTTTAAAGTGGGCTCGATCGCCAACCGTTTCCGTTGATTTCTACAAAGTGAATATATATGTATATAAATATGATCAACAAAGGGCTTAGAACATACCCGCGGCAACGATTCAAGGGGTTGTGTAGCACATTCCTTTCAGGAGGGTGCCAGCACAATTTATAGCTTCTCCAACCTAATTTAAATCTCACCTACTCGTGGCGTATCCTGTTTCTTGTATCCAATCTGTGTTTTAGCAGCCGAGGCTCTGGCAACTCCAAGTTCCTCATGGAATTAAGGGGTGGCGGCCGTAATTGTATAGAATTTTCAATGTGCTCATACTAAATCGCTCTCGAGATGGTCGGGCTTGTACTCGAATGGTGCTTATGACCCGAACGTACCGAATATATGGATATCCGCCAAAGGAGCATCATCGATAATACTTTCTAAAACCCTCCTCCTACCTCATATCAAATTTCATCACTTTATCGGTCCTTGATAATTATTTACCGCGCTTTTCGAAATTTCGATATCGTTTGTTTTAATTGGGCGTGGTCGCCAAACCGATTTTGGTAATTTTTATAAGGTGTGTATATAAGCAGAACCTCCTTTTGATTAATAGGTTGAAAAGCTTTAAAATTTTCTTCTCCAAAATGTGGGCGATCACTCTATCTCCAACAGATTTTGTCCGTTTCCACAAAATGTATATCTGTGGCTGCCGGAGATACCTTAAATGTCACCTTTTCCTCGGAATTATGTGAGTGCGCGATTCGATATCTGTAAATATTAATATTTTCAGAATATATCAATTAACACTGTAATATCGAACATTCAGTTCGTAATATCGAATTCAAAACGCGAAAGAGGCTTAAGAGGACCTCGAAAGTCCTAAAATAAAAGGGCAGAGGAGGACGTAGACATCACAACGAAGGTGTTGGAGGGGGATAAACAGCCCAATGTCGCTGTGAGTCTTATAGACAAACCGCCAGCACAGTAAAGTGGCGTCGAGCGATCTCGTCTTAACCCATGAGGAAGGTTCATTTGACGTGGTGCTGATTGAGGAGCCATGGCTCTCATGGGGAGGAAAGGTTTCTGAACTCAGCGCACACGGAACACAAACGGAAGGAATCGTGCGAGAAGCAGTAAAGGTAATGAAGCAGCTGCATTCGTAATTACACACTACTAATGATCTCGCAGTTGTTGCCGTCGAGCAGAAGAATAAGCAGGCATTGGTTCAACGTCCAGAAATATTCTTGATATTACATTGAGCTCTGAACGTGATATATCAAGGTATGATTGGATAGTTCTTGCTAAACCATCGTTCTCTGACCATGTGTACATCAGCTTAAGTATCCCCCCCCCCCCCCCCCACAGAGGTTGAAGGAGAGAGGAACTTTTAGAAATCCTAGATCAATGAACTGGAGGAAATTCCAGAAATATGTAGATAAAAACAGGGTCCACAATGTAGAGTAACTGGAGGAATCTAATGATTTCCTAACAGAGCTTGCCCCCTGAGAAGATTCAAAGGAAAAACAAAGCCGCCAAGGTGGAGCAATGAGCTGTGTCTTCTTACAAGACAGGTAAAAGAAAAGCGAAGCGTGCAAGGACAAATATAGGGATTTGTTGAGGAACTACAAGCGTCAAATTGCCAGGGTGAAGAGAGTCTTATGGAAAAATGTCATCATAGAGTGTTCCAGCGAAACATCGGGGTTGAGGAAAGTCTTTGCAGGGGGAAACCCAATAGTAAAGAAAGGGAACGGCGAATGGTTACATAATAGTGAGAACTCCCTTGAGGTGCTTTTCGGGAGATCATTTAGAAGAGCCAGCAGATAGCACTTACACTTTGATCACGAAGCTGGTAGTGCTGGGCTTGGTGATAAAATACCAAGATCGAATGGGCGGTGATCACTTTCTCTAGGTTTAAATCGCCGGGCCCAGATGATATACTCCTAGCCATGCTACAAATTTTAAATTGAGCGGTCGTGGAATGGTTTCAAATAGAATTCGATGAGTGCATAAGACTGAATCATGTTCCGCAAGAAGAGCGTCTCGTGTAGCTTTTCTACGAAAGGCGGGAAAGATTTGTCATATGTATTCCAAGAACTACAGGCCCCTTAGCTTAACATCATTCCGCGTCAAAACCTTTGAGAGGCTGATGGATGTATACATAACGATAAAGATGCATTTTAAGATAAAGATATATTCTATGGATTTAAGGGTTGATAAGCTACAGGTGATAAGATACAAAGCTTTATAGCTTTAAAGCTTCCGCAACGCAATTGTCGACCCCACCTACGCGAGGGTTGTCCTGTTACAAATATGGCATTAGGGGGTGGGGGCGTAATGGCCTAGAAGGTTTGATGTGTTCATATTAATCGTTCCTGAGTTGGTCGGGCTAGTAAGTTTATCGTTAATACAACAACACCAACAGAAAAAATATATCCAAATGTGTGGGCCACAACTTTTCCGACTTTACTTCCTAAGGGGTAGTGTTTGTGCTTCCATATCATCCAAAGCTTACTGACATATCGCAAAAAGTTATTGCTAAAGGGAATTTCAAAATTAAAAAAAAAACACTTTTCCGCATATATGCGAAAGCTAGAACCAATCAGAAATTTCGAAGATCAGATTTGAACTCGACGCGGAAAATCTTATAAGAAATTACTCTGACATTTTTGGCCACAAATTATTGCATTGTCATCGGTCCTTGATAGGTGTGCAAAATTCCAAATTAATCAAATTTCTGGAAATTGTTGAAAATTGTGCTCAAAAATTCCTTTTCATACAATCTGAATAGTAAAAGCTGGCTAAAATCCTTGTGATTTTAAATTCACTGTTCAGTTAAGTTAAAAATTTAAACCGAATTAGATTAAAAAAAGTAGATTAAAATGAGAAGTTTCCCGTTTAGTGATAATTTAGCTTATTTAACAACCAACTTTTAGCTAATTTGTAGTTGGCTGTAGGGCACGCTTAAAGCATGCTAACATATAGAACAAACATTTATTGGCTCGAGTTTGAGTCAGTGATCCCCCTTCATCCCTGTGTATGCCCAATGCACAATGCCCATGCGTATCCTTTCTGCTATTATTTTATATACGTAATTTAAAAAAGTAGCAGCGACACATTTTCAATTATTTAACGTTTATGAAATATTTGTGCGCACGATTTCATTCAATTAAAATCCATTCGGCAGCTCTGAAAAGTAGAAACCCTGAGTATACATAAAAGGCAAACATTGAAAAATTGCTTAAATGAATGTACCAAAGGAAGAATGTTTTCATACGAAATCAGCGAAGATGTGACATAATTGCAGCGCTGTATGACAATAATAAGAACTACAACAAAACCAAATAGCATTTATTGTAAATATTCGTACGTTGGTATGTTGTTGATGCTGCACTGTGGCAGTTGATAGCCTTAAATGCGCGCACATTGCGAATTTTTCTGTTGCAATAAAATGCAATGCAATACCCAAATTAATAAAGAATTGGTGACAAAATTATGAAAATGGCGGTATTTCATGAAATACTGATGACATGATGAACAAACATGGCATCAACAAATATATATAACCCATACACTTGTAGGTGCATACTTACATGCATAGATACATGAGGGTAATGTTGTTTCGATACGATGTTGTACTCGATACCTGTACTCATTTCAAAGAAACGGTGAAGTAGTCGATGCAAAGAGTATGGATGGAATTGCTCGATACCGACTCGAATCGTACTCATTAGAAAGCTCAATAATTATGAAAATTAATCCATTACTTACATATTATAAAAACATATGATTATGGTGAACGCATTTATTACCAATTTTGTTGTTGTTTTCTCGGCCTAATGATTCGCAAGATCGCGGGTTCCAGGCGAACTCAAGGTACTTAACAATGATTTTTCTTGTCATTATTATATTTATGATATATATATTTTTTAATTGGAAAAAGTTTTAAATTAGAAAAGAGGAAAGAAAAAATTTTAGACAGGCGCCAAAGCTCCTTCCATAGATCCATTTCAGGAGCTGTAAAACTCCTTCATCAGCAACGATTAGGCCCCGCTATTCGAACCATTCAGATATCACAGCGGTTGTTTGTTTGTCATCGTAATTTCCACTTCCATTCTGTGGTTGGGGCAGTACATCAAGGAGCCACAGAAGTGGGTATGTAGCCCAGAACCCCCCATTCGATGCAATCATCCTTTACACATGGCATACTGACATTAGTGTGACCGTCATAAAAATATTCGTTTCCGGAACACAAAGCAAAACCATTAATTTGAACCGGTGTTGAGTTCAATATCTTCCCGCAACAGAAGAGTATAGAGCAGTCCCGCTGCAAGGACAGTTTGGGGATGAAAACTTGTATGAGGGACGCAACAAATTAAATGGGGTTAAACTGAAATGACAGCGCTTAGTCGGTAAAAATCCGGTGTTGTTCCGGCACACAGAACCTGCTGCCGTGGGAAGGGAGGAGGCGTTACTTGGCATGAGTAATTGATACTTTGATACTATGTCCACGTACCCGATATCCAAGGAAGTACTTGCACGATGTAATCGACTACAAAAAATATTCGAACCGGAGCAAAGTCGCAAGTATGTACCAGAAGTTAGTTACTCGTATCGGAACAACACTAGGTGAGGGTGAAGAGCAGTGATAAAATCTTTGAAGAAAACCGCTGCTGCTTTGTTGTGCAGGTGAGTATGAGAATGTGTTGAACGAAAATACATATCTAGACAAAAGAAAATTAAATAACGAGAATTGTTATAAAAAAGGCGTTAATGAAGTATTTTAATGAATTGTTTTTATCGAAAGATCTTTTCAACATTTCACGCCACTTCATAATTTAAAATTTTCTCTTCAGAAAAATGATGAGTTGCTTATAACCCTTTTTTTACTGGTAAAATATTTTTAATGTTCATTTGGTTAAACAAAATGCAAAGCAAATTTAGTTTTTCTATTTGGTATTCAAAATTATAAAGCGGTATATGCATGTGTGTCAATATTAACGAGCATAATTGTATTCTTCAGAGTGCCTCTGCAAAGGTTAAACACTTTGAAGGTAAAGTGTCCCCACTGCGCAGGCGCGCATTTAATTGCACTATAAATGCGTCTATCATTGGCACAATCAAAACGCGACGTATGCAGCGATTGCTTTTCTTAATTTCTAGGTTGGTCAACTACTTGTGGTGCCTCTAGTGATCATAGGAGCTTCTTTATTCTTATTTCGAAATTTTTGTTTGTTCCAACTTTGTTAACTGTCCATCTGACCAGCTTTGCTTAATTTTCGATATGCACCCCCTGCTGTCATACGGTTTTAAGTGTGCCTAGTAACTGAGTGTTGCATTGCTTTAAAACTAACCACTTTCCTACTACTTGGCGGCTCACTACCACCGCGGCGCATTGATTAAAGCAGAATTATGCATATACAAGTTTACTAATCGATTCGTTTATTACTTATAAATATATCTAAAAATAATTTTGCAACAACAATTTTTAATAAACTGAATACATATCGATAATAGTTGTTGATTTTGGTGACCCAGTCTCTCATTCTCACTCTGCTTGCTGCTGCAACGTAACGAGTTTTTGAAAAAAGACTTTAAAAGCTGTTTATATTTTTGTTTGAATTGAAAAGAAAACACTTAATCTCGAACATTTTTTCGCAGCCACACTGCTCTATTAATCTGTGGGCGTTGCTTAGTTAAATAAACGGTCGCTTAATTAATATATTCATATTTAATTAGTTTTCCTCTCCTACATAAACTTCGGTTTCACAAATTGGAGTTTATATTTGTTTGTTTTCTGATTAGGCTCGATATTGTGGACTTTGTAACAATTGGTAAACAGTTGTGAAACTTACTGGTTTTTTGTCGAACAGACAGATCCACGAAACTGAATGATTTCCAAAGACATGTTTTGCTGTGTTGAAGTGCTGTCAAAGCAGCGGTTGATCATCTGTTTCCTCAGTTACAAGAAAACACTTACCGAAAGTGGGTATAAATTCATGTTCTGAGCATCGCTGACATTAAATCACATCCAAAACAAAACATTTATACAACGAACTACTTGCGCTGGACTATAAATAAAATATGAACATTATTGATTGGTCAGTCTGCTTAGAACTCAACTCGATGTATCATCATTCAGCGTTAAGCGTTTCGTATCAAGTAACATCACCTAATGCCAATTCTGTAAAGGTCGCTCCCTTTCATAGCCGGAGAATCCTCGTTCATTCGCATAACATGACCCAGCCAGCGAAGCCTTTACGTTGCACTATCTTCATATCTGCGTAAAGCTAATACACCTCATCACTAAAGGTACGCACACATTACGCTGCGCGACATGTAGCGGCAGCTGCGCTTCACAGTACGACATATTTGGGTAATTCACATGAAGTGACAATTAAGCGGCAAAAGTTTGTGTTTATTTTTGTTTTTAAAATGGACGACATAGACTTTGAAGCTGAAATAATTTCATTTTTATGCGAAGAGGAAAGGAGAAGAAAGGTGTCGCGCCTATGGCTGGATATAATGGCAATGGATGGTGACATTCCGCCCCGTAACCATCCCTATTGACATCCACATTTAGGAGCAGGAAATTGGAAGAAATCGGTGAGGGAAGGTCGATGTCCCTTGGGTCTCTCAATTGGCGCCAGAAAACTCAACCCAAATTAATGTACTACATTTGTATGTAGTTAGTAAAATACGATAGGATAGGATTGAGCCTTTGGTGTCTTCATTAGCTTCTTGCCCAATTTATTATAATTAAGTACCTGTTGCAACAAATTTTGCTCCAACTTCTTTGGATATTTCGGCCCAAATATTATTTTTTCTCATTTCCTCATGCTCAAATATATTTTGCCATGCAGGGTAATGCACCCAAGTAATTCACACCTAGCGACAGCAGCACTGCGCAACACTTCCCTAAGTGGCTTTTTTGCTAGTTGTTCAAAATTGACGTGCCGGGTCGCGCAGTACTGCTGACAGGAGGTGTGAATTGCCCCATAAGTATTCATGCAAAGAATATTTTACAGTGAATTGCGGTGCTGCGTAGTGCAGCCTAGTGTGGCCTTACCTTAAATCTCCTTCGATATTCACCATCAGCATCACAGGCGGAGCCTTACCTCTTCCGGAGAACTTTTCTCTCGAACACTTCAAGCACTATCCCATCTTCTCTCGACACCGTAGAGAGTAATTTTTGTTCGTCGAGAGACCACTTTAATTCTCAATTGCCTACTCAGTACAGAGTAGCATTTGTTGGCATGAGTTATTCCCCGGTTGATTTCTAAGCTGATATTCTTTCTGATTCCAATTTTCGGGAAAATGTGTGCACAAAACATGGTTTAAAATTAAAACAGAAAGGTCAACACATGAATAAAAAATGTGCTGTCCGTTGACAGCTCTTGGACTTTGATCTGGACCAGAGCCGTGGGTTTTACATCTCAGTTATCATATCTGTATCTGGAAAAAAAATATATCGTGATATTTCATATGTATACAAACCACTGAGCAAAAACCTATGATGAAATCAAATTTTTTTCTGGATTCTCATCAATAAGTTTAAACTGGTTGGTTGTGTTTTAAAATCAGAGGTGTCCACAAGTTTATGTTTCAAGATTTTTTAAATTTTTGCTTTTGTTTTGAGACAATTTAAAGATTTTAGACTTATTGTTAGCAAAGTTAAAAATTTATACAAAATAAATTTAAAAAATGCATTACATGGAGAGTTTTCTAGTTTAGTAAAATAAAGTTTGGAAAATTGCCCAGGAATTGTCTAAAATTGGAGCTAACATTTTTTAATTGCGTATTTATTCTACATGTCTGTGATAAGAGTCCATTTAAAACAACAGACCCGAAAGTTTTAGGACCGGAAAAATACTGTCCACATCTTCAACACACCTTGAACGGTCAAGGAGCGGTCTTTCAGTTACAACAATAACAATACGTAATAATCAATACTTTTCTATGGCTGTGCCAGGATTCATTAATCTTTGAATAAATTATTCAGAGATTTTCAAACCCTCTACCAGATAAATGGGTTCGGCTTTACGCTATTCCTTAATGCATACTCTACCAATGTGAGTAAAAAGTTGTTTCAATATAAACAAGTAACCGAACATCACATACTCAGCTGCCAAATTACAGCTTACAAAACTTTTAAATGGGCGGTGCCACGCCCATTGTCCAAAATTTTACTTATTTTTTATTCTGCGTCACAAGGTCAACCCACCTACCAAGTTTCATCGCTTTATGCGTGTTTGGTAATGAATTATCGCACTTTTTCGGTTTTTCGAATTTTTCGATATCGAAAAAGTGGGCGTGGTTATAGTCCGATTTCGTTAATTTTAAATAGCGTTCTGAGATGAGCGCCCAGGAACAAACATACCAACGAACACGAACTTGAGTAAATTTTGAGGTATCTTAATCAAATTTTGTATTTTAGTTCCAGGGCACTCATCTCAGATCGCTATTTAAAATGAACAAAATCGGACTACAACCACGCCCACTTTTTCGATATCGAAAATTTCGAAAAACCGAAAAAGTGCGATAATTCATTACCAAAGACGGATAAAGCGATGAAACTTGGTAAGTGCGTTGACCTTATGACGCAAAATGGAAAACTAGAAAAATTTTGGACAATGGGCGTGACACCGCCCACTTTTAAAAGAAGGTAATTTAAAAGTTTTGCAAGCTGTAATTTGGCAGTCGTTGAAGATATCATGATGAAATTTGTTAGGCACGTTACTCCTATTACTATATGTGTGCTGAATAAAAATTAGAGAAATCGGATGACGAACACGCCCACTTAAAAAAAAATTTTTTTTTTAAGTCAAATTTTAACAAAAAATTTAATCTCTTTACAGTGAAAAAGTAAATGATATGGTGCAACAAAATACAAATTTAAAAGAAAATTTCAAAATGGGCGTAACTCCGCCCTTTTTCATTTAATTCGTCTAGAATACTTTAAATGCCATAAATCGAACAAACATTTACCAATCCTTGTGAAATTTGGTAGTGGCATAGATTCTATGACGATAACTGTTTTCTGTGAAAATGGGCGAAATCGGTTGAAGCTACGCCCAGTTTTTATACACAGTCGACCGCCTGTCCTTCCGCTCGGCCGTTAACATGATAACTTGCGCAAAAAACGATATATCTTAACTAAACTTAGTTCACGTACTTACATGAACTCACTTTATCTTGGTATAAAATATGGCCGAAATCCGACTATGACTACGCCCACTTTTCGATATCGAAAATTACGAAAAATGAAAAAAATGCCATAATTCTGTACAAATTATGAAAAAAGAGATGAAAAATGGTAATTGGATTGGTTTATTGACGCAAGATATAAAATAAAAAATAAATGTAAGGTGCGATAACCTCCGAAGAGATCTAAGGCCGAGCTTCTCTTCCAATTTGCGTCGTGCTCCTCTTGATTTTCCCTACAAATTGGCCGGACGGGACTTACGTGTTTTATGCCGACTCCGAACGGCATCTGCTAGGCAGATGAGTTTTCACTGAGAGATTTTCATACAAGAAATACACCGGAGCGCTTGCCAAACACTGCCGAGGGGCGACCCCGCTTAGAAAAATTGTTTTCTAATTTAAAAACCTTATTTCTAAAATTTTGATGTTGCTTTGCCCGGGGTGCGAACCCAGGGCATACGGTGTGGTAGGCGGAGCACGCTACCATCTCACCACGGTGGACGCAAAATATAACTTTAGAAAAAACGTTGTAAAATGGGTGTGACACCTACCATATTAAATAGACGAAAATGAAAAGTTCTGCAGGGTGAAATCAAAAGCCCTTGGAATCTTGGCAGGAATACTGTTCGTGGTATGACATATAGAAATAAATTAGCGGTACCCGACAGAAGATGTTCTGGGTCACCCTGGTCCACATTTTGTTCGATATATCGAAAACGCTTTCACATATACAACTAAGGGCTACTCCCATTTAAAACCCTAATTAATACTTTTAATTTGATACCTACATCGTACAAACACATTCTAAAGTCACCCCTGGCCCACCCTTATTGCGATATCTCGAAAAGGCGTCCACCTATAGAACTAAGGCCACTACGTTTTAAATAATCACTAACACCTTTCATTTGATACACATGTCATAGAAACACATTCGAGGGTCACCCTAGGTTCATTTTGCTAAATGGTGATTTTCCCTTATTTTGTCTCCAATGCTCTCAGCTGAGTATGTAATGATCGGTTACACCCGAACTTAGCCTTCCTTACTTGTTAGCTATGTATTTATTCTGCATGTCTGTGGTAAGAGCCTATTTAAAACAACAGACCCGAAATTAGAATGTAAAAAAATCGTTCTGGAGGCAGTGGGGCAAGTACCGCATTTTAGGACCGGCAAAGGACTGCCCACATCTTCAACACTCCTTAAAACAGTTACAATAACAACACTACGTAATAATCAATACTTTTAGGATATTATAGCGGTGCCAGGATTCATTAATCTTTGAATAAATTATTCAGAGATTTTCAAACCCTCTACCAGATAAATTAATCAGGGGCGGATTGTGACATTGGGGGCCCTGGGATAATGTTACTCGGGGGCCCTGTTTTCTATGGTGATGCAGTATATAGTTTTTTTTTTTTTTTTTTAACTTATATTTTATTTGCAATCTATCTTACGTGAGACATTCAGCAAATTGGATCTTATAAGATAATGACAGCGGTAGGTTTGCCTTGTACAAATCTACATAGAGAAATATGTATAAAATTTGATATATTTACATACATTCTTAAGTTGAATTAATTTCAAAATTACTTCAAAGTTGCTTAGCTTCATTGTTGAATTCATTTCTTAGTTAAAATAAAAAGAAAAAAAAGGGTCTTACTTATATTTAACTTAAGTTTTCTAGCTTTTTATTATAGTTATTAAAACTTTTTAGTTTATTTTGGTATATAAGTATATATATATAATATATATATGTATATAAATATATAAACATCTATATATATATATATATATATATGTTTATACATTTATATATATATATATATTTTTATTCTTAGAGAGATTTCAAATTTAGAAGAATGGCAGGTCTACGATATGGCGGCGCTTTAGCCGTATAGTTTCGTTAGTGGTGTCTAATAAACAAATAGCAGTTGGGTTTATGTGGTTAGATAGGCATGTAAGATATCTAGCACTGTATTTTGATATTTCACACTTTATGAAAGGAATGCTTAGATCATTGTGAATAGCTTCATTAGTGACAAACCAAGGCGCATTAACCATTGATCGTAATGTTTAAGATTGATACCGCTGCAGGATCTCCACATTGGATTTGCTAGCAGTACCCCAAAGCTGTATGCCGTAGGTCCAAATAGGTTTAAGTATAGCTTTGTAAAGCCGTACTTTGTTTTCTAGACTTAGTTGAGATTTGCGACCCAAGAGCCAGTACATCCGTTCTGTTTTTATTTTTAGCTGTTGTTGCTAAGCCTTAATATGGGGTTTCCAGGTAAGGCGTCGATCAAGATGCATTCCTAAATATTTGACCTTATCACTAGTAGGAATCTGATTATTGTTTAGAAATACAGCGGGACATTGATCTCTTCTTAATGTAAAAGTGACATGTGTGGATTTTTCTGTGTTAACTTTAATTTTCCATTTTATAAGCCAAGATTCGAAAAGGTCAAGTTGATTTTGAAGAATAAAAGAAGCTTCTACAGGGGACTCACTACAAGCGATAAAAGCGGTATCATCAGCACAAGTCGCCACTTCTACTTCTTCTGATGTTGGCACATCCGATTTAATATAGTATATAGGACGGGACCTAAAACACTACCCTGAGGTACACCAGCATAAATTCCGTGAATTTGTGATGTCGCATCCTTGTGACTTAAGTAAAAGTGTCTGTAACTTAAATAGAACTTGAGTACTAAGTAGAAATGTGCTGGCAAAAGCTTTTTTATCTTAAAAAGAAGTCCCGGATGCCATACTTTGTCAAAGGCTTGTTGAATATCTAGAAAAGCTGCAGAACAGTATTTTTTCCCCTCAAGTGCATCTGTTATAACATTTGCAATTCTATGGCATTGCTCTGGTATACCATGCTTCACTCTAAACCCAAACTGATGTTCAGGTATGATGTTGTGATCCTCAATTACTGGCAACATTCTTTGCAAAAATATTCTTTCGAATATTTTCGAAAATGTTGCCAGCAGACTAATAGGACGGTAAGACTTGAGACAGTTTTCGGGTTTATTCGGTTTAGGTACCATGATAACAGCAGCACATTTACACTGAGTTGGGTAGTGGTTTGTATTAAGAATAGCATTGTAAATAATAGTTAGAAATTCGATAGCTTTCTCAGGAAGAGCCTTCACAACTTTGCTATCAATATAGTCGTATCCAGACGCTTTGCCATTACTTAATTTAAACTCTTCTGCCGAAACTTCACTATTTAATATCTTACTGATTGGCAAGTCCATTTGACATGGACATTCTAGAAAACTTAGTACCTCTGTATCGTCGCTGTTGCTATTCAAAGAATTAGGCTGGAATGTTTGATATAGATGTTTAGCAAAAGCCTCTGCTTTGGTTTCATCACTCCTGCAGTATATAGTTATCAGAAAAAAAATCAGCTTATAAAAACATTTATTTATCAAAACAAATATGACTATAAAGAATATTAAATTACAAATCAAGCTTTCTGCATTTTCGTGCAGCGAATTCCTTTATTTGCTCATCAACTGCTAAATCCTTTGTTAGATCCCAATTTATAGAAAGAAGAGATAAATTATTAAGTCGATCGTTCGAAATTGTTGTCCTATATTTATTTTTAATATAAGACATCCTGGAGAAAGAGCGCTCCGCTTCGCAGCTAGTGATGGGTACCGTCAAAAAAAATTTTTTAAATGGTGTAAAAATTATGAAATACACCAATAAGTTCCTTTTCATAGATAAGCTTATAAATTTCACTGCAAGAGGTGTAGCAATCTCATTTAGATTGATTGATTTTAATTGAATGCATTAATTTACTAAATTTTCATCTACGTCATCTGTATAATATTTTACAATATTGCGCACACATTCCAGATCCACGCTTTCCTGGTTTTTATTCTGCAAATTAAATTGTTTGCTGGTTGTCTCATAGACTTGACCCCTTTCATTTAAATCCATAATCAGCTTATCCAATGCAACGTTTAGCGTGTCTATTTTAAATTTTTCTGCGCCGGACACTGAGATTTTAGCTGTAGACTTATCTGCAAATTTTGAAGTAATTTGTCTCTTGTAAACGTCGCTGTAATTTGTTTCCACACTAGTACTTAATTTTTTAGCTTTCTCTTCGTACTCTTTTAGCTTCTGATCTGAATGCTGTAATATGTTGTACACGAACTCTTTCAAAGAATCAATTAATTTATTGCCTTCGCAAATATTTAAGCCAGGGCTCTGTATTCTTTTAATTACTACATGAAATCTCTCCAAAATGTCTTCCCAAAATGTGATTAAAATTGCAAATTACAGTTTCGCCAGTTAATTAAATAAACTTCGCGCATATTTTCCGAAATCAGCTTTCTCATCCTTAGTTTCGCTAAAAGTTTTTAAAATTTTCATAATTTCAGAATAATGATTTTTTAAAGCTTTGACAGCCTCATAATGACAAGACCATCTGGTTTGGCTTAAACTTTTTAACGTAAATTTTAGTTGCATTTCACGATGTAACAATTACCACCTATGGATTGAAGGTGAAAAGAAAACATATATTTTTTGCACCACTCCAAAAAAATTTACAATTTCGGTTGCAACTTTAACACATTCTCCATCAACTAGGTTAAGGGAATGTGCAGCACATGGTAATCCGTACTTATTTTTTTGTTTAATTATTGCTTGGACACCTTTGCACTGACCCGACATATTGGCTGCGTTGTCATAAGACTGTCCCCTACAAGTATACAGTATCAGCCCATTTTTTTTAAAGTCTTGTAGAATATTAAATAAGTGTAAGCCAGTATGACTACTAATTTTGATGAACGAGACACATTTTTCGTACACATTTCCCTGAAAACAGCATAGTAATACAATAGCAAGTTGGTCATTGTGAGACAGATCTGTTTGCCCATAATATCAATAACTTACTCATATACTGTGCGTCTTGTAGAGCATTCGTATTTTATTTTTATTGGTGGCTGGGGGCCCTTTGCATCCACGGGGCCCTGTGCTGAAGCCCAAAAAAACTTTAGGTAGATCCGCCTATGCAATTTATGCATACTCTACCTATGTGAGTAAAGAGTTTTTTCAATATAACATATCATGTAGATAATTACTTTTGATTTTCAGGGATTCGTTTCGCTACTTAGAACGTGTATTGCCCGATAAATGAGGGTAATCTTGAAATATAAATTTTCTAATTATGAGCACATACATACATATTTTGACGAATATTGGCATCACTAATTGATTCACATCACTAATCTGATACTAAGTAAATAAAGGCACAACAACAATAAAGTACGCTGCCACTATTGTGTATGTGTACATCAAATCAATCATCAGTTACTCACATACATGCAAGGCAGCAGAGAGATACTCACAAACGCATGTCATCCTCAGCAGAAGTAGTACTCACATATACACACGCATATGGATACAAACTACAAATATACAGGTACATATATGGATGGTACCCAAGCATTAATTTCGAGAAGTTACTAGACCTTAGGAGAAATGGGTGGATGAGACAACAAAGAGTATAAAAGAAGCGAAAGCTGAGTAGTTCAGAATCAGTTTGATTTAAGCACGCTATCAGTTGCGAAGTACTCTTAAAGACCATTTTGTAATACAGGATATTGGAGTGTTTTATTCAACAGTTTAGCGAAACGAACGTAAGCAGAAAGTTGCAAATAAGCGGAATTTCACTAAATTCGTTACAATATGTATATAAGAGTATAGATAGGCACATCCTGGACAAGCTCACCAATGGGCTTGGATAACATCATAATGCGTATGCGTTGCGAATAAAAATAGAAGCAAATGTGAAACATACTATGAACCACAGAAGCTTGCGAAAAGAAAGTAAGATAAATTTGTTTGAGGTGTGCGTAAGTGGGAAGCAAACAAAAGCAAGTAAGAGTGTCTAAGTTTCGGTGTAACCGAACCTTATATACACAGATGAGAGCTTCTTTCATGCAGTTCATTTATTTTCAGTTTTTGACTGTAAGGGCCAGTTTATGTATGACGCCGTGACATTTTGCGTCGCAGTCACTGGCCACTGGCCACTATATAATACTCAAAATTTCACAAAGGCAGTCAGGTTTACCTTCACATTGAGGTGAATGATTGCTCTTACATATATCATACGAATTCTTTTAACTACACACCAGAAAATATGACACGTTGCGTTATATATAATATGCCCCTTTGTTTTATTAAAAGTCAGCGGGCTTATTAATCGATTTTGCTCACTTTTATTGAAAATATTCTTATTTATATAGAAAATAATAACCCAGCAGGAAAAAAGCTAACGCCAAAAACTAATGTTCACTATTGTCTAATTACTTTCGTTGAAAAAAGCTAACTACTTTTGTATGGCTATGGCCAAAAAAAGTCAGAAGTGGTTAGTTTTGCTGTACTTGTCAACTAACTAGCGGTTAATTTATTAAAGCCGAAAAATAAGTTGAGCTCCCACCAACTGGTTCTTTTCATCCAACTAAAAGCCATCCTAATATACCTTTTATTCTGGGTGCATGAAATTAGAATTGAGAATTAGAGATGTAACGATTATTTGAGTATTTTTTCGCAAGTATTTAGGAAACTCTTATTTCTACGAAATTGTGTGAAATACGATATGAAAGGACCAAATTTTTTTAATTTGAAAATTCTTTTTGGCAAGAGTTTTGGAAAAAGTCGATTTATAACTCACTTTTTAAAATTAACTAGAAATCTAGAAATGAAATACTTTTTAGGAATGACGCAAAATAGTGAACTATTTATTAGCTTTTTTTTAGCGATTTATAATTTATTTCTGCAAAGAAGGCACAATAACAGAACAAAACGGTAAGTTCTTCTTCGATTGAGATAGAGATCTTTTTCGCAAAGATCGTTTATGGTTCTTTTAACTATTGTTTATATAAACGATGTCGTTCATTTTTGGTAAGCGTTATGAAAGAAATATATACCCAAGTTTTACTTCGATACGCCAATCTCTTTTCGATTTAAGGCTTCCGTTAGAAATTTTTATACTCAACGTGCTTTGCACACTTTTTAACTTTGGTAACATAGCGGTTGATCGTAACGGCATAAGCGAATCGAGATATATATAGACTTCCGTTTATCACAATGCTCAAGATGAAAAAGGAATTGATTTGGCCATATCCGTCCGTCTTTTTGTGGTCACGATAACTTGAGTAAGTATTGAGATATCTTATCGAAATTCGGAATATGAGCTCCCTGGTTAAGGTAGATCGGATTATAACCACGCCCATTTTATATATATATAACTTTTTGGAAAAAACAACTTGGATATTTATGTATATTGTTTTATATTTGTGATATTTTGCTTTCAAAGTGTCATTATAACAAGAAAAAGGAAAACTGAAAAAAAAATTTAATGGGCGCGGCAACGCCTCCTATTTTGCCCAAGCAATATCTTACCTTTTTGGATCCGTATTATAAAATTATTTAATAGCCACACACTCTTTTGATAATACTTATTGTCAAAGATGTATCTCAGTAAGATTATAAATTAATTTATCTGAAATGAACTGTAAAAGCTCTGGCTGAATATATAATGTTCAGTCACAGCCGAACTAAGACACCCTTACTTGTTTTATAAGTTAATGTTGCTTGTAAAAAGTAATGCTCAAGAAAAATTTCGTTTGTCAACTAGTATCCATCCCTCAAGAAAATTCATACGATTTCTTCTACCTTATTCCACCAGGCTGCCCTGGATTCGCCAAGAAATATATGTGCGTCTCATTATATCTTGAATATCGAACCTGTGAGAACAGAGTCGGTTAAATACCAAATGCAAAAGTGGCTGTATTTAAGTGTTCCTGTACAAGGAATTGCATTATTTTAATAAATGAAAAATACACGAAAGTTTTCTTGAGATGTGGACACCGCGCTTTAACCGATTTCGTTCGTTTCTTACAGGCTCATTCCTTATAGCAAAGGTGGTCCGTTTAACGGGTTTTGTGATGACAGCTTAAACGGTTTTTGATTTATGACCACTGATCTTTAACGAATTAGGTCCATCAAAGTGGGCGCGCCACGTCCACTTTTTTAAATTATCTAACATTTTCATCAAGGGTCGCTATTTCAACCCACGCATGGAATTTGGTTATTGTAGCTGCGTTACCCACTCACTAAATATGTAATCGCATTTTTTTGTATATTCCAAAATTTTATTAATATAAGAAGTTGGCGTGGTTTTTGTCCAATCTCCCTCGTTTTAAAGAGTAATGGGAGATGCGTGCCACAAAACCCACATACCAAATTCCATAAATATGTCTCGAGTTTACTCAAGTTATAATCATCAGAGACGGGCAGATGAACATGGCGAAATGAATTGCTCTTTTCACCCTGACTATTTTGAAATATAGGAAGAATTCTTTATTTATCTTTATTACTATATTCCGTAATATGTACAAAGAATACTTAATCTGTGAGTTTGTTACAGCTGAGTGTAAGTAAGAAAACGTAGCGAACAGACGCACAAATGCGCATGCGCACGCAACGCATACAAAGTGCAGACAACAGCGGCGGCTGTCACAATTGGTTTATGTCGCATGTTTATCTACGGCGCAAGGAGCAACAAAAAATATCGCAAGACAATTGCTGTGATACAACAAAAATGCAATAAGTAAAATAAGATTTCCAAAGCTTCAACTTAAATGGTGATCTGCTGCTGCGCCTGATCAATAAACTCAGACAGACTTGTGTCGATCTTAATGATTATCGCGCTGAGATCATCATATGACATTCAGTTTATATACTCAGCGTCCTTTGCAAACAGAGTATATTAACTTTGATTGGATAACAGTTGGTTGTACAGGTATAAAGGAATCGAGATAGATATTGATTTCCATATATCAAAATCATCAGTATCGGACAAAAATTTGATTGAGCCATGTCCGTCCGTCTGCCCGTTAACACGATAACTTGAGTAAATTTTGAGGTATCTTGATGAACTTTTGTATGCAGGTTCCTGGGTCCTCATCTCAGTTCGCTATTTAAAATGAACGATATCGGACTATAACCACGCCCACTTTTTCGATATCGAATATTTCGAAAAACCGAAAAAATGCGATAATTCATTTCCAGAGTCGGATAAAACGATTAAACTTGGTAGGTGGGTTGAACTTATGACGCAGAATAGAAAATTAGTAAACTTTGGGACAATGGGCGTGGCACCGCCCACTTTTAAAAGAAGGTAATTTAAAAGTTTTGCAAGCCGTAATTTGTCGTAATATTGTCGTTGAAGATATCATAATGAAATTTTTCAGGAACGTTACTACTATTACTATATATGTGCTAAATAAAACTTAGCAAAATCGGATGCAGAACATGCCCACTTAAAACAAAAACAAATTTTGAGTAAAATTTTAACAAAGAATTTAATATCTTTACAGTATATATGTAAATTATGTCAAGATTCAACTCCAGTAATGTTATGGTGCAACAAAATACAAAAATAAAAGAAAATTTCAAAATGGGCGTGGCTCCGCCCTTTTTCATTTAATTTGTCTAGGATACTTTTAATGCCATAAGTCGAACAAAAATTTACCAATCCTTTTGAAATTTGGTAGGGGGGGCATAGATTCTATGACGATAACTGTTTTCTGTGAAAATGAGCGAAATCGGTTGAAGCCACGCCCAGTTTTTATACATGGTCGACCGTCTGTCCTTCCGCTCGGCCGTTAACACGACAACTTGAGCAAAAATCGATATATCTTTACTAAAATTACCTACTTACTTAATTGGCGCTTAACCGTTTAAACGGTTATGGCCGTCCAACAAGGCGCTCCAGTCGCTCCTTCGCTCCGCCAACCGGCGCCAATTGGTCACACCAAGGGAGTTTACATTGTTTTCCACCTGGTCCTTCCAACGGAGTGGGGGCCGCCCTCTACCCCTGCTTCCATAGGCGGGTTCCGGTAGAAACACTTCCTTGGCCGGAGCATCATCTTTCATTCGCATAATATGGCCTAGCCAGCGCAGCCGCTGCGTTTTAATTCGCTGGACTATGTTGATGTCTGCGTATAGCCCATCATTAAATCTTCTTCGGTACTCGCCATCGCCAACGCGTAGAGGTCCATAAATCTTTCGAAGAACTTTTCTCTCGAACACTCCCAAAGCCGCTTCATCTGTTGTTGTCATGGTCCATGCTTCTGCCCCATATAGCAGGACGGGTACGATAAGTGTCTTGTAGAGTATGATTTTCGTTCGCCGAGAGAGGACTTTACTTTTCAATTGCCTACCTAGTCCAAAGTAGCATTTATTGGCAAGATTGATTCTTCGCTGGATTTCAGTGCTGATGTTGTTGCTAGTGTTGATGCTGGTTCCCAAATAAACGAAGTCTTTTAATATTTCGAAATTATGGCTGCCAACAGTAGCGTGGTTGCCAAGGCGCATATGCGCTGACTCTTTGCTCGATGACAGAAGGTACTTCGTTTTGTCCTCAGTCACCATCAAACCCATCTTTACCGCCTCTTTTTCCAGTTTGGAGTAAGCAGAAATAACAGCGCGGGTGTTTAGGCCGATGATATCAATGCCATAAGCCTATGCCAGCAATTGCACGCTTTTATAGTATATTGTTCCAGTGCGGTTAAGTTCTGCAACTAGTATAATTTTCTCCAGCATCAAATTAAAGAAATCGCACGATAGGGGGTCACCCTGTCTGAAACCTCGTTTAATTTCGAATGGCTCGGAGAGGTCCTTCCCAATTCTGACTCAGCTGATGCAACACGTCATTTTGCACAGCCGTATAAGTTTTGCGGGAAAACCAAATTCAGACATAGCGGCATATAGGCAGCTCCTTTTCGTGCTGTCGAAGGCGGCTTTAAAGTCGACGAAGAGGAGATGTGTGTCGATTCTCTTTTAACTGGTTTTTTCCAAGATTTGGCGCATTGTGAAAATCTGGTCGATGGTAGATTTACCAGGTCTGAAGCCACACTGATAATGTCCAATCAGCCGGTTCACGGTGGGCTTCAATATTTCGCACAATACACTTGAAAGGACCTTATATGCGATATTAAGAAGGCTGATTCCACGATAGTTGGTGCATTTTGCAGTATCCCCCTTCTTGTGGACAGGGCAAAGAACACTTAGATTCCAACCGTCGGGCATTAACTCGTCCGCCCATATTTTGCTAAGAAGCTGCTGCATGCGCCTTACCAATTCCTCGCCGCCGTACTTGAATAGCTCCGCAGGCAATCCATCAGCGCCCACGGCCGTGTTGTTTTTCAATCTGGTTATTGCTATTCTAACTTCGGCATAATCGGGCGGGGGGCATATATTCCATAATCGTCGATTGCGGGATCGGATTCGTCATCTCTGCGCGGTGGATCGCTGCCTCCATCTAGGAGAGCAGAGAAGTATTCCCTCCATAATCTAAGCCCTCTCTGGACATCAGTTACAAGGTCGCCGTTTTCGTTCCTACAGGAGTTTGCCCCGGTCTTAAAACCTCCCGTCTGTCGCCGTATTTTTTGGTAAAATTTTCGGGCATTATTCCTGGTGGCTAGTAGCTCAAGCTCCTCGCGCTCACGCCTTTCTTCTTCTGGTTTTTTCTTCCTGAAAAGGCGCCTCGCTTCCCTTTTCAACTCACGATAGCGTTCACAAACTCCTCTTGTTGCGCTCGCTTTTAACGTAGTCCTGTAGGTAGTATCTTTTCTTTCGGCTGCTACGCGGCATTCTTCATCGTACCAGTTGTTTTTTCGTGGCCGCCGGTAACCAATTTTTTCCTCTGCGGCAGTACGAAGTGCTTTGGAGATATTCTCCCACTGCTCCTGTATTCCTTTAGGATGAGTTGCGCTCTCAGAGAGCAGGTGTGAGAGTCGAGTTGCGAAATACTTGGCAGTCTGTTGTGATTGACGCTTTTCGACGTCTAGCTTTACTTGTGTTTTTTGTTCCTTGGTTTTAGCCGCGCTGAGGCGGGTTCAAATTTTGGCCGCAACGAGATAATCGTCCAAGTCGATGTTAGGTCCTCGGATCGTGCGCACATCTAAAACACTGGAGGCATGCCGTCCGTCTATCACAACGTGATCGATCTGATTGCGAGTATTTTGATCTGGAGACAGCCATGTAGCTTGATGTATCTTTTTATGCATGAACCTCGTGCTGGATATGACCATGTTTCGAGCACCGGCAAAGTCAATCAGCCTCAGTCCGTTAGGAGAAGTTTCATTGTGTAGGCTGAACTTTCCGACTGTAGGGCCAAAAACACCTTCTTTGCCCACCCTGTCGTTGAAGTCGCCAAGCACGAATTTTATATCATGACGGGAGCAGCGTTCGTACGTCCGTTCTAATTGTTCATAAAAAGTGTCTTTCACCTCATCGTCTTTCTCCTCTGTCGACGCATGGGCGCAGATGAAAGATATATTAAAAAATTTTGCTTTTATTCGGATAGCGGCGAGACGCTCGTCCATAGGCTTGAACGCCAGAACTTGGCGACGAAGTCTCTCTCCCACCACGAATCCCACGCCAAAACTGCGCTTATGGGTATGGCCACTCCAGTAGATGTCACAATTTTTATCTTCTTTCTTCCTTGCTTCGTCCAACGTATTTCTTGGATGGCGGTGATATCAGATTTTGCTTTGACGAGGACATCAACCAGCCGGGCAACTGCACCAATCCCATTCAGGGAGCGGACGTTCCAGGTGCATGCCCTCAATTCATTGTCCTTCAAACGTTTGCCATGGTCACTAAACTTAGTTCACGTACTTATCTGAACTCACTTTATCTTGGTATAAAAAATGGCCGAAATCCGATTATGACCACGCCCACTTATTCGATATCGAAAATTATGAAAAATGAAAAAAATGCCATAATTCTATACCAAATACGAAAAACGGGATGAAACATGGTAATTGGATTGGTTTATTGACGCAAAATCTAACTTTAGAAAAAACTTTGTAAAATGGGTGTGACACCTAACATATTAAGTAGAAGAAAATGAAAAAGTTCTGCAGGGCGATATCAAAAGCCCTTGGAATCTTGGCAGGAATACTCTTCTTGGTATTACATATATAAATAAATTAGCGGTACCCGACAGATGATGTTCTGGGCCACCCTGGTCCACATTTGGTCGATATCTCGAAAACGCCTTCACATATAAAACTAAGGGTCACTCCCTTTTAAAACCCTCATTAATACCTTTAATTTGATACCCATATCGTACAGACACATTAGAGATTCACCCCTGGTCCACCTTTATGGCGTTATCTCGAAAAGGCGTCCACCTATAGAACTAAGACCCACTCCCTTTTAAAATACTCACTAACACCTTTCATTTGATACCCACATCGTACAAACGCATTCTAGAGTCACCCCTGGTCCACCTTTATGGCGATATCTCGAGAAAGCGTCCACCTATAGAACTATGGCCCACACCCTTTTAAAATACTCCTTAATGCCTTCCATTTGATACCCATGACATACAAACACATTCCAGGGTTACCCTAGGTTCATTTTCCTACATGGCGATTTTCCCTTATTTTGTCTTCAAATCTTTCAGCTGAATATGTAATGTTCGGTTACACCCGAATTAAGCCTTCCTTACTTGTTTTTGTTTTCCTTGTTAAAAATTTGCCGGAGTCAGGAGTAAAAAAGATATTGCGGCATATAACAGTGGTATCATAAACATTTTGACGTTCGATTAAAAAGCCTTCTCACCAATCACCGGTGGCCGAACATAAATTACCGATTACTGGATACCGATCAACGAGCAGTGAATAGCGAATGTCTAGTACATGATGGAGGGAGTCGAACGATGACCAATCATCAGCGAGATTCGCAGTGCGTCAGTCATTTGTGTTATGATCAGTGAATGTTGTAATTTTACTTGTTGTTGCTGATTACTTTTACATTATAGCTACTACTCTTGATCCTGTTATTGCTTCTGTTTGTTTGTTGATCGGTTGTGTTCAATAGGTTTGTTGCTGTTGTGGCTTAAATATCGTTTTAATGTGACTCCCCATGGAATATTTGTATTTCTGGTATTTTCATCGACGAACAATACTTAGAAAGTCTCTGTTCCGTTGGAAACGATTCTCATATACCCAGTAATGTAACGTTATTATACGCATAAAATTAATCAAATCTTATTTTTCTTGTGAATATAGCACTTTAGCGGTTTTCAGGCGGAAGTAGTAGCCATTGCCAAAGCAGTAGACAAACTGAAGGAAAATAGCTTAAACTTCAACTGCGTCGAATTTCATATTAACAACCTAGCAGCAATTAAGGCAATAATCTCGCATAGCACAGCATTCAAAAGTGTGTTATAGTGCAGTCAATCTCTCGAAGGAGTCGGAACAGGGAGGAGCATACATCTATATTGGGTCCCAGAGCATAAAAAGAGCACATATGACCGACCAAGCCGGAAAAGCGTGGGCCCAAGCGCGGTGCTTTAAAGTATCGAAGATCATGTGTAGGTCTTAGTACCTTATACTAACAAAGTTGCTGTTGTAAAAAGAGAGGATTGCAGACCCATGACGGGTATTCTGACTGGACATTGCCTTTTTGTGTCAAGTTCCTTTAAATTAGGTTTGTTTATGATAGCAGATGTTGAAAGTACGACTTGAAGGAAGAAAGGATCGAACACGTTTTGTTCCCGTACCCTGCGCTTGCCAGCCTAAGACTCCAGCTATCAGGTGTGATACAGCCATCAGATCTAGAAGCAGCAAGTGGCATATGTCTTAGACAGCTTTTGGTATATGCTAAGAGGGCGGGGTTATTTTACGACAAAGGTCCTGGTTTTTGAAAGGGTTTTTTAGTTTGGTCGTTAAACAAACTTCTGGTAACACTACGGACTCATTCAATATATGTGAGGTCCTCACGGCCCGGTCAGTTCAACCTAACCCAACCCAAATATATTTCTTGTAAATTGTAAGGCCTTTGTTTAGCCGATTATGGCCAAGTTCTTGAAAGCGACTAGGAAATACAAAATAATGAAAATTATCTAACATATCATTTTTTGCAGGTATCGCTCTAAAAATATGGGATGGTGCGAAAAAAGGTGCAGAAATATAATGCAATATTTTTAGGAAAATTTTCTCGGAAACTTTAGAAGACCTATTCATAGTTAGTTGTCTGTTTACATAAACCAACCTATTTTTATAGCATCTCAACTTTCTATTTAAATTTAAAATTCGAGTAAGTTTATTCACTCGAGGCCTCCGAATGCTTTCTTGAATATTACCGGATTGGGTTTTGCAGATCGATTAGATGATGTGTGGATTTCAGTTTCACATTCACATTCCTTGCACTACTGGTTGTAAGCCCATTGTTATTGTTATTACTCAATATGTTTTTTTTTTTTTTTTGTAAGTGCTTCTCTTATTGGCATACTCATGCACATAATACAGAGGCATGCAGAAAAAACGCGGACTTGGGTGATCAACTGTAACTGACGGACTGGGTACACGAACGCCCTTTTTATCGTAAATGTCAAAGCAATTGATGTTATTTTGTATTTTTTCTATTGCTGTAATAGTTGTTAGTTATAGCAACATGACACAGATTTGTTACATGCAACATAGCGCAGCGGTCAAGTTAAAAGTTAAACGGTAAAAAAATGGGGACTAAGCGGCGCTTTTGTTATATTGGCATTGGCTGCCCATCACAAGGAAGCAAGTATACACACAGAAAGTATGGACATTTCAGCCGAAATCATGCTGACACCAGTGTCCGCTGTCTCCGACATCAGCGCCGCCATTAGCGTTGTCGCTAACGCATTTCGCGTCATATGCCCATATACTTACATATTAACAGCAGCATCGAATCCATCAAAAAGGGGGAAAATATGTCAATTGGTGTAAGAGAATATCATACAAGCAGAAAACAAAAACTGATTGAATATCTGCCTACAGCGAATACTATTTTATAATCGACCCAAAGCAACGCTGCACAGTGCAACGCGTCAAAAAACTGAACATCGGGTTGAGAAATTCTAGCCAATAAGTAGTTTCGGCAGAGATAGACTAAAGCAATTTTATAAAACTTTATTATTTGACTTTGATTTCAAGTACTTTATATTTTTACATGTATTTAAGTCTCAAGGGAGATAGGAACCACAGGCAACAGTATTGGAAGCTCAATACAACAAGGGGTCATGCAAAATAGTTCTGTGTTAACGAGGAGTGCACTACATTTCCGGAAAGTTGTTAAAAAGATGTGTATCCGAAAATTTAAATTATAGTCCGAATTTTTTTGCTTTATGTATGTGACAAATGCAAGCGCCGAAAAGGTCATTCTCAAACCTACACCTTACCGAAGTATGACTTAGGTTAGGTTAGGTTGCAATGGCTGAGCTGGACACTATGGTAACAATTCACTACTTCGGCCACCAATGGGCCTATTGTAATACCCTATACGTCTCAAAGAGAACCCCTACCCTGCCTAAAGCGGGTCAAATCACTTAGTGGAATTTATATATTTCGCTAGAGCCTTGATTTCATAGCTAGAGACCTCAGCAAGGTCATGTAGAAAAGGGTTACCAAGGATGGCCAACCTACGCCTACTAAGCGCTGGGCAATGACAGAGAAGGTGCTGAACACTCTCCTCCTCTTCTATACATCTGCAGCTGCGATAATAGTAGAAGATCGTTGCCCCTATTCTAGCACCATGCGTGCCAATTAAACAATGCCCTGTTAGAACCCTTACCAGGGACGATAGAACTGGTTTGTTTAAAATCAGAAGCGCTCCTGTGCGCTCCTCGTCATATGAGGGCCAGGTAAGCCTGGATGTCTCACACGATGATATGGCTGACCATAGTCCATTTGCAATTCTTATAGTGCTTGTGTTCACACGAAGCCTGAAAGTGGCCATGGGTATACCTACCGAATCATTTTCCAGAAGGATATGGTCGGTGGTGCCTCTTCTGGCCAGCTTCAATATCTCTGTACCCAGGCACCCATACAAGGCTGATACTGAAGTGCGGAGCCATCTCGTTAAGAGATCTGCGGCACTCAGTGACTGACTTTGCGTTGCCGACGTATGAGTCCGCGGCCTGGCTGTCTGAGAAAATAAATACCCATTTACCATCTTTAGGCATACACCCGAGATGATTCACAGCCCTGTGTATTGTCAGCATTTCCGCTTGGTAAACACTACAGTGATCTGGTAGACGAAAAGAGACCTCTAGACCCAGATCCGGTGAAAAGAGGCCTAGTCACACCTTCCCGTCAAGCTTAGAACCATCCGTGAATATGTTGACGGCACCCGGTACCGTATGTTGTCTGGTATTCCAGTCTTGTCGCGATTGCATATATACTATAGTTTTTAGCGAAGACGTTCTTTGGCGTGCAGTGGTCAGTGTGCACAAGTAGTGGGACTGGGGCGTTCGTGCCCAGGATTGTTGCGTGTCCACTAGATCCATTTGACCACAGACCTGTTTCCTTTATGCGTAGAGCGGCGATTACCGCTATTTCCTTCGCCACCTGGTCAAGAGGTGGAAGGTATAGCATTATGTTGAGTGCTTCAAACGGGGTGGAGCCGAGAGCCCCGGTAATGCAGAGCTCCGAACTCCGTTGCACCTTTTGAAGCATTTTAAGATAGGTACTCTTAGCTAGTGCAGGCCACCAGACCAAGGCACCATAAAGAAAAATCGGGCACACAATGGCTGTGTAAATCCAGTAGGCCGCCTTAGGGGAGAATCCCCAGGAGGTGCCAATTGCCCTCTTGCAAGTGAACAGCGCTGCTGCTCCCTTCTTGGATTGCTCCACTATATGGTCACTCCATAATAGATTCCTATCCAGAAAGACTCCCAAATACTTGACTTGATCGCTAAACGCTGCCCTTAGTATAGGTATGTTGAGCTTGCGAAAGAAGCGATGGCTCAATCCTCCTCCTGATGTAGTCCTCTGGGAGTATTTCGAGTGCTTTAAGCAGAAAAGAAGATAGGCTTATAGGCCTATAATCATTTGGTTTAGAGGAGGAGGTATTCTCTACCTTGGGGATAAAGACCACGTTGACTTCTCTCCACGACACTGGTACGTAATTGAGCCTAAGGCAACCTATAAACATCCCTTTTATCCAGGGCCTTATAAGTTCGGCAGTATAGTGAAGCTGAGCCGGAAAAATTCCATTCGGCCCGGTGATTTATTGGGCTTGAAGGTCTGTTAAGCCCAATCTATCCTTTTATCATCTGTGATTTCTATTATTAGCTGATCATTAGGTGACTCTCCGCTGACAGTATTTGAAGACACGCCCGCGCTTGCTGGAAGCGTGTATCCATAAGCACGTTTATGGTTTCAACGCTGGAGTCCGTCCAGTATCCACCCGGCTTTTCGACGTAACTTAGCTGAGTTGGAGATTTCGATAGCACCTTCCTTAACCTGGAGGCGCGGATATGGATTCAATCCTGCCGCATATATCCCTCCAGGAAGATCGCTTTTCATTTCGGATTACGTTTTTATATATATCTATTTTCGTTTTATAAGCAGCCCATGAGGATTCATGTCCATCATGCTTTGCCTTATTAAAGGCCGCTCTACATGACTTCCTAAGATTATCAAGATCGGACGACCACCATGGTTGTTTGTGAGTTTCCATAACCTTTTTAGTCGGGCAAGCCCTATCTAAAGCATTCCTACATTTTGACTGAAATTATTTACAAGCACGTCGAGCTCCTCCTCGCTTTCTGGGGCTGACACCTCTTCAGATAGCTTTTTACCTATTATCTTCTTATAGTAGCCCGAGTTCGTTCTTCTAATATTTTGTATGTACTTAGGACTTGTGTGCGCCCGTGATACAGAAAAGTTTATATATCTATGGTCAGAAAAGGAGTGCTCCTTTAGAACTCTCCATGAAAGGATCAGGTCACTGAAAGAGGCTGTGGCCAGGGTTATGTCAAGAACCTCTTCGCTGCTCCTCGTAATGAAAGTGGAGTCATTTCCCCTATTACATATACTTAAATTAGTGCCTAAAAGATAGTTATATAAAGACTCACCTCGGTCATTTGTATCACTGCTGCCCCACTGGGCATGGTGAGCATTGGCATCGCCTCCGAGTTGGATGGAGTTGTTTCGTGGATTTGCTGCTCTCACGAACTCCCTGAAATTATCCGGTGATCGTGTGCTAGGTAGAAGGAAGCAAATTTAAAGCTGCTCCCTAGCACCTGGATACTAACCGCTGTCAGATCGCGTCGCTAAAATTGGGTAGAAGAAAAACATTAAGAGTAGACTTGGCCAATATACATGTGCGACGCTTGCCCTTTTTCTGAGCGCTATAAAGCTTATACGCTAGTGTCCGCAGGCCAAATATCCTATTGCCAGTAATCTACGGCTCCTGGACTAGTACGATGTCTACCGCACCTGATGACAGTTGCAGTAGGAGTGCAGATGATGCTGCTTTGCAGTGAAGCAGATTTATTTGGTGGACCCGAATCACGGTTTGTTTGCGCTCTCCTCTGTGAGCGTCGCGTCCGAATCGCCATCCTCCAGAGTCTGACCCTCAGAGTACAACCCTCTGAGAGCCAAGCTTCTGCCCGAGTCTGATGAAGCGTAGCCACCAGCTTCTTCGCCCTCGTCTACCACCATCTCGTCTTCACACGGGGGGGGGGGGGGGGGGGGGGATTCAACCACCTCCGTACGAGACTCAAGGTTTACCAAGGCTTCGACGTCAACCTTGTAAACCTTAAGGCTTATATTCTTGAAGCCGTGGCTTACCCTGAAATGCTTCCTTTTCAGCGCTTCGACGCTAGCGCTGTCGAGCAGCAGGACAATCTGCATCGTGGCCCGTGGAACCCACGCTTGGTCGTGAGGGGCTATCACGCGCCTCGACTACATTGTGGCGCGCGCCCGGGTACACCTCACCTATCAGCGTGACGGCGGCTTTGTAAAGCTTCACCGACCTCACGTCGTCACATGCAATTAGTTTGATATTGCCCTGGAACCACCCCGCACCGGTATAAGAAGGCGGTGGACCAGGGTTGTCTTTTTTGACCTTAACGACCACAGTAGCGAGCGCTGCCTCAATCCACTTCCACTGTTGTTTCGGAATCCTGCCATCTTCGCTGCTCTCGTCTATAACGTCAATGATCTGCCGATCCTTGGCAATTTCGGCGAAAGACCGCGTCCAGTCTCTCTGCGTCTTGGCCCTTTTCGATGCCGTAGGGTTGGATTCATCCATAGACCGCTGGCGCTTCGAGGTTGCATCACTCTCGACCCAGTGCCAGCCGGGCAACTTCCCCCTCCCTTATCAGCGAGGAGGTATTCCTGCGCAGGATCCGGGCAGTCCAGCGCTTGTCCTGGTGACTGGGCTTTTTTATTCCCTTGACCCTAGAGCCCCCCCCCCCCCCCCCCCCCCCCCACATCCCTGTGACCCCCAGCAGTCGACACGTCGGACGATTGACGCTGAGTGGCAGTCATGCTGGTGGCTACGGAATGGGCGGCAGCCGCTCCAAAGGCCTCCCGGTCGGTGGTCCCTTCGGAATACCAGGGCTGCATTTTCTCCCAGCCCTACCCTTCCTAAATTGGCCCTTGGCCCTATAGCCCCCCCTCCCCACATCTCTGTAACCCCCAGCAGTCGACCCACCAGACGCTTTTCGCTGGGTGGAGGGCCTGCTGGTGGGGGCCAAGGGAAGAACGGTAGCGGCACTGATGGCCTCCCGGTCAGTACCCCCTCCATGAGAGGTACTGGCCCTCGGACCGGATAGTCTCTCGGCCCTTTTCTATCTGGCTGCCGCTGCGGCAGCGAACCGGCTGAGCCGTACCCTTTGCGGAGCAGGCTCCTGTCGACTTCTTACTTGGAGAGCCGCCCTCCTTATTGTTTTGTTCATCAAAAACTTTCTCCATATTAAACACCCCACGAGTAGCGGAGAATGGGAAAGATCCACCCGGATAGAGATCCGCGATGTACGGGTAAGGCTAAATAGCATCGAAGGTCGATCGGTATTCGATGCACACTGTTACCGACTGGGCTATTTATGGGCCCCAGCCAGGCTGATCCTCGGCACGGGTCGTATAACACCTTGATCTAGCCCATTAAGGAGGAAGGGAGAGAAAAAGGAAGAGAAAATGAAAGGAAGATAAAGTTAAGTGGGTTGGGAAGAAAGGTCGCCGCTCGAATTAGCCGCCGAAGCGTTACCAGGTGCCACCACGAGGAGGCTCCGCCCCTACATGAGGGAGGGAGGGTGCAAAAAGACCTACGAGTCGACAATTTGGGGTGACGCCGGTCAGTGCAAGACGCCTTACCCCCATGACCTAGAATTAAAATATTTTATAAAAGGTTAGTCATCTGGCACTACTTAATGTGCAAAAAAAGTGGTTAAGAAATTTCGCCAAGTAAAAATAAATAAATACACACCGCGATATACCTCCGAAGAAAAGGCCGTGGCTCTCCTCCAATTTGCGTCGTGCTCTTTTTTCCAAATTTTCCTACAAATTTGCGGGACGGGACCTATATGTTTCACGCCGAACTTGAACGGGTTATGCAAGGCAGATGAGTTTTCAGTGCTTTTCATGGCAGAAATATAATCAAAGTGTTTGGAAATTCGCTGCCAAGGGGCGAGCCCGCTTAGAAAAACTGTTTTCTTATTTCAAAAACTGGTCTCTAAATGTTTGATGTTAATTTGGCCCAGAGAATCTGCGGTGTGGTAAAAGGAGCAAGCTAACACTACACCAAGCAACCGCCGTGTACATAACAGAAAAATGGAAAAGAAAGTCTTTTTATATTTAAGAAAATAATTGGGGTTTTATATAAAATTTTACCTTAACGATTTATCTCTTGAAAGTTTGTAAAACGTAGACAGTTTTCCAAACTACTATTTCTACACAGAGTAACAAAAAAATTTGAGAAAAGTGTATACGGTTTCTACATTTTCTATACCCAAAATCTATGATGCTTTAAAACCAGAAGTCAGTAGAACAACAACAAAATTTGACGGTCCTCATAAGCTGGTCATGGGTTTTAAAGTAGAATGGAGGGAAAGTTCTTGGTACTCTTCTGCCACTTTTTTATTACAATAGTAACCAAAAAATGCTAAACTCGACATTCAAAAGAAAATAAAACAAGAAACAGAAAGAACAAGTAATGAAGAAATAAGTAGGAAAGGAAGTTGTAGGGAAGTCGGACAAGTAAAGGGAACAAGAGAAAGAGAGATAGTGTGAACCAAACTAAGAATAAAGGTAACGGTTTGAGAAAATTTTGTAATAAGGAGTTAACAGGAAGTGTAAGAATAGCATTAGGATAACATTTAGAGTAACAGTGAAAATAAGACTAAATAAGAGTGAAAGCAGGATGAGTAAGAGTAAAAGGGGGTTAATTTAAAAAATAATGAAAGGGAAATTGAATGAGTCGGTTAAAGTAAACTAGAAAACCGCAGAGGATAGAGCAAATAAGAGAGGAAGAGGAGGGAAAAGGAGAATAAATATAGAAAGCCAGACCAACGTCTGTCTGGAAGTATTTCTTGTTGTTTTAAAAGTTGGGTTAGCCCGAACTCCTTTTAATAATAATCCTCTATGTCAAAGACTTGTGTTTTGTCATCAGGTAAATCCATAAGCCGAGATGTTTTGAAGCATCGATGGTGTAAAATATGGGCTTCCAAAAATTGAAAGTGATTGTCCTGTCGCATGCGCAATGAGATAACAATTATGCTATGGAATGCAGACCCCTACTGTAAGACCTCTGGCGCTACATATCAACGATATGTTTTCAAATGTCATAGTTACGGCCAAGTGATACTTTGAACATCCATCTGTTCAGTTACGTTCAGGAGCTTCATAATTCTTATGCAGTGAAAATATGGAAGTCTAAAAATGGAAGAAATGCCAGCGGACCTTATTTCATATGCAAAACGTAAACTTACGCCCATCGACAAAGGGAAATACAGACCGAAGCGGTATTTTAAAATTTTGATTTTCCCTTTCTGGTTTTGTTACATCATGACTATTCGAATAGTAAATTTAAAAGTTTGACAAGAATGATGAATACTTACACCCTTTTTTAGAAAAATAAAATATGTTTTTAAAGATTGTATATTTGGAAATTTGTATTTAAAATTAATTTCAAAAAGGCTTATATACTTTTTATATTTTGTATGAATAAGTTGACTAATTTTTAATCGAAAACCCAACATATTTCTGTGCCCGGCAGATCATTGTTTTAATGAATACATAAAATATAAATTTTGCAATTAGTTTTTGGGTCTAAATACAGTGCCAGAGTGAAAGGTTGTCTGTCATGCCTTCTCTGAAGCGCGGTTTTTCAGTGCGAGTTTAAATCCTTTTAAAGTTAACTAGAGTTTAACCCTGCCACTTCGACCCGTTAAACTGAAATGAGCAGCAAAATTTAATGTTATCAAATAAAATGACAATTATAAACTTAATTCGACTTTAACTGGAGTTAAAACTCGCACTGAAAACCCTGGCCTGTGTGTTGAGTATTTGGTCTAAGAAAGATGGAGAACTTGAACTTTTCCTAAGGTTTTAAGATTCAGTGACTAGCAATTATAAAATAAATTTTTTGCTTCACTTTTATTGTAGATGAATGGATTTTCTCGAGTTTATGAATTCCCGCAAGATATTGCGTTTGTAAAATAAAACGGCGTTTCAGACTTGGCAGTTGAACTAAATTTTGACTTGCCCGTTCACATGAAGAACTTCGACAACCACTATAAGGTAAGTTCACACTATTCAAGAAAAAAAAATACTTGCCAACATATTTCCTCTGCTGTTCATTAATTCAAATGTAGTTGATGATAGAGAAAAACTTTGCAAAGGTACCAAGTAGTAGAAAAATGCTATCATTTGCAAAGTCTGAAGGCACTCATAGCTAAAACAAATTTCAAATTCTTAAATTAAATATCAAACAATTAATTTTTTCGTTGTTCTTCGTAGGGGGCGTGTCAATGGTAAATGTTTCACCATATTTAAAAATTAATTTTTCTGTATGGAAAAGAGCACCTTTTCGAAATTTTAGATAACACTCATAACTTGAGCCGCCTATGGCCGCAGCATATAAAGACCAAAGTTTTTGAACATAAAGATGTTCCATGCGCGAACTTCAGTGGAAAGCACCGGAGCTTCACAAAATTCTAGTAGGACACTTTCAACACAACACAAACTTTAACACAATTTTTAACATAATTTAAACACACAAGATACACTGATTGGAATTTTTTAAAATTTAAATTCCTAATAAATTAGCTGAATAGCAAATAACATAGTGGTAGTTTAAAACATTCTGCTATGGAGAGTGGTGAATGTGACCTACTACAGTTTTGTGAAGGTTGCTTCACACTAATTTTCGCGCATGCAATATCTCTACTTTAAAATTGTCTCTGTAAGGACTCTACAGACGTTACACTGTGCGCTGCCATGATGTTCGTTTCTTAAGTCTTTTGATTTCTTTGACTTGTTTTTGAGCTACGCCCGGCGTTTGCTGGCGTCTAAAAATCGTTGAACTTTTACAACAATTGCTCACGCAACTTGCTAGCTGCGTATCGTGGAAATCATGTTTTGTGCCAGTCTCCCAACTTGCATTGTACGCAGTAAAATGTTTAGTCTCCATTGTGTTGCACATGTAATTGTAAATTGACAACTCCAAAAACAGTCTAATTAAAACAAGTAAGGAAGGCTAAGTTCGGGTGTAACCGAACATAACATACTCAGTTGAGAGCTATGGAGACAAAATAAGGAAAATCAATCTGGGGTAACCCTGGAATGTGGTTGTATAACATGTGTATCAAATGAAAGGTATTAAAGAGTATTTTAAGAGAGAGTAGGCCATAGTTCTATGGATGAACGCCATTTAGGGATATCGCCATAAAGGTAGACCAGGGCTGACTCTAGAATTTGTTTGTACGATATGGGTATCAAATGAAAGGTTGTTACTGAGCATTTTAAGAGGGAGTGGGCCTTAGGTCTATCGGTGGACGCCTTTTCGAGATGTCCCCATTAAGGTGGACTACGGGTGATTCTATAATGTGTTTGTAAGATATGGGTATCAAATGAAAGCTGTTAATGAGTATTTTGAAAAGGAGTGATCCTTAGTTCCATAGGTGGACGCCGTTTCGAGATATCGCCATAAAGGTGGACCAGGGGTGTCTCTAGAATGTGTTTGTACGATATGGGAATCAAATGAAAGGTGTTACTGAGCATTTTAAGAGGGAGTGGGCATTAGGTCTATAGGTGGACGCCTTTTCGAGATATCGCCATTAGGGTGGGCCAGGGGTGACTCTAGAATGTTTGTACGGTATGGGTATCAAACGAAAGGTGTTACTGAGCATTTTAAGAGGGAGTGGGCATGAGGTCTATAGGTGGACGCCTTTTCGAGATATCGTCATTAGGGTGGGCCAGGGGTGACTCTAGAATGTTTGTACGATATGGGTATCAAACGAAAGGTGTTACTGAGCATTTTAAGAGGGAGTGGGCATTAGGTCTATAGGTGGACGCCTTTTCGAGATATCGCCATTAGGGTGGGCCAGGGGTGACTCTAGAATGTGGTAAGGAGTATTTTAAAAGGGAGTAATCCTTAGTTCTATAGGTGGACGCCTTTTCGAGATATCGCCATAAAGGTGGACCAAGGGTGACTCTAGAATGTTTGTACGATATGGGTATCAAACGAAAGGTGTTACTGAGCATTTTAAGTGGGAGTGGGCATTAGGTCTATAGGTGGACGCCTTTTCGAGATATCGCCATTAGGGTGGGCCAGGGTGACTCTAGAATGTGTTTGTACGATATGGGTATCAAATGAAAGGTGGTAATGAGTATTTTAAAAGGGAGTAATCCTTAGTTCTATAGGTGGACGCCTTTTCGAGATATCGCCATAAAGCTGGACCAAGGGTGACTCTAGAATGTTTGTACGGTATGGGTATCAAACGAAAGGTGTTACTGAGCATTTTAAGAGGGAGTGGGCATTAGGTCTATAGGTGGACGCCTTTTCGAGATATCGCCATTAGGGTGGGCCAGGGTGACTCTAGAATGTGTTTGTACGATATGGGTATCAAATGAAAGGTGGTAATGAGTATTTTAAAAGGGAGTAATCCTTAGTTCTATAGGTGGACGCCTTTTCGAGATATCGCCATTAGGGTGGGCCAGGTGTGACTCTAGAATGTTTGTACGATATGGGTATCAAACGAAAGGTGTTACTGAGCATTTTAAGAGGGAGTGGGCATTAGGTCTATAGGTGGACGCCTTTTCGAGATATCGCCATTAGGGTGGGACAGGGGTGACTCTGGTATGTTTTTGTACGATATGGATATCAAATTAAAGGTATTAATGAGGGTTTTAAAAGCGAGTGGCCCTTAGATGTATATGTGAAGGCGTTCTCGCGATATCGACCAAAATGTGTACCAGGTGATCCAGAAAATCATCTGTCGGGTACTGCTAATTTATTTATATATGCAATACCACTAACAGTATTCCTGCCAAGATTCCAAGGGCTGTTGATTTCGCCTTGTAGAACTTTTTCATTTTCTTCTACTTAATATGGTAGGTGTCACACCCATTTTACAAAGTTTTTTCCAAAGTTATATTTTGCGTCAATAAACCAATCCAGTTACCATGTTTCATCACTTTTTTCGTATTTGGTATAGAATTATGGCATTTTTTTCATTTTTCGTAATTTTCGATATCGATAAAGTGGGCGTGGTTATGGTCAGATTTCGCCCATTTTTTATACCAAGAAAAAGTGAGCTCAGGTAAGTACGTGGGCTAAGTTTAGTAAAGATATATCGGATTTTGCTCAAGTTATTGTGTTAATGGCCGAGCGGAAGGACAGACGATGGACTGTGTATAAAAACTGGGCGTGGCTTCCACCGATTTCGCCCATTTTCACAGAGAACAGTTACCGTCATAGAATCTATGCTCCTACCAAATTTGAGAAGGATTGGTAAATTTTTGTTCGACTTATGGCAATAAAAGTATTCTAGACAAACTAAATGAAAATGGGCGGAGCCACGCTCATTTTGAAATTTTCTTTTATTTTTGTATTTTGTTGCATCATATCATTACTGGAGTTGAATTTTGACTTAATTTACTTATATACAGTAAAGATATTAAATTTTATGTTAAAATTTGAATTAAAAAAATTTTTTTTTTAAAAAGTGGGCGTGTTCTTCATCCAATTTTGCTAATTTTTATTTAGCACATATAGAGTAATAGTAGTAACGTTCCTGCCAAACTTCATCATGATATCTTCAACGACTGCCAAATTACAGCTTGCAAAACTTTTAAATTACCTTCTTGTAAAAGTGGGCGGTGCCACGCCCATTGTCCAAAATCTTACTAATTTTCTATTCTGCGTCATAACGTCAACCCATCTACCAAGTTTCGTCGCTTTATCTGTCTTTTGTAATGAGTTATCGCACTTTTTCGGTTTTTCGAAATTTTCGATATCGAAAAAGTGGGCGTGGTTATAGTCCGATATCGTTCATTTTAAATAGCGATCTGAGATGAGTGCTCAGGAACCTGCATACCAAATTTCATCAAGATACCTCAAAATTTACTCAAGTTATCGTGTTAACGGACGGACGGACGGACGGACGGACGGACGGACGGACATGGCTCAATCAAATTTTTTTTCGATCCTGATTATTTTGATATATGGAAGTCTATATCTATCTCGATTCCTTTATATATGTACAACCAACCGTTATCCAATCAAACTTAATATACTCTGTGAGCTCTGCTCAACTGAGTATAAAAATTCATTGGCATTCCATCAGCACGCATTTAGGGCAGTCTCTAGTATCTATTAGAGTTTTTCTTATATGCTTTTCAGCTTAAGCTGGAAAAAAACTAAGCTATTCCAAACAGATTTACTTGTTGAGGTATTTGATAATATAACCAAGGTTGGGCCTTAAAAAAAAGCTCAAACATAGCAGTTTAACCTTTACTCAAAAGCTTTAGGCAGATGTTTACTGCGTTGTTTGTGAAGACATTTTTTGAAGGTATGGTGGATAGATAATTTTTATCTGGTAATTTAATGCTTCATTTACATATGAGATAATCATGATATTTTGATCCAACCTCGGACTTGCTACTCTTAATAAAGAAATGTATACTTAAGTTAATAGTAGGCGTCCGCCGTTGTGTGATGCTATCCTTCTCCGCCTACCACACCGAATGTCCTTGGTTCAAGCCCCAGGCAAAGCAACATCAAAAATTTTGAAACAAGTTTTTTCTATACGGGATTGTCCCATGGGAGTTATTTGGCAAACAGTCCCAATGTATTTCTGCGATGAAAAGCTTCTCAGTGAAAACCTATCCTCTTTCCGATCTTATCCGAGATATCGGCAGATATGATCTTCCTTGGCTAGCTGGTTGCTCTATGCTTTAGAGATTGAAGACTAGACTTATTTTCATTCGATTTTGAAGAAACTTTTCAAAGTGAGCGTGGTGGGCGGTTTTTTTAATTTCACAAAATTATATATGTATATAATTAGAGGGTCGAGCCGTGTGTAGAAATCCAAGCATGTGGGGAAAGCTACTGACCGCCACTCACCTGGGAATGGACAGATCGATTCCTTTGCATGTGGTTCAAGCAGCTTACTATTTCCGGCCGTTGTTGAAAAGTGGGAACAAAGTGTGTGCCATCGTTTAAAGTGCAATTTATATGAGCGAGAACTCCTTAAAATTTCCGGTTATCCTGTTACGATGCTTACCACCCTTCCCTCAAAATAGTTTACGAAGTTGTAAATTATGCTTGTAACAGCGGAAATAAACGATACGACTCCAGTTATCGCTTCGACTTTGCGAAGGCCAATTTTAAAAAATTAAATCGTGATCTATCTCGAATAGTGTGGCCAACATTTAATGCTGATGTGGAGCAAAGCGTTTCTCACTTTTACAATACCATTTACTGTCTTTTTGAAAAATACGTACCTAAGCGGATTTGTGTACATTCCGATACAAGCCAAGTATGGTTCACTAAAGAGCTGAAAATTTTAAAGAATAAAAAGTCTCGATCTTTCAAGTTGTTCAAAAAGACGGGTTTACATAACCATTACTTACAGTACTCGATTCTACGCTGCAAGTATTTTCAATTGAACAAAAAGTGTTACAAAGCTTATCTTTGTAAAATGAAAAGAAATATAACTTGCAACCCGAAGGCATTTTACGGATTCGTAAACTCTAAACGCAGGGTGAAAGGGTTTCCATCATCCATGAAATTCCAAGATAATATTTCCAGCGATGATCAAGAGATCGCCGACTTCTTTGCGGAATTTTTCAAATCAAATTACTCTATTGAGACCAACGTTCCACCTAATGAATTCCCATACCATATTGATTCATGTTATTCAATCAGAGCTCCATTTATATCTTCAGAAGATGTATTATCTTATTTAAAAACTTTAAAAGTATCATATTCATACGGCCCCGACAGGATCCCGACACACTTTCTTAAAAAATGTGCCGCAAACATCTATCAGCCGCTAACAGATTTATTTAATTTATCTTTAATTTATGGCATTTTCCCAACAATATGGAAGGAATCTTTTCTTATTCCGCTTCATAAAAATGGAAGCAGGTCTTCAATAGAAAACTACCGGGGCATAGCAAAGTTATCCGCTATCCCAAAGTTATTTGAGGCTATTGTTACCCACCACCTAACATTCCCTATTTCCCCCATAATTGCAAGCTCGCAGCATGGGTTCTGTAAGGGCAAATCACCTATCACCAATTTACTAGAATTTACCACCCACGTTTCTAATGGATTTAGAAAAGGTCTTCACACTGATGTAATTTACACCGATTTCAGTAAAGCTTTCGACAAAGTATCACACCCATTACTTATTCATAAGCTCAGTCAACTCGGTTTTCAACCCCGTCTTATATGTTGGATTTCTTCGTATCTTGGTTATCGTACGCAAAAAGTAATCTTTAAAAATACACTTTCTGGAGTCATCAATGTTTCTTCTGGTGTTCCTTAGGGCAGCCATCTTGGTCCGATTCTGTTCTTGTTGTTCATAAACGATATATCTGGTACAATTAAATACTCAAAAATCTTGATGTACGCAGACGATGTAAAACTTTTCAAATCATGTGCCTCGGTTGAGGAACATTCCTTGCTTCAAATGGATTTAAATCACTTGGTTACCTGGTGCAATGTAAATTATATGCCGCTCAATCTCAACAAATGTAAATTCATGTGTTTTTCTCGGAGAGTTTCGCCACCAGCTTCATATACAATTAACAACTATAGTCTAGAAACTGTAAATAATTTTATTGACTTGGGAGTCATGATGGATTCCAAACTTAGTTTCAATCTTCATATTAATGCTACAGTGAATAAAGGCAAAGGTGTTTTTGCATTTGTTAAACGGTGGTCAAAAGAATTTAACGACCCTTACATAACTAAAGCACTTTTTACAACATTAGTTAGGCCAATATTAGAATACGGCTCGATAATTTGGAATCCGCGTTATCAAGTCCATGCAGACAGTCTCGAATCAATACAAAAACAATTTTTACTATTTGCCTTAAGAAATTTCCAATGGGACTCTTTAACTAATCTTCCACCTTATACTAATCGATTAAAGCTTATCAATCTTCCAACTCTTGCTAGTCGAAGGGAAATGCTTGGTGTGATATTTATGACAAAACTTTTAAATGGATCAATTTCGAGCCCATACCTTCTGAATGAAGTGAACTTTTGCGTTCCCTCTCGGACATCGAGACACTTCAAACCTCTTCTGCTGAAACAATGTAGAACGAATTTCGAACAAAATGAACCTTTTCGGCGTTTATGCCAAGATTATAACTCTCACTCAAACACATTTGATAGCTCGGACTCCCTTTTTTCTATAAAAAAGATTGTTCTCACCTCTCTAAATTAATGTATAATACGTTTGCTTCTGTTCTCTTTAAGTATTACGCTTGGCTGATGAAATTTCTTCTGTAGCTGAGCAGTCTCAGATCGTGACGCTTGACAAACCGCTGCCCATCAAAGACTCGGCAAAATAAAAAAAAAAAAAAAAAGTTATTATATATATATATAAATCGATCGCGTGAACAGGATTAGCCTGGTTTCATTGGGCCACTTGAGGGCAGCGCGCTGCCACAACGTCCATTAAAAAAAAAAAAAAAAAAAAAAAAAAAATGTTGGCTCATACAAAATGTATTGAACACCTATTAATGGCATAAGTTTTGACGAACTTTCAAGTGAAATTTTCTAATGTAATCTGCTCATATTTTAAACATTCGAGCTCAGCAGCTCAAAATCTATAACAGGATAGATTTTTAGGAAAAAAATGTTTTTAGTGTTTTTTTTAATATTTAAAAAATAATAAAAAAAGAAAATTGTTTTTTTATGCATTTTTTGAAGAAAATTCCAAGTTCTTGTACAGTGGTGGGAAATGGGTAATGAGAGGGAACCACTACATTAGACTTGGACATAAACCACTTTACGATTAAAAAATGTATGCACCAAGTAAGTTATAAATACATATTTGAAATCATTTATAAGTCTATCGGTTAATGATGAGAAAAACAAACTTATAACCAAACTTTTCGAGCGCTACAAAAATGGAGTTTAAAGACAATTTTGCTGTGTGCGTAAATAAAATGTAAAGGAAGTTCGTTGTTCGCCTATTACCATGTGAGCATCTCCTTCATGGGCAGTGCATTGAACCCATACGCCAGACTGGTAATGGAACGTGTCCTATTTGTCGTGGAGCTATTGAGGGTATGTAGGTGCATGAACTTGAACTATGTACACATATGCAAGAACTTAATATATTCAATGAACACATTCATGGTTTTATTCATCCACATAGATGCTGAAGATTTTGAACGAAAAACTTACCGCAAAAAACCATCAGCAAACCGGAACGGAACCTCCGCTGCAGACACGTGGAAAGGATTGGGTAACGCTGGCCGCAATTCTAGAAGTTAAGTACAAAATGGCATGGAATTGAGGAAGATCAGGGCGAGCTGAATATAACCCGAAAGGAGGCAAGAAGCCAAAACTACTGCTTCAAGAACATGTAGATGCGATGGTGGCGTGGGTAGAGGAGAATTGCAGTATCACCATAACTGCAAGACAAGGGCGCCTTCAAAATACATATAATATTGCATATCAAGCACAGCCATTGGAATTACCTCGAGGGTCAGATATGTACTTCAAATACGGTACATCCGGAGCCTGTTACAATGAAAAATGAGGTAAATAAACAAAATCGCACAGCTTTCGTTACAGCTCTGAATCAACACATTCAAGCTAGAAAGCAGGTGGTGTTTATAGATTTTAATTTGTTTTGCCGCCACACATTGGGGATTAAAAAACCACTTACAGGTTCGAAAATCAACCGATTGCAACAATGTTTACACATAAATTTTCGTAATTGAATTCTTGAAGTCTTGATTCCTCAAATTAATTTGTTTATTAAACAATTTGTTGCAAAATAGCCTATTCTTTGCAGAACTTTATATTATAATACGTATTTTTGCTCAATACTTAAGCGAATGATATACACTTTAAGAGATTGTAGGTATTGCTAATCTGAAATTTGACATTGGTTTTGCAAAATTAATTTTAAAGAATTTTCTAAAGAACATTTTGCAAAAATTGTTTTTTTTTTTCTAAATAAGTGCCAAATTTTAAATAATTAATTTTAAAAATCGGGCGATGTGAGTCTCTTCAGAATTCAATTACAAAAATTTATGTACAAAAATGATTAAAATCGGTTAATATTTGTGATATATAGGTGGTTTTGAAAATTTCGCCCCGAATGTGCGCCACACCCGAGAACGGTCGAAAGTGGGTCAGTGGCCATTCAGTTACTTCCCGCTGCCAGGGGTACCAACACCCATTTAGTTGGGGCAATATAAGCATCTGGAGTGGTGTCGATCGACCGACAGAGGGGCTCATTCAGGATGGACACATGTGTTGCATGGATCAGGACAATTTTCCAGCGTTGGGAGGTTCAGTGTGATTTAGTTTTAGTGTGCGACAACACTTCATGCCACTCCAGAATCAAGGCAGTTGCAGCTTGTGCTTCAAATGGTCAGGTGCAAGTTCTACAATAAGCACACTACTCTCAAATGCCCAAACCTATCGAAACTATTTGGGGAAAAATAAAAACGTACGTAAAAGGACATATTCCACAGAGAAATGGGCGAAATGTTATGTAGCAACGGCTGGAATATTTGGAGCAACTGGTGGATGAAGTGAAACTAACTGTAACTGGAGTAGACTGTGCTAGGGCGGTCTAGCATCCAGCAAATTCTCTCTCGCTCCAAGATATGCCCGTCGGGACATAGTTAATTTATATAATATTGTAATATTTTTCACTTTGTCATCAATTGTTATTGTTTTACTGCATATTGCCGTTAAAATATACAGTCCTTATGTAGCTTTACAACTTACCATGTTTTAATGTTATGTTTATAAAAATGTGCTGTGAAAATAATTACTTTCAATTAATATTTCATACCTAATGTCATACCAATATATAGTTATTGTCATTACTTGATATACTCTTTATTAAACTTTTATTTAAATTCAGTGTTAAAACAATTACTGAATAAAACGAATTTCGCATTTTCATTTAATCCTTTCTCATTCCAAAATTCCTCATGTCTATATAACGCTTTCGCATTTTTATTTACAACTGACTAATCTCATTTACAATTTACAAATCTCATTTACAACTCGAAATGGTGTAGAAACTATTCTCATTGGCGGCCGCCGTGGTGTGGTGGAAGCGTGCTCCGCCTAACACACCGCACATCCTGGGTTCACGCTCCGGGCAAAGCAATATCAAAATTTTAACAGTTTTTTAATTAGAAGATAGTTTTTTTGAGCGGGGTCACCCCTCGGCTGTGATTTAGCAAACACCCCAAGTGTATTTCTGCCATGAAAGGCTTCTCAGTGAAAGCTCTTGCATATGCTGTTTGGAGTCGGCAAACAACATGTAGGTCCTGTACCGCCAAATTGTAGGAAAAATAAAAGTTAGCACGACGCAAATCGGAAGGTAAGTTCGGACTAAAATCTCTCCGGAGGTTATCGCGCCTTATATTTATTTAATTTTTTTTATACTCTCCGTGCATCGGAATCCAACAATCTTTCTTCAGTTTCTATTCTGGTATTAGGAACCGCTTTTATGAAGAAGCGTGACACCTGTTAACTAATGCGAAGCATATAACGCAGCTGGCATACCCTGTGCCACAAAAGTGGTGTTACCCTATTTGGCGTTCTATAATACGTATTTTCCCGTATTCAATTTTTCTGGTTAATATGCGCTTATATGATCGCCCAGCAAATGCGGAAAGGTATTTTTTTTTGCACTTTCTAAAGAGCTGTCCTTTAACGGACATATCAAAATTTATATACATGTTACATAGTGTTACATCGTCATCCCCAAATTATTGAAAAAAATATATTTTTTTTTAGTGCTGACAGAAGGTTGGATCGGCACCCGGCAGCCTAAAATTTGAGAAAGGAGATTCGGAGGATTACGAAAAAAGTAATGCATCGTTAAGTTTTACGTTTTGTGATTTTATCTATTATAAACAAGTACATCGTTAGCTTAATTCACAAAGGCCCTGACAAAAAAATTTTAAAATTTTGCAGGGGAAGCAGATATAGCATTTTCAAGGTGGCATTACTCCGTAGTTATTGGCTATATTATTTCAAAACCTTTACTGAGGGTGTACTTTAACTTATCATACCGAAATCTGTAAAAACGCCATTTCAAACAAGTGAGGAAGGCTAAGTTCGGGTGTAACCGAACATTACATACTCAGCGGAGAGCTTTGGAGACAAAATAAGGGAAAATTACCATGTAGGATAATGAACCTAGGGTAACCCCGGAATGTGTTTGTATGACATGGGTATCAAATGGAAGGTATTAAAAGAATTTTAAAAGGGAGTGGGCCATAGTTCTATAGGTCGACGCCAAGGGTGACTCTAGAATGTGTTTGTACGATAAGGGTATCAAACGAAAGGTGATAATGAGTATTTTAAATGGGAGTGGGCCTTAGTTCTATAGGTGGACGGTGGACGCCTTTTCGACATATCGCCATAAAGGTGGACCAGGGGGACTCTTGAATGTGTTTGTACGATATGGGTATCAAATTAAAGGTATTAACGAGAGTTTTAAAAGGGAGTGGCCCTTAGTTGTATATGTGAAGGCGTTTTCGAGATATCGACCAAAATGTGGACCCATGTGTGGGTGACCCAAAACATCTTCTGTCGGGTACCGCTAATTTATTTATGTATGTAATACCACGAACAGTATTCCCGCCAAGATTCCAAGGGCTTTTGTTTTCGCCCTGCAGAACTTTTTAATTTTATTCTACTAAATATGGTAGGTGTCACACACATTTTACAAAGTTTTTTCTAAAGTTATATATTGTGCGTCAATAAACCAATCCAATTACAATGTTTCATTCCTTTTTTCACATTTGGTATAGAATTATGGCATTTTTTTTCATTTTCCGTAATTTTCGATATCGAAGAATTGGGCGTGGTCATAGTCGGATTTCGGCCATTTTTTATACCAAGATAAAGTGAGTTAAGGTAAGTACGTGAACTAAGTTTAGTAAAGATATATCGATTTTTGCTCAAGTTATCATGTTAACGGCAGAGTGGAAGGACAGACGGTGGACTGTGTATAAAAACTGCTTGCGGCTTTAACCGATTTCGCCCATTTTCACTTAAAACAGTTATCGTCATAGAATCTATGCCCCTACCAAATTTCACAAGGATTGGTAAATGTTTGTTCGACTCATTGCATTAAAAGTATTCTAGACAAATTAAATGAAAAAGGGCGGAGCCACGCACATTTTGAAATTTTCTTTTATTTTTGTATTTTGTTATACCATATCATTACTGGAGTTGAATGTTGGCATAATTTACTTATATACTGTAAAGATTTTTTGTTATAATTTGACGTAAAAAATTTTTATGTTTGTTTGTTTTAATGGTGTGTTCAATTTATACTTATTATTAAGAATTCATGAGCTTAACACCGGCTTATAATAACTGAATATTCAATTATTATATTTTTCTATGAGAAACTGAAAAGTAAGGAAGAAACATTTACTGGCATATTCCGATGGTAACATTTTAAAAATCGCCACAAATTCGTCGCCAAGCAATTTCGTAATGTTATCAAAGGTTTCACCGAGATTCGCAACGAAAAGGAAACTTTACAAAAACAAATCTATATACACACAAAGAGGCAGAATATCTCAGTTGTGTTGTTAGTGTAGAAATAAGATAAAACTGAGTAAAGCAAGGAGACAAATACAAGCAAGATAGCATAGTGGTTAAGGCAACTGCAGTTTCACCGTGTAATTCACGGTTCGAATCTCGGTGAAACCTTTGATAACATTACGAAATTGCCTGACGATGAATTTGTGGCGATTTTCGAAATTGTACCATCGCAAAATGCCAAAAAAATTTTTTTTAAGTGGGCGTGTTCTTCATCCGATTTTGCTAATTTTTACTTAGCGCACATATAGGAACAGGAGTAACGCTCTTGCCAAATTTCATCATGATATCTTCAACGACTGCCAAATTACGGCCTGAAACACTTTCAAATTACCTTCTTTCAAAAGTGCGCGGTGCCACGCTCATTTCCAAAAATTTTACTAATTTTCTATTCTACGTCATAGGTTCAAACCACCTAGCAAGCTTCATCGCTTTATTCGTCTTTGGTAATGAATTATCACACTTTTTGGGTTTTTCGATATCGATATCGAAAAAGTGGGCGTGGTTATATTCCTATTTCGATCATTTTAAATAGCGATCTGAGATGGGTGTCCAGGAACCTTCATACCAAATTTCATCAAGATACCTCGAAATTTACTCAAGTTATAGTGTTTACGGGTGGACGGACGGACGGACATGGCCAAATAAATTTCTTTTTTCGCCCATCATCATTTTGATATATAGAAGTCCATATCTATTTCAATAAGTTTATGCCGTTACGGATTACCGTTATGCGAACAAAGTTAATATACTCTGTTCGCTCTGCTCAGCTTAGTAAAAAATTGGTTGGCTAGGGTTTTGTGAATTAAACTAACGTAATGCCAGACATCAATTGCAAACAATAGACTTAAGAAACAAACTCGTATGGTTATTGTATTATTGCTTATACATACAAATATACGTTGGAAGTACATGAGAATATGTGGATTTGTGTTTGCGACGAGACGTGCAACATATGATAAAAACATGTTACCCAAATATTATATTAAACACCTACAAAGCATATGTAAGGAATTATGTAAAGGATTATATGAAGTAAAATAAAATCCAATCTGTCACATATTGGTTTTTGCACGCATTCAGTTTACATGAGCAGTCGTATTGAATGATTAAGGAACAAGCACATACACAGTAGAGGTTTACGCCGATCACTTTGTCGGCGGCGGCGACGGCGGCACTGTTATATACCGGCGGCAGCGGCGTGGTCGGCGCGCCAACATACGCCGGCTTTCTCACTTTACAAAGCTTGATTTTACTATTAAAAAAATTATATAACTATATAAAGGAAGGAAAAAAGTTTCAGGAGTAGCTCCTTGCGGAGGGACTGTCCTTCGTTCACTTACTCCAGGGAGGCTTCGAAGCTAACCCCGGTCTAAGGGGCCCTTACTGCTGCTTCTGCCGGAAAAAATTGAAGTACTTAAAATGGTCACACCTTTATCTGTATATCTCGTGCAAAGCGTAGGAGTAGTTTCACCGAAGGAGATGTTCTGGGCTGACTCCTAATATCTACTCGTTGTCGACATTATTTTTTTAAATCTTTTGTGGGTCTTTGCTGGTCACGTACAAAGGCGACTTACTGTTGCTATTCATGGTATTTTAATACTCATGACTCTCTTGGTACAATATAAAGATTAGCACCAATGATGGCCTATCGTTGATTGGGTGAAAATAGTATAATATTTTTTTAATAATTTTAATTTTATAAGGACCCTGGATAAAGTTTTTTTTTTTTTAATGTAGACCAAAATTTATGAACGTTTGTTTTCGAAACATTGATTTCAATAGCCTTCGTTAAACCAAACCGAATTTTGGAATGTGGGTCGACCGATTTTAAGTTGAAAGGTATTAAGGTTATATGCTTAGCCCAAACTGTTGTTTTCGGGCCTTCTGATGCAAGAGTTCAATATCAATAACCGCGTAGCTTCACTTTTCAGACTAGATCGGGTGTCCACTACGTTAGGGTAGTAGCATACTCGTCGTTTGTTCGATTGTCTTGGGAAAGATTTTACTTCATTACTTGAGTGTTCATACGTATTCACATATATAGCAGGCGCGGTAACGTGTAGGTGATATTTAAATTTGGTTGATAGGTTATAATCAATGTGATTCACTCCAAGGGACTAGTTGGGAAAGGGCCGCCAACTTTAGGAAATGTCAAACCGAGAGACTTGGGTGATGAAAGATGATAGGTGAAAATCAAAATTAAAAACTCAGACGCTATTTTTAAGTTTCGCAAATAAACAACAGATGTTTTATTATAAGGCCCAATTGATTTTTCAAACCCTTCTCATACGTGTCATAAGTATGAGGTGAGAATCATTTCAAAGGAGTGTTTGAACCCCTTGAACCTACTGAAGGATGTAGCATCACTGATTTCGTTTATCCTTTTAGCCAAACAAGATATAGTATTTTTGAAAAAATCGGCACTTTTTTCGGTTAACTTGCTTTTTTAATAACTTGATGACGATTTAAAAATATGTTCGAGTTGGGTCATTTAAATTTTTTATTTAACTTTTCGTTTAGTGTTCTGTTCTAATGACTTGGTGTATTGGGTGATGCGAAATCCGTGTTAAGCTGGCATTGAATGCGCCTGTTTTCTAATTTACTTTTGAACGGTTAGAAAGAGTAAAATTTCGTTGCCCCCAGCGGGTTAGGGGCTTAGAATATACCCGCGGCAGGTATGCCTGTCGTAAGAGGCGACTGAAATACCAAATTGATTGAAGGGGTTGTGTAGCGCAACCCTTTCAAGGGGTTGCCAGCGCAATATGTAGCTTCTCCAACCCAATTGTTAACCTCACCTACCGTGACGAATGCTGTTTGTTTAATAGCCGAGGCCCTAGCGACCCCAAGCTCCTCATGGGTATAGGGGGTGGGAGGGCGGTATGGCCTAGAAGGTTTCATGTGGTTATACCAAATCGTTCCCGAGATAATCGGGCTAGTACCTTAATGGTGCTTGTTAGCGGAACGTACGGGGTCTGCATCCGGCGATGGACCATCAACATCGATAACACTCCCCAGGGCCTAGGGAATTTCGCAATGGGATTATTATAACTGGTAGTGATGCGCATCTGTGCATACCCCTTTCATCCATATCGGAACAATTTTCGACATGTACAATAAATGGCCTAGACAGTCATAAATGGGTAGAAAATATAGTACCGCGCCGAACGCCGCCGCCGCGCTGATATTTTTGACATTCATGGCGGCGAAAAACAACTAAAATCGGCGGCGGCGGCGGCGTTTATCGGCGTATATCTCTATTGCCGACGCCTCAAGTCCATGACAGTTTGAACTAAAGGTAGATGTGGTGGGAATGCAATGCAAACAATATTAAAAAAAAAAAATTATCAGCTGGCTTATATTATAGCTGTTAAAATTTCTTTTAAATTGGAAAAGTACAGCTAAACCTCCAATGGCTTGTAGTTGTAGGTGCAGGTATTTCATATATTTGTGGAAGCAAACTTTTTTTAGGGTTTTGTTCTGAAACTTAGGGCCTCATTGCTATTACGAACCAAGCGTTTTGTTTCGCCTCAGAGACAAATCGTTGTTTGACAATGTGTAATTAACGATATAACTAGCACTGCCAATAACGTCAAGACCTCGCAGTTACCCCTGGCAGAATTTCCTCTATCTTCGCACATATAACCAAGTCAAAGAAAAAGGCTCAGTAATGCAAAGAATGCTCAAAAATACCCATGCGATGTGTACATTATAGGGATGCCAATTGTTTCAATGCTTATAATACCGGGAAAATCCCAGAAACTCGGTATTGCAATATTGGGATCTTGGGATCAGTCAAGGGACTTAGGTAGTCATTTTGCAACAGCTTAACTTGAAAGGTTTGAACGAATGCTGCTTGCGAAACTCCCCAACTATAAAGAAAATGGTAGCCAAAAAGATTTTTAAAATATTTGTGGCATTCATGTGGTTATGAGTTTGTGTGCTTGTGTAGATATGTTTTCTACACAGTTCACAAAAAAAAATACACTGAAGGCAAATAATTTTTAAGAAGATAAGTTGATAATGAGGTAATAGCACCTAAATGAAATTGGGCTACCCTTTACTATCCTCTTCCGGAAAAGAAGTGACATGCGGAAAAAAAATGGGAAAGTTAATGCTCGTGACTAGACCATATCATTAATATTTTAAAGTTTGAACGACTGGAAGCATTTATGGTAGTCACGTCACAATAACGCAGCGGTTGTGGCTTTTGTTGTACTCGAAAAAATAACAGCCGAAGATTTAGGGGAGTGTTGTGGATGTGGCAGCCCTTTTCCAAATATGGTCTGGTACTATAACCTTCTGTAATTAGCCCGACTGCATCAAACAATTTTTCTAAGCCCCTCAACCGGCTGAGGGCATCACTCATTTTTCTTCTTCTTATTCTTCTTCTATCAGTACTCCGCCCTTCAATAGGGTTGAACCGAAGAGAAATGAATGTTAAAGGTGTAGCTTCCACATTGGAAATAAAAGGATGGTTGCGCAGCCAGCGATAGTTCCAGCTTCTACTTACGTTTCCCATAAATACTCCTTGTTTTTCTTTACGTTAGAGCAACACTGGGCCCAGCCCTCCTCTTTTTGCTAGAGTGACGCCAACTCTGCTGTATATATAAAAATATTTCCAGTCAATTCCCGATGGGATGGCGGGAAATTCTACAAAGTAATTTTTTTGGCACTGTATTCAGAAATAAATCGCCTAGACAAAACGAAGTACCTACTGTCATCGAGCAAAGAGTCAGCGCATATGCGTCTTGGCAACCACGCTACTGTTGGCAGCCATAATTTCGAAATAGTACAAGACTTCGATTATTTGGGAACCAGCATTAACACGAACAAAAACATCAGCTCTGAATTCCAACGAAGAATTACTCTTACCAATAAATGCTGTTTTGTATATGTAGGCAATTGAAAAGTAAAGTCCTCTCTCGGCAAACGAAAATCATGCTCTACAAGTTACTTATCGTACCCGTCCTGCTATATGGTGCAGAAGCATGAACCATAACAACGTCAGATGAAGCGGCTGTGAGAGTGTTCGAGAGAAAAGTTCTTCGAAAGATATATGTACCTCCCCGCGTTGGCGATGGCAAGTACCGAAGAAGATTTAATGATGAGTTGTACGAGCTTTACGCAGACATCAACATAGCGGCTGCGCTGGCTAGGCCATATTATGCGAATGAAAGATGATGCTCCGGCTGGAAGGACCAGGTGGAAAACGATTTAAACTCCCTTGGTGTGACCAACTGGCGCCAGTTCGCAGAGCGAAGAAGCGACTGGTACGCCGTGTTGGACGGCCATAACCGTTTAAACGGTTAAGCACCAATTAAGTAAGTAATCAATTGCCTAGGAAGTTGTCAATTATATGTATGTCTATGTGACAAGTATTGCATATTCAAATAAAAACGGTGCTCATTTGTAAATCCACAACATCCTGAACTCCCTTAATATTTTGTAAATCTTCGCACTTCGCACTAAATTATCTATAATGGTAATGTTATTACATGTCATAAATATATTGCCAATTTTATGATGGTTAAAACTTTAAGTAACTTTTTATACAAGTTTTTCTCAGACCTAAATATAATACTAAGCACCATAACTCTGCGAAATTACAAATTGATACTAACGGCTAGCAAAACTGTACAAACTTCTTCTTTTAAATGTGGGTGGTGCCATGCCCATTTGTGAGTATTTAAAAAAAATTATTTATTTTTAAATATTCTAACTTTGCTATACAATATCACTACTGAGGAGAAGTATTAATATAATTTATTTACATACCGCAAGTGTGTTGAATTATTTGCTTTGAAAATATATTTGTTTAAAGTGAGTGTGACCGTTAAACGATTTTGTTAATTTAGCAAGGTATATATATGGGTAATATACATGCCGAGCTCTGAATGGCTTACGGCTTGCAAATTTTTAGATTTTCTTCCTCTACATGTGGATTGTGCCACGCCCATTTTCCAAAATTTGGCCATGTTTCTATTTTTTGTCATAAAGTCAACCCACATACAAGTTTCATCAATTTATCGGTCTGTGGTAATCAGTTATAGAATTTTTCCATTTTTCGAAATTTCGATAAAGCTTTTTTTAAAACGGGTGTGGTCGCCCATTCTGTATATTTTCACAAAGCACACATATTATAACAAGGATAAGCATCATGCCAAATTTCAACATTATGTCTCCAATGGCTCAAAGAACCTGAAGATTAAAGTCCCACACTGAATTTGAGGCTTACGTTGCTTTCTCCTCTGAACAAAAAAAAATCCTCCCCAAGGTTAATTTTTCTTCTAGCTCGTGCTCTAAGAGTACGTTCAGAATTAATTATGAAGTGATATAGGTTTCCTTTGAATAATTATTCACATGCCAGACAGAATAAAGGTGATATTTCAAATTTGCTCCACATCCAAGTTGAACATTTCAGACTATTAAATGAATAATGTGCAGTTGTGCTTATGTGAAGAAGTCGGTCTCTGTCTCTGCTTGTAAAATTATGAACAAACACATTCGATGTATATAAGACAGTCTAAATTTTCGTCTTCAGCCCAACCAAACAAAACAACCACCGCATCAGAAATATAAAGCAGCTGCGCGAGTACAAGGAAATAACCGAAACTCAGTGTTGCATTGCAAAGTGAAAGACAACGACAGCGGCAATATGAAAATCGATACCCAAAATGCAGTAGAGACCTTAATGACGAGCCAGATTGGAGGGAGCCAAAGCATTTCAAGTGTTGCGCATATCCTTTTCTTTTTTATGCTTAGCGCCCTGCTCGGAAATATATATTAAGTAGCTTGACATCTACATACATACATATGTGTTTCCAACCACAATAAGATTCACTTGTATGAGCATTTGTATGCTCGTGAATTTTATTCAAAATTTTAAAAATTTACTTTAGTTGTATTTCAATGAGTTGGCTGCTCCCAAAACTGAGTGTTTGTTATGGGACTCCTGTCGTGCGTGGCGGCTACAGCACCACCTAGATATGTATATATGCGAATAAGTAGCATGTTTCGCAGTCAAGGGATATGCTTACATATACATACGTACATATGTATATATACATGTCATATGATGCAGCAACTTTCGTGTGTTGTTCGAACAACATTAGTGGAGCGCAATTAACAGTGTAAGAGAATAAAATGCACCAACAAAAATGATTAATTACAGTTTGGTTTGGGGTATATACATATGTATGTATATACGAGTTTATAAATTTTACTTCTAAATGTAACACCAACCAACTATTCGACTAACTTAATATCATCAGTTTTGCTGTCTTGATTATTGACATGGCTTATATACACAGTTGCACTACAATAGAATATAATTGTTAAATTTGATGTTATCAAGATGAATATCGAAAGGTCTAGAACCTATGAAATTGTATGAGTTTCCCTGCAAAAAATTATCTAAATTGGGCTATAATTGATCCCCACTAGTCACTTACGAATATATGTAGCTGTGATTACTCAGTCTTAAAATAATACACTTTTTCTTAGGGGTGGAAAAAAGACCCTTACGACCGTATTCATGACTGTAAAAATGTGCACGATTTCTGGGGTATCAAACAACTAGTATATGCGGCTTCTCTCCTTATGGATTGGAAATGGCTTTTCGGAGCCATTCCAATCCAAACGGAGCTTCAGACAAGGCGCCTCCTTTCGTGTGATTTCCTTAACATAATGTTGGAGAAGTTAGCTATAGCTGCAAAACTAAACAATAAGGGTACAATCCTTTATAGGGACATAAATTTAGTGGTATATGCTGATGATGTTGATATTATTGGCCTTAAATAACGCGCCCTAAGTTCTGGCTGCTTAGAATTAGATAAGGAAGCAAAAAAAGCGGGTATGCGGTAAACGAGGACAAGATGAAGTACTTGTTGTCATCCAATAAATAATCGGCGCATTGGCGCCTTGGCGGATACCTCACCTTTCATGGATGTAATTTAAGATTGTGAAGGACTTTGTCCAACTGGGAACTGGCATTAGCAGCAAAAGCAACGTCAGTTAAAAAATCAAACGGATTTCAACTCTTGCCAACAAGTGCGACTTTGGATTGAGCAGGCAATTGAAAAGTAAAGTCCTCTCTCGACGAACGAAAACTACGTCCTACAAGTCGTTCATCATACCTGTCCTGATGAATGGCTCGAAATCAAGGACGACGTCGAGGGAAGATGAGATGGTTCTTGGAGTTTTCGAGAGAAAAGTTTTTGTTGAAGACCGGCATATAGACGAGAAAAACGTCGATTATGTATATGTGAAGGCCGAAAGGGTTTCCACGTGCCCAGGCAAGCAAATGACTGTCTCTGGTTTAGATAAAGTAATAAGTCTCAAATTTGACGATCTTTTTTGTAAGTCACTTTGGGCGGCTTTTGTCTGATTGATATCTTCAAAAATCAAGCTGTCATATACAAATTTATACGAAAAACATTTACTGTCATATAAATAATGTTTTGCGAAGAGCTTAATAAAAAGGAGCGGACATAATCATTTACAATTCTTTCTTAATTTTCCGACTTTTTACTTAGGTTAAAGCTATGTTTTTCCATATGTTTTTTCCATTTTTCGAAATTTCGAAATCGATTTTAAAGTGGGCGTGATCGTCAACGGATTTTGCTAATGTCTATTATGTAACTAGCAGACCGCGCAGACGTTGTTCTTCCCTAATTTTGGTCTATCTGCATTGCTTTTAAGAAGTTTTTGCCTCTTACCTCACTATGAGCACAGCTTACACAAATAACGAACAAATTTTAATAAGAAAATTAGGGCTGCCATGTATAAATACGTACGTATGTGACCCACTATGTCTCACTCAAACCAATTTTGCACGCACAGTTGACAGCGAAGAACTCCACGCACTGCATTTTTTGGTAAAAATGTTACTTTTGTTTAAAAAATTTTGCTGACGTGAGAAAGGAAACAAGTTTTTTTTAATGCAGAACGAATGTAAATATTTCAAAGTCTTACTGCAAAGAAGAAATATTCCAATCGATTCATCCGTTTAGATTTTATAGCTGTGTAAACAAAAATTGTATGATATTTTACTACAAAAGTGGTATTTTCAAACTTTTTTAGGCTACTTTTACAATTTTTCTATCCGCAAAAACAATCCTCGTACCTCAAGGAATTTCTAAAAAAAAAAAAGAATTTGCGAAATCGGTCCAACCGTTCTCGAGAGTCGCGCCTACAACCCAATTCAGCGACTTATTTTTTATTATAAATAAACGTAATAGCAAAGCCAACCTCTATCCCAATTTTCAAGATATCTCTGAGTGCCTTGGCCAATTTTCTTTGTTACTGAAGTTTCGATAACGACTTTTTTAAAATTGGGCGTTGTCGCCTATTTTGTTAATTTCCGTAAGGTGTATATATGTATAATGGCAACGAAAATCCCGTGTCAAATTTCAACATGATACTTTCGACGGTCTTTTTCTTCTTCTAAATAGGGGCAGTGTTGTTTTCTAAAATTTTCATCTCTTAGTACAAAGTCAAGCTGCATATCAAATTTCATAAGCGTATCGGTCTGTGGAAATTTTTTATTAAAAGATGTTTCACAGCGCAAGGTTTCACACCTTCAATAATTTCTGTACCTTAGCTACCCCACATTCGGGTATATAATTTTAGTCTTATTTCTGTTATTTTTGTTGTACCGTTTTGTTGCTTTGATTAATTGAGTTTCTTACCGATTGAAAAACGATTTTTCGTAAACCACTTTTCTTTCCGACATCAACTATTACAATTTGTTGAAGTTTGTATGTAACAAATGTGAATGCATGTATGGTTGAATGTACGATGTGGTCTGCCTGCCTTATTTGCAGATAAATCTCAACGCATTACTAACGTAATGGGGTGCCAATTTCAACTCGTTTGACGGCAAATTTCTGGTAATTTATTAAAAACTCAAGCAGGCATATAAAATTTGAGTTGTTTTTTTAACTTGTACATTTTTTTTAACTTATTTTACGATACATGTTCTACACTTCAATTGAAGTAGTAAGTACGAGAAATAAATAAAAAGATTATATGTTTGTGTACATGTTGTTGTCAGTGGTAAATTGTGTGTGTATCAATAATGAATTGATATTGTAATTGAGTTAATTAAATCGATTTTGACAGACTAAGCGTATGAAAGTCAGATTATTTTAATGAACCTTGTTAGTTTGTGAAAAACGAAATAAAAATTCTTTGATTTGAAAACAAGTTTTAACAGCTCATTTTGTTAAAAATCTGTTTGTATGATTCAGCGCATAGGTAAGTTAATGAATGAAATGGAATCAATATCGGACATAGGTAATTATAACTTCTGAAATGAATGTATATGCAATAATATATTTTTTAATACATTTTGCACAATTAAAAACATCTACTACCTCTCGTTTAAAGCGACCGACTGCAGTGGAGGGCACTTGCCTAACTTGCCGAAGGTCTTAGACCAACTTTTAGCCATGTAAGGTAAGTTTGAACTGGCCTCTCAATTAACATCTCACATACTCTGAATTTTTGGAAAGTGCTGCCAAATTCTGTTTGATGCCCTGTAATTCTGTAGTATAATAATTCTGTACTCTAGGCAAGTTAGGTTGCACTGCCCAGTCCATAAGGACCTCACATGTAAGAAATGTATCCATAATAACTATGCTAGAAAACTTAATCAGAAACTAGGTCCTTTATAATGAAATAGCACCGTCCGATTGACAAATACTAGAAGCTTTCTAGGGCCTAACCAATTTGTTACTTCTAGATCTGATGGCTATGTCACTTCTAATAGCTGCAGTCTTAATATGGCGAGCGCAGGATATTTGCTGTCACTGATTAATTTCAAAACATGTGATTGTAGAACTCAGTGATCACAAAAAATGCCCTTTATAAGCCAACGGTCAGTCAGCTATTTTAAGTGATAAGATTAATTTTGTTGGCCTAATATCGTAAGACTACACATGATAATGGCATAAGATCTGCAATATCTAGCGCTCTTATTCAACCTGTCCTGTCCAATTTCATCATTCCTGAAAAATGGAAAATGGCGAGAGTGGTACTGCTTCTAAAGCCAGGGAGACCGGCAAATGCAGAGGACTCTTATTGCCGAAAATCTCTTCTATCACCAGTAGCCAAGACACTTGAAGCCATGCTGCTTCCTTATTTCACCGCAAAACCTGCGGCTCACAAATAATCAGCATTGCTTCCGCAAATAAGATAGCATCCCCACCGCCTAAACGCCATCAACACACACACAAATCAATCAAGAACCCACCATAGAACAGTACTCGTAGTGCTGGACTTATCAAAAGCCTTAGGTGCAGTCAAACACGGCACGATACTGCAATACTTGCAAAGGTCCACTCTTCCTCCCAGTCGCAAAAGGTGTACTGCAAACTGTCTGTGTGGTCAGCAGGCATCAGTGCAGTTCAGGAACGTAACATGAAAACCCAGGGTATTTAAACAAGTTGTGTCTCAGGGTGGTGTCCTATCACCACTTTTGTTTAATTTTTACTTATCCAAGCTCCCTTTCCCACCAGAAGGAGTTAACATTGTTTCATAAGCCGATGACTACACGATAATAGTAACATATATATTGGACATTAATCTCGGTGGCATTACGCTACCGACTGCTTTGCACCCAAAATTACTGGTTTTAACGTAGGATCAGGATCTACATTTTGGCGAGCATGCAGCTGCAATGTTATATTATGTCCAGAGCCGCAACAAATTCTCAAGTCTCTTACACATGGGGTAAAGATAAAGAAATACTTATAGCCACCTAAACAGCTATATTCTACGCTTCCGCAAAATAGTCGGCGAGCCTAAAACAACACACTGGGGGGGAAACTGAACCGCGCTCAGAACTGCGTCGGGTGTCCTCTTATGTGCCCAGAACATCATCTAAATAGTGAGGCGAGAATACTTCCCATAAAGGAGAGAAACCAAATGCTGAGCAAACAATTTCTGCTGAATACCCAAAACCTTGGGGATCCCAACAGACATCTGACTGAAAAGGCCCTACATTCCAGGAACTTAAGAAGTCATCTCTGTAAACACTTAGAAGAAGTCCCGCACTAAAGAATGCAGCCATATGATGAAAAAGAGCATGCTAAGGCTCTCAGAAACATCTTATAAATAGCGCAAGATTACTATGCCAGAGATGCCTAGTGAACCCGTTTTTAAAGACAAACAGCCGAAATTCGCAGTTGAGGAAAGTAACCTCCACAGGAAGAGGCACCCCACTCAAGCTCAACTCCGATCTGTATACTGTAATAGGTTAAACTTACTTATCCAAAATCCACCCCGACATACCCAATTATGTCTCGCTTGTATTTTTTTTTTTTTTTTATTTAAATTCGACAACCAACATATAATGGTCAACAATATGATATAAAAATATATACGTGTATACAACAAAAAAGTAAGAATTGAAGTACATAGAAATTTCAACAATGTTTTATTAGAATATAACAATATAATGTATCATCCCCACATGACACCAACTATCATTTTAATTGCAATGTGGAACCAACGCCTCTAACACCCTTTTATCTCTCGTCCCTAAGCTAACATTACAGAGAAGGCAGAACTTACTGAAGAAATTTTTGGGCACAAAATTGGAATATCTAAAAAAATTGTGTATGCTTCTTGGTACCCGAGTTCACTGTTTTTACTATAAATAAATTAAAAAAAATAAACAGAAGGTTTGATATTTCAGTAGCGATACACTAATAACCCCACTACATTGGGAGGACCAAGTAAAGGACCTCTTGATGTTGCCAATAAGCGCCAGTTACCCAAACGCAAAAGAAACTGGAGAGTTATATTAAACGGTAAAAATTGTGTAAACAATTAAGCTGTTATCAATTTTTAATCGATTAAATTGTTTTTTTGATTATCGAATCGAAAAAATCGATTCTCCAAAAAATCGAATCGAACCCAGCTCTAGTTATAGCTACTGTGCGAGTTGCTGCTCAGAAGGGATGGGGTATTGAATGATAGTTCGGCTTGCTAGTGTTGCTGTTGTAAAAATCTATTATTTTTCTTAAAGGACATTTAAACTTCCTGAGAAAAACAAAATCTAAAATCAGGCTTATCGCTACCATCACACCTCTAAATTACAAACTCAAGCTATTAAAAAAAAAAATACTTCCAAAGATCAGAGATACGTTAACTTTAAGGGTCCTTTTTTTGAAAGTATTGGAACCTTTTAGCTCAGCATGTGTGTATTGAGTGTTCGATTAGTGAACCGTAGCTGTAAGCCACAAACACTCAACTTTAATATATAAATTTCTTCACCTTAATTATAACAAAGTGAAGTACATTTGGTTTACAAACTTACTTTACTTTTCAACAGTTGACCTTCCTGTCCCTTGACCTTACATATGGACCACAGTACTTACAATACAATGACGTGGAAACAAGTCAAAATCTATGTGAATATGCGCGCTTTCGAGCAGCCAACCTTTATATGCGCCTTGAAACAAAAATTTTCTTATAAAAAAAAAAAAATCAATACCGCGCTTGTTCGATTCGGTATTTTGTTTTAAAGCATTCATGGCTTTTATTTTTCCTTTTTTGTTTAACAAATACTCATTGTCTCATCGTTTTAGTTGTTTACATGGCATGGCATTTAATTTACGACTATGTTGCAACATTTACCCTCAGCACCTGACTAACGTCCATTTGACTTTCTTTGGTTTGGTCTGTTAAATTATGTTTTCCCTCTCGGATTGTTGTTTTATATCAGATTGTCTCGTTGTCCATCCTTTAGATACTCAAGCAGCATCTACGCACAATCACGCAGCAATCTACCTGATTTCATGCCTATTCTGATTTTAAATTGGATTTTAAAGATACGCATAAACAAAGTAAATCGACGCAGTAAAACTAGAGAATTTACTTTATTCTAAACACTTCAATTTAAATAGCTAAATAAATATAAAAAAATTCAAATAAAAAAATTAGAGAGGGACGGTGAAAGCGGTGAAAGAACAACATTTATAATGACTAGAACAAAACAAATAAGAAGAGCTCATATACTCAACAGCCTTAACAAGCGATAATCTACATAAAACGAATAACGATAAAATACTTATATTGTAACAATGATTCAAATAAATTGGAATTAGAAATGACTTGAACGAAAAAAATGAAAAGGCACAAGTTTTTAGGAATTTATTTGCCTACACTGCACAATAGAAGAATTTGGATACTGGACACAAAAGAAATCAAAGCATTACAGCATCAAAAACCCATATGTTGTTTTTGTGTTCTATGTTGCACCGCATTTCATCACGTACATGGAGATTTCGAGCGCAAATCATTCATTTCACGAAAATTTGATGTAGAAAAAGGTTTAATCTGTAAACTACTTTGAATGGGTTATTGATGGAACATTTGATACAAAAGTTATATTCATACATATATTTGTACACTGTGGTTAGGATTTGGAAATCAATTTGTTTAAATCAAAAATATTTGTAATTCTACACCACAGGCAAATCGGTAGGCACGGCACTGCATTGGGTGGTTTTAAACATAGAAAACCCCTGGAATATAAGGAGTATACCTTAGTAGTCTTCTTAGACACTACAGTGCCTTCGAAAATTATCTCTATTCAATTACATCCAGCTATAACCAGATGGATTGGCTGCTTGTTAAATTGCAGGAAAATTACTTCACAACGGTGGTTGTATGAGGCCACGAAATCGGTAGACAGGGCGCCGTAGGGCGGTGTATTTCAAAATTTGCTGTGGACGGTGGTCTTCAAGCAACTGCTCAGGCCGTTGGACGAAGATTCCGTTAAACTTACGACGTACGCAGATGACGTTGCAGTTGTCATATGTGGAAAGTGCTTTTCAATAATTAGCTCTGTGATGGATCGACGCTTCTGGATATAACTACATATGGACATGGTCTTGTTTAATAAGAGGTACAACGTCCCAAATTAGATCAGAGGCTGAAATCCATACAAATTGTTTGAAAGAAAAATTTACATTTTAAAATTCACACATACTGAATCAACCCCTCTTAAGTTAGGAGGAGTGGCTCTAATGGAGAAGATCTGCACAAAATACCTAGGAATCATTCTATACAGTAATTTCGCTTGGAAGCTCAACATGGAGGAGAGAGTGAAGACGGCACTTTAGGCATGTAAAAGAATGCAAGGGTGTAAAGGGGTATATCCCCGTCTCTCTCTCTTAGTGGGTAGACATGGTGGCAAAAACAACGGGTGTGGCGAATTCCCGTATAGGGTTCAAAAAAGTCCAGTATTAGGTAATGTCATGTGAAGGGCAGAATTCCGCCAACTTAGTTCACAAACACAAGTTGTAACATTATAGTTTTTATGAGTTTTAACTTAAAATATACCACAGTGCCCACTGTACCTCACAATCGTATGCTTGATGCTATTTTAAATATGTTTATATTCTTTTAGCATCGATAGCATAATCAGTTGAGAAATAAAAATTCAACTTAAAGATACTAACTATGTAAATAATACGGTTAACAAAAACAACATAGTCATTGTAAGAAATAGTTCAGCTTAACCCAACACCTAAAACATCAACCAAATTCAAAACACAAAAAATTCTTGGGGAGTACTTTGAGGAGCTTGAATACTGACCAATGCACTAACGCAATGACCCTTTTTGTAGTTAAATAGAAAAGATCTTATTTACAATCGCTGTCAATGAAAATGAATGTTGAGCTGATGTTTAATAGGAAAATAGTGTACCGACCTTCCACTAACTGCACTTAATTACTATGTATATAATTTATTTAATTTTTTTCTCTATTTTCTGGGATCTCTTGAAATTCAAGATAGTCCATGTTTTTGGTCTTATCTTCGTATTTAATTTCACTTGTTTGGCTATTAAATGCTGGAAATGTATGTTTTCATTGGTGAAAATTAAAATGAATTTTATAATAAACAGCGAATTTAGTTTGAAATTTGTCTATTTAAATAGAAATTACTCCGTTAGCGGTTTTGAGTTCCGGCTTAAATATAGTTAATTAAATCCAACTAAATGTCGTAAATAGATGATTTTTTTTTTGTTGATTTATATAAGGGATATGAGTATGGCATAACTGGATATACATAGGGGCTGCAAAATTGTAATTTGAATTACGTTGAATTATGCATGTGGGAGAAAGTTAAAAATAAGTGTTTCGAATGAAATGGACATGACTCTTAAATGGTCTCAGAGCTTCTTCGACATATTAAAAAAGTCATGTCCTACATTAGTGGCTCATAATTTTTTTTGTTGTAAAAGAGAATGCAGAGGAAAGTGATTTTAAACGGAACCCACCGAACTTATTCTTGAAAACCAGGATCTATTATATAAATCGCGCCCTTATGGCCAAACTATAATTCTAAGGTATAAAAAATTTAATATGTGTCGATAGGTCTTCTAAAGAAGCAGTGCCGACCATGAAAAAAATTTGAAAAAAGTTAAATATAGCGATTAAATATCAATTTTTAAAAATAACACTATATAAACTGTGGAATGATTACTCACACTACAAACGCTACATGTGTTTGATGTTGTTGTATTGTCATGCAAACGAACTCAGACTTGATCTCACTAGCAAATGAATGAAGAATGTTTACATAGTTGTTTTGTTGAAAGTATAGCGGGAGAGTCAGCAAATATAAGTAATTAAACATCTTCTTACTATCTTATCTTAGTAATATTAAATGTGAATATTTTGATGTTTTTCTATGTAAGTCAATCACGTCAGAACGGCCGAACGGATTATAATGAAATTTTGCACGCAGATAGCCAATAGTAATGGAATGATCTACTAGTTATGAAGTCCTGTACCGCCTGGTGGGAACAGTTACTTTGGAGTAGTTTTTATAGGCTTTTATTTAGTTTCACGTGGCTGTTGTTTGTAATCAAATCTTGCAGGTTAAACTTGATACACTTCCCGGTGTCCGATTTAGCTGAAATTGTGCACGCATGTATAACTCCGATGACAATGCAATATTACTTTGCGAGAATTCAATAAATTAATCGATAACAGAGTTAGAAGTTAGGCTGTTATCGCTAAATGTATCATACTTTTCTGCGCACTTGATTTTTTTTTACAGATTTTTGGCGATAATAAAAGGCTAAGTCCTCAAGAACGCAGGTAACTTCGCTTTGTTTGTTGTATACAACGAACGTAGAAGTTAGGCTGTTATCGCTAAATGTTGCATACATTTCTACGCACTTGATTTTGTTTTACAGATTTTTGGCGATGGAATTTTAGCTAAGCGAAAGTTGGAATTTTATTTTAAAACAGAGCAGAGATCTGCAATGAGTAGTTGTAAACTAAATGCGACATAGGCAAATTCACAATAAAATATGATTTTAAATTAGTTAACACTCGAATCGAAGTACTTGACTGTTCAAAGTTGACTTCGAAGAAACCTTGTAATGTTGATGCATTAAAAGAAAGGGAAAGATGAAAAATGTTACAAATAACTAAGTAAAGATTACAAAACTAATTTAAACAATATTTTACCGTAAAAAAATTAAAAAAATTGATATTTAAATTAAATTTAAGAAAAAAGTTTTTCTACGTCAAGCTGTTATTACTTGTTAATAAAACGAACTAAAAAGTAAAAAATAAGATTAAAGAAAAAAAACTTTTTTAAAAATAAGCTTTTATTATTGGTTAATAAAATTAACTAAAAAGTAAAAAATTAATTGACTGTAAAGAAATATAACACTTTATATATTCATTGTAACCTTTAACGATAATTAGGCTTCTTCGTCTGCGACAAAAAAATCCATATTGTACATAATTATATATTTTTAACATTCAAACCTTTACACCTAAATTATTAAACCTTACAGTTTATATAACAGTCCTAATTGTTCTAATAAAAGCTATGAAGATTTTTTGGCCAAACCCTACATTCAAATACAAAATACCTATTTTGCAAAAGTGGGGACCTCGAAATCGGACGTAGAGCAATTTTTCTTAGAATCATCTGTAGATTACGTTTTTGCTATAAAAAATTTAACCTGCTCTAATGTATATGTATCTATATGCAAGATGATACAGTCTCAATAAACTTAAACTAAACTAAACCTAACTTTAAGGTGTGATGTTCGTAGATCAGCCACCTTATATTGCATCACCAACTTTTGAGACACTTATGGCGTTTTCTTTTCCGATAATAATAACGACCTTTTGGTTTTTTTCTCTTCTGCTTCAAGTTTCTTTGTTCCTTTCACAAAATATTTCCCATTGAATAAGAGAGGAGTTACCACAACCTACAAATTATGGTCTTTTGCCAGGTAGCAAAGTTCACAAGTTAGAATTTAAAAGGGCAACATGAGGACAACATTTTTTCCAGAAAAGAAAACGCCAAAAAATTTTACTTTAATAAGTAGTAATAATAAATATTCAACAAAACTTTACTAAGGGATTTGAATATTTATGCTATGTCCCCTTCCTGGAATGTTATTTGAATAATGGCTCTCAAAACCGAGCCTTTAATGAGAATAATTTTTATACGACAACACCAAACAACAGAGGGCGAGACTTAAACAGGTGAAGGAAGATGTGCTATCATTTAGTACTCCCTATTAGCGTAAGTCCCCAAAGTAGGAGTGACTAGCGGAAATTGCTACCCAATAGAAAACGTAGACGTTAATTTACAAATGCATGAATTATAATGTAGCTACGTAATAACCACTCATATAACTCTGAATGTCACTGAACTTTGACATCTATTTCCAGTTACATTTTAAATACGAATATTCATCGAAAATATTTTTTTTATGTTTCTCATATTTTAATTTTTAACTTTTAGCGAAATACATACGTACATATGTACATATACATATGTAATTCAAAGTAACAGCATAGGTATTTCTTTCTCAGTTTTGTATATTGCTTTTCAAACCATATTTTACAACTTTGCCTTCCCGTAATTGTCTTCGCAATAATTTGTCATTAAACTTTAAGAGAATTAGTGTTAATTGATTGCTTGTCAAATCTGAAACATGCAAAGTCAAAGTTTTCAATTTCTTTCTTTTTGTGGCACGTTTTTTCTCTTAATGAAAAAAAACCGCAACCACAATTTTTTTTTTTTCATAGAACTCATTGCATATTACGATAAACAAAGGGAAATAAACTCTGTTTCTTATTGCGATCACTTAATTATGGGGAATGAAATGTTCTGGATACACCGAGAAAACATGTCTACGTTAAGTTCGAAATCTGAGTTTTAATGGAGATACTGCTATATATACTTTAGGGTGCGCCAAAAAATGAAACATTCTTTTTCTCGCTCTCACCCGAAAATAAGTCTAAACAAAAATTGTGTCAGAGGCGGAGTTCTTAATTTTAGTATAAAGAGGTCCTTCACGAAGCTTGAAGTTCGCCATTTAAATAATATGGTATCTATGGTTGTTTTTAAACATAGTGGATCATATTCAGCTCTAAATTTTGAACAAAAAAATTCATCGAGCCAAATTTTCTTCGTCTATATTGAATTTTCTAAAAATATTTAAAAAGGAAAATTTTTTAGTTTTTTAATTAAACAATTGAAGATAGAAGAAAAAGTTCAATAGCAATTTTGTAGCTTGTCTGACGGCTGAAAAATTTGTTTGTATCTTGAACAATTGCAATGTTACAAAGTACAATTTTTATGAATTTTCGCTCTTATCTTTAGATCTGTATAAACTTCAATATCGACGAAAAAATTTGGTTCGATGAATATTTTTTGTTCAGAATTTAGTGTTGAATACGATCTATGTATTCATTTCATAAAAAACGGCTTCATAATTTTAAAAGCTGCACCTATGGCACAGTTTTTGTTTGGAAATATTCTCTGATATTTTCGGAAGAGAGCGAAAAAAATGTATTGTTTGACACACCCTATGACGGTCATTTCCGTCCCTTGGGGTATTGTAAAATCTCTAAATCTCACATTTTTGTGGAAGGCAAGCACTAGCTTCCAGTAAATTTAGACCCTTTTTATCCATGGCCTTATGTTCATATCAGCGTAAAGTTTGTATATCTAATCACTACACGCTGTTGCCAGCAAGCAAGGCCATGGTCATCTTTCTGTACCTTCCATGCTTCAGAGGTATACATTAGGACAAGTATGTTGAGAGACTTATAGAGCACATTTTTTGTTCGTCAAAAGACGATTTTACTTGTCGATTGCCTCCTCAGTCCAAAGAATACATGTTTGCAAGGGTAATTCTCCATTGGATCACCCTCGCGTTTTCGCATTGACCTTAATGACAGCAACTACTTAGTCTTGTCGTCGTTCTCAACAAGTCGTTCCTATTTCTCTTTTTTGTTCAGGCCGAAGGAAGTAAAGTTCATTTACTGCCTTTTAGGAATTTTAATGACAGAAAATTTCTCCGACTACAATTCACTAATAACTAGGTTAGGTTGAACTGGCCGGTAATAAATACAGATCGCCATTTCCAGGCTCTTTATTATTTGCAAGGCGCAAAATTCTATTTGTCACGTCGCCATTGTAGAGTAGCTTATGTGGATTTTCCGCCAACATGTGTTTTGGTTTCGGGTTCGACGTCTCTCTCAATTAAGCATCTACTCTCTGTATGTCGGTAAATTACTAATATATGTTCATACTATGGGTCGCATTTGTACAAGTTTTTTCAGTGTATTATAAAAAGTGCAATTACACGAAAAAACAACCAAACAATAAAATTGTGTGCAAAATGTCAAGGCAAATAAAACGAAGAATAGCGTAAAGAAAAACACTTGTTAATTTCCATTAAATTGCAACAACTTGACGATGACGACGGGCGGTCATTGTCATATGTACAAGTATTGTATATCAATACCCAACACTAAATGTCCACTTTATATAGCATAAGTGTGCTCTTTGTGTCGTTTATATGCTGCTTATCTTATACTCTACGTTATTTCACTGTCGAGATGTCATCACGTATGTATTAATCACGAAGAAATATTTCCTTAAGTATGAGGCATTTAGAGAGTTCAGTAAAACCTGCTTTTATTTGACATTACTCTTCGCATTTTATAGACTATTAATTATCAACCCGCATTTAGCATTTTAGCTCCATCTTAGCATTTAACCCAAAATGCGACATTTATTTGCGCAATAGCAGTACAAAATTTTACCGAAAAATTCCGTCGCATTTTAGCATACATAGGCAATTTAAATGCGAAAACCAACCTTGCATTTGAAAATTAGCGCCCGTTTTATTTTTCTACAACATTTTTATATTAACAAAAATGTATCTTACACTTGTTGTTGTTGTGTTTGTTGTAGCGATAAGGACACTCCCCGAAGGCCTTGAGAAGTGTTATCGATGTTGATGGCATTTTGGCGGATGCAGATCCGGTACGTTCCGGTAACAACATTAAGGTGGGTTGCGCTACACAGTTGTCGATGTATAATAGGTGTTTTTTTTTTCAAGCGAGCTTGAAGAAAACGCTTCAACTAGCTAAACAGTTTCATTATGCCAAAACAATACATATGGTAGAGGTTTACAAAAACAAAATACATGAAATGCGTGTGTTTGTTTGTATGTATGTCACCCTGCCGCCACGCTGTTATTTTGTTATTTTTGTTTATCTGCACATTCGTATGATCATTTCATTCGCTCGTTCACAATAGTGCCCTATTTTTGAATATGCAACACTATACAACACTATCAATCAGGTCGACAATTACCTCAGCGGTCTCAACTGAAAGCGCTTAGCCAACTCAACTCGATTACTTTTTAACACGCTTTTATTAGCTTTGCCTGTATGTAACATGGCTAGGCCATGTTTTGAGCTTAATTTTCAGCGGTTTCTAGAAGTCTGATTAATTTGAAACTTTGCATACGTATCAAGGACCCATGACAATGCATTAATGTGATGGCGTGGTGACATAAGGTCAACGGTCATAAGGTCAATTGGCCTTATTACCACTTTGAATGGCTATACGTTTGATTGAAACTTTGCACACGTATCAAGGCTTGCATTAATGTGATGGTGTGGTGACATAAGGTCAACGGCCATACGGTCAATTGGCCTTATTACCACATTGAATGACCATAAGTTTGATTGAAACTTTGCACACGTATCAAGGCTCGATGACAATGCATTAATGTGATGGTGTGGTGACATAAAATCAATTGGCCTTATTACCACTGTGGATGGCCATAAGTTTGATTGAAACTTTGCACACGTATCAAGGCTCGATCATAATGCATTAATGTGATGGTGTGGTGACATAAGGTCAACGGCCATATGTCAATTGCTCTTATTACCACTTTGGATGGCCATAAGTTTGATTGAAACTTTGCAAACGTATCAAGGCTCGATGACAATGCATTAATGTGATGGTGTGGTGACATAAGGTCAACGGCCGTAAGGTCAATTGGCCTTATTACCACTACGAATGCACCGTAGCGAGCGCGGCCTCGATCCACCTCCACTGTTTTTTCGGGATCCTGCCATCTTCGCTGCTCTCATCTATAATGCCAATGATTTGCCGACCCTTGGCAATTTCGGCCAAAGACCGCGTCCAGCCTCCCTGCGTCTTGGCTCTTTTCGGTGCTGTGGGGTTGGATTCATCCATGGACCACTGGGGTTTCGAGGTTTCATCACTCTCGACTAAAACTTTTAAAATTACTTGAACTAAAAAATTAAAAATAAATATTAGTTTAAAAAAACTAAAAAAACACGCTTTTATACCAAACCGAACTAAAAAATAGAAAATAATTTTAAATTAAAAAGAGTTTATATAACAGTAGTAGAAGGTCAAACAATCGTTTATAGTTAATCACCTCAAAATAAAATTATAATAAAATTTCAGTTATTAACAGAATAATTTAATTCACAGTAAAAAGCGTGGGGTGCTTGATATTGAATATTACAATCATTCTATTGGCAACTACCTCAGAGGAAAGATATGAAATGCAGTCAAAGCGTGCGGTGCATACGCTTTTTACTCTGAATTAAATTATTCCGTTAATAACTTAAATTTTATTATAATTTTATTTTGAGGTGATTAACTATAAGGGATTGTTTGACCTTCTACTACTGTTATATAAACTCTTTTTAATTGAAAATTATTTTCTATTTTTTAGTTCGGTTTGGTATAAAAGCGTGTTTTTTTAGTTTATTTAAACTATTATTTATTATTGTTGCTTTCCATGCAATTCGGTAAGCTAGCTAGTGTTTTATTTGTACTAGTTAGCAACGAAATACAGCTTATCCTACATAAAATGCTAACGGTCTTTATACAAACGGCTCTACGCTGGTTGGTTATTGTTGTTAGTATTTAGTTAATGTAAGGTCTTATTCGTTGTACAATATTATTTTCGTTTTTAAATAATGAAATTAAGTAAAAAAGCCTTAAATTTACAATATAAGCAAAATTGTTGTGTAAACAGTAAGCTCGAATGTTGGTATATGAAAAATATATGTTTCGAGCTTTGCAAATAAGCATTTGCAAAATGCAGCCAACACGAACAACTCTCTAATCCTTTGCTCGAAAATGCAAATTTCTAAATAAAAAAAGGAACAAGAACATAGTATAAGCCTATTAAAAAGCTTGTATTACATATCAAAAGTTTATAGCAGTCCAATATTTTAGTAATAATTGAATTGACTTAAGAACGCCTTAGACTTAAAGTTTTTGAGGGGAATTCACTAGCTTATCATCAAATGTATGAGCTGCCTATATTTCGAAGCTCTACTATTGGGAAATAAAGGTTAACAGAATCCAAACTTTATACGTGCACGGCTTTTTAATTGAAATGACGTCGCTTCGATATTTTATGCCAAAAGCTGCAAAATATAAAATAAAAATCTTTAATGAACATAGTTGCATTATATTTTGGCGGGTGTCCGTGTGCACACATTTCTGCGATTACATCTATGCTGTTTGATTCAAATATCTCATATGCGATTGCAATTGACGTAAGCGTACGTGTCCAGCTGTTGGGTGAAAAGAAAAATTATCGCAGAAAAATTTACTGAAGAATGAGTAACTTGCCTTGTAATCATATTACTGAAGCACAAATGTTGTTTGTTTAATTGTAGAATTGTAGGTATGGTTATAAACTGCATGCAACATGAATTACAACAATAAATTAAATATTATAGACAAAGGTACATAAAAGCGTATAAGTTTTATAAATACAAAGTTACATAAATAAATCAGATAGAAAAAAACAACTGAATATTCAAAAAATTAGACAAGAGAAAGAAAAAGAATTTGAAATAATATAAAAGAATACAAAATTTTGTTCCGTAATAATTATTATATAAATACAAATGTCTTAAAAAGCTTCTAAAACCGCAGGGAGATTTAACCTGAAGACATTTTGCAAAGGTTATCCCCAAACCCAAAATCCCTAAATTAAAATATGTTCGAATTAAAAAATAAAAAAATAAATTTAAGGCGCGATAATCTCCTTATAGATCTAAGGCCGAGCTTCTTTTCCAATTTGCGTCGTGCTCCTCTTGATTTTCCCTACAAATTGGCCGGACAGGCCTACATGTTTTATGCCGACTCCGAACGGCATCTGCAAGGCAGATGAGTTTTCACTGAGAGCTTTTCATGGCAGAAATATACCCGGATCGCTTGCCAAACACTGCCGAGGGGCGACCCCACTTAGAAAAATTTTCTCATATTACTTAGGTTTAAAATTGCTGCGTTCTCTCATACACTAAGACGGCATAACGCCGAGACCGGGTTGACTCCAATCCAAATTTGACAAGAGATGGCTGAAAGTCGTTCTAATATCCGCGGTGTCGGAAAATCAACAAAACAAAATGAACAATTAAATTATCTGTTTTTTTTTGTTTCTAATATTAGCCCTACGAATACATAGTAGTACCAAGGGCAAAAAGATGACACGTTTTGGCTCCCATTAGAAATATTATAAGGTGTCATACAGGGGTCAAAGTTGATATTTCTCTACGGAGCTACAGAAAACTATATTTTTTTTTATTTTCTTATCTCATAAAGCGATAATATTAAGTATAGTAGGCAATATCACAAATAAATTGATCGGTATCGAAGTACCTGCTGTCAGCGAACAAAGAGTCAGCGCATATGCGCCTTGGCAACCACGCTACTGCTTGAAGCCATAATTTCGAATTAGTAAAAGACTTCGTTTGTTTGGGAACCAGCATTAACACTAACAATAACATCAGCTCTGAAAACCAACAAAGAATCACTCTTAACAATAAATGCTACTTTGGACTAGGTAGGCAATTGAAAAGTAAAGTCCTTTCTCGGCAAGCGAAATTCATATTCTACAAGTCACTTATCGTACCCGTATGGTGCAGAAGCATGGACCAAGGCAACATCAAATGAAGCGGCGCTGGGGGTGTTCGAAAGAAAAGTTCTTCGAAAGATTTATGGACCTCTACGCGTTGGCGATGGCGAGTACCGAAGAAGATTTAACGATGAGCTGTACGAGCTCTACGCAGATATCAACATAGTCCAGCGAATTAAATCGCATCGGCTGCGCTGGCTAGGCCATGTTATGGGAATGAAAGATGACGCTCCGGCCAAGAAAGTGTTTCTATCGGAACCCGCCTATGGAAGCAGAGGTAGAGGGCGGCCTCCACTCCGCTGGAAGGACCAGGTGGAAAACGATTTAAATTCCCTTGGTGTGACCACTTGGCGCCGGTCGGCAGAGAGAAGAAGCGATTGGCGCACCTTGTTGGACGGCCATAACCGTTTAAACGGTTAAGCGCCAATTAAGTAAGTAATTAAGTAATTGGAATCGGTTAGAGAGTGTCACACAGTGGTTGAAGTTCACATTTTAATATATTGAGTCTTTATAGACCAAAATTTATGTGTGAAAGCGCCAACCGTAGGATTTCGTTTGTGGAGAAGAAACATTTTTTAAAGTTTTGCATGCCGTTAATCAAATACTGTTCATATAATTTTGAGATCTGAGCAAAATAGGTTGAGGTACATGCCCACTTCAAAAAAACAAAGAAAAAATTCTTAAGGATTTAACCATATCAAAATTGGAAAAACCTTTATTTTGACGTGGCGACATTACCATTAAATTTGACTATAGTTTAGGCACATTTAGTTTAAGCTTAGCTTAACCAACTACTGAAAAAACGGGCCTTACTGTTTTATATCTTTTTACGGAAGACGATATTTGATTATGTATAACAAAAATATTTCAGCTTTAATATCATTAAATGTTTGTGCAGTTTCTCTTTAAATGTATCCTTATTATAGAAATTAGAGCACACAGCTGGGTATATAATGTTCAGTTTCGCCCGAACCTAGACTTTTTTACTTGTTTAGTTATATATTTGTATACCTATATATTTGCGTTTATTGTTGTTACCCAGAAAGTAATAAAAGCATAACCATTGAAGTACTGGGCCGAACATCTCGGGAAGGATTAATATGACTACATCAAACCATCAAGGGTATAGCGCCCCCCTCCCGACCCCTAGTTCCATGAGGAAGTTTTGGTTGCCAGATCCCCGCCTGCTAAATATGTGTATGATGCATTCATATTTCTAACAGGATTCCTCTCGAGTAGGTAACGTTGACTTTTGGATTGCGAAAGTTTTGAAGCTATAAAGCTTTGTATTGCGCTTATCAACCTCCTTGAGTCCACGAGTATCAAATGATAAAGGAATTACATTCAGCAAAAAATTGGTTTACCGTTATATGCCTATAGGCGAATACTTCTATTAGGATAAGAATCTGAAGCGTAAAGAGTAGGTATGTGGTAAATTATTCACTCAGCAATCGTGATCATTTTTGCTATATGTTTTAAGGATCAACATTTACAAAATAATATATTTGGTTTGGGTTAAATCTCGTGGAAAACTTTTTAAAACCAAACTGGAACGTTCATACGGCTTAGATCATTGGTTTCATCTCAATGTAATGAGCTTCTTTGGCCTGAAGGGAAGCTATTTTGTCATCAAAAAGTGTGTATAGAACGAACGGCCGCAATGTAGAAAAAGTCGATATTCAATTATCTATTTTATGTAAACATTTTCGTTCATTCTCCGTCTGAGGTGCATTTGAAAACAAACCGGTTTTACAAATCTCAAACGTAAGCTTTGATATAACCATTGATAGCGTTCTCAGACTAAAAGACACATTTTTAATATAAAAATTTTCGCCTATTTCAAATTGAGAAATTTCATTCTCTCTAACCCCGCTCAAAAATGACCCCTAAAAATAGTGTGTAAAGCCCGCGTTACCCAATAAAATGTTTAGGTCAATCTCAGTTTGAGATGCCTTAAAGAACAAACCTTACGCACAATTATAGTAAAGGTGTATAAGTTCGGGTATAACCACGACTTGAATACTCAGCTGAGAGCTTATTTCGTTTAGTTCAAGCCGAAGCTTCAGATTTTCGACACTAAGTATTTTCAAAAGCCTGTTTATAAATATTCCTCTTTATACAGATAATAAGTGTACCGAGTTTTTTGCTGTTATGGCTCCCGAAACGTAGAAGAATGATTGCCCAAAAAACGGAATGGGTACTTTATTGCCATTTCCAAAAAAGTTTTACTTAAGTATTAATTTTTTCTTGCACACTTTAGGAGCATTGATATATTTTTTTTATCGAAAAGACAAAGCCAATTACATACGTCTGCGGTCCTATTAAAGCTCTTTGGCCCTTTACCTATTCCGTTCGGGTTTTCCAGACTCATTTTTTATGATTCGGGTATTAAGTTTGTGCACTCAGAGAAAAACGCCGTTCTAAAATCCAGTACCACCGTACTCAATTCAAGCTTTTCATGTTCTTACTTTTTTGTTCTTGAAAAACGAACGACCTGTTCGCAAAACAATAACCTTGTTCTTGAACTGACAACGACTTTCTTGAAAAGAGAACGGCTGGTCTTAAAATATGAACAAATGTTCTATTAATGAGAACAATGTTCTTAAATTAAGAACAAAGTTCTTAAATTAAGTACAAGAAAAAAGAAACGGTAAAATTCGTGTGTACTATAATGTTAAATATAACATTTGGCACAAGCTATCAAGCTGTTGTAGTGGCCCAGCGGTTATGATGTTGCGATTGTGATAGTGTGGCGCGAGTTCGATCACCGTCAAACTCTAAAGTTTTTTAAAACAATTTTTGTATATTCTATTTTTTTAACTCTTATTTTTCGTTGAGTTCCATTCACATATGCACAGCTAATTCTCAATCTTGTTATGCTGTGCTTTAAATATATATTCAGATTGCGTCATCAAATAAGAAAAATTTCTCAATAAGAGAAATTATATAAAAAATGCATATTATGCTTTTTTTCAAACCTTTTGGAATTTTAATAATAATTTTTTTTGTTATTAATATTTTTTATTAATGACAAAAAAATTATTTATTAATAAAAAAAATAAATAAATGGTACCTTTCCACTCCCACCAATGATCAAGCACAAACCGTTCTTGAATTGAGACCGAAAAATGTTAAATCGACCACAAATCGTTCTCGAAGCATGAGAACGAAAAATCTTAAATCAAGCCCAAGTAGTGCTTGAAATGAGCACAGAAGATTCACACATCAATAACAAAATGGTCTTAAAATACGAACGGTGTGCTTGGAAAAACTGTTCATAAAACAAGTCCATCGGTCACGAGTTAAGAAAAAACGTACTTAACAGACTTTTGTCAACGAATGTTCTTAATTGTGAACTTGTTTCGTTCGTTTTAGAACGATTTTTTCTTTGAGTGTGATGACAGCTTAAACCGTTTGCATTTATGTATGACCAATAATATTTGAAAAATTTATTTTGTTGAAAAAAAGGATAACCACTGTGAACGGTTATAGCAGCGGCTCCTAAACGTTGCCGACGAAGGAATTTAGCAGTTCCCGAAATGGATCTATACAACGAGCTTTGGCAGTTGTCTAAACTCTTCTATCTTCTATTCTAATTTAAACGATTTTTTCATTCAAGAAAAAATATCGACAGTAGCCCAATGGTTAGGCGATTGTGATTTCAGCAGTTTAACCTTGGTTCCATCCCCGGTGAAACCTGGTGAAATAAAAACATTATGAAATTGCCTGACGATGATGACGTGGCGGTTTTCGAAATGGTACCATCGCAATATGCCAGTAAATGTTTCCTTCTTTTCAGTTTTTACCAACAAAACCAACTATTATGCACCGGTGTTAAGCTCATTAATTCTTAAAAATCTTAAATAAAATTGAACATACCATTAAACATAAACGGTTGAAGCTTATTAACTTTCCTTCCCTTGACATCCGCAGGGAAATGTTGGGTGTATTGTTCATGGTGAAATTATTGGGAGGGATTGTGAATAGCCCATTTTTACTTAGTGAGATAAAGATTAATGTCCCTATGAGGCCATCAAAACATTTCAACCACTATTCCTGAGTACATGCAGATTTAATTTGAAATGCACGAAGCTTTTCGTTGATTGTGTCTAGAGTTCAACAAGCACTACATCAATTTCGATATTTCAGACTCGCCTTTCTTAATAGAGAAAAGTATACTATTTGGCCTAAATTAGAAAATGCTTAGCTAAGGCAAGCACGGGCAAATCAAAACACATAAAAGTATGATAAGATCATACGCCTAATAAATACATTACAAAAACGTATTGGTCACTGCGTCATTTACAACATACTTTACATTTCACGAGAGCCCCTACTGGGCAAACAGCTCCCTCATGAGCATTTCGCGTTGGCTCCTTTATGAGCGCTTCACGTCGGCTCCCTAAGGGGCGCACAGCTCCTTTCTGAGCAATTCTCGTCCTTCAGAGATCCTCACGACGGCCGCCTGCTTGGGCATACGTATAAGAATTGATGCACAACAATCTATCCTTCTTATAAATTTGTAGAATAAATATGTTATTTTTATCGCATATACTACATATTTTAAGTAAATTGAACATTATAGTCTGTATAAATTTTTAAATTGTAGACTAATAAATAAATAAATAAATAAAATGTATTATATATAAAATATGGGCTTAGCTATTGTCAGGTTTTGCTCATGTTAAATGGCGATAGGGTGATGATTGCCAAGGAAACTACATACCAACATAGAAATCTTTATTTATCTCGATTAGTCCATGCCATTACAAGATACATATATATAACCAAATTAAATGATTTACATATTCATATTTCAGACACTAATAACCCTGCTCTGCATCTTTTATGCAAATTGTGCAGAACCAAATGTTTGTTTTTTTAGGAATTTTGCATGCTAAACACGAATCTGTGGTCAAGGGCATTCCATGATATCTCGTGTTTGAGAAACTTGGTTCGGAACCCTTAAAATTGCTAAAAATTTACCACGCTCCCTGCGGCTAGGGTACATCCCTATTACTTGGTTTAGAGCTCTTTTGAAGAGCAAGGTATAGGCAATATATACAAATAAATACATTGGACGATTTTTCTCCAGGTAGAGTTGGGCCGAGCTTCTCTTTCAATTTGCATTGTGCCCCTTTTTAATTTTTTCTATAAGTTTGCCGGTCGGGACCTACATATTTTATGTCGACTCCGAACGGCATCTGAAAGGCAGAAATACACTCTGAGTATTTGCCGAACCACTGCCAAGTGGCGACCCAGCATAGAAAATCAGTTTTATAATTGAAATAACTTTTTTCTAAACTTTCGATGGTGCATTGCCAAGACCTTCGGTGTGGTTGGCAAAGCCCGCTATCGCCACACCACGGCCCCGCAATATTATCTGACATAAAAAGTTACTGAGAAATGCCGCAGTTAATCTTATAATTTCTCGAGAGGGCCGACGCATTAATTTATGGTTTTCGAAATTGTGTATGTTTAAAAAGCCGAATATAGTTCGACTCAAAAGCAAATATTTTCGGACCACCATACCCTTCTCAAATGTTCCCCAAAACGTGGACAAGTTGAAAATTATCGTTTAAGCAAATCCTTAGTCTCAAACGATGAATAACACCAAATCAAGGATTAACGTTTTCTTAAACCTTTTAGAATTTCGTTTCGTTGTTTATTGATTTCATTCGTATAATGAATTATAAATTGCACTATTGAAGCAGCTATGATGAGAAAACTAATCTGTTCTATTTTACTGAGAAATTTGCACAAAAAAGGATTCAGCATATTTAATTCTCCTTTGTTCTTTGAAGTTGCTTACGGAAGTGGGGGCGTAGCGCACATGCTAGTGCCATGCCCACTAGATTTTCTCGTTCAGTTATTGAAATGCTATGAGTGGAAACCAATATGTATGAAATTGTATTTGCTCCAATTAAGGCTAAAGAATGACATAAAATAAATAGAAGAAAATGGCACAGAAAGAAACAGTTTAAAAAGAATCATTTGTCTATTCTAACCAAATTTCCCAGCTAAAATTGCAACAAAATCCTGCAGCCCTACTTCGTGGCACCATTAGATACATAATTGTTAAGCCACTATGCTGTTGTTTTTCAATTTGCTAGATGTTGCATCTACATTCTCATTGTTATGCATTATGCAATACGAGAATATTTGACATGTGGGCTGGACTACTTAAAGTATGAGAGTGCAACACAAAGCTTTACTTCCTGTTCCATAGAAAATGTAACGAAAAAAGAAAATGAAAAGGAAATCATAAAGGAGAAATTAAAAAAAAAAAAAAAAATAACAACAAATTTTACGAAAATCGGGAAAAATGCACGCCTATGTAGCAGTTAATGCAACAAATCAAAACAAAAAATTGTGTAAAATAATTGAAAAATTAAAGATGCTCATACATGAATAGGATGACGTACATCCGCACGTTGCATTGAATGCCTAACCCTGAAGTAACTTTTTTGATGGATTATATGAGGGATAAGTTAAAAATTGAATGAGAAAAGTAAAGAATGGGGTATTAGTCGAAATACAGTGAAGCTACCAGCGTGTTGTCGCAAAATGTGACCTGCGCCGAATGGAAGTGCAACGTTTTGGCTAATGAAGGTCCAAATATTCAACAACTGAACCAAATCGTACGGAGAAAATATAACACATTTTCTTATTATGTTGCACATAAAACCATTTGCTTGCTCCGAAAGTCTCATATTACATATTAAATAAAGCAAACAAATATAAGTGAATGGTATTTTCGCGCACAGTGGCTTATTGCGTCGCTTTTCATGAGTTAGGTACATGAGTTATAATATATATTTAACATTGAACATACGCTTTCCGGCGATATGCTTGTTTTCGTTGTATTTCGTTTACCGTCGTAAAAACGCTAGGTCTAGCGCAGGCGTTCATGCACACAAACAAATTTCAGGGCGTGCACTACTATTGGAATAAGGGGGTTCCGCCCCCTGTCTGAAATTTTTGTAAACTACGTCAGTATGTTTACTTATGCTGTATGAAATCTACGCTTCTAACACGTAAAAGCGCAATGCTATGCCTGATTAACATTACAAAATTGCTACGTCGCTGCGCTTTGATGGTGAACATTAACTAAACCCTTTAACAATAGGTATAAAGCTCATTTTCAAAGACACTTTTACCAAAACATATTATAAGGAAAGCAAGAAGCTCCATATTTATTATATCTGCATGTAGTTTTAGGACGAATGATTGAATTAAAGCAAACAGCTTGCACTGAAACACTTAGAGTATTTGCTTAACCACTGTATTCTTAAATTTTTGATGTGACCTGGTATTGAACCCAGGAACTCTGGTGCTGCAGCAGAAAAAGCTACTATCACACCATGGCGGCTGAGACTTACCGCATATAATTATTTCTGAAAAAATTCCGTTTAAAGGTTAATCTGGCTATAAAGAATCATTGGATCACCTGATCAGAATCCTGAGTAGATTAAACTATAGTACCCAAGAATTATTTGGTTCTTAAAAAATTACCATCAATTCTTGCCACTACTTTTTAAAAATTTTCCTGAAAACCTGCTAAACTTGCTACGTATTTATGCTGCTAAAGGTTTTCTTAGCACTTTTTATTCTCTGTTAGAAAACTGCGCAAGGAATAATAGTCGAGAGTCGCAGTGTATGTACTAGAGCACAATACCTCCAATAAATGCCAATGAACTTGACTAAACGCCTTTGTGACCTTAACATGTAACTGCAAATAAAAAATAACTCAGACGTGCTTTACTACAACTATGTTCAGCTTAAATGATCTGTGGAAAGCAGGCTTTCTGAAAAACACCATGGTGATTCTGTTCCAAGAAAAGGCTGTAATTTTCTTGTACTGTATTGTTAAAAAATGGAAATAATCTCAAGGAAAACATATTTGTTAATAAACTGTGAAAATTCAGTAAAAAATTTCCAAAAGCATGCTCACCTTCACGGAGCAGATACCAGGAGCGTGCGAATGGGCTGCGCACACAAAGTCATATACAAGGAAGCTGCTTGCATCAGCCTCGGTTTCTATACTCTCATATGGTGCAGGTATCTAAGCGGACGCAATGAAATACCGGAAGAACAAAATCGCCCTCACCACAGTCCAACGCTGAGGACAGCTGCAAATTTCTTTGGATAACAGCACGGTTTCACGGGCTGAAGCTGTCCTGATCTTTGCCGGAACCATACCTATATATCTTCTCACTGAGGAAAGAAAGGCAATATACGACAGCGAATTGGAAGCAAGTAAAGCTGCTGTTACCATACAAGTGCGTGAAGAATTGATTCAACACTGGCCAGAACGGTGGAGCAACAGCACAGTAGGAAAATAGACTAGGAAACTAATTCCTTAATTAATCCAATGGTTGAGGCGACCACGCGAAGAAGTCGACTTTTACCTGACTCAATTTCTAATCGGGCACGCTTACTTTCGCAAATATCTCCCAATTGGCCAAGGTTGAAAACCAAAACTGCCTGTTTTCTGGAAAATGAGACGATGTACGACACACCTTCATTGATAGGGAGCATTTCTCCGAACAGCGAAAGAGGGTAGAAGAGATTCTTTGCGACCTCTCCCCGGACAGTGTTATTAACAACATGACATGCCGAAGAGACAGATGGAATACGGTCAGCACATATGTGAGGCATACTACTTCTCAGCAAACGTTAAGATGGATATAACCCATAAGCGGGAGAGTAGCCATGGAGCTCACGGTCCCAGGAATGGGGAAACGCGCGGGCCGTGGGCGGTTTGGTTTCAATGGGAAGCCCTTCAAGGAAGAGGGGAGTCCTACACTCGGAGAGTCTCACAGCGAAGCTTAAATAAGCCATTGAGTGAATAAAGCATTTTCTCTTTCCAGACTATATATATCTATTACGATAATGTAAATGTAAACACAAGGTTTTTGAAAACGTTCAGTTCTTCCCCCATAGCAAACAAAATTTGCCCTCTCCCCTGACTTTTTGTCATGAATGAATGCTTATAAATACGCGCAACACGACCGAAATAAGATACATTCCCAAATTTGATCCAACAAACAATCACAATGCTTGTTTGAAAAGAAAGAAAAATAAACCAGAGTAAAAGAAGGTTTTGTTCAAAGCAAATAATTGTATTGCTATCTTTACAAAAGGCCAGTCAATTTCAAATGTTGTAACAATCGTACATTAACGTTTTGAGAAATGTCAGCTACCTGCATAACGAAGAGCTAATTCTAAAACATTTTTGCAAAAAGAAGGTTGAAGCAAAACAACATTTGAGACTTCTTTTTATTTTCTTGCTATTTGTTATTTCTTCCTTTTTTTGATTACAGCACAGCCGTTTTTGATCAGATCTACTATTTTCTCTGCTCTTGTTACAATTGGCCTTAAAAGGTGCAACATATGTTGTAAGCCAGATTTGTACTCTTCTGTGAGATGGTATGTGGTGCAATGGATTGCAAAATTTTATTTGCTTTTAACACCTGTCTTCAAATGTATATAAATATTTTACTTACTAACTTACCTGCTTCCATTTGTCATGCATTCAAGTACACTGCATAGTTGCATTGAAGGAATGCATCCCAGCAAATACGGTCATAATGTTACTGTGCGTGTTACTTATCAGCTGGCTTATTGGATAACCTATGAGTTCATCGAAATCGTATCGATTGCGTTTGTTCGTGAGTTCCCAAGTAATATGAGATTTTGCAAGGTAGCAGAAGTTACTCATGCATATTTATGTGAAAGGAGTTTTTAAAGACTTCTTCGTTATTTTATGGGTTTGAGAAATTTTTGCGAAATTACGCAAGTTGATCAGCAAAACACTAAAAGGAAGTTTATATTAAATAGGTATGTTTCTCATCTTAATTTGAATTCTAATAATTTGATATTTTTTTTCGAAATGTTGGATGCTATTCCATTTAATTCACAATGCGTTCAAAGCTGTGAAAATCGCTTGAGGAAAACTAAAAGAGTTTCAATTTTATTAAAAATATTTTTTTAAACTTAATTAAAATTTTCTGGTAACAGTTTTGAAACTAAGGCTTGGCCCTTTTTAATTGTGTATATAGGCCGCAAAATCGTGGTACCGGTAGTGATAGAACGATACGAGTACTGAGTGAGTAGTATCGATACATTTTCAAAAAATACTCAAGTATTTCGCTTTTTGCAAGCGCTGAGTAAAGTATCGATACTTTAGCTCGATACTTCCCCGAATACTTTACCAAGGGCCGGTGGTCTACATATTTAAGATCAACAAAGTTAAGCCCACTAACTCCATAACTTGAGCATAAACTGAGATCGGCAGAAATACATTCGGAGTGCTTGCGAAACCACTGCCGAGGGGCAACCCCGTTTAAAGGACTTTTTTCTAACTAAAAAAACTGTTCTTTTAAATGCCGTAAGTCGATCGACATTTTTTTTAATCATTTAATGTTCGCGACGTCTCTCTTTAAATTTATCCTTAAAATATATGCAAGAGCACACTTATGGGTATATAATGTTCGGTTTCGTCCAAACTAAAACTATCTTACTTGTTTCATAATAAATTCAAAACATACGATCTTATTTAAAAAAAAAGTTTCTTCACTTTTGGTGAAAAATTCCGAAGTACTCATTTGGATCGAGTATATTCGACACGTTTTAGTGAGTATGAGTTCTAGAATCTATACTTTCCTCCGGGTATTTTATATGAGTACCGGTATCGATACTTTTTCTAAAAGTTCTATTAGGTACCGTTGATTCCATAAAGCAAACACATATTTTGAAGAAGAATTTTGAAAAGAAGGCTTCATAATTTTATACAAACGGTCGGGTGACTCGCAAACGTCAAATAGATGGTTAGGAACAACTAAGTGGTATTTCTAGAAAAAATTTTGTACGAATTTACACTAAATGATTTCGGCTCAAACCTCTAGAGTTATTAATAGATGTGTATATTAAGTCAAACATGAATGAAGCATCTCATCTCTTCAGCACAATAAGCTTACACCAAAGGCAAGTCAGTGGATATTGCATTGCATAGGGTGGTTATGAAGAAAGCCCTGGAACACCAGTAGTGTGTCCTAGGTGTTTTTCTGGACATTGCTTTATAAACTGGCCTTAATAAACTGGATTGGCTCCATGTTCAGCTGTAGAATGATCCCGTCGCAATGGGGCCTACGCGAGACCACAAAATCTGTAAACATAGGATCGCCGTAGGCTGGGGTATTATCATCAACATTGCTGGTCATCAATCAATTGCTTAGGCGTTTCGACAGAGGCCAAGAAATCTCACGGTGTATGCAAATGACATTCCAGTAACCATAAGCGGTAGGTGTCTACCAACAATCAGCTCTCTGATGGAGAAGGCACTTCGGGATGTACGTCTATGGGATTCTGGCGTCGGGGTAGCCGCAAAAGATTGGAGGGGGTATGCAAATTATGAATTCTAAGCATAACGGGAGCCCTTAAAACTACCCCGACAGCAGCATGCCATCCTGCACATATTGCCTGCAGACCAAATGGCAAAAATATAGCGATAGCAACTGTAACATGGCTTAATTCCTCGCTTGAGCGCAGGCTTTAAGGCCATAGCAGTATAACGCGATCTAATATAGGGCGAACGGACTTTATGGTCCCAGACCCGAGCATCGTAAAATATGTTGGGGCCACAATAGAGCCGTAGGTATGGCGCAAGGGTGCAAAATTTGATAGATCGGCGCGTGGTACACTTCCCGGCATTAAAATTTACTCAAATATTATTTTGGTTGAAGTGGTACTCCTGCACTTAGTTCTATATTTCAAGTTTTGGAATAGCACGATCCCTGACCCACTCCCCGGACCAAATTGTGAATCTAAACCATACTCAAATCCTCTTGAATACACACATATAAAATTTGATCAAAATATGTCAAGTCGTTTAGGAGATGTTCAGTCACAAACATAAATTCACCCACCAACTTTAAAATTTCTTTTCAGCCATATACATAGGTATGTAATACTCCTACATTGCTACAAAAGGCTAGGTACATTCCGAAACATCAGAGTGCCGATATATTGCTCTTTAAATGTTTTTATACTCAGTTGAGCAGAGCGATTGGATAACGGTTAGTTGTACAGGAACAATGCCATGTCCATCCGTACGTCCATCCGTCTGTCCGTTAACACGATAACTTGAGTAAATTTTGAGGTATCTTGATGAAATTTGGTACGTAGGTTCCTGGGAACTCATTTCAGATCGCTATTTAAAATGAACGATATCGGACTATAACCACGCCCACTTTTATGATATCGAACATTTCGAAAAACCGGAAAAATGCGATAATTCATTACCAAAGACGAAAAAGCGATGAAACTTGGTGGGTGGGTTGGCCTTATGACCAAAATGAGAAAATTGGTAAAGTTTTGGACAATGGGCGTGACACTGCCCACTTTTAAAAGAATGTAATTTGAAAAGTTTTGCAAGCTGTAATTTGGCAGTCGTTGAGGAATCCACCTATAGAACTAAGGCCCACTCCCTTTTAAAATACTCATTAACACCTTTCATTTGATAGCCATCTCGTACAAACAAATGCTAAGGGCCCCTCTGGTCCACCATTATGGCGATATCTCGAATGAACTAAGGCCCACTACCTTATAAAATACTCACTAATACCTTTCATTTGATTCCCATATTGTACAAACACATTCTAGAGTCACCCCTGGTCCCCCTTTATGGCTATATCAGGAAAAGGCGTCCACCTATAGAACTAGGGCCCACTTCCTTTTAAAATACTCATTAACACCATTCATTTCATACCCATATCTTACAAACACATTCTAGAGTCGCCCCTGGTCCACGTTTATGGCGATATCCTGAAATGGGGTCACCTATAGAACTAAGGTCCACTCCCTTTTAAAATACTCATTAACACTTTTCATTTAATTCCCATATCGTACAAGCGCATTCTAGAGTCACCCCTGGTCCACCTTTATGTCGATATCTCGAAAAGGCGTCCACCTGTAGAACTAAGGCCCACTCCCTTTTAAAATATTCATTAACATCTTTCACTTGATACCCATATCGTACAAACACATTCTAGAGTCACCCCTGGTCCACCATTATGGCGATATCTGGAAAAGGCGTCCACCTATAGAACTATACCCACTTCCGTTTAAAATACTCATTAACACCTTTCATTTGATACTCATAGCGTACAATCGCATTCTAGAGTCACCCCTGGTTCACCTTTATGGCGATATCTCGAAAAGGCTTCCACCTATAGAACTAAGGCCCACTCGCTTTAAAATATTCATTAACACCTTCCATTTGATACCCATATCGTAGAAACAAATTCTAGAGTCACCCCTGGTTCACCATTATGGCGATATCTCGAAAAGGCGTCCACCTATAGAAGAACCTTTTAAAATACTCATTAACACCTTTCATTTGATTCCCATATCGTACAAACACATTCTAGAGTCACCCCTGGTCCACCATTATGGCGATATCTGGAAAAGGCGTCCACCTATAGAACTATGGCCCACTTCCTTTTAAAATACTCATTAACACCTTTCATTTGCTACCCATAGCGTACAATCGCATTCTAGAGTCACCCCTGGTCCACATTTATGGCGATATCTGGAAAAGGCGTCCACCTATAGAACTATACCCACTTCCTTTTAAAATACTCATTAACACCTTTCATTTGATACCCATAGCGTACAATCGCATTCTAGAGTCACCCCTGGTTCACCTTTATGGCGATAACTCGAAAAGGCTTCCACCTATAGAACTAAGGCCCACTCGCTTTTAAAATATTCATTAACACCTTTCATTTGATACCCATATCGTAGAAACAAATTCTAGAGTCACCCCTGGTTCACCATTATGGCGATATCTCGAAAAGGCGTCCACCTATAGAAGAACCTTTTAAAATACTCATTAACACCTTTCATTTGATTCCCATATCGTACAAACACATTCTAGAGTCACCCCTGGTCCACCATTATGGCGATATCTGGAAAAGGCGTCCACCTATAGAACTATGGCCCACTTCCTTTTAAAATACTCATTAACACCTTTCATTTGCTACCCATAGCGTACAATCGCATTCTAGAGTCACCCCTGGTCCACATTTATGGCGATATCTGGAAAAGGCGTCCACCTATAGAACTATACCCACTTCCTTTTAAAATACTCATTAACACCTTTCATTTGATACCCATAGCGTACAATCGCATTCTAGAGTCACCCCTGGTTCACCTTTATGGCGATAACTCGAAAAGGCGTCCACGTATAGAACTAAGGCCCATTCCCTTTTAAAATACCCATTAACACCATTCATTTCATACCCATGTCATAAAAACACATTCCAGGTTTACCCTAGGTTAATTTTCCTACATGGTGATTTTCCCTTATTTTGTCTCCAAAACTCTCAGCTGTGTATGGAATGTTCGGTTACACCCGAACTTAGCCTTCCTTACTTGTTGTTTTTGTATTTAATAATCGAATGTGCCTAAATATAAATTTTTTCTTGTCACACTTATGCTGCTACAATCACAAAAATTTTATAGGCTGTCTTGTTTTGATTTCGAATTCAAAACACATTGCAAGCATTTTCTATTGGCAATATAGGAGTATTACATATATGTTTTCAGTTATAAATGCACTCAGCATTTTCCTGGCAACTGAATGCCAAACTTTATTCATTCAGCAATTATAAACAATTTAGAAATTAATTACGATAATACTAAAAAAACAAATATGGGAGCTTTATTGCAGCATGGAAAATTCATGTTCATCTTAATGCATAAAATTACCAATCAAACAAATTTATGATCAAATGAAAATCAACCAAATACTTTTTTTTAGTTTTCACAAATAAATTATCAGTTTCACAAATTTGATCACTACTCGGAAATGAGGACGTATTTAATATTTTGGTATAAATAAAGAACTCGAGTGTTTGCATAAGTTGGTTAGGTTGAATCTTCTTGTAAAACATGATGGGTATTCAGCAGGAGAAATGTAAACCAAATCGCTTATTTTATTCATTTAAATTATCGATCGGGCGGCCACCGTGGTGTGATGGTAGCGTGCTCCGCCTATCACACCGTATGCCCTGGGTTCAACTCCCGGGCAAAGCAACATCAAAATTTTAGAAATAAGATTTTTCAATTAGAAGAAAATTTTTCTAAGCGGGGTCGCCCCTCGGCAGTGTCTGGCAAGCGCTCCGATTGTATTTCTGCCATGAAAAGCTCTCAGTGAAAACTCGTCTGCCTTGCAGATGCCGTTCGGAGTCGGCATAAAACATGTAGGTACCGTCCGGCCAATTTGTAGGGAAAAATCAAGAGGAGCACGACGCAAATTGGAAGAGAAGCTCGGCCTTAGATCTCTTCGGAGGTTATCGCGCCTTACATTTATAAATTATCGATTTAAAATATTAATGCTGCATTTGACATAACATACTTACATAAGTTATGATCTCACCTGATCATGGTATTGTTGTTGTTGTAGCGATAAGGACACTCCCCGAAGGCCTTGGGGCGTGTTATCGATATTGATGGTTCTTTGCCGGATGCAGATCTGATACGTTCCGGTAACAAGCACTATAAAGGTACTAGCCCGACCATCTCGGGAACGATTTGGTATGACGACATGAAACCTTCTAGGCCATACCGCCCTCCCACCCCCTATATCCATCAGGAGTTCGGGGTCGCCAGAGCCTCGGTTGTTGATGAAACAGGATTCGCCAAGGATAGGTGTGGTTGACAATTCGGTTGGAGAAGCTATATACTGCACTGGCAACCCCTTGTATAATCAATGGGTTTTAAGTATCATAAATACGAAGTGGTTGATAAAACCAGAAATTACATTTTTTGAAGAGGGTATTCCGGAGAATGTAAGATGCGTTAGGGTAGGATCCATTAGGGGATTGTATGACAACAGTAAAGTTCTGTATAAAATTACGATAACTGGTGTAAGCCATTTTCTAAGGAAAAATTGGATAACACCGTGATTGATTGAGACATACATTTGTTTAATGCATTGCAAAACAAGTTCGACTTTCATAATGCAATTTAAAAATAATTCGGTTATCACTGAGAATATTACTGACTATTATAGAATTTCGAGTAGCGTGATTCACACCTGGCTTGGTAATTCGTTAATCGGTTTGGGGTAGTTTTTTTATTGGTGTTTTGTTTCTAGGAACTAAATTTCAATAATTTTATGAAAACAATGTATAAGTATACAGACGAACTACCTACTCCCGTTTAACAAAATAGTAAATCTTGTAAGCTTTGCCTTTAACTGTATACCAAAAAAAGAAATCGCTTGAGGCAACGGTTGGAAAACAAATTTCGTTCAGGGAATTGGGTAACAGGCAAAGCAACATTAAAATTTTAGATGCAATTTTTTTCAATTAAAAGACAGCTTTCCTAAGCGCACCTCGGCAGTGATTTGGCAAACACTCCGAAGTACTTGTGCCATGAAAAGCTTCTAATTAAAACTCATCTGCCTTGCAGATGCCGTTCGGAGTCGGCATAAAACATGTAGGTCTCGTCCCGCCAATTTGTAAGGAAGATTAAAAAGGAGCACGACGCAAATTGGAAGAGAAGCTCGGGCTAAAATCTCTTCGGAGACTATCGCGATTTGCATGTTTAATCGGAAAAGACTTTGTAAGCGCGAATTTCCGCAAGCATTATTTCTGGCAGAAAACAGTTATTTCGGTATTCCGAAAACAATCTCACTTCGAGTTGACTTTAAGAAGTGCGTTATTAAACGATTGTAACTAAAACAAGTAAGGAAGGCTAAGTTCGGATGGAACCGAACACTAAATACTCAGCTGACAGCTTTGGAGACAAAATAAGGGAAAATCACCATGTAGGAAAATGAACATAGGGTAACCCTGGAATGTGTTTGTATGACATGGGTATCAAATGGAAGGTATTAAAGAGTATTTTAAAAGGGAGTGGCCCTTAGTTGTATATGTGAAGGCGTTTTCGAGATATCGACCAAAATGTGGACCAGGGTTACCCAGAACATCATCTGTCGGGTACCGCTAATTTATTTATGTATGTAATACCACGAACAGTACTCCTGCCAAGATTCTAAGGGCTTTTGATTTCGTCCTGTAGAACTTTTTCATTTTCTTCTACTTAATATGGTAGGTATCACACCCATTTTACAAAGTTTTTTCTAAAATTCTATTTTGCGTCAATAAACCAATCCAATTACCATGTTTCGTCCCTTTTTTCGTAAGTGGTATAGAATTATGGCATTTTTTCATTTTTCGTAATTTTCGATATCGAAAAAGTGGGCGTGGTCATAGTTGAATTTCGGCCATTTTTTATACCGAGATAAAGTGAGTTCAGATAAGTACGTGAACTAAGTCTAGTAAAGATATATCGGTTTTTGGTCAAGTTATCGTGTTAAGGGCCGAGCGAAAGGACAGACGGTCGACTGTGTATAAAAACTGGGCGTGGCGTCAACCGACTTCTCCCATTTTCACAGATAACAGTTATCGTCATAGAATCTATGCCCCTACTAAATTTCATAAGGATTGGTAAATTTTTGTTCAATTTATGGCACTTGAAATTTTTTGTATTTTTGTATTTTGTTGCACCATATTTGAATGTTGATATAATTTACTTATATACTGTAAAGGTATTCAATTTTTTGTTAAAATTTGACTTTAAAATTTTGTTGAAGTGGGCGTGTTCTTCATCCGATTTTGCTAATTTTTATTAAGCGCATATATACTAATAGTAGTAACGTTCCCGCCAAATTTCATCATGATATCTTCAACGACTGCCAAATTACAGCTTCCAAATCTTTTAATTTACCTTCTTTTAAAAGTGGGCGGTGCCACGCTCCTTGTCCAAAATTTTACTAATTTTCTATTCTGCGTCATAAGTTCAACCCACCCACCAAGTTTCATCGCTTTATCAGTCTTTGATAATGAATTATCGCATTTTTCTGTTTTTCGAAATTTTTGATATCGAAAAAGTTGGCGTGGTTATAGTCCGATATCGTTCATTTTAAATAGCGATCTGAGATGAGTGCCCATGAATCTACGTACCGAATTTCATCAAGATACCTCAAAATTTACTCAATTTATCGTGTTAACGGGCAGAAAGACGGACGGACGGGCGGACATGGCTCAATCAAATTTTTTTTCTATACTGATGATTTTGATATATGGAAGTCTATATCTATCTCGATTCCTTTATAACTGTACAACCAACCGTTATCCAACTAAACAAACCAAATAAGCATGCAAAATAAGGTATAAGTCAGATATGTAAAAGCCGACGTAACCAAATAAAAAAATCAAGACATTTATTTTGTATACCACATTCTAATGCTAAGAGCTCCTTTCGCAATGATCTGCTTTATATGGCACGCTGCACGGCAAACCTAACACTTCGTTTAAATTTAATTGAGAGTCTTCAATTTTAAAATTGAGCGAAAATAAATCTTGGAGATTTTTGGACATTTTTATTCATGCACGTTTTTTGAACAAAATATATTGGAGTGCTTAGCTAAGTTTTCGCTCTTAAGTCAAATACTCATTTATCTATGCTACGTATCTGCAAGCTAGTTTCTTTCTCTCTTGTTGCTCAATTCATTTAACTCATATATAAATTTCTCGAATACTCATTTATCTACTTTGGTCACACTCAATGATGTGAGATTTAAAAAAAACTCATTTAAATTATCTATATCTCTCGATCGGAAACTACATATATACATATCTAGATATTAGTATTTTTGGCATGTCTCTGATATACTCATACATTACTTGTTCCAATTGTGTCTCCACTCATCAAATTCACTTATCTACATACTCAGAGATAGTTCACTAAAACTTTGTCTAAAGCACTCGTTGCTCACAACTCATGACCAGAGTTAATTTCGTAGTGTTTGAATCTCTAAGATGCTTCTAATACACTCTGATTTAACTTGCCCTTTATCTCACTCAGATTTCGACCAAACCACTCATTGGGATGAAGTGCAACAAAAACTTATCTTAACACATAAAAAACTTGCCTAACCGGTAGGACTTGTGTCAATGCCTTCACATTGACTGAGTTTCTCTGTGGCTGCACGGCCTTTTGTACTGCTTTGAAGGCGAGGAGGACTTGGTTGTTGCTGCTTGCATTCATTTATTTTATTTTTTTCTACATAGGCACATTGTACGTTCTACGTATGCGTACATTTTTCTAAAGAGCGTTTAAAATAAGCTCAATTGCATTTGGGAGCTTATGAAAGTAATTGAGTGAGAAAGCATGGATGTAAGCATATACTCATTCAACGCATTTTAGATATGAGGAATTTTAAAGTTTTATAAGCAATTCTTTTTTCTGTATTAATTAAAAAGTTAAAAAAGGTCACCCGTCAACTTATCATATATGTAGCTCTAAACATCCCGGTTCTAATTTGAAAACGATTTTTAAGAGAAATTGAACAGGAAAGCTCTTGTTCGTTTTCAAAAAAAAGTCGACTTTGCTCACCCGATACATTTCATATATAAATTTTGTACGACACAGAGAGGAACATCATACACTTATTGGTTTTCTCACTTATATTTGAGCTAACTCAAACTGGTTTTAGTAATAAATACCAGCCTAAAATCAAATCCAAAGACAAATCATTGCTGGGTATATGAGCAGAGAATGAGTCAGTGAGTACCACCGCCATTGATCAACCGCATATGTATATATATTCGCTCTAGTACTCGCCTGTTTTAAAACACTCATTTTGTAACAAGAAACCTTTCTTAACCAACAAATAAATTGCAGCTCCTGTTTATTACACTAACAAACCTACTTTGTTAACCATACTGACTCTCCGTGCTCAGTGAATTTAACCAAAATAAGTACTCATCACACCACTTTTAAATGCATCTCCCCTAGTGGTATCTCAACCGCGCTCTACCTACTCCAAATGCTATTTACGTTTAGTAGTTAATCGACTGCATGCACTTTGAGTAATCAGTTAATGAGTAGAGTTTGAAATGATCATACATGTTTCGTGTGTTTGCCGGAAAAATAAAATTTCAAGATCCGAATGAAAATTTAAAGTATAAGGCAGACAAAAAAATCGTGCAAGTGTTGGGCTAAGCAAAAAGATGAAAAACAAACAAAAAAGCTCTACTCTAGTCTAAATAATAATAATTAAAGTTCTTAAAAATTTAAAATACCAGCTCAACAAATTTAACTTAATGCTTACGAGTTCGTTTCGTACGCCACAGATACAATTTGGATTACGGGTTTCCGGTTTCGCGTCTCGTTGAACTTGTCACAAGCAAACAATTTATGAATTAAAAAAATATCTGAAACAATTTCAGTAAGCGAAAACAACAATGCAGTGTTCTCTGATGTTGGGTATAGCACTATTTAATTGAAAAAAAAAAAAAAAAAATTAAAAGCAAATTATAAATTTTTACTGCAATAAACGCAATAATTTGGTAAAATGCGAAAATAAAAGAATAAACTACACTTTTTGAAAAGTGTGTGTGTGTGAGTGCTTGTGTTTTGTGCATATGTGTAAAGGCATACAAAAATTTCACAATTTAACACCTTGGTAAAAATACAACTCTAAAAAATTCCAACACAAACCTCGCATCCAGCAACACAATGTCCACAAAGATGACGCTCATCTCAAAGGCGATTCTCTCCGTCCTCATAACCATCATAATACCCGTACTCGGCGCTGCATTAAGCAAAACGGTGCTCTATCAAGCGCCCGACGAGTGCCGCTGGTCTGGCACCAGTGAAGCAGACATTACGCTCGTCTGTCATCTGCGCACCATCAACTCCGAACTGGAGAACACCAATTTCAGCGTCATACAACCGCAGAATACGATACGTTTGCGACTTGAGTGCAACGATGCACTCTTCTTCCAGAGCAGCCTAAGTCCGGATTCATTTCGTTCGCTGGTGGAGCTGCGCGCACTAACTATTGAATATTGTAAACTTGGAAATATTACAGAGGGTTCGTTCCGTGGTCTGCAAGATTTGCGTAATCTAACGATACGCACACATAACGGCGATTGGTCCACCATGTCGTTGGATATTACCAGTAGCAGCTTTAGTGAATTTCGTCAGTTAGATCGCTTAGATCTGAGTTTAAATAATATATGGCTGATACCGGACGGCATGGTTTGCCCATTGAAAGTACTTACACACCTCAATATCTCACACAATGAAATACAAGATATTGGAAATTTTCATTTCAGCGCAGCGCTTAGCACGCGCAAATCACGCATATGCGGCTCATCACTGACACACATCGACTTGAGCGCAAACAAAATCGCTAATCTGCCATCAGCGATCTTCTCTGGCTTAGGACGCCTAAGTAATCTGAATTTGGCGCATAATGGCATGAACTACATTGCAGATCGCGCATTCGAAGGACTTGTTTCGCTATCCGTAATTGACCTTTCGGGTAACCGGTTGACCTCGCTGCCGCCTGAACTTTTTGCCGAAACCAAGTATGTAAAGGAGATCTACTTAAAGAATAACAGCATAAATGTGCTTGCGCCTGGTTTGTTTAGCGATCTTGCTGATCTACTTGTGTTGGACATGTCTGCCAATGAGCTGAATTCGCAATGGGTAAATGCAGCCACTTTTGTTGGTTTAAAACGTTTGGTGCTACTTGATATGTCTGCCAATAAGATTAGCAAGCTAGAAGCCAGCATTTTCCGTTCCCTAAGTTCGCTACAAATACTAAAATTAGAGGAAAACTACATCGATCACATACCAGATGGTGCATTTGCAGATCTGGCCAATTTGCATACGCTGGTCTTATCAAACAATCGTATTTCCACAATCGGACCACACACATTGTGTGGCCTGTATGGCATACTTGTGCTTAGTCTTGACTACAATCGCATTACTAAAATAGACAATCAAGCATTCCGAAACTGTTCCAGTATACAGGATTTGCACTTGAATGGCAATAAATTGGAAGTTATACCAGACGCACTAAGCGCGATACCAATGATGAAGACGCTGGACATAGGCGAGAATTTAATTACTAACATTGAAAATAGCAGCGTATCGGGAATGTCCAACTTGTACGGATTGCGTTTGACCGAGAATGGTATTGAGAATATTAAACGTGGCGTTTTCGATCATATGACATCGCTGCAAATATTAAATTTGTCAGGCAATAAAATCAAAGGCATCGAAGCGGGCGCACTACATCGTAACATGCAGCTGCAGGCTATACGATTGGACGGCAATCACCTGAAAAGCATCGATGGCTTGTTTACCGAATTGCCAAATTTGGTATGGCTAAACATATCCGACAATCGCCTAGAAAAGTTCGACTATTCACACATACCAACAGGTTTGCAATGGTTGGATGTGCGTGCGAATCGCATCACGCAACTGGGTAATTACTTCGAAATTGAAAATGAGCTAAGCTTGAGTACATTTGATGCTAGCTCGAATATGCTAAGTGAGATCACAGCTAGTTCCATACCAAATAGTGTGGAGGTTTTGTATTTGAACGATAACATGATCAGTAAAATTCAGCCATACACGTTCTTCAAGAAACCAAATCTAACGCGCGTTGACCTCATACGCAATCGCCTTACAACGCTAGAACCAAACGCTTTGCGGCTATCGCCAATACCAGACGACAAGGATATACCCGAATTTTTCATTGGCCACAATCCATTCCAGTGTGACTGCAATCTGGATTGGCTGCAGAAGGTCAACACTGAGTCACGCACGCAACCGCAACTCATGGATCTCGATCAAATTTACTGTAAGTTGTCGTATGCGCGCAGTAAGACGCACGTGCCACTTATCGAGGCCAAGTCGAATGAGTTTCTGTGCAAATACGAGGCGCATTGTTTCGCGTTATGCCACTGTTGTGACTTCTATGCTTGTGACTGCAAAATGGAATGTCCAGATCGTTGTGCCTGCTATCACGACCAATCGTGGACATCGAATGTTGTCGACTGTTCGCGCTCCGCCTACGATCGCACGCTGCCTTCGCACATACCAATGGATGCAACACAGCTATACTTGGATGGCAACAACTTTCGCGAACTCTCTAGCCACGCATTTATAGGACGTAAACGGCTAAAGGTACTGCATTTAAACCATTCACGTATCGAGGTGGTGCACAATCGTACATTCTATGGTTTGCTAGAACTTGAAGTGCTGCAACTAAACCACAATAATCTGCGTCAACTAAATGGTAATGAGTTTCAAGGGCTAGATAATCTGCAAGAGCTCTATTTGCAACACAATGTCATAGCTAGCATAGATACGCTCACTTTTACACATCTCTACCACTTAAAGATTTTGCGTCTTGATCATAATGCCATAGCTGAGTTTGCTGTTTGGAACTTTCTACCATCCTACTTAAATGAACTACGAATCGCTGGTAATCCTTGGTCCTGTAATTGTGAGTTTATTGATAAACTGCGTGAATACGTCAACCGCCATGAGTCAGTTCAGGACAAGGTGAAGTTGCGCTGTTCACTTGTCGCCGGCAATAATGGCTCTCTGACTTTCAGCGACAATAGCGCCGCGAGTGCTCAACAAACTGGCACCGACCAGTTGGCAATCTATCTCAGCGGCGATCCATTGCTGGATGCACAAACTAAATTTGTGACATGCAGTGGCAGTCTTCAAGCACCGCAACACCAGTCACCGTATGGAATTGGGCATGACTCCGATCCCAGTGACAATGTTATTATCAATGGCAATATGACCTCTACAAAAATGATACTTTCTCAACCCCCAATGCATGAATATGTACCCATACTTGTGGCCATACTGACCAGTTTTGTTTTCGTGATTATTTGCACATTGCTAGTGTTCATATTTCGTCAAGAAATGCGTGTCTGGTGTCATTCACGCTTTGGCATTAGACTCTTCTGTAGTGGCAATCGCGATGTTGACAAGAATGAACGTGAAAAACTATTTGATGCTTTCATCTCTTATAGCTCAAAAGACGAGGCGTTTGTTTGTGAAGATCTTGCGCCAATGTTAGAACAAGGCGATCCGCGGTACAAACTATGTTTACATCATCGCGATTTCCCAGTTGGCGGTTATATGGCCGATGCTATTGTACAAGCTATCGATACTTCACGTCGCACCATCATGGTGCTGTCCGAAAACTTTATCAAGTCAGAATGGTGCCGTTTTGAGTTCAAATCGGCGCATCAATTAGTTTTACGTGATCGAAGACGACGTCTTATACTCATAGTGCTTGGTGAGGTGCCGCAAAAGGATATCGATCCTGAGTTACGTCTGTACTTGAAAACAAATACATACTTGCAATGGGGAGACAAACTCTTCTGGGAAAAGCTGCGTTTTGCGCTACCCGATGTACCCAACAATCAGCGACGTATGCGTAATGCGGGTGGTGTTGCTGGCGGCTGCACTGGCGTAGGTGTCCACATGCCAATCGCGCAGCTTCCGCCTTCTCATCACCATCATCAACATCACATATTGTCAACGGGTAATAATGGAGGCCCCGGTGGCAATATCGGTCCTGGAAACCATCACCTGCATCATATGCATCCGCAGGCAGCGCTTCAACACCATCAGCTACAACATGCCAGTTTTCGCTCACAAATGCATCACAATATCAATGGCAGTCGACAAAATCATAACCGAAACAACTCATCGGCTGCTGCGCAACAACAACAGCACCAGCAACAAGCGGCTATGCTAATGGGCTCGCCTGGGCCGTGCTCACAGTTATCAGTACTACCGCAACAGTCGCAACAGCTGCTGCCAACAGCGCCCAGCGGAGGAGCGCAGCCTAGTAGTATACAGCAACAACAGTTGCCACCACCACCATGTCCCAGTCCGCGTAGTATAACAACACAATCCTCAGCGACGGGTGGTAGTTCACAAAGTTCTGGTCGAACAATGGGTGTGCATATCTGAAATAGGCGCAGGACGCTGAACGGTGGCCGCTAGGGAATCCTGTAAGTGTACATAGTCGTTAAGTATGTATGAGTTGCCTTTTAGAATGAAAAGAGCTGAGCTAGTGGTGGAGTAAGTGTAGTAAGTGCTAGAGAGAAAAACATATATGTCGGCATTTGAAGCTAAACTGTCTGTAGGCAAGAGCTGCAAGTCTTCAAGGGCATGAATCGTAATCGAAACTATTTTTTTTACAAAGCGGAGTTGGTGGCTAACCATGAAAATGGTCGAATTTGTCGGTTGGATTTTTTTCGATTAGGCTTTATTCTTTGCAAGGGCGAACGAGGTTTGTATACATTTTTGATTTTTTTACTTTTAATATCTAATCAAGTTATATTTGATCGCTAATTCGTTATGCGCATATGTACATACATACGTGCATAAGACAACTTTGTATATGTAAACATTATGATCGCAGCATTCACTTTGATATTCACATCAGTAATGATTTGCTCATTTTGCCTTTCACATTTTTAATTTTCGATCCGCGTTTTGCAAACATTTCCCAAATTCAGGCCAAACAAATCTATGAAACAGAAACCGCTGAAGGTAGCAGAATTTGTTACAAAAGCAACATGTGCTCAGTTAGTCCCAAATACAAACATTGAAATTCAATATAATTAGTTATGGGTAAAAACGTATGTGCTTTTTCAAAATACTCGAAAAAAACAAAACTAGAAAAAACGAAGAATCAGTAGTCAACAGTCGATTTTTGTTTGGCATTGAACATTTACTTCGTGCAACAGAACTATCGACAACATGTTGCCTATTACTTTTGTTCTTTGTGCATTTTTTTTTTGTTGTAGTTTGCATATAAAACTGTGTGTAAGAAAATGTGTAAGTGTATGCGCTAGATTTATTTGCAGCGTTGCATGCCAATTGCTGTTTGTTGTTTACGATGTATTTTTATTATTTTGTGAAAAAGAAAGCTGGTGTCACGTTAAAGTTGTCGCCTGTTTGTCGTCTGAGTGACCAACGAAACGAACAGTGACTTAGCGCATTAACGAAATGAACAGTTAATTGTTGTAGCTAGAGTGGCCATGCTTACAGTAGGGGGACTCATGATAGCATATAAACTTATAAGGTGTAAAATTATATCCATTTACACACGCGGTTATATGAACGCACCTAGTAATACTCTTGATAAACTTGATTGTTTTTCAGCTGTATTATTTCCAAAAAAAATTTTTTGATTGTTATACAAATTAAAAAATACCAAGATTAAGTGAAAAATCAAAACTAAAACGCCTTTACTTGCTGATGTTGGAGATTTTTGATGAAAATGTCGTCTGTAATGTCTGCAAGGTTGCATTCCTTTGAGTTTACCGCGTTTACACAATGAAATGTGCGCGTAAATTTATACAAATTGTGTAAATGATTTTTCATACAAAATTTGACAGCTCCTGCGTAAACTAGATAAATTTATACGTTTACACACTTTATAAGGCATTTATACGGTTACATGAGTCCCCCTAATGTTAGCTATAAATTGGTGTAACGAGGTTCCTTAAAGCTACACCAAAAACTATTTTTTAAAAATGTTTTGCCTGGTTTTTCCATGCGAATTTGAACTACAGTGAAAGTGGACTTCAGTTTTATCTGGCCTCTTTGGTCGATAACATACAATCAAAATTATAACAGCCCACTCTTACGTTATGTGAGCATTCTCTATCACGAACAGCTGTCGCGAAAGCGAAACGAAAGTGTCAAAACAAAGGAAGAAAACAAATATGACAATTGCTTTCGTGAAGTTAACTAATAACGTAAAGCTAGACGATAAACTAAAACGTAAGATTCAGAGTACCATGAGCAAAAGACATCACCAACGCAGGTATCGTTCATTAGGCTTCTCGTTCGCCAAACAGATTGGGGCTGTAATACTTTCAATCTCAGCTGAAGCGGCTAAAGTGGAGGATTGAACTCTATTCAACTTAAGCTGTAGTTTAAACTCGCAATTAAAACCAACGATTTTTGAAAGAATAAGATGTTGCATGCGCGAACTTCAGTGGAAAGCAGTGGAGCTTCACAAAATTCTAGTAGGTCGCTTCCACCACACGACAAACACACAATTTTTAACATAATTTAAGCACAGAAAATACACTGATTGGAGTTTTAGAGAGTAAAAGTTAAAATTCTGAACAGATTAGCTGAATAAAAAATGTACATATAATTGTTAAATAATAAATACAGACAGTGGTAGTTTAAAACATTCTGCTGTGGTGAATGGTGAATGTGACCTACTAGAGTTTTGTGAAGCTTGCTTCACACTATTTTTCGCGCATGCAACATCTTATTTTTTCAACAATATTTGTTAAAACCTGGACCTTAGATCAAGTGGTGCACAACGCAGGCAGAGCTTAGAATACATACCTACACAACTTTTTTTTTTGTAGAAGGATGTGTTGACATGTATAATGTTTGTGCGTAGAAATAACGCACGCCGTGTTTATTGCTTGAAGCACAAGCTAAAACTGGTTGCCTGTTGCTGACCTGAATCTTTGTCGCTACGCTCACACAACATGTAGTAGAACACCGAATAGTTTTTCGAAGCACTGCGAACCTCGGAAGTCATGACGGATCCCAAACTGAGTTTCAGCCTACATATTAATTCTACAATCAAAAAAGCCAAGCCTGTTTTTACTTTTGTTTAACGGTGTTCAAAAGAATCGAGCGGCCCTTATTTAAATAAAGCTATTTTTACAATATGAGTAAGGCCAATAAGAGAATACGGCTCGCTGGAACCCGCGCTATCAAGTCCATGCAAACAGACTCGAATCAATACAAAACATTATTTTTAATATTTGCCTCAAGAAATTTTCAATGGAACTCTTGATATAATATTCTACCTTATAATAACCGGTTAAAGCTTATCACACTTCAAACGCTTGCTAATCGAAGGAACATGGTTGGTGTTATCTTGATGGCATATGTTCTGAACGAAGTGAAATTTACTGTCCCTCTCGAACTACGGTGCACTAAAAGAACATTTTCGGTGTTTTAGCCAAGTTTATAACTATTACTCATAGACATTTGATAGCTTCTGATGTTTCCTTTCTATTTTTTAAATAACTATACTCAGCTGATGATTTATTTTCTGTAGCTGAGCAATTTTAGATCTCGACGTTTCTCAACGGCGGTACTTTTCCCAAATTGGGGTAACTCAAATAGTCTTAAATTAAAATGTCCTGGAACCTGTTATGAAAAAACTATCGTAAAAGTTTAGAAGCTCAATAATCACCAAGAGGAAAACAACGTTGCTTTTTTGGAAACTGTAATTAGGTTTCGAGAAATATTTTCTCTAAAAAAGGTGTCAACTGCACCCCAATTTCCTGTATGTTGTTGGAAAATACATATTACGATATTATTTATGCACAAGCAAATTAAAAAAATTATTTACCAATATTTAATTTTATCCAATTTAATTAGTTAGTTCTCCAAATTCATTTCCTAATCAAAAATTCATTTAGTCTAAGTGCCTGTTTCAATGTTTAAAGCTCTATCCCTTAACAAAATATAAATTTGTAAACTTGTTTGCTCACATTTCGGGCATATTTCATGTCCAACAACAATTGTTGCAACTTGAGACAAAAAAAAAAACATTGAAGCAAAGCAAAACAGAAAACTGAGACACAAAAAGTGCATATTTTGCACGACAACAACAAAACAGTTCGCAACATAAATATTATGTTGACCATGGCAATGCTGTTACATTGGCTGCTCTTGCTGCTGACACTACCACCACCAAGCCACAATCAAGTTGCAGCGTAACCCATGCAACCGTACGATCGGTAAATACTAAATGCGATGATTGGAAATTTGTGTAGCTCTTGATGTTGCTTCGTGGTTGCAGTTTGGTATTGTTGTGGTTGATTATGCACGTTTTACATTGAAAAGCAGAGTGGTATAGTTGTATGTTGTAGTTATTGTTGTTGTTTTATATCAAGTTGTTTTTTGTTACTTACTGCCCATTATGAGTTTCCTGTGTGCCGTGGCGATACAGAAAATTGATGTTGCATGCAACAATCAGACGAAAAAAGACTTCATAAAAAACAGACCACTAAAAAATATAAAACAACAACAAAAACTAGACTGAAAAGTTCAATGCAAAATTGAGGCGGAAAGTAATAAGAAACAAAAAAGAAGTTAAGAAATTAAGTAGACCAAAAGAAATAATAAACAAAGTCATAAAAAACCCATGTAGACGAAGTTGGCCGGTTGCTGAAAATGGCATGAAATAATAAAAAAGAAAAATACCAAACACGCACACACACTTTAGATATCCTTACAAACAGGCGCACATGCAAGAAAAAAGTTTAGAGTAGGTACTAAAAACGCAGGGAGGGCAATGGCGAATGTGTTCATGTCAAACCGACCGATAGTCAGAAAGCTGTGTAGACAGGCAGCTGAAGACGATGACGAAACAAAAATGATGCAGAGTTTATTAGGTAGCAAGAAATGCCCAAGTAGAATAGATCGACAGACTGGCACATGGTCAGCAGATGGGCGACAACATACACAAAGTTCACTGCATAGTCGAAATCGAAACATACCGCCAGTTGTTCGGGCCTGTCATGCTTAGAGTGTGTAAGATCAGTCAATGTTGTGATGGGCAGTAAAAGTAGTGTACAGTTCAGAAGCCTAGATGGAGAAGGCAAAAGTAGGTGCTGCAGATAGGTAAATGATATGAAGAAAAAGGTAGGGTAGTTGAATGAAGATAGGCAGAGATATTTAAATAAAGTGGAATGAGTTATAAAATGTGAGAAAAGCATGCACATATGTATGTATATAAAAAGAACCAGATGACAAACTGCCAGTGAGTCTGATAAACAATGCGCCAAATCAACCAAAGGCAAGTGAATATCGATCGACATGCTAAATGTGGCTGACTGACGGGCACACATATGTACATAAATATGTATGTATATATGCGAGCCAGTAGGCGCGCTCACGTGCTGAATGACTGAGCTGGGCGCTCTACTTATCGGCTGTTGCATGGTTTAAATAAAATATAATTTTCTCGCTTTTATTCTGCCAAGCATGTAAGCAAAATGCCACCCTGCCATGAAAAACATGTAACTGCGGGCATGACTTTTGTAACAAACAGAATCCAAAATAGCTAAAAAAGCGGATATTTATAGCTTAATTATTTTATTAGCTTAATATTGTTTATTTCTAAAATTTTAATTTGAATTTTCGTAATTTATAACTTCTTACGATTCATAAAATTTTGTAAAGAAAAATACTCTTTTTTGGTTTTTGTTAACTGATATTTGCGAAAATATTAGGCGTTTTGCACAACCTAATACAAAATTCTGTAAGATATTTTATAACTTTCCTTCTGTAACTGTGTTTAATGATTGTAATTCATCACGGTTAAAATTTTGAGCCTAATTATGAAACTTTTTTTCGCTACATACATATTAGAGATATACGCCGCCGATAAACGCCGCCGCCGCCGCCGTTTTCTGTCGTCTCCGGCGCGTTACTATATGTTCTACTTGTTTAAGACTGTCTAGGCCATTTATTGTTCATCTCGTAAATTGGTCCGATATGGTCGAAAGGGGTATCAACGGATGCGCATCACTGTCAGTTATTAGAAACTAATTGCGAAATTTAACTCTTTCAAAAGCTATTTAAAAAATCAGGCACTTTCAATGCTAGCTTAACACGGACTGCATCACCCAACTCGCCTAGTTATTAAAAGAAAACACTAAAAGAAAAGTTGGGTAATAAATTTTTATGTTCACTTTGAATATTTGTTTCAAAAAATTAATAATGAACAATGAATTCAAATAAAATGACCCAAGGCGAATATGTTTTCAAATTGTCCTCAAGTTGTAAAAAAAGCAAATTACCCAATATTTGAGTTGAGAGAAATGTTTTGTAATGATAAATGCGATCCAAAGCTAATTTAAGGAAAGCCCTTAATATTTAATTTAAAAAGCTTTTAACACTACATGTAATGATGGTTTTGATCAAAATGGTAACGGTATTTCCTAATAATATGCCTTCAAGGGTGTTTATTAAACTTTTTGAAATAAAAAATCTGAAACTTAGGTTGCAACCAAAAAAGTTTTATAAACAAATTGAAAGATGTTGGAACGGATACTCACAATTCTACCTCATTTAGGCTACTGTGTTTAATCGACTATAGCCAAATCCCTTATTAGCTTTCCTATAGAAACGCAAAAGGTAGCGCTTCTTGCAAATTAATCCTTCACTTACAAAGCCGGAAGTATACACTAATTACTAAATTTTAAAAAAATTTACTTCAGAAATGCCCACTTTTAAGCGTTTCAAACCGAGATGTTATTAAGAGCTACACAAATATAAAAAATTTAAATGAAATAAAAACATTCCATAATTATTATTATAACTTATTTATTTAACAGCTCATGCCGCCATACACTCTAGCTCTCTGTTCGCAAATATTTACTCGCCACAGCGAATGATATAACTAACTTAAGTGAAAAATATAAATACCTTTTGAGGTAGTATGTAAATACAAAACATTGTGATATGTATGCAAAAATAAATAAATATGTATAAATATAGATATTTAATAAAAAAAATTGTTATATTAAGAAAGCAAAGAAACTACGATTACTATTACTTGTGTAGAAAATACTTAAGTTTTAAGCAAACGAACTAACTACGTCCGAAAATTTGATTTAATATTAGTCGTATATAAAAATAAAGAGAAAAATATTGAAAACCTTAAGAAAAAGCGATGTAGAAATTATAACGAATGAACTGTTAAAACAAAATTCATTAAAAACTATACAGAATCTAAGTAGAAGGGCGTTGGATATGGAAAAAACATTCGCTGGAGTCTCATACACTTTTATGAGTTTCTCACTATTGCCTAATGAAAACCAATGTTAAATTACAACAACATCAAAATTTAGTCACAGTTACAAAAAAAAAAGAGTGAAAGTACTGCAAAACTCTAGCGAATCTTTCTTTGTATATCAACTTCTTTTTACTACATATTGAGCTTCATAGGCGTACTTAAATGGCGAAAGTTTTTCCTGTCTATATAAAAGTGCATAAACAAAAATCAATGTACAAGAAATGTTAAGCTTTGTTCTTTTATCTGGAAATGCGATCGCTAAAGGCCATATTAATGTAAATTATCAAATAACAGACTGTGAAGAAACAAACTCTAAAACAAATACTTAGATATTAACTTATATACAGTTTATCGCAATAACTAAAGGTAAACAAGATAATGAGGTTTTCCGTATAAATGTTAAAAAACTTTATCTTAATTCACATAGACCCTAACCAGTAAGTAAATTTTACAATTGTTTGAGATGAAATTTTTTGCAAGTTTCGCCTTCTCGAATATCGAAATACTAGTAAAGCTCGCGAGCTTCTCAACATTCAATTCAATCGCTGGATTGGGAGTATCATATAGAGCATACGATTTCTTCTGAAACACAATTTCTACAAAACCACAAGTAAAAACAGCGGAATGCATAAATACTGCCAATGCATCAGCTTAAATGAATGTCGAGAAGCACGCGATCTTTACAAGTCTTGAAATCCACGCTTGCTCTCGAGAATAAATCGTTAGCTCTAGTTAATTAAAAATGGTATAGATGCGCTAAGATTTTTATTTATTATCTATTTCAATATAAATATAGAAATCTCCAAAAACCGCAGTTGTGAAAAAAAATCTGTTTTGAATGTAACGGTAGAGATAGCATTATGCACTGAGATTAGTACGGGATAAGCGGGAACCGAATATAAGTAACGTGAAAATATGGTGTTTTTCATAATTAAATACCAATGAATTTTAGAACATTTCGGCTGTTTCTTTTCAAGTGGTTAATGAAGGTTCGTTGCAAGTAGGAACGTTGTTACCACTACAACTGAATTCCAAATCATAAGAAAACGCTCAAGAAAAATTTTGTAAATATATCTTGTGTTAAAAATAGTAGCAGCCAAATAATTTTCACATTTCCTTTATCTCTCTGTTCTCTATGAATATATATTAATACACAAACAAGAGAAAAAAAAACACTTGTGTTCCGATAGTATTGCCATTTTCATTCAAAAAACTAATAAATAAATACAGTCATTGTTATTCGTGGTATTAACCGATTGTGTTCTCATAGAATCGTGGCTCAAGAAATAAGGAGAAGCATATATATTTTTTGGCCAAACCAGGGCCTGCACTTGATTGCCAAAAAAACTGTTTAAAAAAATGTAGCAAAGACTATGAGTTTTCATTTCTTGCAGCGTGGATACCGCACTTAAATTAAAAATTCCAATTATTGTTCTAAAAGAAAACTGCACAATATTTTAGCTGCTTGAAGCTGTGACATTTTTAACAAAAGATTAAAATTTGTTTCCACATTTTTTCAAAAATTCCAGAAAACGTTTTATATAGACTGTTAACGATGTTTTTATTTTAATTCAAAAGAATGCGTCGTCGAAATGTAAAAAATTTCACTGAAGCTATAATTATGAAAAGCACGATATTAAGCTGATACATTCTTATGTTATACATTTAAAACTATAAATTTCCAGTAAAAGGCGATGACCTCCGAAACGAATGTTAAATGACTGATAACTTTAGTAGTGGTGGCATTTTTTATGAAAACAGATATAATATTTTTATTTTAAACTAAAGTTAAAAAAAAATGGAAACAAATTTTTACAGCTGAAGTTTTATTTATTAAAACATTTCTTTTTAAAACAACACGTTTAATGTTTAATATAAGAATTAATGTATGTATTAATAATAAATTTTATTATATATTTTCGAAAATTCTAATGTTTTGCAACTAGTTTTCGACTAAAAAAACATCATAAAACATAAACAAAAATTTAGGTTGCCAAACAACTTGTAAATAAATATTTATTTTATTTCGCCTTCTGCAAAAATTGTTAACATTTGTATATTTGCCACTGTCTAATTGCTACTATTTTTTGTTTTTTTAATTTCTTATATAGTTTTTGAATTTTTATATATGTAAAGTAAGCGCTTATGTTAACTAGCTAGTTTAAAATTAATTATGTATTAAATATTAAGAAAACAATCAATCTAGGTAGAACCAACAAAACCTAAGTCGTTAAACTTGTTGTTTTTGTAGTATATAAAAATAGACTAAATCATTTGTATTATAAATTAAAAGAAAAGCAAAAAGACGAAAAATTCATATAAAAACCTCCAATTAAATAAAAACGAAATTTTATTAAAGAAAAAGGATTAAAAAAAAGGGCAGTGTTTTAATATGAAACTGGGAAGCTTATCAAGTATGTATCAAAACTATTGCATAGTACTGTTTCAGATGTCTTCTTCCTTGAATCTACCCAAAAAATACTATTTACCGGATTTCAAAATCTTGCGTAGATGATAACCAATTTATAGAAGCTGGGTTTGATTTCCGGGCAAAGCAACATCACACATTTAGAAACGTTTTTTCAATGAAAGGAAAAGTTGCTAACGGGGTCACCCCTCGGCAGTGATTTGCAAACACTCCGAGAATATTTCTGCCATGGAAAGCTTCTCAGTGAAAACTCATCTGCCTTTCGCAGTCGGCGTAAGACAAGTAAGTCCCCTGCCATAAATTTTTAGAAAAAATTAGAAAGGAGCGCAACGCAAATTGGAAGAGAATCTCCGCCTTAAATCTATTCGGAGATTTACGCGCCTTGTATTTACTTAGTCCATGCCATACTGCTAACGTTCATAATTCTGAGCCACACATCAGGACAGGTCTGCTAAGCGAGAGTGTGATTGTGTTAATCAAGAGAGGACTTTCCTTTTCAATTGCTTACTCAGTCCAAAGTAGCACTTGCTGGCAAGTTTGGTTTTTTGCGGTAGAGCGTATCTAAAAAATATGCTCTCTGTGATCGCTTACATCCACAGGAACATATTACTTTCATAGAGGTTTGGCATGACGAGGCTAGGAAGTTGGAAGCCACGCCTGCAGCGTAAGGTTATTTGGACAACATGCAGATCCGTTGTGATACCACATAAGATATTGATTATGTAAGCTATACCTACTCCGAAAATGGTTTCATAGCAACTAGTTTACAAAAAGGCCATCCTAATAATTGAATTCTCTTTTAAATGTTGCATTCAGAGGTGATTTTCTTTTGATGACAAAGTAATGCTGTCATCGTTAGTTTTGGTTTCTGAAGATGTTTAATTCATAGTTCAAACAACATTTTGTGGCCGATAGCTTAATAAGCAACGGAAAAGTGGATCACTCTAATGTACATGCATATCTACATTTACAATACATTTGAACAAATGGATAAAAATTACTGAATTTAGAAAGTTTGACAGCAGGGTTCGCTATGGAACTTTTTCAATTTCTGCATAACGCATACATCTAAAAATAGGTACATATGTATATGTGTATATTAGTGTGGCAAGATATATATATCTCAAATAAATGTTTGTTCAGATTGAAGACCGTTGAGGCGCGCCGCCTAGGGGTCAAAGTTATGATTTTTGTGAGGATATTAAAGAAGCCTTTTACGACCTATATTGCTTGAAGCTTCGCGATCTGAGAAGCTGTTTCACTTCTAATAACAGTAGTCTTAGCCTGGCGAGCTTACGACGCGAACACAGAACGCGCCACAACTGTATCACTGACGAGGCCTAATTCAAAAGCACGTAACGCCAAACAGTGCCCAGTGAGAATACACATCATCTACAGTATCCTCTTTTTAGTGATAAGAGTATCTTTGGTAGTCTAAGCTCGTAAGGCCTGAACTTGATACTCGACTCTTAACAGCCCCACGCTTGGTATTGCAACGTCTACAGTACAAGCTCTGAGGGATGTAACTTTTTTAGCTAACTCATGCGCTTTTTAATTTCCATCAATTCGCATATGCCGGGGACACGAATAAATGTATTTGGGCTCCTGTATAACATACCTCAACTGTCTTAAATCGGGACCAAAATAGATATGTGATATTTCGGAATGGGTAAGACTGGAGAAAATCGTTGCTTTGATTTGTAAGGAGCACTCTTACCTAGATACATACATTTGTCTTACTTTTTTTCATCCTAGAACAATATTTAATTCATAGGTTTTCTTCTTTTTGACTTTTCATCCGTTTCTCAGTGACCATAACCAAATGCATTCGCTCCGGTCATCCGCTAACATGGTGCGCAGTATTCTGCGAAGTTCCTACACATGTATGTATGTATGTGCATTAGACTGGGTCGATTTATTAACCGATATCGCGCCATCGATTTTTCGATAGGATTTGGGCTCAGGAAAAAAAGTTCCACTACGCATACCCAAAATATAATTTTCGGGCCTGCGAAATTTCATCGATTTTTTATCCTTTTTTTTTCATTTTCAAGGCTCCAAATCATTTTTGATGAATTTTTTTTTCGTGTCAATTGGCAAATGCAAAATTGGTAAATGCAGTTTTTTGAAAAAAAAAAAAAAATTCTTTTATGGAGATTTAGAAGAATTTTGGCCGAAAAAGCGATTTTTTTCGCAGGTTCGAAAATTATTTTTTTGGTTATGCGAAGTGGAACATTTTTTCCTGAGCCCAAATCCTATCGAAAAATCGATGGCGCGATATAGGTTAACTTTCGTCCATACAAATCGACCCATCTCAATGTGCATATATGTATGTACACACCTATAAAAAATTAAGAAAATTACGTCCTATATTTATATACGGGCAATTCCTGGGTAATGGACGTGACATTCGCACGCATTTAAACCTGCATAAAAAATAATATGAGAAGCGGACTGGGCAGACATTACAGTGTTTAGATAGCACAACCAGAGTACTTATATATGACCATTCATATATGATACGGTTCGACGCGATAGGAAATAGAAGTGCTTCAAATCGCTTCAAGTGCTTCAAATTCTTTGGCCATCCCCATTTATTTATTGTGGGCAGAATTGTATCTCACCTGTTATCTATAAAATTAGGAAAATTATCAAATAATCATGAAGTTATATAATGGAAAATTACAATTATTTGTATTATATCGTCTATACCTCTGTTATTAATGGATCGATTTTTAAGATTGTAGTCATTTTAAAGAAGCAAAGAAGTAAAGATATAAAAATTGCATTAGAAAGGAGTAAAATTCGTATTTTCTTCAGGATTTCAAACTCCTTGCGCAATTTTCGATCTTTTTAGATTAGCATAATACTTACTTAATTGCAGCTTAAACGGTTATGGCCATCCAACAAGCGCGCCAGTCGCTACTTCTCTCTGTCAACTGACGCCAATTGGTCACACCAAGGGATTTTAAGTCGTTTTCCACCTGGTCCTTCCAGCGAAGTGGAGGGCGCCCTCTTCCTCTGCTTCCATAGGCGGGTTCCTCATCGTTAAATCTCCTTCGGCACTTGCCATCGCCAACACTGGAACACTCCCAGGGCCGCTTCATCTGATGTTTTCATGGTCAATGCACCATATAGCAGGACTGGTAAGATAAGTGACTTGTAGATTATGATTTTCGTTTGCCAAGAGAGGACTTTATTTTTCAATTGCCTACCTAGTCCTAAGTAGCATTTATTGGCAAGAGTGATTTCAGAGCTGATGTTATTGTTAGTGTTAATGCTGGTTCCCAAATAAACGAAGGGTTTTAATATTTCGAAATTATTGCTGCCAACAGTAGCGTGGTTGCCAAGGCGCATATGCGCTAAATATTTGCTCGATGACAGCAGGTACTTCGTTTTGTCATCATTCACCATCAAACATATCTTTACCGCTTCTTTTTCCAGTTTGGAGTAAGCCGAACTTATGGCGCGGGTTTTCAGGCCGATGTTATCAATGTCATCAGCATATGCCAGTAATGGCACGCTTTTATAGAATATAGAAAGAAATCGCCCATCTGAAACTTTGTTTCGTTTCGAATGGCTCGGAGAGGTCCTTCCCAATTCTGACTGAGCTGATGGTGTTGCTCAACGTCATTTTGCACAGCCGTATAAGTATTGCGGGGAAACCAAATTCAGACATAGCGGCATATCCTTTTCGTGATGTCGAAGGCGGCTTCAAGATTGACGAAGAGGTGATGGGTGTCGATTCTTTTTTCGCGGGGGTTTTCCAATATTTGGCGTATAGCGATGATAGATTTACCAGGTCTAAAGCCGCACTGATAAGGTCCTATCAGCCGATTCACAGTGGGCTTCAATCTTTCGCAAAATACACTTGACAGGACCTTATATGCGATATTAAGAAGGCTGATTCCGCGATAGTTGCTGCAGTTTGCAGTATCCCGTTTCTTGTGGGCTGGGAAAAGAAGAATTTTATTACAATCGTCGGGCATGCCGCATGTCCGTACATATTTTGCAAAGAAGCTGATGCATGCGCCTTACCAACTCTTCGCCGGCGTATTTGAATAGCTTCGCAAGCAATCCATCAACGCACGCGGCCTTATTGTTTTCAATCTGGTTATTGGTATTCTGACTTAGCCATTATCGGGATTGGCATAATACTTTGTACTTATAGGGAGTGATATCGAAAATCCAAACAGCCTTGTTCCATAAAACTAAGGGCCACCTTAATGTACACATATATTTACTTACTAAATACAAACATGCTGCGTATATTGGGTCGCGTACCTTTAAGAGTGTTTGAATATCCTTCTCGCCGCTGGAGACGCTTATCTCTAAGTTTTTTTTCTACTCACTGTTGAGTTCCACCAAAAATAATACGATTTCACCTGTTAGTCGTTTGGGTTCGACTATATGTATGTATAAGCGAATTTATGCTTTTCCTTCATGCATTTTTGTTTCTAGCTGAATATTTAAGTTAAGTCCATAGTTGCTTGTCTGTTAAATTTGTCATCTACTTCAAAGCCATCGAAGATGAACTTTAGAAGGTTGCAAGAATATTACTTACTCTAATGCATATCAAAGTTAATAAAGGCAGTGTATACCCTTCTTTTTCTTGTTTAAGCCAATGACTATGGTTTATTGAAAGAAAACCTTGAATGCGCTTGAAATGGTAAAAATGAAGTAGCGACTGTTAATGAAGTAGACCGACGAAAAAAATTTCGACATTTGCCAGATTTATCTTTCTGAAATGCCTACGGTAAGAATTCCAAATGTTACATGGATTTTACAAAACTTAGACGTGAATCTCGCTAAAAAAAACACATTTGGTAAGTTTTGTTAAAAAAAAACCGGATATTAAGTATTTTAATGTTTCAGTTTTAGTCACACGATGGATAGCTGTAAGTAAGCAAAACGTATAAAGCATGCTAAATAAATATTGGTAGTAAGTTTTTATGGAATTTTATGTAAAATGTTCTCTTCCTCATGTTATATCCATAAAAGCAAAAACAGCATTACTCAAGTGCAAAATATGCCGACCAAAAGTTTAGGATAGGAGCTACGAGCTAATATATGCGACAGAAAGCGATACATATTCATAAAAACTTTAGCGATGTGATATGATTAACGAGTATACGTGGAAGGGAGCAAGCTTTAAAACACTACCAGATAAAGACTGTGGGTGTAAGGGTATCGCAACTCATAATTCAATTACATATCTCAGGAAATTTCTCTACCAAAATCTTCACCATTTTCAATCAGAGCATTTCTTTATTTACAGCATGGGTCGTGAAAAAATATAAGGGACTGTGGTTTCGCTTACGCAAAGCTTGCTATGTAAGACGGACCGCTGATTTACAGTAATCAATGTTTCACTGTTAGTTAGGGCTTGCTAAAGTCAGTCATTGCACATTCGATAATGAAAGCGAAAAAGCGTTAGTCGACAATTTTATCGTTCAAGATTTGTTATGCATGTAATTTCCACTCAGGACAATATATTGACAGAACAACGATCATTCAGCAACACTAGTTGAAATAGTAGAAAACATTTGCAATCTATCTTCAGATCACTAATATCGAAATGATATGGTACAAAATGGAGCCTGACTTCACTCTAAGGGCTCATTCCGTACACACGTAAGACACAAAGTCCCTCGCAATAAAAACAGCATACAGTTTAAAGTTACATAAGTAGAATATAGTGAAGTTGAAAAATTCAATTTGAATATAACTAGAGTCAAACTGCGCCTACTGCGTCAATGAATTTTCCTTGATATTTTAAAAATCGAAGACAATTGTGACAACTTGTAGACGAAGATGAAACAAAAGTACACTATGAACGGTTTTTAGAAACACCGCATTGTTTTGGTTTTTTTTGCTCCACTCAGATGAACTGTTTTCAGAGTTAATGAATCTGTTCCACTTACAACAAAAATAATTGCAGAAAATAATTCGCAAAGTAAGCTTATTTCAATAAGAACAAATTAAACCAGTTTCTTGCTTTTAAGTTCCGAAAAAAAAACAATATCTTTCCAAATTTGACAGTCCCTATACATTTTTACTAAGTTCAGTTTCAAAATGTAATTTTAGTTATGAACTAAAAACAAGTAAGGAAGTCTAAGTTCGGGTGAAACCGATCATTACATACCCAGCTATACACTATAAATGCTGTTGTTGTTTGTTTTGTGTGCGTAATAATGTTAAAAGGCTGCGCAATAATGCATATACATTTGGTTCTATTCTGAACTAATTTTTCTTCGAGTTATGGCTCCCGAAACATAGAAAATTGCTTAGTCATAAAAGGAGCGGAGCCACGACCATTTTTTAATTTGAAGTTTTCCTATTTATTGTTATAAATCTACTTGGGAAATGAATACCATTGATATAAAGCTCTTTTCTGCAAAGATATAGCTTATTTTATTCGTCCACGACCCTTTTAAAAATCTTTTATATATAAGTGGGCGTGGTCCTTAACCGATTTCGTCAATTTTTCTTCAAAGCATTCCTTATAGTAAAGGCAACCTCTCTGCCGAATTTTGTTACGATAGATGTACAACCAACCGCTATCCAATCAAAGTTATAATACCATGTGTACAAGTACAGCTGGGTATAACAAATACTGAATAAATTGGGATAAATGTATGAACATATCGAGCAATCTTTTCGGCTTTTCTGTTTCTCCATTAAACGGTTTAATATTTTAACTAAAATTTAATGAGGAACGTGATAATTAAATCCTGTTTTTATAGGAATACTAAAATATTCCCCAATTTCTCAACCTTTAAGAACTTAATGCCGCTCACCATACTTTTGCAATCATGCTGAGAAGCAATTGAACAGTATTACGTTTTAAGTAAATTGAATGCTGTTTTTTGTTGGGCTGTCCTCAAATGGTTTGAAAATCTCTCGAATAACTCAATATCAAAAGGTGCTATTGAAAGACAAACCACAGTGGCAACCCTACCTTTGGTAGCTTCTTAATATAATAACCAATCTTTTAACTCTTCAAAAAATTACATACTACTTACTTTATTATCGACGTGGGTTTTACTAGTATGTTGTCGAAATCTTTGCTAATTTTAAACTGCTACTATGGTGAATAAAGTCCGAACAAGCATGCATCAAAAATTTTAAAGTTTATAGACCCATGTCTCGAAATTCAGTTAGAGAAAAGCAAAAGACAACCGAAGACATTTTAACTACATACCCATTTTATCTGTATCGTTCCAAAAAAACATAAGTAAACAGAGTAAATCATTTTCAAACGGCGCACGGTGGGGTGTTTGATCAATCGACCTGGCCAAATTAAAACAGAAGTTATTTCTCTTAAAAAAGTGGTCTTCTCACTTCATTGTAATGAAAAGAAATATTTGACAGTAAATTCACGGTGTTCCGCGCAGAATTACTATGGATTGGGCGCCCGGTTTCGGATTAATTTTTTGCCATTACATAAGATATTGACATTTTTAAGTAGGGTTGCCACCTCACCTTCTTTTTTATATTTCTTTGTAAATTCACTACCATCTCGGAAACGGTTTAACCGATTTGAATAAAATTTGGTATATCGATATAGTATTACATTTAAGATTTTAAGGCCTAGAAATTGCCACTGATGATGTTTTCATAAGGTTGCCACCTCTTTTAAGTTTAAAAAAATTACATGAGATATGCCAATAAGGGCCTCTTACAATATTCATCAGCACTCAAAAAATCGCGGTTATGCGCAGCCGTTTTTGTTATTAAACTTTGAAACAAACACAAGCTTATGTATTGCCAAAAAATTACTGACATGATATGCCATGAAAAAATGGTATATCTTTTTGTGTGTATTTTTAAGCTAGTTCTATCTAGCTAGGTATATCTTTTTGTTTGCAAGGTTTATAAAAAATTTAATATTGGAAAGTAGTAGTATTACAAGTCGAATAACTCAATAAATATATAACATATGAATTAAAACCACATTTACCTGTCCTAAAAGAAAATTTAACTTGATTTCATTAAAGCCAAACAAGTGAACAAGAAAGGTATATTGCTTTTTAATCCAAAAATACTTCGAACTGCACACAATTTTTATACAACTGTAGATGTGCGCGGCTAGCTCCGTTGACTTTGCAGATGGGTTTTAGGGTATGTATACTATTCAGTGGACATCTAGGAACGCCAGGGAGTATATTTAAAAAAATTAGAATATTTTGAAAAATCGACATTTGGCCAGATAAATAGATTAGATACCCCAACGTGCAGCGATTCTCCGAAGCACAAAAATAAATATTTTAAACCATGAAAACACTTTAATTTCTTGTCGGTCACGTCATACCCTCTCTAAATGCGCTCACAAAAATTAAATGATCATTTTCTACGAATTCTATTTCTTCTGATTCGTCATGGCTGGCAACACCAACCAGCAAAACTGCGACCAAAGCAAACAAACAAACTCTGTTTTAGGGATAACCTACAGGTAGCGCAGACTCAATAACAGCAACCTGCCGCAACAAAACGCAAATTGACCTTCACGCCCATTTTAACGCTGCTGAATTTTTATGGCTGCCACTACCAGCTCCGTTAGCTTATCAGTGGCTCAACAAAGTACTAATACTAAGATTTTCAACGAAAAAGGTAAGTAGGTAAGCAGGTCTTGTTAGTCCCATCATCAGAGTGTTACGCTATTAACGCGCCTTTTCATTAGATGGCGGACCGTTACGGCTGATTTGTCACTATAGTTTGCTTATCGAACAAGCGTGAACAAGAACTTGAAACTGAATGCCTGAGGTAAGAAATATAAGCAAATATACATACACACGAAGCAATAAACATTTGGGAAATGAGCAATATATTCGTAGACTCATTAAAAAGTATGTACTGTAGTTAGTTAAGGCGATACCAGTGACTTTTAACTTGCCTAGCATTGACATTTCTATAGAGCCTAGGATGCATTTGCTCTCCCTTTATGCTTGGTTGCAAATTAAGAGTTAATCCTATAGGATATATACGCCAAGGTTATACACAGTGGACATCGTTAGCTAGTGCTGGTGCAAATATGCGGTTATAACCGAAGATTTTGCGGGTGCGCGACATTTCTGAGGTGACAATTACAGTGTAGTTAACATTTTAATTGTGATTTCTTTGACACGGGTTGAAGGTCAGGTTGTATAAATGGTAACAATATAAGTTTGGTTAGGTTAAGAGGGCGTGTGTGTATTACCCACACTTCCACTCGGAGACATTTTTGTCCATTGTGAGTGCCCTCAGCAAGTGCAGGGCTGCGGCACATTCGTTTAACCCCATTACCTCCTAGTGGTCCTCAACGAACCACTTGTTTTCCCTGAAGAACCCAAGAAGAAGCGAGACGTCCACCGTTCCAACCTCTGTGAGGAGCCCAGAAATCTGAGCCTACTTCTTTGAGGCGCCGGACATCGGCAGAGAAAGTCGTGAATCGATTCCCCTTCCTCCTCATCCTGACAGCTTCTGCAGAGGGAGCTTGCTGGTATTCGCCACCGTCGGAGCATTAGTGCGATAACACAATGACCTGTGATGACACCCGTAATTACCCTCACCGCAGATTTGTTCAGTTTGAGAAGGAAGCTGGTGTATTTCATATCCAAGCATGGCCATAAGGACCTTGAGACTTCGCAGTCAATCCTTTTGGTCCATAGCAAGTCCGCTGCCCTGTTCTCATATTCTTCGATTCTCCCCAGGAGATAACACAACGGTGGTCGTACGGAGTTTTCCACCTCAGTTATGTCCAAATTGGAACCTTTCCTATCCATCTCGTCTGCGAGTTCATTCCCTTCAATACCGCTGTGTCCAGGGACCAAGCAAAGGGAGACATTGAGATGGCTTATAGAAGCCAGAGAGGCTCTGCACCTCCGCACGATATCCGATTTTATCATGCTGGACTCTAATGCACTTAAGGCGGCTTGGCTGTCAACAAAGATTGTTACTCCGGTGTCGGACACCAACATATCTTGAAGCAATTTTGCTGCTCTGTCTATGGCATAGACCTCGGCCTGGAATATTCGATAAGTCAAACATTAAATCGGCAATTACCATAAAAATTAAATAATGTGTCAAGTTATGAAAGTTATAATCCGAGTAATGGATTCTTAAAACGTTAGACAATTTTCCATAAAAAATACATTTAATTTATTTGTAATTTATAGATAATTACTGTCACTCAGGTCATGAGTTCATCGCAGCATTTTTGTTTGTGTGTGGGCCGAACAAACGACGAGCGGGTGGATTAATGTAAGTTCGGTAAGTAGTTGAAATATGCAGTTTTTAAGAAAAATTTTAACAAGATAAAATCGCCCTTTTCTCGTTAGCGCCAATGGTGGATTCGTTAAATCTCCTTTTTATGAAAATTTGAGTTGTATGGAGATTGTGGTACTATAAAATCCATTGTCAACCAAAAAGATTAAATGATGGCGCCAGGTTCAGACGAAAACTTCCTTTTATTCGAAACCAATTTATAAAGTTGACTTCAAAAGTGACTGCCATAAGAGTCGCTTCAGATAGAACTTTACGCCACACTTTAACTTTGACAACTGGAAGCTTTAAACCAAGGAGCACAAAACTATGTCACATTCAAGCGCAAAAGGATATATTTTGAACTAGCAGTAATTGTATTGACAAATGTTTTGTGGTTATTTTAGTTATAAGAAATATTTTAACGTTGACCTGTTTCTGTTAATTTTATTTTAAAAAATTTTAAAATACTACGAATAAAAGGAAAATAAATAACGGCAGATGTCAGAGTTATCAAAAGTTAGAAGTAGCCCCATGGTTCAACTATATGGTTGGCTCATCTGTACCAAATCAAAATATGTTAGTTCAGATTGTCAAAATCTGCGCGTTGGTGTTATGCGAATGGAGTGGAATGAAAACAAAACTTCGCAGTTTTTGCATGTGTAAAAAAATGTTCCCACTGTGTTGGTTTCATTTTGAGTTTGCCAACTCCTTTTCACAATCCCATCGACCATGCAATGACAAAAATAAAATCAGCTGATGGGATGAGCCAACCATATAATTGAGCCATGAGCAGCCCATGATTCAATTACTAGAGCTTTGACACTCCCAAATTTAAAAATCTTCTCCGCGGGTTGCTTTTACGAAGTAAGGAAAACGGGAAATAATTCAATCCCCTTCAGAGAAAATTGTAGTAGAAAACTACTTTTAGTAGTATATTAGTAATGATAATAAATTTGTAAATGCCAACAGGTTTTGGGGGAAATAATTAATTTTCTACTAAATATTTCGTGAAATGATACAGTTATGTTGGTTTGGCCAATCTTTCAGAATGTGTTTGAAGAATGCCGTACGTCAGAATTTAATTAAAAAATACTCTATCTCAAAACTTGTTTCAAAACCTCTCTATCTGAGCATAAGTTCAATCCATTTTGACATAAGAGGGAATTAATGAAAAGTATTCTGAGAAAAGGCGTTCTTCAACCTAATTCATATATAGGGCGATTTTGTGAAAAATCCTGAAATAGGAAATTTTCGAAATACATTTTGAGATAGAATGATTTCGAACTGGCAGCCGACAGGGGGTGATACTCTACTCAGTAGCCGCAATGAACTGATAAAATAATTAAAGAACATGGCTTAGACCTTTATTTTCTGACGTTGACTTTGACAGACGAGTTAAGCTTTTGTACGGTCCTGCTATGCAGGGAGTATTCACCTTTTTATTCTGAAATTCCGGATTTTTTTTACGTATAAGTATTCATGGAAGTGTTCCGGATAAAGCGTGAATTTGGAATATTCGGAGCACGTTCTTATGATTGCACCTCACAAGGTCTGAATATTCCAAATAATTACATCCATAATATTCCAAATATAAAACAATTCCACAAATTCTTAAATGGAGAGGAATGTTCCCAACATACGGAATGAATAAGTTAACATGCTCAATGAGTACATTTTGCTATGGCATCTCCATTATTTACTAATGACATTTTTACTGGAATCGACTTACTACTGAATTTTTTGACGTTGAACGATGAATTTTAAATTGGTTTAGGTTTCGTATGTTCAAAGGTTTACGAAAGTCCGTGATTCCTTGGTGTCCGTAGTTTTCATAAAATTACCTATGTATAGCCACACTAATAGATCATGGCATAAGTTAATACATTCAGCATAAAGTTACAAGAAAATCGTCTATGGAATTATGCAGTTCAGTACTTATCGGGTATTTGTAAACTGATTTCTTCTTATTTCTACTACTAATATTTTTCAAAAAATTGCAAAGAAACAACACAGTTAAAGGATATCAATTCAATTTGGGAGCAAAATTGCTGCAATTATCAAAAAATTGTTCAGCCGAGAAAACCTATTGTGATTTAATCATGGAAGTAGCCCAACCTTTCGTTAGATTTGTGTAAAAAATGTGACTGACATCGGTGCATATATATGAAAGTAGTACCATCAAAGAAACTGACCTAGGGCATTGCAACTTGTTTTAAATATAATTTGTATACCTTTCATGAACATGAAATGGTATATTAACTTTGGTCCGATGTTTGTAACGTTGAGAAGTATAGAAGATAGACTCACCATTAAGTATACCGAATTGATCAGGGCGACGAACTGAGTTGATATAGACATGTCCGTCCGTCTGTCCGTCCGTCTGTCTGTTTGAACGCAAACTAGTCCCTCAAATTCTGAGATATCTCAATGAAATTTGACACAAGGATGTATTTTTGTATTATATTAGACATTTGTCGGATCCGGTAGGATCGGACCACTATAACATATATCTCCCATACAACTGATCGTTCAGATAACACGATTTTGGTCATTCCTGACGCAATTTAGAAAGTATAAACGTGAAACTCGGTGATATATATTCTAATATATCTTAGAAGATATCCTGAAAAAACCACTTTGATCGGAGCTATATATAGTATATATCCCATACAACCGATAGTTCAGATAGAACGATTTTTGGCAATTTCTCCCTTACTTTCCAATATAAAAACATTAAACGTTGTGATATTTATTCTAATATATCATAGAAGATTTCCTGAAAAAATCACTTTAATCGGAGCTATATATAGTATATATATAGTATATATATAGTATATATCCCATACAATAGTAGTTCAGATAGAAAGATTTTTGGCAATTTCTCCCTTAATTTCCAATATAAAAACGTGAAACTTGGTGATATATATTCTAATATATCATAGAAGATTTCCTGTAAATATCATTTCGATCGGAGCTATAAATAATATATATCCCATTCCGATCGTTCAGATAAGAAGGGTTTTTTGCCATTTTTTATTTTATATTTATCTTAAAAATCGTTTATGTATATACATCTTTTCACTATAAATTTCTTATCTTATACATCCGATTATTTGGAGATTACGAACGGGATAAGATTATTGTTCAGCCTCATTCATGAAAGTTATGAAGTCTTTGGCACAGCCGAAGACAGTCCCGTCCTTACTTGTTAAAGATTATTTTTGCTTTGATAAATCTACATTCTAAAGACTACCCAAATTCTTTTGAATAACACTGCGTTACAAAAACGAGCTTTAGTTCTGTCCTATGAACCAAATATACTTTTTCGGAAAGGGGAGAAAAAATAAAAATATACGTGTATCGGCGATTTTCATATACACGTCAGAATTCTTTTTTTTTTATGTATAAAGTATAAACACTACGAGCTTTATACTCCTTTCTCCCCTTTCCGAAAAGTATATTTGGTTCATAGGACAGAATGTGTGTAACGCGGTTATTTGTCATCCGAATTTGAAAATTCGTAACAATATTTTGGCCATGAAATCCTCTGTAATCCCTTTAAACTTTCTTTTGAGCTCTACAGTTCACATTTTTGCACAGTTTGGTGAAATGAGAAATAAACTTTAAGGCGGCTAAGTTGGGTTAGCCCAAAAATCTAAATGAAGAATAAATCTGTTTAAAGAACAAGTAACTTTATGAGGGACGCTAATAAATGTAATTGGGTGAAGTAAAGATTATATACCATTATAGCAAAATTCTGTGGTCCAGAGCCCTTTTGTGGACTCACTAAATGACCACAAGTAACAGGGAAACAAAGCAGTTCAGACAAACCTGGATTTTATACCCAGGGCAAAGGAAGGCCACCTTGCGCATAGTCCTAGCAACGAGGATCTACGAACTCTCACTGAGTACTATACGGAACGTTGGAGTCTAAATTAAATCCATCCCATTCACAAATCTGTCGATTATGTGAGCTGGAGGATGAATCACCGGTACAGATTCTCTGCGAATGCGTCGCCCTGGCGAGGCGGAAACTCTTCCTTCTAGGTGCTGGCACTCTTAATCCCTCCGTGATATGCAGTAAAAAGCCTGAAGAGGTACCTTAATACAGTAAAAGTCTCCACATACAGTAAAAGGCTGAAAGTTCAAGCCCCATAAATCAAAATAGAGGTCGCAGTGCATCAGGCCTAATAATAATAATAGATTTGATGTGTGGTAACGTAAAAAGCCATAATTTAGTTTCACTTAAAGAAATAACTGATTCGTTTCAGTAAAGTAAATAAAAAATGTGAAAATCCAGCCAAATTTCGCCTAATATACCTACTAAGGAACTTTTCTTGTGCAATTTTTTACACTTTTATCAGGCCCCCTTATAACCATGTGTTCTTTCAAATGCTTGAACATTTATCAAACACATCCGCTAACATACATTTTTTTTGTTTTACTGTCAAATGCTATACAAACATCTTGAAAAATGTTTAAGTAAATAATCGTGTTAAGTTACTGTGCACATTGATTCGCTTAAAGTCTACGCATGCTACTAGTCGTACGCTTTGTGACACAATTTAAATTATCAATTTGAGATTGGGTTAACATTCCGGGCATAGCTTGTATATTTAATGTTAATAAACTTTATTTTAACATATCGAATTGTCTAATGACAATTTGAATATGGTGGAGGGATGGTTTCCGAGAGAGTTTTGTAAACCGAAAGTTTTTCGCAAAACGCTCATCGAGGACCCCAGAGAGAAAATCTGGGTCTATTTGAAAAATGTAAGGATCCTGTTTGAAAATCAATTTTTCTTAATAGTGAAGAAAGGTAATCTGGTGTTGCATCTACCATTGTAGATATATGAGAATGTGTACTGTAAGGTCACGCGCAAATTGCAAATTCTTAAGACACATGAATTTGGCTTAATATTCTCAGCCAACAGACTGTATACGGCTTAATTTTGATTGCCTACTTGAAGATACTTGCAAAATTTAAAGCAATTGTTTATTTTTTGGATCAACAAAAAATCTGTAAGGATATGAATCAATAGACTTTTCATCGGGTCCCTAAGAAAACTCGTAGCACTACCATTTTTCCACAAACCATTTTCCAGCGTTTCAGTAGCCATAGCTCGAAAATTAATTGACCTATCTTGAACAATACGGCAAACTTGTTTCCTTTATAATGATACGCATTTCCAATAAGGGTGGGCAAAATAACTTTATAAACACGCCTCATTTGATAATACGAAGTGTAATAGAATTGAATCTGGATGTACTTTACGATAAGAACTCACAACTGAGTGTACAATGTTCGGTTCAACCCGAACTTAGACTCCCTTACTGGTTTTTTTGATGTGTAAACATCTTTGCAAATTAGGCAGTTTGGTTGTTGTTGTTGTAGCAGTGCTTCGCCCCATCCAATAAATGCGTCTATTCACAAATTGTCATCAATATCCTCAATATCCAAGGAAACTTGCAGTTTCAACAGGCGTGGACCAGAGAGAGAGGGACGCTAGAGGCGTTAGTTCTATTTAAATTAAAAAGAAGCTTGGTGTAATGTGGGGACACGTTGCAAGCAGGACATACATAATGTATGTCGGGGTTGATTCTGGATAGGTAAGAGCTGAACTTGTTACAGTATCTAGATCGAAGTTGTACTTGAGTGCCGCGCGTCGCCCTAGGTAGAATGCTTTCCTCTTCTGCGAGTTTAGGGTATTTTTCTTTAAGAGCGGGGTTCGCCGGGAAATTACTGGCATAGAGGTCCGACGCCTTTTTGTGCGTATCAATGCGAACCTGCTTGATTTTCTCTTATATATACAGCTGATTTCTCAGGTGCCGTATTTCCTCATAATGCTTGCGGAGATTACTTCTTAAGCCCCTGGGAGGTGGAGTTTCTTCTATCAGATATCTGTTTGCATGCCCAGGCTTCTTGGTGTTCAACAGAAACTGTTTATTCAGCATTTCATTTCTCTCGCCACACTGTATAGATGGTGTTCTGGGGACATAAGAAGAAAGCCTGAGCGGTTCTGAGCAGCTAATTGCTTTGTAAGTGGTAATGAGCGTCCCTTTATCTTTACCCCAAGTACTGCCAGTAAGAGATTTGACGATTTTGTTACAGCTTTGGATTTTAGGTACAATTGCGGATGCATGCTCGCCACAATGCGTATCCCGATCGAACGTCACACCTAGTATTTTTGGGTGTAAGTCAGTCGATAGAACTGGAGATATCAGAGAGATAGTTGTTTATTTTATTATATACCTCATCGATGGATAGGTCGGGACCAGTGGCCATTATCGTGCAGTAATCGGCGTAGGATACAATGGTAACTCCTTCTGGTGGCGAAGGGAGCTTGGATATGTAAAGTGAAAAAAAAACAGGGATAGGACACCACCCTGAGACAACCCTAGTTTAATTCTTCTGGGTTTAGATGTTACGTTTCTGAATAGAACCGGTGCCTGTCGACCATACAGATAATTTGCTGTCCTACTTTTGAGACTATGAGGAAGTGGAGACCCTTTTCCAAGTTTTGTAGTAACTTCCCGTGATTTACTGTATCAAACGCTTTTGATAAGTCTGGCGCTACGAGTACTGTTCTGTGATGGGTCTTTTGATTCAACCCGCAATTTATCTGAGGGTTGATGGCGTTCAGTGTTAGTTCTATATAGTTTTCGGTGAAATAGCAGAAATATAAATATTGGCATTTGATTTGAAACTTGGCAAAGCACAGTTTAAGAGTCTCGATGATGACTTCAGACTGAAGTCGAAATATTGGAAAATAGAAAACCTAACAAAATACACAGTCAAGTGTTTTATTTAAAAAAAACCAGCCTGATACTAACGGCCAAAAAGGGACAAATATTCTTGGCAATTGGAGGTATTCGAAGTCTGTTATTGCAAATATGAAATCAGAACTTTCAAATTAAATTAACCAACCAAAGCAACTAAGTTGCTTAAATTTTAGACTTTTATAAACAGACTTCGAGACCCTTCAAATCTCAAGTCTCAAATGAAATGCCAATATCAATCAAACCACCACCAAACAGTAGTGACTACACATTGCACAAAAATTCAAAGTAAACATACATCGTTTTGTAGTATAACTGCCATATAACACACAATCATATTTATATATATAATTGTGGGAGCGAATTTTCCACATTAGCCAGATATGCAGCTGAACAGGGGCGTTGAAAATGGGTTGCAAGTTGCAACTGATATTTTTCTCTGAATATATTTAAAACAAAAAAAAAAAAATCGACAGTCCTCAATGAAAAAATTTGTTTTTAAGTCAAATTTGTTATCAAACTGCTTCATTAAATTCAGGAAGCATCAGTTTTAACCACGACTTAAAATTTGTCACTTTTCCAGTGCATCTACAAAATGCAGGACTTTTTTTTCAATCAACTACTCCCAAAAACGCATAGACTTCAAATTAAATTCTGACTTCTTGAAACTGCATATTTGACTGCTTTATTGTATCTTCTTTTATCAAAACTCAATGTAGTGAGTTCAAAAATACAAGGTGTCTAACGCTTTCTCGCTAAAGACATAGACAATTTTGAGGATATACAAAATATAGCTCCACTTTATCGTTCTGGAATTAATCACTACGAGACACATCCGAAAACCAAGAGCAGCATTCCAGTATAATAAGAAAACGTCAATTTTGTCAAATCTTATTGCAAACCAATAGCGGAGCCGTAAACTTTGACATTTCTTCGATGTATTGAATTGAATACAGTTTTCCGAAAGTGAGCTTTGGGCGCTTTCAACAAAATGATCATCGGTTGAGCGATCTCTTTCTGAATGCATTGTTGAGTGTTTTTAATCCACTCAATGGTTGGGATTTTACATCAAACATAAATTATTTTGGCTACATTTCTGTTTATTCGGCTGTTTGGCAGTTTTTTTTTTGATATTTTGAAGTGTTGGTTATGAATACAATTTTTCGTCTTATCAGTACAGTGAAATATAAAAAAAAAAAATAATTAAAAATGAAATTTTGGCTTTTAATAAGAGAATAATTACCCCATTTGCCAATTGGCTCAATTCGATGTTTCTAAAACAAAATTCCTATCACTCAACTAACTGAAACATGTTTGCAACGTATCAATAAAAATTGTGTTCGCTGAAAACGTCCAGCTATTAGGGGCGGCAGAGTTGCCAGATTTCGAGGCAGCAATTAAGCTGCTAGTATTTGTCAAGAGGACGGAGTTATTCTATAACATATGTCCTGGAACCTGTTTAGGGTTCTTCCGTTTGGTCGTCAAACAAATTCTGGTAACACTATGGACACATTCAGTCTATGTAAGGTATTTATTGCCCGGCCAGTTCAACCTAATCTAACCTGAAAACGCCCAATGCATATCGAATGTGCTCAATTTTAGCTTGTAGTGACGAAAAATCCTCTTCTTGATTTTAAAGGTAAACGTTTATGTAAGAACTAAAATCAGTTCAATATTTTAAAGAAATGATGCTTTTAATCTTTAATACGTCTGTCTGTAGATTTTGAGGGGTTTCTTATTATTTTATGTACATTTTCATATACATACCTCCATCTCTTACCACTTTATTCAAGTTTGAAAGGCAAGTAAATCCGGCTCTGGATATTTACGTATGTGTGCGTCTACAACTGAATATGAATAAATGACTTTACTTGATTGCGCTTATCATCGTTTAGTTCGATAAAAACAAATGTTTGGGCGATGAAGTTTGAAAATAATTAAAATTTAAATTACTCATTAAAACAGTAATAAAAAGTGATAAAATACGCTAATTTAAAAGCCAAATAAGTAAATTGAAGAAAACACAGCGTGTCTTAGCTCATTAACGAAGCCGAATCATGGCATTTGTTTTTATTTATGCGTCACGAATTGCGTAGGCACTAGAAGTGAAACTTTTAGTGCTTGCAGATGTGTATTTTTAATCTTCCTTAATGAAGCGACTCTGGGAGTGTTGGAGAGAAAAGTTCTTCGAAAGATTTGCGGACCTCTGCGCGTTGGCGACGGCGAGTACCGAAGAAGATTTAATGATGTACGAGCTTTAAGGGCCCATTACTGACACTTAGCATAGACTTGACTTGACTTGGCGTAAACTTCGCAACTTAGCCACGATTATACTCCACTTAGCGCATACAATCTGGCATCATAATCAATAAATGTCATTTTTGACAAAATGTCAAAATGAAATAGAAACAAACAAAAGGCATCTCAAAATGTAAACGTCACTTAGAACTTACATAGAAAATCAAAATTCAACCAGGGATGCACCTTAACGTTAAGCTAATCGTTTATCAAAAAATTTCCACCGTTTCCGTTGAAACACTTCGAAATATTATCGATAAAGAAATTATCAAGATAAATTGTATCTCGTTTTTAACCGAAACGAATAGCTTTCGTTAACGTTAAAAACGTTAACGAAAACGTGATACTTTATGTTTGAACTGTGCTGGCAATGCTATAGCCATGGTGAAGCCATAAGGTGGTAACAGCGAGCGGACATACACACACCATCTCCATGTAATTTGCTTGTGTAGTTCGTTGATGGTAATGTCAAAAATACTATGAGAAATATTCGTACTGTCAAAATTCATGAGAAAAGTTGCAATCAGCTTGGCTAATGCTTTCACCTTTAATGACTCCGCCATCAATCAGCTTTGCCAGCATAGTTTGGAATTAATAATCAACATAAACGATTTGATTTCGTTTTGATATGGCAGAAAACGAAACAAAATCATTTCGTTAATTTGACGTTCTTAACGTTAATAAACGAAACGAAATGACTTTGTTTCGTTTATTAACGTTAATTATCGTAACGAAATGATATCGGTTCGTTGGTTAAGCATGCTTGAATTCAACAGACTAAGTCAAGTTAAGTGTTGCTAAGTTTTGAGTAATCAGTAACATGCAATGTTCATTTAACAGAACTGTAAGTGACAGTTCTCAAGCTAAGTCAAGTCTATGCTAAGTATCAGTAATGGGCCCTTTACGCAGACATCGACATAGTCCAGCGAATTAAAACGCAACGGCTACGCTGGCTAGGCCATATTATGCGAATGAAAGATGACGCTCCGGTTAAGAAAGTATTTTCCTTGGAACAGCATAGGTTGAAACTTTCCGCATTATCCTAGATTCAGAGATCAGACCTACATATACAACACATGTCAGAATTTCTTAGTAATAACGTTTTACTTTAAAATTTATTTCAAGTATGCATAGATTTCACGTACCTTCAGCCGAAAAGGAGCTTTTTTGTAGAGAAAATCTGCGATACGGTGTTTTAAAAAAAAAATCTATTATGGGACGTCTTTCAAAAGTTTTCTGAAATGGGGCGTTTTCAAAGCGGCAGCCGAGATGGGCTGTTATTCCACTTGGCAGTCGAAGTTTACTCTTCAGTTTATAAACAAAACACTTTAGTAATTCACAATTCGTAAGTTGTTGTAAAGTGTTAAGTTTTAAGTTATTTCCTTCATTTTCAACATAAAAGCTGATTAACGCATTGGAAAAACGAATAATATATATAGACATCTCAAAATACACTAATACTAGAAATTTATAATATAATTATATATAACCAAACTCTCATATTATCCATAGTAAACTTACACATGTTTCTTTTTGCAATAAATTTCGTTATAAAAGAGATATTGCAAGAAATTTAATACACTCTTTTCTGTTGCAAAAGGAAAGATTATAAATAAAACGAGGTGCCTGCTTCCAAGCACTTTTTATGAATAAAACGGCATATTATTACATTAGCTTCCTTTTTCTCATGTTTTAACACAACCAAATATTTTGAGCTTGTTATCAACTGACAAAACTTTAGATTCCCTGTTGGTTTGAGAACGAAGATAATAACTTAAAACTTTCAGCGCTTGGATGGCGCCATTTTAATCCCTTTGTCTCCTCGAAAGATACTAAAAGCATTCACTTCAAAAACTACATTTTACTTGGCCTTTGAAACACTTGCAATGAATTCAATGTCGATACTTTGATGGTTTTCTTTTTTATATGGACACATTTATATTTACGTATAACAACAAGTCAAAACAAAACATTAGACCACTAATGCTAATGGAGTTGGTCATGACTTTGTTGATGTCGTACTTTTCAAATTCAAAGTCCAAATACAAAAATGAACAATCTGACTTGGCAGATGAAAAAGAATATCAATCTCGCTGATGAGGATGACACTGCATCTGCGATTTGTAGTCATATATGAAACTAAGACGATCAATGAAATATATTTGCTGCAAACAATCATTCTCACATTCAACTAAATCAAAATTTTCTCAATTGATTGCGTTGCAATGTAATCAGAAATAATTTCCTGTTGTCTGCAAGCAAAGCATTTCCGTTACAATAGGCGTATGCCAGAGTAGGGTATAACGAATTACATGCGATAACATATGCGTGTAATTGATGGTATTTAATAAAGATGATTACCAACATCAAACATCAATTAGATAAATTGAAAATATTACGTAACGAGTATTTTATAACATATGCAGTAGGGCTTCCTCTTCCCCCCGCGGACAAAGGAATACTTTCTGGGTCGTAGCTTCTTCATTCATTCGCCTATCATTGCCTAGCCTGTGAAGCTTTTGTGGTTATATTCGCTGAGCTATGTTGAAACATATTTCCGTAAAACATTAAATTCTTACTTTGACCCACAGATGATCACTACTTATTTCGACACCGTGCATTGCTCTGAGCCATTTATCGATGATCGATTCACTTTTATAAAGGGATTTTCGTTAGTCGGAAATGGACTGTTTTCAATTGACTACTTCGCCCAAACAAGCCATTGTTCTCAAGAGTGATTCTCTGTTGGATCTGGGCTGATATTTTTTTGTTGATAACAAATACTTCCTCTTGTTATTACTCACTGCAAAATCCATTTATTGCTGCCAGAGAAGGCAGAACTTCCTTCGTAAAAGGTCAATGATATCAATTACATCGGGTTAACCAGCAAGGGCACAGAAATAAAAGTTTTCCTTCAATTTTTTAAGTACGCTCTGTACGTTGGTAAACGGTTCATTATTATTGCTCCTGTACGGCTAAGTTTATTATCGAGCGTAAACGCATCGCGCGATTCGACGAGAATCGCTGTTAGCGATAAATTATATTAGTGCATATGAAGATGTTTATGACAAAGCGATTTAGCGTAAAGCGAATTGAGCGATTACAAGCGACAAAAGCGACGAACATTTGCAACCAAAATATTTTGATTCAGTTGAGCGGAATTAGCGAAACAATATGGATGTTTTTATTGAAAAGGTACGTGACAAGCACTGTTTGTGGAATTTGCGTCATGCAGATTACCACAATCGCGATTGGATGCACTTGATATTTTTTTGTCTTATGTATACTTTTTAAATATTTTTTTCGTAACAAATAGCTATTTTCTAATAATAAAATTTTACGAGTTAATGTACGCATGTTGCTTTCTCTACACTGCCACAACGTGAATAAAGAGATGTTGAATTATATTGTTGAGCATTCCTTCGCTTGCGATTTCGCTGTACTACAAACATTCAATCGCTAGCGATAACGAAAATGTAACAAGCGATGTAGCGTTTCTCGTCGCATCGCGCAATGCGATTACGCTCGATCATAAACTTAGCCTAATAGTTTGTCCCGGTCTTGAAAGTGTGTCCCTTTCATGACTTAAGTACACTCTGACCGTTGTTTAACGGGCATTATTATTGAGCCTGTAATTATTTCGAGCATTCTTTCTCTCAATCGTTTCGAACTCAGTTTCTTCTTCTTCACGCCATGATAACGCTCATATACACCATACGCTGCTGCGACCGTACGACACGTCGTGCGGAACTTATCGCCGTACCAGTTGTTTGTGTGGATTTTCTGGACCTTTATTTTCATCCTGTCCATTTCCCTATTTCTTTTAAATTGCTTTCTTATACCAATAATGCATTAAGGTTTGCTCATCAAAAAAAACTTCAGACTTGCCTTTATTTAATTTGATAGCTTCTCTTTCACGGTTTGAGGGAAATCATATAAACATTTCTGTAGGTGCATGTGTTCAGCTAAAGCTGTGCAGAAGTTTATTTGAACAACGAATGTAAGATAAATAATTTTTTTTGCAAGTTTTTATCTAAATAACGCAATGCTTCAAAAAAAAATTAAAGTGTATTACTCTCTCAGAATGGTACAAGAACCGATTCAACCGATTTGCAAGAAATCTTCCAAACACCTCAAAAATCGTAAGTTACGAGCGACAAAATGGTTGTTCGTAGTTACAGACTCTTGACTTAGTTAAGTGTACATTAGGGATACGACTTTTTTTTAAATAAAAAATACCTATTAATAGAGGATGAGAAATGGTGAAAAAACAACAAACATAATGTTAACATAATGTTACTGCAAAATCCTTACGCAGGGAACGGCATTTGTACACTGAGAAATAATACTTTACGTTTCACTTCATATTCCATCATTTATTCAAATATTTAATTAACCTTAGAACATTACTGTGTGCCCTGTGTAAGCAAATTAATTAAAATATTGTGAATTTAAAGAAATAAACTTTAAATTTAAAGTACGAGGCGTTTTGTACACATAAACTATGTCCCCACTGCCTTTATCGCTCGCTCCACGCAGATATTACTACGCTGTTGGTTAATAATGGCGGATTCCTCTTTCACCCAGTGTTTTAGAAAACTTGTGTGTGCTGTTTTATACTTAACGAGCGATTGTTCCAATAATGCAAAATTATCTTCATGAAATCGGTGGTCAGATAACCAAACATCGTACCATGTACCGCATATAAATCTGCAAACTGGAAGTAATAGATCCTTAAAATTCGGCATGAGAATAAAAGATAAAATGGCAAGTATTGCCTTCGAATTCCATCGAGCGTTACTTAATGGTGGCAAGGGTTTGAATTGTATATAAGGAAACTCATTGTTTTTCTCGTAATACCTGAAGGCTTTTCCCAGCTCAAACAAATATTGCATATCGTCACGCCATTTAATATTCTCTACCTGTAACCGCTTATTATTTTGTTTAAAGGTATTTTTCAGATAGTCGTAGTCAGCTATTAGATCCGAAAAAAAAAATCGTAGGCAATATTTGGAGAAAATGTTTTGCCATTTAATAATTCATCCATTGTATGTCTTAAAATAAGATCAAGAACATGGTGCTGACAGCCAATATATTGTGGCTGAGGTAAGGAAATACTGTTGAAATAAGTTTGCAATAGACTAACAACGCCATTTCGTATTCCGGTGTTAACGTTTGTAATATCAGAAATTATAATTTTTATCGGTTTAAATAAGTCATATTTATGTAAAGTATCTTTAATTCCATTATAAATAGTCGATGCTTTTCCGTTTTCAAGTACCTCTGCTGATCTTATGAAAACTTTGTAAATTCCAGGTTGCGAAGGTCTCGGTATTTCAACTCCCGATTCTGCCAGTTCTTTGCAAATTTTTGTTGCTTTTCTTGTACTTACGTTGGCTTTTGTTACTAAAACAACGCCTGCAGCTGTAGATGATTTTTTTGACATTTTTTCAGGCTGATCGTAGTAGTCGCACTTGCTAGCCTCTTGGTATTCAGTATTTGTTGAAATCACTGATTCTGATCTAACTACTGAACACTCATCATCACTAGGTTGCTGTTGCTGCACCCGCTTAATTTTAGAGGGATGTACTCTAGTTTTTTTATTTGTAGTATATCCTATATATAAATGTTTGTCTTCCTTGTTTAGCCACTCACCCTCCTCGTTTGTAATGTCAAACGCTTTGCCAAACTCTGTCAAAATATTTCTACCATTCGGATACTTCAAAAACTTTCGGTAGTGCCCAAGAAGCTTCACAGTTTTCCGTTCCACCGAAGATTTTGCCATTGCCGGAAAATTTAGTTTGTTCCACAAATCGATTAATTATTTTGAAATTGTTTTAAATATATTTTTAGAAGATTTGTCGGTGTTGGCCAAAGCATTATATCTCCCGACTATAACCGCCTCCTTGGGAAACTTACATAGCTCACACAAACTTTTTTCAATATTTGGTATTTGCCGCCGCTTCGGTTTGCTTTTTTCAAATGTAATCAAATTGTTTTTTCCAATTTTTGGCGTTTTTCTTTACATTGTTATCACTCTTTTTAAAAGACATTTTCTAAACAAAATAATAAGAGTGATAACTTAAATCTCTGTTAATATTTTTTATTTATTTTATAAATTTATTTTTACATATATGTAATTGCTTATAAATGCAATATGAATAATCAAACTTTATGAAGTTTGGAAAACATTGGTGGATTGTAATTACAACTTTTTGTTCTGGTCAAGCACTTATATAAATTCAAGCTCATATATACATACATGCAAAACATTCAATGTACTGCCTGCGGGACTTTTTTAGAAAAATAAGGTAATTTATTATCATAACCCGTTTTTATACTCAGTTGAGCAGAGCTCACAGAGTATATTAACTTTGATTGGATAACGGTTGGTTGTACAGGTATAAAGGAATCGAGATAGATATAGACTTCCATATATCAAAATCATCAGTATCGAAAAAAAATTTGATTAAGCCATGTCCGTCCGTTCGTCCGTCCATCCGTCTGTCCGTTAACACGATAAATTGCGTAAATTTTGAGATATCTTGACGAAATTTGGTATGTAGATTCCTGGGCGCTCATCTCAGATCGCTATTTAAAATGAACGATATCGGACTATAACCACGCCCACTTTTTCGATATCGAAAATTTCGAAAAATCGAAAAATTGCGATATATAATTACCAAAGAGGGATAAGGCGATGAAACTTGGTAGGTGCGTTAAACTTTGACGCAGAATAGAAAATAAGTAAAATTTTGGACAATGGGCGTGGCACCGCTCACTTTTAAAAGAAGGTAATTTAGAAGTTTTGCAAGCTGTAATTTGGCCGTCGTTGAAGATATCATGATGAAATTTGACAGGAACGTTACTCCTATTACTATATGTATGCTTAACAAAAATCAGCAAAATCGGAGAACGACCACGCCCACTTTTAAAATTTTTTTTTTTTTAAGTGAAATTTTTACAAAAAATTTAATATCTTTACAGTATATAAGTAAATTATGCCAACATTCAACTCCAGTAATGATATGGTGCAACAAAATACAAAAATAAAAGAAAATTTCAAAATGGGCGTGGCTCCGCCCTTTTTCATTTGATTTGTCTAGGATACATTTAATGCCATAAGTCGAACAAAAATTTACCAATCCTTCTGAAGTTTGGTACCGGCTTAGATTCTACGACGATAACTGTTTTCTGTGAATAAGGGCGAAATCGGTAGAAGCCACGCCCAGTTTTTATACACAGCCGACCGTCTGTCCTTCCGCTCGGCCATTAACACGATAACTTGAGCAAAAATCGATATATCTTTACTAAACTCAGTTCACATAATTATCTGAACTCACTTTCTATTGGCATAAAAAATGGCCGAAATCTGACTATGACCACGGCCACTTTTTCGATATCGAAAATTACGAAAAATGGAAATAGTGCTCTAATTCTATACCAAATACGAAAAAAGGGTTGAAACATGGTAATTGGATTGGTTTATTGACGCAAAATATAACTTTAGAAAAAAACTTTGTAAAATAGGTGTGACACCTACCATATTAAGTAAAAGAAAATGAAAAAGTTCTGCAGGGCGAAATCAAAAGCCCTTGGAATCATGGCAGGAATACTGTTCGTGGTATTACATATATAAATAAATTAGCGGTACCCGACAGATGATGTTCTGGGTCACCCTGGTCCACATTTTGGTCGATATCTCGAAAACGCCTTCACATATACAACTACCACTACTCTCTTTTAAAATTCTTATTAATACCTTTAATTTGACACCCATATTGTACAAACACATTATAGAGCCACCCCTGGTCCACCTTTATGGCGATATATCGAAAAGGCGTCCACCTATAAAACTAAGGCCCACTCCCTTTTAAAATACTCATTATCACCTTTCGTTTGATACCCATAATATACAAACGCATTCTAGAGTCAACCCTAGTCCACCTTTATAAGGATATCCCGAAAAGGCGTCCACCTATAGAATTAAGGCCCACTCCCTTTTAAAATACTCGTTAACACCTTTCATTTGATACCCATATCGTAAAAAAATTCTAAAGTCACCCCTGGCCACCTTTATGGCGATATCTCGAAAAGGCGTCCACCTATAGAACTAAGGCCTACTCCCTTTTAAAATACTCATTAAGACCTTTCATTTGATACCCATATCGTACAAACAAATTCTAGAGTCATCCCTGGTCCACCTTTATGGCGATATCCCGAAAAAGCGTCCACCCATAGAACTAAGGCCCACCCACTTTTAAAATACTCATTAACACCTTTCATTTGATACCCATATCGTACAAATTAATTCTATAGTCACCCCTGGTCCACCTTTATGGCGATATCTCGAAAAGGCGTCCACCTATAGAACTAAGGCCCACTCCCTTTTAAAATACTCATTAACATCTTTCGTTTGATACCCATATTGTACGAACGCATTCTAGAGTTATCCCTGGTCCACCGTTATGGCGATATCTCGAAAAGGCGTCCACCCATAGAACTAAGGCGCACCCACTTTTAAAATACTCATTAACACCTTTCATTTGATACCCATATCGTACAAATTATTTCTAGAGTCACCCCTGGTCCACCTTTATGGCAATATCTCGAAAAGGCGTCCACCCATAGAACTAAGGCCCACTCCCTTTTAAATATTAATGAACACCTTTTATTTGGTACCCATATCGTACAAACTAAATCTAGAGTCACCCCTGGTCCACCTTTATAACGATATCCCGAAAAGGCGTTCACCTATAGAACTAAGGCCCACTCCCTTTTAAAATACTCATTAACACCTTTCATTTGATACCCATATCGTACAAACAAATTCTAGAGTCACCCCTGGTCCACCTTTATGGCAATATCTCGAAAAGGCGTCAACCCATAGAACTAAGGCCCACTCCCTTTTAAAACACTCATTAACACCTTTCGTTTGATACCCTTATTGTACAAACGCATGGTCCACCTTTATAACGATATCCCGAAAATGCGTCCACCTATAGAACTAAGGCCCACTCCCTTTTAAAATACTCATTAACACCTTTTATTTGGTACCCATATCGTACAAACTAATTCTAGATTCACCCCTGGTCCACCTTTATAACGATATCCCGAAAAGGCGTTCACCTATAGAACTAAGGCCCACTCCCTTTTAAAATACTCATTAACACCTTTCATTTGATACCCGTATCGTACAAATAAATTCCAGAGTCACCCCTGGTCCACCTTATGGCGATATTTCGAAAAGGCGTCCACCTATAGAACTAAGCCCCACTCCCTTTTAAAATACTTGTTAACACCTTTCATTTGATACCCATATCGTACAAACAAATTCTAGAATCAGCCCTGGTCCACATTTATGGCGATATCTCGAAAAGGTGTCCACCTATAAAACTATGGCCCACTCCCTCTTAAAATACTCTTTAATACCATTCATTTGATACGCATGTCATACAAACACATTCCAGGGTTACCCGAGGTTCATTTTCCTACATGGTGATTTTCCCTTAATTTGTCTCCATAGCTCTCAACTCAGTATGTAATGTTCGGTTACACCCAAACTTAACCTTCCTTACTTGTTATTAATCAAAACTCATTGCATGATGCCATGTATATATATTTTTTCCAAAAAAAATTTTTAAGTCATATGCCTAGTGTACATTGATTTAAAATGTGTTGCTCTCTTATAAATAATGTAGTGTTACAAGACAGACGGGAGTACCAAGTTCTCATGAAGCTCGATGTATAAGATACAGGTATACGACTAGAAAACTAATGTTTTTAACTTAACTAGAACTCACAAATAACATCGTCTTATTAGGAAACGATATGCTCGTCGCTCTAAATTTGTTTTATTATACGATGAAATTTATTAGAAACAAAATAGAAGGAAAATTGCCTGATTATTTGAAAAGTAACATGAAATATGTAAGAAATGTGCTTTCCGTAAATACAAGAAGCAAAAATGTTTATACATCCAAAATCGAAAGTTTAAATTCTTCGCAAATGATCTCATTTTTCTTGTCGATCCCGCAGAGTACAATAAGAATTGGGATGAAAAAATGTCCTTCTCTTAAATTACGTGTAAGGATTTTCGTTGGACAACTACGGACTGTGCAAATATACACATTAGAAAACAAGTAAGAAAGGCTAAGTTCGGGTGTAACCGAACATTACATACACAGTGGAGAGCTATGGAGACAAAATAAGGGAAAATCACCATGTAGGAAAATGAACCTCGGGTAACCCTGGAATGTGTTTGTATGACATGGGTATCAAATGGAAGGTACTAAAGAGTATTTTAAATGGGAGTGGGCCATAATTCTATAGATGGACGCCTTTTCGAGATATCGCCATAAAGGTGGACCAGGGGTGACTCTAGAATGTGTTTGTACGATATGGGTATCAAAAGAAAGATGTTAATGAGTATTTTAAAAGGGAGTGGGCCTTAGTTCTACAGGTGGACGCCTTTTCGAGATACCGCCATAAAGGTGGACCAGGTGTGACTCTAGAATTAATTTGTACGATATGGGTATCAAATGAAAGGTGTTAATGAGTATTTTAAAAGTGGGTGGGCCTTAGTTCTATGGGTGGACGCCTTTTCGAGATATCGCCATGAAGGTGGACCAGGGATGACTCTAGAATGCGTTTGTACAATATGGGTATCAAACGAAAGATGTTAATGAGTATTTTAAAAGGGAGTGGGCCTTAGTTCTATAAGTGGACGCCTTTTCGAGATATCTCCATAAAGGTGGACCAGGGGTGACTCTAGAATGTGTTTGTACGATATGGGTACCAAATGAAAGGCGGTAATGAGTATTTTAAAAGGAACTGATCCTTAGTTCTATAGGTGGACGCCTTTTCGGGATATCTCCATAAAGGTGGACCAGGGGTGACTCTAGAATGTGTATCGTACAAACACATGGGTATCAAATGAAAGGTGTTCATGAGTATTTTAAAAGGGAGTGGGCCTTAGTTATATAGGTGGACGCCTTTTCGAGATATCGCCATAAAGGCCGGCCATGGGTGACTCTAGAATGTGTTTGTACGATATGGGTATCAAATTAAAGGTATTAATGAGGGTTTTTAAAGGGAGTGCCGCTTAGTTGTATATGTGAAGGCGTTTTCGAGATATCGATCAAAATGTGGACCAGGGTGGCCCAGATCATGATCTATCGGGTACCGCTAATTTATTTATATATGTAATACCACGAACAGTATTCCTGCCATTATTCCAAAGGCATTTGATTTCGACCTGCAGAGCTTATTCATTTTCTTCTAATTAATATGGTTGGTGTCACACCCATTTTACAAAGTTTTTTCTAAAGTTATATTTTGCGTCAAAAAACCAATCCAATCACCACGTTCATCCCTTTTTTCGTATTTCGTATAAAATTATGGCATTATTTTCATTTTTCGAAATTATCGATATCGGAAAAGTGGGCGTGGTCATAGTCCGATGTCGCCCATTTTTAGTACCGATATAAATTGAGTTCAGATAAATAAATAAAGTAGGTGAACTAAGTTTAGTAAAGATATATGGATTTTCGCTCAAGTTATCGTATTCGCGGCCGAGCGGAAGGACAGACGGTCGACTGAGTATAAAAACTGGGCGTGGCTTCAACCGATTTCGCCCATTTTCACAGTAAACAGGTAATTTTGTTGCACCATATCATTACTGGAGTTGAATGTTGACATAATTTACTTACATAATGTAAAGATATTAAGTTTTTTGTTAAAATTTGACTTACAATTTTTTTTTTTAAGTGGGTGTGTTCGTTATCCGATTTTGCATATTTTTATTTAACTTACATAGATAATAGGAGTAACGCTCCTGCCAAATTTCATCATGATATCTTTAACGACTGCCAAATTACAGCTTGCAAAACTTTTAATTACCTTCTTTTAAAAGTGGGCGGTGCCACGCCCATCATCCAGAATTTTACTAATTTTCTATTTTGCGTCATAAGGTCAACCGACCTACCAAGTTTCATCGTTTTAGCCATCTTTGATAATGAATTATCGCACTTTTTCGGTTTTTCGAAATTTTCGATATCGAAAGTGGGCGTGGTTATAGTCCGATTTAGTTCATGTTAAATAGCGATCTGAGACGAGTGCCCAGGAACTTACGTACCAAGTTTCGTTAAGATACCTCAAAATTTACTCAAGTTATCGTGATTTGCATGCAACTCCGCAACTCCTTAACCATACCACAGTTAAATTTCATTCGAATAACAGCGCATATTCAACAAAAACGAGGTCAATCCAAGAAAAAACAGTGATGATAGTCAGACTACCTTGAAAATTGTTGTATCAAGTATAACAATTGTTATTTTGAAATTTTACAGATTACAATGAGAATGACCGATTTATGAGTCAGTTACACATCGAAGTATTGTTAATGCAAAGGATTTGTTTTTGTATACAATATTTGTTTTAATTAATCCATATGTACCTTAAAACTATTACATTCAAAGTATAAACATACCTAAAAATATGAAATTTAAAATTTCCAATCCTTATTTAGCGTAAAAAATATTTATAAATACGTATTCAACTCGTTAAGTTACTAACATTTTTCCACAATGTGTTATTTTTGTTTTGTTATTTTGTACGAATTTTTTGCATGTTGAGAATATTGAATTTTAAAAACTTTAAAACAGAAAGATTTAATTTTTATGAAAATTAAGAAAAAAATTAAATTATATACATACGTAGCTAGCTGTCTAAAGCATAGCTGCATTTGAATCTCGTTTTTAAACGAATCTATGAAAATCTAAAATTTAAATTTTGAATTACATTTGTTTACAATAGTAAAAAGGAGCTCGAAAATAATTGATTTATAACGCAGAATTCAACATGTTTATAAAATGTTGCTATATTTAACAGTGCTATAAAATAAATACTTTCAAATTTTATATGATATGTACATATAATCGCTGTGTGAATAAATTAAATCTGCTTAATTCTACAATAAGTTTTTCCATTGTTTATAGAGTACAGGTGAAAAGGTTTGCTTTTAAATAAAAACATATTTATAATTCGCAATTCATCAATTCTTTCCCACTTCATATGATTGAAAATGTGAACTAAACATTTTGATACATTAAGAGTTAATTTAAATCATACATAAATGCTTTAGCGGCCACCGTGGTGTGATGGGTAGCGTGCTCCGCCTATCATACCGTATGCCCTGGGTTCAACTCCCAGGCAAAGCAACATCAAAATTTTAGAAATAAGATTTTTCAATTAGAAGAAAATTTTTCTAAGCGGGGTCGCCCCTCGGCAGTGTTTGGCAAGCACTCCGGGTGTATTTCTGCCATGAAAAGCTCTCAGTGAAAACTCATCTGCTTTGCAGATGCCGTTCGGAGTCGGCATAAAACATGTAGGTCCCGTCCGGCCAATTTGTAGGGAAAATCAAGAGGAGCACGGCGCAAATTGGAAGAGAAGCTCGGCCTTAGATCTCTTCGGAGGTTATCGCGCCTTACATTTTTTTTTTTTTTTTTAAATGCTTTGTTATAAATTTGATTAATTGACAAATTCAAAATTACGTTGTTTTTAAAAAGTTTATAAGGGAAACTATATTCGACGATTTTGAATCGAACTGGGAAGTTATATCACAAAAGTAGTTTTGAATAAAGGTCCATACAAGCTCACATCCTTGAGGATATTTTAAAGAAAATACGTAAAATATCTTAAAACACAAATCTAAACTCTCAATAAATGAATTAAATTTATATAACATATTGTCGTAAAATACATAAAAATCTTTGAGCTCTATCTCAGGTCCCACTACTATTAAAAACGGCTGAACTGTGTTCTTGGCAGAGTAATACTTGCAAAAGATTTCGTCAATTTTTCTTCGATAATCATTAACTGACTGTAGACGCAGTATGAAACTCTCCTGTGCATCGGCAATCGTGATTTTCTTAGTAGTCTTTCCTGGGGTGTTGACAAATCTTGAAGACGTTTGCAGTACTGAAATAATCATATCGAAATTAGGTAGTCCTGAGTGTCTATAAGTAAAATGAAGTAAGCATACATACATGTATGTAAATTAATTTGAATTATTTACCTATGTTTTTTAATGTTTTTGCCAATGAGAATAATTGTTTGCAATTTCCATTATTTATACGAGTTTCGTAAAAGTTTAAAACGTTTAATTTGAAGTGCTCCCATTTTGAATATAACAAGTCCTGCTTCAACGGATATAGGAGAATGAAATCTATTTTCAACTAAACAGCAAAAAAGTGGAAATATAAGGTAAAGTGAGTATGGAAACATACAGAGTTTTATATACCAGCTCAGGTACCTTTGAATCTAATAATATGGGCCACGTTTTTAAAAATTCTATGCTTGTTAAATTTTTAAGATCGTACTGTCTGGCTTGGAAAGTTTTTGCCCACTTGTCACAAACTTCGCTCCAGTTCGCGCTTTCTCTGCTAAGGGCCGCCTTCAATGCATTTGTAATTCAATCGTCCAATTCATTTACTTCAGGTGAGGTACAATTTAGTGTCTATTTGTCGATGCGTAATGAGGGAAGGGACTGCCTTTTACCTCTACGATTGTTAACAAACTTATAATACAATTTTGCACTTGGATTTGTTTGACCTTTGTGAGGTATGTAGTAGTATTCTTGTAATGTCAAATTTCAACTAGTTCAACGTTCTATGAAAAGTGATATAATACTGCCCGTTACCCGTACGGAAGAAACAACAATTGAACTTACGTATACAGTTATCACAAGCGAACGCAGATCTGTCTACATACTTACCTTGGTATACAATTCACTCGGAAAAATCGAGCTAATTTCGTTCACTATGGATGGAGAATCCTTTGGTTTGAGAGATGTGCTGTTGTAACATAATTGTTCAACTAAAACGGTTATTAAATTGTCCCGGTTTGTGTCAACGAGTTTCTCAAATTTTTTATAGAACTCCAAAATTTTATTTCCTCTTGTTGTTGACCTCAATAAACTTACTAAGTCCTAAACATATAAAATTAGTTAAGTATATTCATATATTTTCATGGCCTATATAATTTGTAATATTTAAAGAGCTCGAACGTGGTTAGTAAAAATATATGCGATAAATTTTCTATAACTAAAATTGTAATATTTCTATTAAAATTAGAAATATGTATAAGTAAAAAATTATAATTCCTATTATAACAATAAAATTGCATTATTAATATACCTGAACTTCAGCTCACTAAGTTATTTACCTTTTTGATAAAGGTTAAGCAAGCCGAGATATTATTGTTTGAACCGCCTGAAGTTTCCGATGTATTAAGAAAGTTTTTAATACTTGAATCCATGGAATTTGTGTCATCATCAGCGCCAAATTATAAAAATTAATTTCAAGTTTCAAAAATTAAGTAAAGCTAATCAAATTTTCCTTGAAGTTTAAAGATTTTATTCGAAGTTTAATGAAAGTGTGCCTCGTATGTTTTATTATAGGTCATGCTGTTTTAGGTAAATTTTTAAAAGGCGGTGCACCCCCTAATTTTTATGTAAAATTATCGAGGGGGATATCAAAAGACGCGAACAGTGGTGGTTGTGGTATTTTGCATAATTTTGTTGTACACACACACATACTAATGCAAACAGTTGTTCTGCGCAGAAATTCTGTCGACCGCGTAGAAGAGCAAAAATACTGTGAATCCGGTCCCAGATTTTGAATGGTTCTTGGTTTTTTGTGATGAAATTTTGACAGCAAAAGAGTCTTTAATTTGCGCTTCCGGATTCTTAATAAAGGGGTCAAAACCCGTCGTTTGATACCCCCTGGACAATTTTAAATACTAATTAAGGGGTACACCATATTTTAGAATGTTAACCTGCTTCAGCATGATAAAAACGTCACTGAGGAATTAAATTTTGAAGAAAAATGCTGGCTGGCCCAAGCGGAAGCTTTATGCAACTAAGACTGCATGGCCTATAAACGGCACTTGATAGGCATTTGTTAAATTTTTAGTAATTTATAATAATTCACCACTCACTATGCATCAATATTGGCCTTACCGTTTGCTTTTTCCACATGAACAGATTTTCTCGGAATTGCACTCACATTTTTAGTGGTCAAAAGCACCTTCCAATTCAAAGTCTTTTAGTAAAGCCTTCAGCTTTTCATCAACCTTTTCTTCTTCACTTAAAGGTGGCCTTTCAATAATGCTAATTATTTCATTGCATAAATAACTTCACTAAAAACGGGAATACTTTCCATTTAATTGAATTTTCAGCAAATAGAACTATTAAAACTATTAACGCTGGAATGACGCCGAAAGTATAAATCACAATGAAAGCAGAAAGAAAAAATGTTCACCGTTAGCCATGAATGTATTTTGTTGTTGCTTCGCAACCAGCTGTAGACAATGTTGAAATGAAATTCTGGAGTTATTTTAACAACGAATTATTGTTAAGTTGACCATTTTGTATTTAAATCAACTTAAAACATGTTTATTTTAAGCGGTAAAAATTTGAATTGAGCTCGAAGTTAGACAACAATGCAAAATGTATTATTGTCACCTTTCGGAGTTATTTTAACAAGGCTTTTTTTTCCCTCAGTGTACATATATCGACAATCCGTTGTACGGGATGTATGCTATATATACGACCGATCCCTACGACTTTTTCATATAATTATATATTCCATATACGTAAATATTTGGGTGAAGTGTGATGCTTATAGATGTTAAAATGGGCAGTAATAACGATAAGTTTCTGATATGAACAATTGGTTGTATATTATTATATATACTACCGATCTCTACGATTTTGTCAGACATCAATACTTGCATACACAAAAGCATCTGGTGAAATGTGTCTCATAAGTTGAGGAAGATATAAAGCAAAACCTACTTTCTGAAAAATCGGTTGTGGATAACTAACCAACTTTTATCAAGATTTCTCAAATATTGAGGGAATATTTTGCGTTCAAACAGACCGACGGACTGACGGAACTGGCTTGTAAATCTGGTCATTTTGGTGTACCTTTTGGTGGGTCTATCTCCTCTTATTTAAGGACTTACAATTTTGTGATTCGTCAGAAACTTAACTAATATATGCACCACTTCATTTTCATGAAAGGTATACAAAATTGAGTTAGACTACGGCATCATCAAACAATCGATTTTTAAGGTGAACGTATGTACATATAATCCATTTCAATCAATTCAACTGATTTTTTACTGTAACATTAGCCGCAACATCTTCAACAAACTCGTATCGCCAGTAGCCCAAATGATGCGCCTTCTTCTCACCGCATTAATGTATTATTTCGGTGGTTATGCTTTTACGTTTCTTTCACTATTATTCTTTATAAGTGATTAATCTTTTTCTAATTTGAACTTAAATATTAACTTTGCGTTGTATTGTATTGGGCGATGAACTTTTGTGAATAAAATAGTTGAACAAAAGCTTAAGGTAAAATAGTTTGCATATAAGGGCACTCTTTCCGTTAGTAAGACCTATTTAAATATTCCCTGTAGAAACAATGTGAGACTCTCAAGCAAAGCGATAGTTTTACCGTACAGGTTTAATGACAGCCTGCGGACTGGTGCTAATCCGATGCAGAGCACGGCAGTTGGAACTCACACTTGTACCAACAGCTTTTTAGTCATATTTAAACTTATTAATCAAAATCTGCGGCTGTTTCAGAATTACCTAGGACTGAGCTAATTAACAACACATTCAAAATGTCTGCAAAGGGGCAAATACCATTTCGTGGGACATCACCATGTTAAAAGTGTCAGTTAAAGGCCCTGTGAGAGGGGAAAATTTAAAGTAGTACCGTCTCTAAATGCTATAGTTATGAACAGGTGCAGAGCTAGTACGACTCACTGAAGGGTTGCTATGAATTTCTATAGCTTCTCATTTTTACTCAAAAACGCCAAAGACCCCATATTCTACTAAGTTTATCTACTTGCTGAAAGCTAAACAGTGCTGTATAAATCCGTTACCAGCAAGCAACAGGGGTGTGGTTGTAGAGCGATCTACCTTTCACACCAAACGTGGGTTCAAGCAAAGAGCATACATAACAAGAGACGTCAGTTCGTATGTTTGATACCATACACTCGCTACAAGAGCTATTGGGGGTTTTGACCGTTGCTTCCCACCTTTCATTTTAATTTTCGCCGCATGCTTTGAGTGAGAATTGAGTCTGCTGTAATTTTCTTCACTCGAGTTATTTGTGCATTCTCTCTTTTTAGAGAAGTGCCATCTTTAGTTTTAGAATATTTTGCGTATTCTTGTTCTTCTTACAAAAGTGTGTTATTTGTGAATAAGTTATTCAAATAATAATTTAACGTAAAATTCCGTACCTACTTTTAAAGTATATCCTGCACCATCAGTGTGAATAAAAAAATAGACTTAAATCGTTACCCGAGGACCTGGCTAGCTAAGTTTATTGAGCTTTACGAAAAACAGTAATGCTTATGGAACATAGAAAGCAAAACCAGGTAAGGTAATCCTCTACGAAAGTCTTAATACGCTCCCAAAAATTTCAGTAGGAGCGTCAAAAGCTATGTCAGTTGATGGCATTTTTGTAGGCTTCCGTGCAGCTTTTTGCGCTAACGGAGTGCTACTTACAGTTGCCACTTCGGTATCAACCCCCTCAAAAATTGTAGGGACAACCCCTTCGTTTATGTTTTTACCAATTCTATCACTAGCCAATAATTTGTGGACAGGGTCGTAACCTGGGCAAGGATGAAAAACAGAAACGAATTGTTACAAACAAACAAACATACAGGTAAAGCTAATAAAAGCATGTTAATAAAAACAATTGAATGAGGGAAGATGAGGAGGGAGAAGGAGAGTACCACTGATAGGATTTCCAAAATTGTTTAGATCTCGATGTGTATGAGCCAGATACCAAATATTATTGATTTAGGAGAAATTTTATTTCGAGATGGTGAGAGGGGGAGGGCGGAGGGCGTCACTGCTCACTTTGTAAGCCATCGGCTAATTTTACCCATTGAGTTTGTAATAATGGTGAAGTTCAGCATACTTAAAGTTATAATGTGTAAAAATTATTAAAAAGTAATTGTTCGAAGGGTTCGTTGACTCCATCCAAATCCGTCCAGCAGTTTATGCGTGATGAGTCACAAAGACAAACGTCTGGACATACAAAGCTGATTTTGAAAGAAAATTGATCTGTACTTAAGCAGCTTTGAAAAGCGTATTATGAACGATAACCACCCACTTTTTCGATATCGAAAATTTTGAAAAATAGAAAAATACGATAATTCTATACCAAAAACGAATAAAATAACGACATTAAATACATATTTAAGTTCATTTTATGGAGGATGTTCTTCCCACTTTAGAAAAATAGATTTCGAAAAAAGAGGCTCCGAGGGTAACCAAATTATGATACCAACTAGTTCTTCTGCCTTTGAGTGATCCTTCTATAAGACAAACATTGGTAATTCTATGGGTGGGTTCCATAGTATTTTTGCGCAGACCCCCTTTCTGCAAAATTACCATAGGTGGGTCCAACACCGGTTTTGGAGACCAAAACTATATTCGCGAAGAACACTAATGTTCACAATATTTTTTGTGGGTACTACAACATTACAACAACCACAAGAAAATCGCCAACTTCAACTGCAAATATCTCCGGACAGAGATACAATTTTTCTTTTCCGCCTTCGGATTATTGTTGTCGACGTCAATACGCGTCTTCTGACACCTCTCTCGATATTTTGGATAGCGCATTAGAAGTCGACGCCTCAACTAGATTTTTACAATATAACTTAAAAAATTATTACTTACCCAGGTGTAAGGTGGGAACAGCGTTGCATCGTAATTTTCTCAAGCTCAATGCCTCCGGAGTGAAGTGTACGCCGCAAACAATTAATTCTTTTTTTTCGCATTGTTGGATCCTCAAATTTGCCAACCACCTCGAAAGAATTTGAGGATCTTTTGGTAGATGATAAAAACGACCGCGATGATTGTCGGTATTATTAACACAATCATTTACCGAGGATCCCCGAAATAGAGGCATTTTTTAAAAGATTTTAAAAGCTTAGATTTTTTAGGCACGCGCGTTCTTAGCCATAGAACAGGTTTACAAGTATGATATGTTTGAGAAGAAAACAGTTCCTTTTTCTTTCTAACAGACTTCAGTTTGACACTTCGGTCAGTGTCAAACTAGCGTGGAACCCAGTGGAACCAGCGTGGAACATGCGTTTGACACTGAACGAAGTGTCAAAATTACCGGGGTTGCTGTGGTGAAAACGATACAGGGAAACAAAAAAAGGAGCGGAATATCAGATATGGGTTGCTGTGATGGTAAATTTTTTTGAACGAATTTAGTATGAAATGTAGTGCACATATATGGGTCCTACAGAAAATTATACAAAAGTCTTGAATTGGGGTATCTGAAGATTCGTAGTTATTCCAGTATTGAGAATAAAAACACAGGTGCTAAGTTTTTCTACCCGTTCAAAAGTCCTCCGCGAAAAACAGTGTAAAACCGACGTCGCCTGCAATAACTCGTTAAAAAATGTGGAAAGAGAAATGAAAAGACGCGTTTTGTTCTGTTATCAATAGTCCAAAAGTAAAAAAGTATTCGAATTATTGGAAGCGAGGCAAAAACGCGGTCTATTAATACCTCCCCGACGGTTTTGGTCGTGTTTTAGCAATCGTCCTCGGTAAAAAAGTATCACAATTTGTTAACTAAAATTGTCCAAAACATATGGATTTTAAAGAGAGATGTAATTAAGTGCTCGTTTGGTAGTAAGTAAGGATATTTCTTTGTAATTTTACAATAAAAATTTTACGCAGATTTCGTTAGCAGCTACTACGCTTTTCTTGGACCTAAGAAGCACAACAGTGCCAAATAGTATCCACAAAAAAACCAAAAAGAACAAGCATTTTATCAGGTTAGCGTGGCTGTGTATGTGCGTGCTGCTATATATCCTACTTACTTGTAGACCTTTACAATGGTTCTTAGCAAAAAGTTTTCAAATTTAAGTTTTTTTCTAAAATTTTCGACAATTTTCCCCAAATACTTTGATTTTTTTAATTTTTTTTCAATTCATATTCTAGTTAGAATTTTAGACTTTTTGTTGTGTTAACAAGATATTTATACATTTATATATAATTGCATAGATTTTATTATCACTAATGCAATATATGTGACCCGGCCTACGAAAAGGTGGCTTATGACTCAAAAAAGAAATTGCGAGAAACAGCAGTTAAAGATAAACAATGAATTTCTTCAGATTCTTAGTATATATAATTTTTTTTTGAGTCATAATCCACCTTTTCATAGTTCGCGTCACATATACAGAATATATTCATCTTGAAATATTCTACAATCACAGTAATCAACTCCATAACTTAATTCAAATTGCGGCAGGTCAACATACACAAACACACATACTGACCAATAATTTTGTTACCAGTTAAATTTGCCACATTTTGGATGACTAAACTCAATTCACACATCACTTATCACTTCGCTTTACTATTTAAAATCGTTCTTTTAAAGTTTTAAACTCCTTTTAATTAATTATTTTGCATTTTTGTTACACCAATGTCCAATTTCAATTAGACAATTTGTCAGCACACACACACATTTCTGCTGCCACATATTTTACGTATCACTAATAACATATAATTTTACAAATAAATTATTAGGGGGACTCATGTAACCGTATAAATGCCTTATAAAGTGAGTAAACGTATAAATTTATCTAGTGCGTAAACGAGCTGTCAAATTTTGTATGAAAAATCATTTACACAATTTGTATAAATTTACGCGCACATTTCATTGTGTAAACGCGGTAAACTCAAAGGAATGCAACCTTGCAGACATTACAGCAGGCATTTTCATCAGAAATCTCCAATATCAGCAAGTAAATGCGTTTTAGTTTTGATTTTTAACTTAATCTTGGCATTTTTTAATTTGTATAACAATCAAAAAAATTTTGTTCGGCAATAATACAGCTGATAAACAATCAAGTTTATCAAGAGTATTACGAGGTGCGTTCATATAACAGCGTGTGTAAATGGATATAATTTTACACCTTATAAGTTTATATGCTTTCATGAGTCCCCCTATTACTCGCCTTTTTAATTGAGCCGTTTATTTTGAAAGTGGCATAAGTCATTTCCAACTCATGGTCTTAAATGCATTGTTATTTTTGAACGAATGCATATATAGATGGTTCTACAATTATAAAATAATAATAAGAATTGCATCTTTTGGATATTGGACTCTTACAAACTGGAGGCGAGGAGAGATACAAACAAATTATCACTGAACCTAAACTACATGAAATGACTTATGCCACTTTCAAAATAAACGGCTCAATTAATAATTTACAAAATTATTTACCTTTTTTTGCCACAATTTAATATTTTTTTTTTGAGAAGGAATACTTTTATTTCACTTTAGTTTTTCTTTTTCTATACAAAATCTAATTTCGAAAATCAAAAGAAAGAAGTTGACAATTAAAATGCACTCAACTTTAACTCAAAGCAAAAATATTTTTCCCCGTGTTTTTGCGAACAACCATAAAAAGAAATGTCAGTAACCCTAATCGAAATCAACGAGTAGGTTAGGGTTGAAGCAAACATGTTAAGTGATGTCTCTTATTGATGTATGCTCTTTGGTTCAAGTCCCGACCAAAGCAACATCAAAATTGTTTTTATTATTATTACTTGCCTTTACCCGGGCCCGTCCGCAAGGAGAAAATGAAATATATGGGCTATTCACGTTAGCCTGCTTATCAAGTTATCTGTTTAAAAATTATTTTTGTCTAATGTATTTTATTTTTGTAATAGATTAAAAAAACACTAAATGAGCTGATAATGTGATAAGCACGCTTACGTGAATAGTACAATACATTTTTTTTTTCGAATTAAAAAAATACATTTTATTTGTAAGTAAAATTAATTGATAGGAGGGGGGGTGAAGAAATTACTATTCATAGAACAATGGAGTGAAACTATAATTAGCTAAAACCAAAGAGAGTTTTTAGATGAAAATTGCGTCGTTTCTTCGGATATTTAATTGGTTAAAATATTACAAATTGTGTAATTACAGTCATAACAGTTCTTAACACGATTCATTTTGGATATATCACCAAATGGAGGAAAAAACGCATGTGTGTTGAATCACCGCCATCGAAAAAAGATCCTGGAAGAGAAATATTCACCAAAGGATAGTAAAAATCGTTAAAATTTGTACGAAAAAGCGGTGAATTACCTGTTCAAAATTGGTTTCTTCTGTAAAAACCTCATTGAATGGACGCTCACAAAGCAGACTAAAAAAATTCAAAATTAGAACAAAAAAAAACTGTGTTAGATATTAAAGATAAAACATACCCAATTTTAATTACGAATAATTCGCAGCATATCCATGGCCATAAAAGCTCATTAATTAAAAGTGCGTGTGTGCTGAACTACCGGTTTCGAAACTGGTTGCTTGTAGAAAAATTTCCAAAATGGAAATTCACTAACGCAGACTAAAAAATTTTAAATTAGAACGAAAAAGTTGTGTTTGATATGAAAGATAAAACATACCAAATTTTAATTTCGAATAATATGCAGCATATCCATGGCCACAAAAGTTCATTATTTAAAAAGGCGTGTGTGCTGAACCACCTGTTTCGAAGAGACCTAAAATGATCGCAGAAGGGTCCCAAGATGATAATAAAATTCCCGGACAGATGCCGAAAATCATCCAGAAATTAACCAGGAAGGTCCCAAAATGATTCCGAAATAGTCCCGAAAAATTCGTGAAATGACCCTGACGGGATCCAGAAAACCATCCACAATTGATCTCTGAAGGATCCGCAAATGATTGCGAAATAGTCCGGAAAGAGCCTCGAAAAAACTCCGACGGAATCCCGGACAGATCCCGAAAATCATACAGAAATTATCACGAAATGGTCCCAAAATGATCCCAAAATCTCCAAATGATCTCGAAATAGTCCCGAAGAAGACCCGATTTGACCATGACGGGATCACGAAAACCATCAATGAATCTGGAGGGATCCCCAAATGATCCCGGAAAAGTCCCGAAATAACTCCGACGGGATCCCGGACGCACCCCGAAAATCATTCAGAAATTATAACGAAATGGTCCCAAAATGATCCCAAAATAGTCCCGAAAAAGTCCCGAAATAACTCCGACGGGATCCCGGACAGATCCCGAAAATCATGCAGAAATTATCAAGGAGGAGTCCTAAATGATTCCGAAATAGTCCCGAAAAATTCCCGAAATGGCACTGACGGGATCCCGGACGGATCCCGAAAACCATCCAGAATTGATCTTTGAAGGGTCGGCAAATGATCCCGAAAAAGTCACGAAATGACCCCGACGGGATCCCGGATGGATCCCGAAAGCCAAACAGAAATGATGTCGGAAAATACCCCAAATGATCCCGAAATAGTCCCGAAATGATCCCGACGGGATCCCGGACGAATCCCGAAAACTATCCAAAAATGATGCCGGAAAGGTTCTCAAAAGATCTCTTAAAAGTCCCGAAATGACCCTGATCCCGGCAGATCCCGAAAATTATCCAGAAATGATGCCGAAAGGGTCCCCAAATGAGTCCGTATCAGTCGAGAAAATGACCCCGACGGGATCCCGAAAACCATCTAGAAATGATGCCGGAAGGTACCCCAAATGATCCCGAAAAAGTCCTAAAATGACCCCGACGGGTCCCGGACGAATCCCGAAAACCATCCAGAAATGATGCCGGAAGGGACCCCAAATGATCCCGAAAAAGTCCCGAAATGACCCCGACGGGATCCCGAACGGATACCGAAAACCATCTAGAAGTGATGCCGGAAGGTACCCAAAATGATCCCGAAAAAGTCCTAAAATGGCCCCGACGGGATTCCTCACGGATCCCGAAAACCATCCAGAAATGATTACGGAGGGGACCCAAAATAACGCCGAAAGGTCCCGTAGTTATCCCGGAAACCATCAGGAATTTATCTCTCAAAGGTACGCAAATGATCCCGGAAATACCCCGACGGAATCCCGGACGGATCCCGAAAACTATACAGAAATGATCCCGGAAGGGTCCCAAAACGATCCCGAAAAAGTCTCGAAATAGTCCCGAAAAAGTCCCGAAATTACCCCGGTGGGATCCTGGGCGGATCCCGAAAACCATCCAGAAATGATCCCGGAAGGGTTTCGATACGACCCTTACCATGTTAATAAGGCAGCAGGCGCGTTGGATCGAATGAAGAGTTACATTGAAACATACAGGTAAGGCTAATAAAAGCGTGCCAATAAAAACAACTGAAGGGTGGCGGATGGCGGGTGGAGAAGGAGAGGACCACTGATCGTTTTTCCAAAATTGTTTAGATCTCGATCTGTATGCGCCAGATACCAAAAACTCTTGATTTTGGAGAAAATTTATTTTGAGTTATAACAATTTATAGATTTTGCACCAGAGGTGGAGAGAAGGGGGAAGGGAGACGGAGGGTGTCACTGCTCACTTTGTAAGCCCTCGACTTATTTGACCCCTTGAGTCTGTCATATTGGTGAAGGCCAGTATAGGTAAAGTTATAATGTGTAAAAATTATTAAAAAGTAATTGCTCGAAGGGGTCGTGGGACCCCCACCCCTCTTTCCATGTTCGAAAAAATTTCGCTAGTAGACTACTGTCTGTGTCCCAAATTTCATCAAAATCCGTGTAGCCGTTCTGGCGTGATTCAGTCGCAAAGACTAAAAAATATAATAATTATATTATAACTGTTCCTAGGGGGCGGGGACCTCCCCCCTTTTGAAAGATATATAGCTAGTAGATCCTTCTAGACTATTGGCTATATGTGTGCAAAATTTCATCCAAATCGGTCCAGCCGTTCTTGCGTGATTGAGTCACAAAAACAAACGTATGGACAAACATCCAAACATCTTCACATCCTCCACAACTTTGCCATTTATAATATATACTAGCCTTTACCCGCGGCCCCGTCCGCAAGGAGAAATTTAAATATATGGGCTATTCGCGTTAGCCTGCTTATTATCTGTTTAAAATTTTGTTTTCTGTCTAATGCATTTTATTTTTGTAATTGAGTAAAAAAAATAACTAAATGAGCTGATAACCTGATAGGATCCCAAATGATCCCGAAATTATCCAGAAAAAGCTACGAAATGACCCCCACGCTATCGCGGACGGATCCCGAAAACCATCCAGAAATGCCCCGAAAGGGTCTCCAAAAGTTCCCCGAATAGTCCCAAAAAACCCGAAATGACAGCGACACGATTCTAGACGTATCCAGAGAAGGTGTTCCAAAATGATCCCGAAAAGGTTCCGCAATGACCCTGACGGGCTCCCGGGCGGATCTCAAAAACCATCCAGAAAATATCCAGGAAGGGTCCTTAAATTATCCCAACATACTCCAGAAAAAGTTCCGAAATGGCTCCGAGGGGATCCACGACGGATCGCGAAAACCATACAGAAATGATTCCGGAAGGATCCCAAAATGATCCCGAAATAGTCCGGAAATTACCCAGATGGGATCCCGCACAGATCCAGAAATGATCCCGGAAGGGTGCAAAAACTATCCCGGAATGGCTCCTACGGCATCCCGGACGGATCCAGAAATGATCTCGGAAGGGTCCCCAAATGATCCCAAAATGGTCCCGAAATGACCCTGATGGATCCGGCAAACCATCAAGAAATTATGCCGAAAGGGTCCCAAAATTATCCCGAAATAATACAGAAAAAGTCACGAAACGACCCCTAGAGGATCCCCAAATGATCCCGTATTAGCCCCGAAATAACACCGATGGGATCCCGGACAAATCCCGAAAACCATCCAGAAATGATGCCGGCAGGAATCCCAAATGATTCCGAAAAAGTCCCGCATTGATTCCGACGGGATCCCGAACGGATACCGAAAATCATCCAGAAGTGATGCCGGAAAGGTCCTCAAATGATCACCTAATAGTCCCGAATTGACCCTTAAGGGGTCATGGACGGATCCCATAAACCATCCAGAAATGATCCCGATATAGTCCCGAAGAAGTCCCGAAATGACCCTGACGGGATCTCGAACTCACCCCTAAATGACCCTGACGGGATCCCAGACAGATCCCGAAATCCATACAGAAATGATCTTGGGAGGGACCCCAAATGATCCCGAAAAAGTCCCGCAATGATTCCGACGGGATCCTGATCGGATACCGAAAACCATCCAGAAGTGATGCCGGAAAGGTCCTCAAATGATCACCTAATACCAAAATGAACCTGACGGCATCCTGGACTGCTCCCGAAATCCATCCAGAAATGATCTTGGGAAGGTCCCCAAAATTATCCCGAAATAGTCCTCGGAAAAGTTCAGAAATTACCCTGACGGGTTCCCGGACGAATCCTGAAAGCCATCTCTAAATGATCCCGAAAAAGTCCCCGAAATGACCCTGACTAGACCCCGAAAGGATCCCGAAAACTATCCAGAAATGATGCCGGAAAGGTCCTCAAATGATCTCCTAATAGTTCCGAAAAGAGAAGGATTCCGAACGGATCCCGACAACTATCTAGAAATGATGCTGAAAGGGCCCGCAAATGATCCCGTATTAGTCGAGAAAAAGTCCCGAAATCACCCCGACGGGATGCCGGACGAATCCCAAAAACCATCCAGAAATGATGCCGGAAGGGACACCAAATGATCCCGAAAAAGTCCCGCAATTATTCCGACGGCATCCTGAACGGATACCGAAAATCATCCAGAAGTGATGCCGGAAAGGTCCTCAAATGATCATCTAATAGTCCCAAAATGACCCTGACGGCATCCCGGACAGATCCCGAAATCCATCCAGAAATGATCTTGGGAGGGTCCCAAAATTATCCCGAAATAGTCTCGGAAAAGTCCAGAAATTACCCTGACGGATCCCGCACGAATCCTGAAAACCAATCTTAAATGATGCCGAAAAAACCCGAAATGACCCTGATGGGACCCGGAAAGGACTCCGAAAACTAACCAGAAATGATGCCGGAAAGGTCCTCAAATGATCCTCCCAATAGTTCCGAAAAGACCCTGACGGGATCCCGAACGGATCCCGACAACTATCCAGAAATGATACCGAAAGGCCCGCAAATGATCCCGTATAGTCGAGAAAAAGTCCCGAAATGACCCCAACGGATGCCGGACGAATCCCAAAACCATCCAGAAATGATGTCGGAAGGGACCCCAATGATCCCGAAAAAGTCCCGCAATTATTCCAACGGGATCCTGAACGGATACCGAATACCATCCAGAAGTGATGCCGGAAAGGTCCTCAAATGCTCACCTAATAGTCCCAAAATGACCCTGACGGCATACCGGACAAATCCCGAATTCCATCCAGAAATGATGCCGGTAGGTATCCCAAAATAATCCCGAAATGACCTCGTCGGCATCCCGGAGGGATACCGAAAATTATCCAGAAATGATGCCGGAAAGGTCCACAAATGATCCCCCTAATAGTTCCGAAATTACCCTGATGGGATCCGGACGGATCCGAAAACCATCCAGAAATGATGCCGAAAGGGTTCCCAAATGATCCCGTATTAGTCGCGAAAAAGTTCCGAAATGACCCGACGGCATCCCGGACGTATCCCGAAAATCATCCAGAATGATGCCGGAAGAGCCCCAAATGATCCCGAAAAGGTCCCCAAATGACCCCGAGGAGATCCCGGACGGTCCCGAAATAGTCCCGAAATGACCCCGTCCGGATCCCGGACCGATCCCGAAAACTATCCAGAAATGATGTCGAAAGGGTTCCCAAATGATCCCGTATTAGTCGAGAAAAAGTCCCGAAATAACCCCGACGGGATACCGGGCGGATCCCGAAAACCATACAGAAATGATGCCGGAAGAGCCCCAAATGATCCCCGAAAAAGTCCCCAAATGACCCCGACATACTCCAGTAAAAGTTCCGAAATGGCTCCTCGAGGGAATCAACAACGAATCGCGAAAACCATACAGAAATGATTCCGGAAGGATCCCAAAATGATCCCGAAATAGTCCGGAAATGACTCAGATGGGATCCCGCACAGATCCAGAAATGATCCCGGAAGGGTCCAAAAACTATCCCGGAAAAGTAACAAAAAATCCCGAAATGCTCCTACGGCATCCCGGACGGATCCAGAAATGATCTCGGAAGGGTCCCCAAATGATCCAAAATGGTCCGAAAGAGCCTGATGGATCCGGCAAACCATCAAGAAATTATGCCGGAAGGGTCCCCAAATGATCCCGAAATAAAACAGAAAAAGTCACGAAGCGACCCCTAGAGGATCCCCCAAATGATCCCGTATTAGCCCCGAAAAAGTCCCAAAATGACCCTGACGGGATCCCGAAAGGATTCCGAAACAATCCAGAAATGATGCCGAAAGGTCCTCAAATAATCCCCTAATAGTCCCGAAATGACCGTGACGGGACCCCAACAACTATCCAGAAATGATGCCGAAAGGGTCCGCAAATGATCCCGTATTAGTCGAGAAAAAGTCCCGAAATGACCAGACGGGATCCCGGACGAATCCCAAACACCATCCAGAAATGATGCCGGTAGGTAACCCAAATGATCCCGAAATAGTCCCGAAATGACCTCGTCGGCATCCCGGACGGATCCCCGAAAATTATCCAGAAATGATGCCGGAAAGGTTCCCAATGATCCCCTAATAGTCCGAAATTACCCTGATGGATCCCGACGGATCCCGAAAAACCATCCAGAAATGATGCCGAAAGGGTTCCCAAATGATCCCGTATTAGCAGCGAAAAAGTCCCGAAATGACCCCGACGGGATCCCGGACGGATCCCGAAAACCATCCAGAAATGATGCCGAAAGGGTTCCCAAATGATCCCGTATTAGTCGCGAAAAAGTCCGAAATGACCCGACGGGATCCCGGACGGATCCTGAAAACCATCCAGAAATGATGCCGGAAGAGCCCCAAAATGATCCCGAAAAAGTTCCCAAATGACCCCGACGAGATCCCGGACGGATCCCGAAAACCATCCAGAAATGATGCCGGAAGAGCCCCCAAATTATCCCAAAAAGTCCCCAAATGACCCCGACGAGATCCCGGACGGATCCCGAAAACATCCAGAAATAATGCCGGAAGAGCCCCCAAATGATCCCGAAAAAGTCCCCAAATGACCCCGACGAGATCCCGGACGGATCACGAAAACCATCCAGAAATGATGCCGGAAGAGCCCCCAAATGATCCCGAAAAAGTCCCCAAATGACCCGACGAGATCCCGGACGGATCCCGAAAACCGTCCAGAAATGATGCCGGAAGAGCCCCCAAATGATCCCGAAAAAGTCCTCAAATGACCCCGACGAGATCCCGGACGGATCCGAAAACCATCCAGAAATGATGCCGAATGATCCCGTATTAGTCGCGAAAAGGTCCCGAAATGATCCCGACGGGATGCCGGACGAATCCCGAGGACCATCCAGAAATGATGCCTAAAGGGACCCAAAATAACCCCGAAAAAGTCCCGTAATGATCCCGGAAACCATCAAGAATTTATCTCTCGAAGGTACGCAAATGATCCCGAAAGTACCCCGACGGCATCCCAGACGGATCCCGAAAACCATCCAGAAATGATGCCGGAAGGGTCCCCAAATGATCGCGAAATAGTCCCGAAATTATTCCGAAATAGTCCCAATAAGTCCTAAAATAACCCCGACGGGATCCCGGACGGATCACGAAAACTATACAGAAATGATCCCGAAATAGTCCCGAAAAAGTCCGGAAATTACCCCGGCGTAATCCCGGACCGATCTCGGAAGGGTCTCGATATGACCCTTACGGGATTACAAATAAGGTGAAGCTAATTATAAAACCATGTTAATAAGGCAGCAGGCGCATTGGAGCGAATAAAAAGTTACATAGAAACATACAGGTGCATCAGCTTGCTAATAAAAACAATTGATGGGGGCGGATGGCGGGAGTAGAGGAGAGGACCACTGATCGTTCCTCCAAAATTGTCTAGATCTCGTTCTGTATGTACCAAATACCAAAAACTATTGATTTAGGAGAAAATTTATATTGAGTTATAACAATTTATAGATTTTACAGCAGAGGGGGAAATAAAGGGGGGCGGGCGGAGGGTGTCACTGCTTATTTTGTAAGCCCTCGACTTATTTGACCCCTTGAGTCTGTGATATTGGTGAAGGCCAGTGTACGTAAAGTTATAATGTGTAAAAATTATTGCAAAATAATTTCTCGAAGCGGTCGTGGGACCCCGACCCCTCTTTCATGCTCGAAAAAAATTTCGCTAGTAGACTACTGTCTGTGTCCCAAATTTCATCAAATCCGTGTAGCCATTCTGGCGTGATTCAGTCGCAAACACGAAAAAATATAATAATTAAATTATAACTGTTCCTAGGGGGCGGAGACCACGCCCCTTTTGAAAAATATATAGCTAGTAGATCCTTCTAGACTATTGGCTATATGTGTGCAAAATTTCATCCAAATCGGTCCAGCCGTTCTTGCGTGATTGAGTCACAAAGAAAAACGTCTGGACAAACATCCAAACATCCAAACATCTAAACATCCAAACATCCAAACATCTTAACATCAAACATCCAAACATCTAAACATCCAAACATCCAAACTTTGCCATTTATAATATATATTAGATTAGATTAGATTAGATTTAGATTAAACTTGTCTAACACCTGTTACACAAATCCTTGTAATATCGGAGCGAACCAAGTTTTTACCAAGACGTAGATCGATGCCATTGAAAGGGAGGCCAAGTAATCCCGAATAGCTTTCAGATTCACGGTGTAGAGATATTTGATAGCCGCCTGACTATCTGAATATATAAATTAAGATTCCCTCGCAGTTATAGAGGCGAATAGCATTCCATCAACCGAATCCGTAATAGCGGCAATTTCCACTTGGAAAACGCTGCAGTGATCCGGCAGGTAATATGCCTAACCCCTTTAATTAGTAAAACTATGTAGCCATAAATAACCACAATTTCACGTTATTTCCTGCTGTCAAATCGAATTTACATAGACTCAGAGATAAAATCAAGTTTATTTGAACTTAAGAACGTCCCGAGATTGATAATAGATACATAAGTAGAGGATGAAGTCCTTATAATTAATGTGTAGAGAGCTAAATTCTGAAATTATG